>NC_143016.1:187423813-188163813 GCF_055824585.1 Amblyomma mixtum | reverse complement strand
TCGAAGAGACTGAAAGAAGCCAGGCTTTGTCGTAGGAATGAAACCAAGAGGAGGCAGCGAGCCGAGGAGACGGAAGAAGAACGAGCCGCACGCCTCGAGTCGTAAGTACGAATCGGCTAGGCGAGTGGATTCATATGAAGATGGTTGGTCGTCTAGTTCGCCACGTCGGGCCAAGGCCGACGCCAGTACTTTGTCGGAGCTATTGAGACGGCTGCTTGCTGCTTCAACGATCATCGGGCCGTCTTTGTGGCAACTGAGAAACAAGAAGACTTCAAAAATAAATGCGTTACACTTTAAAAATGTATAGTCATTAAGGTAACCATAACTTAACGATAGGCAACAACAAAACCTAAACACTGAGACGTACCAAGTTCAAAGATAAAGATGTAACCGTAGAGATAACCAATATAAACAATAAGATTAACCGTACCTCGCACTACGCACATCCAGGCATAACTGAGTTTTGCCACAGCCAATTCTTTAAAGCCTTCATTGATGGTTGCAACAGCCAGTCGTTCGAAACCTCCAACCAGGTCACGGCACTGACCACCGTTCGACTTGGACGAATGGCTGAGAGGAGCTTGGCCGCTGAAGATTCGCAGCCCGGAAAGGGCTGCCGGCGAAGCGTCGTATGAGTCTCGAGCCGACGCTAGCGATGAGAGGAGGAAGGGACTGCGCTGGCAAGCCAGGATGACTCATGCTGCAAGCCGCAACATGTTCGTAGAGTCCGGGCTTGCTCTGCGCAATGGCGGGCGCACGGCGCTCGTTTCCAGAGAGACCAGCGGAATGCGGGCTCGAGCACAACAGCACTCGCGCCGCCAGACAATGCACCGCGAAGACGAGCTGCTTCCGCGTGGCTCGGATGCTGGGCGCGCTCGTACACCAGGCTTCTCCAAATTCTCCTCCGGTGGTCAGCCGCAGGTGGTTCCGTGCTCCTTCCCGTGATCCACTCCGTGCACCCGCCTTACCGCCCAGGTGTCTGGACCAAGTTCGCTCGGTTCTTATCAAAAGATTGCTTCTCAGCACCGGTCGTTGATCGTTCTGCACCTTGCCAAGAAACGACCGACAACAGGCTACACCCAACACGAGCAAGCGCCTTCTATCACCCGTCAAAACACTATACCTAAATGTCATAAAACCTTTGCTAGCTATATGTCTGTCCCCTGTTTGTTTCCTCTTCAACAAGACACATGTGGGATACCAGAACTCTTCAATCAGAACTCAGTGTCAAATGCAAGCAACACACGGAACGAAAAGAATACAAAATAAATTTGGTCCTTTAAGATCACTCGGGCACAAAAACACCCAACTGAGGCCGCAAATGAGGCCATCAATTTTGCCCCGATCTACTTGCGCACCTGATAGCTGTTCGCGAAGTTACAAAATGTAAGTCGCCAGCAGATAGGCGACAGCCTTCCTTGAAACCAGGGTGTCGAAACCGAAAACGAACCTGAACCCGAAATCGGACCCGAACCCGAATTTTCACCCGGAACCGGAACCGAACCGAACCCATATTTTTTTTCGCCATCTTGGAACTGAACCCGAAACGGAACGGTTCAAAAATTCCGTTCCGAACTGGTTCGTGACAGGGTTCACGCCCACTTTTTTTCAACCCGGCATTCTTTTCTTTCACACAAAATGGGATGGTCTTGCGCGTAGGTTTGCCCATCCGTCGCTGTCTGCGCTGGAAAGAACGAAAATAGCGCCCAGCTTGTGCGACAATAAAATTAAGGAAGTCTGGTGTGTGGGAAGAACATGATGAAAATTTCTGGGCGCGAACAAACAAAGGACAGCGAGGAAACCACAGGACGAGCGCCTTTTTCACAACTAGTTTAATGGGAAAGCAAAAAAACAATTAAATACGAAAAGATATCACAGGTAGGTACAGATGAAAAGAGTTAAGATTCCATGTCATGACTGAACAAACTCAACATTTTCGCCGATAACCTATTTCCTTTTTCGTGAGCGATACTGACGGCTTACTCACGCAGTTACCGTGCGAGGCAATGTGGAAAGCTTCCATCACCTCCCTGATTCTTTGTTCAGGGTGACGGAATAGGACCTCTGTTGCCACAAAGATAGGCCGGCAATTATTGCATTCTTGGAGGTGTTCCCTCACCCCTGAGGCACTGCCATTGTTGTGCTCTTTAAGGCGAATGTTTAAGCAACGCGCAGTCTGCCCTATGTACACCAGACCACAGAGAAAAGGGATCTTGTACACGACTCCTGTTTCACAGCGCACATACGGAGCCCGGTGTTTGACTGTGCATGCACGGGAAATACGGTCAACCTTTTCCGCCTTTTTTTGTACAAGGCGGCATAGTCTGCCTAATTTCAAAGGGGCGGATAAGGCTACTTTGACATCATATCTTTTTGCCACGTGTCTTAGACCATGTGATAAGCGGTGGATTTAGGGAATGACTGCATGCTTCTTCAAGTTCCCTTCAGCGGGGGGTGAACTGCCTTTGACCCGTTTCATTAACTTTATGCATGACTGGACAATGACATTATCAGGGTAGCCGGCGCTTACTAATCTGGAAACTTGGCCTTTGAAACTATCCTTGAGAACATGTAGACACGATTTCGCCAGGCTGGATCTGAGACATGAAATAGCTATTCCATTCTTCACCAGTTTAGAATGTTCAGAGCTGTAACTGGGTAGGGGTTTTTTTGACCTAGGGCAATATTGCCAGCAGATATGTTCGGGGTTGAATTGCAAATTGAGGTCCAGGAACTGCAATGAATTATCTTTGGGAACCGCTAGAGTGAACTTAAGGCCTGATCCACACTCTTTGAAAGTTTTCAAAATGTTCACCATACAATTATTAAAATCCCCCTTGTCAACTATGACCAGAAAATCGTCTACATACCTAAAGATCCCTTTGTGCAAACGTTCTAATCTCTAGCTGAGTGCGCGATCCACTTCACTCAAAAAAATGCTACTCAAAACGGGCGCTACAGGTGATCCGATGCAAATGCCCGACTTTTGTAGGTATATCTTGTCACCCCATGCAGTCATTCCCTACATCCACCGCTTATCACATGGCCTAAGACACGTGGCAAAAAGATATGATGTCAAAGTAGCCTTATCCGCCCCTTTGAAATTAGGCAGACTATGCCCCCTTGTACAAAAAAAGGCAGAAAAGGTTGACTGTATTTTCCCGTGCATGCACAGTCAAACACCGGGCTCCGTATGTGCGCTGTGAAACAGGAGCCGTGTACAAGATCCCTTTTCTCTGTGGTCTGGTGTACATAGGGCAGACTGGGAGTTGCTTAAACATTCGCCTTAAAGAGCACAACAATGGCAGTGCCTCAGGGGTGAGGGAACACCTCCAAGAATGCAATAATTGCCGGCCTATTTTTGTGGCAACAGAGGTCCTATTCCGTCACCCTGAACAAAGAATCAGGGAGGTGATGGAAGCTTTCCACATTGCCTCGCATGGTAACTGCGTGAGTAAGCCGTCAGTATCGCTCACGAAAAAGGAAATAGGTTATCTGCGAAAATTTTGAGTTTGTTCAGTCATGACATGGAATCTTAACTGTTTTCATCTGTACCTACCTGTGATATCTTTTCGTATTTAAGTGTTTTTTGCTTTCCCATTAAACTAGTTGTGAAAAAGGCGCTCGTCCTGTGGTTTCTTCGCTGTCCTTTGTTTGTTCGCGCCCAGAAATTTTCATCATGAACAACCTAACTAGCCCAGCTTTCCATTCAGATGTGGGAAGAAACCTAATTGACGCTTCTTAAGGTTCTAGCGCCAATTCTAAAGCATTGTGCGCCAAGTTTGCATGAAATCTTGACTTCTTGCTCCTCCCCTTTTACATGTTTGCGTACGGCTATAATGAAATTGTTAGCCCTGCTGTAAATAAATGAAGGGTGATGATGATGTCCTCAGGCTTAATGGCACATACGCACGGTGGGGGATTGGCCAGGTTGCATAAGGACTACAGACACCAAATTTTTTCTTCCGTGTTTTCTCCTTTCAAACGGTGCTTTCGACATTTGTATACAAGGAGCACCCCTTGTTATTCGCCCACGACCAATAAATAATTTAAATTTGAATTGCTTCCTGACGCTATTTCGGGTTCTTTACCAGAACGATGACTGAAGTGTAGTTCAATTTAGGTTACGCGACGAACGAAAAAAACGGCGATATCAATGTAAATGCATCGTTTGTAATTCTAGCCTTTGATGCAGGCATTTTCATTGTGCAGTAGTGAATGAAAACAACGTATGAGCGCTTATATCACAGTTTTCATGAACCTCACGCGACCTAAAATTTAACTACACGTCAGAGCGATCATTCGGTCGATGAAACTGAAACCAAAACAGCATGGGAAAATAAATTCTTTTTTGAATTATTGAGCGGCCGTAAGCTGAGGCTGACAAAACTTTATTGCGCATAAGCGTAGGCGATTAAGGCAAGTTAGCTAGCGTGCCGCAGGCCGTTGAGACCTTTGTTGACGCCGGCCCATTCGACGCCCTTGGACTGAATGTCGGCGTCAACACTGGACATTGGCTCATCCCATGCGTCTTTGGAGGGGTCAGCCAAGAGTTATGGGGGAGGCTTACAGACATCGCACGCCCAGATCATGCGGTCAAAGCTATATTTCGCACCACAATAGCGGCAGGAGGGACAGATATCCTTATTTATGAGTTTCGATATGTAGTGTGGGTTGGGGAGGGTCCCCGTATCTCCATACGACATGTTGCTGTCTGGTCAGTGTTTTATTGGGTGGTGAAAGTGTTCTTCTTAATGATCTGCAATGTGCAGTGAGTCCGTAGTATGCTAAGAGTGGCTCACAGAAAGGTTCCATTTCCTTACATTGCGCCAAAGCTCGGCCAGCTAATTCTCCAGGGTGTTGGTGGGCAGGCTCCTTTTTCGATTTCCCCGCTCGAGCTGGGGTCCATATGAGTTTATATCTCTCCAGAGACGGGAGTCTCTGATTTCTGTGAGTATTTGCGCGGTGGGACCTGACACCCTACATCTAGCGAAGTTGCTGATCGCCAACTCCGAGTCACTTGCTATGGTAGTATCGTCTGTAAAGGCGATGGCCGCAGCGATGGACGCCACCTCCACGATTTCCGGTGTAGAGGTGAAACCGTCTCCACCATAGCTAGTCTTGCTGGTTGATTGCCGGGGAGTGTTACTCCGCATACAGAGCACTTGCTATGGTTCTCCGCGCCTTATGCGGCGTTGACGCAGAGGACATCCTGCAGCCGGCTTAGGGTCTTGTGCAGGCTCTTCGCTCTTGCTTCTCTTCTGCTTTGGTGCGCGTGAGGGTTCATATTTCGGAGAAGAGGTTTGACGGTGATCCTCTTTCGGATGTTGATTGGTACAACTTTTGGGGATATCTTGTAAGAGTTCACTTTCAATCGCCAACCTGCGGAGTATTCTCCTGCCGGCGGGAGTGCTAGACAAGCGCCCGATTTGGGAAGTTTGTTGTGCTTCCTTGAGTTCCTCATAGGTATTGTGGACCCGAGTTTGAGTAGCTCCTCGTTGGAAGTCGAGTGATCCAGGCCAATGGCTGTTTGATAATTCATTCTGATGATGGCGAAGACTACTCTCACCTCGTCTCTTCTGAGTCTTATGTACGGAAGCGAGTATGTAATCTTGCTTATGTAAAGGCGTCTATTAGCTTGAACAGGTCATGTTCTTTTATGCCTCTTTTTCTATTACTAATTCTGTGTATTAGTCTGTGTATTGGTGGACTGCCCACTTACGTTTATTGATCGTGGAGGCGTTGCCCGACTCCGTTTGCAGCCTGATCCCCAGGATCCTAATCTCATGGACCTCTGTGATTTCTACGCCTTGCATAATGACTGTCGTCAAGGGCGCGTTTAATTTGTTTATGGAAGACCATAAGCTCCGATTATTCACGGGACCATTCGAGGAATGGTTTCCTGGCCTCTTCATCTGCGACCGCTTGGAAAGTAACCTCGATTTCACCCTGGGAGCCCTCCATTGCCCATACGGTAATATCGTCTGCGTATAGGCTGTGCTGTACTCCAAGGGTATTAAGGACACAACCTTTAGTGGCTAATGCTCGCGGTGTCCCCAAAAGGCCTTGGTTCACCGGACGCGGGCGGCGTTGCTTGCCAATGGGGCCCCGGAATAGGGGCTCCACCTAGTATTGTTAGGGGAAAGGGCCAATAGGGCCTACCCCAATCACCTCTCTGTAAATATTTATTGTATTATAAATGTTTTTCACCACCACCACCACCATGCTCGCGGTGTCCGTCCGTGCTCGCGGTGTTCGTCCTTGCGCTGGAATCGTGCCAACTGTGGTCTCTCCGCGTAGCGGCGCAACCTCCTCCATAATTTCCTTTTCTCAAATTCATTTTCTTCACTGCGGGCCCTCTTTCTGTACCTTCTGTCACTCTTTCTGTCCACCGAGAGATGCGAGACAGTTACTGCATAATTTGCTTTCCTGAAATAAAATTTTCATTTTATACGCTATGGCCTCTGTTTGTCTTCTTTCACTCCCACTGCCTCCCTTCCTGTAGGGTGCGATTCGGGCGTCCACCGCGACGGTTGCTAGGCAACGGCTCTTGCAGCCGCAACAACACAAAAGCGCGATTCAGGCATCCACTGACCCAGGGAGCCAGTTATGAGCGTTTCCTTTCCTTAAAATGATCGCAGTGCCGCCGAGGTGGCTCAGTGGTTATGGTGCTCGGCTGCTGACCCGTAAGACGCGGGTTCGATCCCGGCCGCGGCGGCTAGAATTTCTTTGGAGGAGAAAATCTAGAGTCCCGTGTGCTGTGCGATGTCAGTGCACGTTAAAGAACCCCAGGTGGTCGAAATTTCCGGAGCCCTTCACTACGGCGTCTCTCATAGCCTCAGTCGCTTTGGGACGTGATGCGGGAAGCCCGCCACGCGCAAAGTGGTTCGGGAAAGCGGCGGTGGGTTGACCACAAGGCTTTCGCCAAGCAGTAATTTCTTCAGTAGTTTCTTCAGTAATTCAGTAATTTTAGTGCAACCTAACTTTGAGAGTGTTTAACAGCGCCACCCTCGTTCATAACGGCGGACGTAGTACGTCCTGTAGTGAGTGCCAAGCCCTACGCGTGGCTCCAAGACTGGCCACGATTGTGGCACGTTCCCGCTGTGACCGTTCGATTACGTTTCATGTGGCACTCGGCGTCGAGCCCAATTTGACTGCGCATAACACTCCGTAGACGTCCAATATAGTCCCACGCCATTTCCAAAATATGGCTCACCCCACTCTCGAAATTTTACCGCGACTGATTTGGATGAAAATCGATGTACTCGTCCTTAAAAATATTAACCGGTTCTTCGAGTGTCTTGTGCAAAAGTTCCAAAAAATCAGGTAAGAATCTTGTAAAAATATCGCTTAAGCCTAGTTCAAACTAGTAGTAAATGAAGACGAAAAGCCAGAGCTTCTTTAACTCCCACCTTCCTCCCTTCCCTTACGGCGCGGTTCAGGTGTCCGCCGAGATATGTGAGACAGATACTGCGCCATTTCCTTTCTTCAAAAACTAAGTTACCAATTTACCTATTCACCAGTGCTATAATCAGTTTAACGAAGTTAGCGTCACGAAAATGAACATTGGTTTTCAGGAAAGGAAATGCCGCGCAGTAACTGTCTCATAACGTTGGACACCCGAATCGCGCCGTAAGGGAAATGACAAAGGGGCGGGGGAAGAAAAAAAAGGAAAGAAAAGGTGCTGTGGTGGAGGTCTCCAGAATAATTTCATTCATTCATTCTTTCATTCATTTATTCGTTCATTCATTTATTGGTCTTTGTTGATTTACAAATGTACGCAAACACCTATGGGGCTCGGACCCATAGCCAACGGCTAGTGACGGGTCCAATAGAAAAAAGTATACAAGCATGCAGGGAACAATATATCAAAATAAAGACAGTAAGTTAGTATAAAGAAGGCTATACATCACTCTCAACACTTGTAAGAGCATCAACAAAAGAAACACAGGGCAGGGTTATATTTTGCCACAACGTCCAAGCGCCAGCGGAAACGGCCCGGCCGGCGAACCGGCTAGCGAGCGAGCTCTCGGGCGAGGAGCGCGTGCCAGCCTCCTGAGCGCGACTACTAGGCGGCGCCAGTAATGCGTTGCGGCATTGCCCCTCCCGGTGGAAAAAGCATCGTCCCGATGCTGCGTGGCGAGGTCAAGCAGAATCGTAGGATTGACCTAGCGGGCGTGGAAGGGCTTCATCCGGACAACGTGTACGACTTCCGACTGTGTTTGCCGTCGGGACGTACGAACAGTTCCTTGCGGAATCACTTCGTAGGTGACGTCGCTGAGTTTGCGCAGCACTTCGTACGGGCCGAAGTAGCGGCGCAGAAGCTTCTCGGAGCGACCCCGCTGGCGAACAGGAACCCACACCCAGACTTGATCGCCAGGGTTGTAGATTACCTCCCTGTGACGAAGGTTATAGCGTTGAGCGTCTTTATAACCTGCTGCGTCCGGAGTCCCATTCGAGCTAGCTGACGGGCGGCCTCAGCGTGCTGGACGAATTGGTCAGCGCCGGCAACCGATGGGAGGGCGACATCGGGCAGTAACATTGCATCCAGCATGGTAACGCCTTCGCGACCGTACACCAAACGAAGCGGTGTGGAGCGGGTCGTTTCCTGGACTGCGGTATTATACGCAAATGTTGCATACGGTAGTATCTGGTACATTGAAAGCATATCGACGTACAGGGTCGTCCACTCTTAGTTACAATGCGCTAGCGCATGGTCGCCCTCTTTGGAGGGTCACTGCGTCCGAAACGGCTGCGCGTCGAAGCGAAGTGGCAGATGACGCGAAGCACCATGTCCAGGTAAACCTTCTCCTGCGCCACTTTGCTGCGGTGAGCGACTGTGTCGCACGCGGTGGCCCTCTGAAGAGTGCGGCCACGCGCTAACGCGTACTAACTAAGAGTGGACGACCCTGTACATTGAAAGCATATCGGCGATGGTCTTATTGAGTCGCTCAGTAAGGCCATTCGTCTGAGGATGGTAAGCTGTTGTTCTGCGATGACAAGTGCCACTGAGCCGCATAACTTCCTGGGTTAGAGCTGAAGTAAATGCAGTGCCTCTGTCAGTTAAAACGACCGCAGGGGCACCATGACGAAGGACTAGGTTAAAGATGAAAAAGTTCGCAATATCAGTAGAAGTGCCGCTGGGAAGAGCTTTGGTTTCACAATAGCGGGTGAGGTAATCAGTGGCGACTATAATGTAGCGGTTGCCCAATGATGACGTAGTGTAGTGCCGGAGCTCCCATTTCGCTGGCTGGCCCCCCTGGAAACAAGCGCTGCGCGCTCGCCGACGCTCAAAGCAGGCCTAGACTTTCTCGGACAAGTCGCGACATGCAGCGTGACTCATCCCGACACCGCGGCGCCGACACGGACCCTTCCTCCTCTCCTCCTCTCCGTCGGTGCGAACTCCTCAGACGCTCGCCGGCTCTCGACCATTGGTCTAATTTGAACGGTGGCCAGTGATTGGAGGATTTGAACGGCTGGCTGCCGTAACCGTTTCCAGCGGCTTTAAAAGCGGAGCCGCGCTGAACCCGAGCAGCAGACGGGCAGCAGAAGAGCCATCACGCCGGAGCTACGCTCGCCGCCGGGGCCGCTCTTCTTCGTTGTGCTAGCCCGTGGTGCTCTTGGCCCTTGTATCATGTAAAAGCCCTTGTACATACTGTACATAAACGTCCTTTTACTCACCGTCGCCTCGACCGTTTCCTGGCTCGGACACCCAGTCCCAACAGTGGTGCCAGCGGTGGGATGCCTCAGTCCCAACAGTAGGGAACGGCCCGAGCAAGTCCGTACCGACTTGGTGAAAGGGTACTCGAGGAGGACCAATAGGCTGCAGCAGGCCGACCGGCTTGAGAGGCGGCGTCTTCCGACGTTGGCAATCACGGCACGTCTTAACATAGCGCTGGACAATAGCAGCAAGCTTGGGCCACTGAGTAGTACTTTTGTCGTACGCGAGCCAAGGTCCGTGAGAAACCGAGATGGCCGGCAGAAAGCTTGTCGTGGCATGCCTGCAAAACGTCGGGACGGAGCGGCGTTGGGACCACCAGCAGGTACTGAATGCCTGTGGAAGCGTAGTTTTTCTTGTAAAGGACGCCGTCCCGCAAGCAGAACGACGTCAGGCCACTTGTAAAAAGGCGAGGTGGCGATGAGGCGGTTCCCTCGAGGTAATCGATGAGGGGCCGCAGTTCGGTGTCATCTCGCTGTTGTTGAGCGAGATCAGGCGTCGTGAGAGCGCCGAGAGAAACGGAGTCATCTGTTTCAAGTGAAGAACACGGGATAGGGGCTCGGGATAGACCGTCAGCGTCACTGTGTTTCTTGCCGCATTTGTACACAATAGTGACGTCGAACTCCTGCAAGCGGAGACTCCAGCGAGCTAACCGGCCAGAACGATCTTTAAGGTTTGCTAGCCAGCAGAGAGAGTGGTGATCACTGACCACTCTAAACGGCCGACCATACAAATACGGCCGAAATTTTGTCACCGCCCACACAATTGCAAGGCACTCCTTTTCGGTAGTGGAGTAATTCGCTTCGGCACGAGAGAGGGTGCGACTGGCGTAAGCAATGACCCGCTCAGCACCATCTTGCCACTGAACGAGAACTGCTCCGAGGCCAACGTTACTGGCGTCGGTATGCAATGCTGTATCCGCCTCCTCGTCGAAGTGGCCAAGTATGGGCGTTGTTTGAAGGCGTGTGCGAAGCTCCTCGAAAGCCCTTTGCTGCTCGTCGGCCCAGACGAAAGGTTGGTTGTCCTTTGTTCGACGAGTCAGTGGTTCGGCTATCCGGGAGAAGTCATGGACAAAGCGTCTGTAATATGCACAGAAGCCCAAAAACCTTAGAACAGAACATTTATCAGTAGGAGTCGGGAAAGCAGCTACGGCAGCCGTCTTCCCTGGATCAGGGCTAATACCCTCAGCGCTGACGACATGGCCCAAAAACTTCAGCTGTTGGAATGCTAAGTGGCATTTTTCCGGTTTTAGTGAGAGGCCGGCCGCGCGGATGACATTTAGGACGGCCGTCAAGCGCTTGAGATGCTCGTCGTAAGTCGCAGAGAAAATGACGACGTCGTCAAGGTACACGAGGCACGTCTGCCATTTGAGGCCGGCTAGGACAGTGTCCATTATTCTTTGGAAGGTCGCGGGAGCTGAGCACGAACCAAAGGGAAGCACCTTTAATTCGTAGAGGCCGTCAGGAGTAATGAACGCCGTCTTTTAACGATCACGTTCATCGACTTCGATTTATTTATTTATTTATTTATTATTTATTATCAATACATCAAATGCCCCAGGAATGGGGTATTACATGAGGGATGGGCTGAATGTGTCACTAATGGGAGACTGGATGGCAGCCTTGAAGTGCAGTGGATCGGAGTGGTGTACGGAGTTAATGGCAGGGTGTTCCAGTCTCCAGCAGTTTGCACGAAGAATGAGCGAAGATGAGCTGTAGTCTGTGCGGGGGGAGGGTAGACTGCTTTTGGATGGTTGGTACGGCTTGATAAGCGATGAGCTGGCAGGATAGCTGAAACATCAAGTTGGCTGTGATGAAATTTATGAAAGAGGCAGAGCCGAAAGATGCAACGTCTGGACTCGAGATTAGTAAGATTAGCCTCAGATTTAAGTGCAGTGACGCTGGTGTGATACGAGTAGTCCGAAAAAATAAATCTAGCTGCGCGATTCGGAACTGATTCGAGGGTGTTCGAAAGGTTAGATTGATGAGGGTCCCAGACTGAGCATGCGTACTCCAACTTCGGCCGGACAAATGTGAGGTATGTTAATGTTTTAATTGAAGCAGAAGCGAGTCGCAAGTTCCTACGGAGGAAGCCAAGAGTGCGATGGGCTTCGTTTGTTATGTGCGCTGACCAATTATGTGTGTTAGAAAATGTGATGCCGAGATATTTATACGATTGAACAGATGCTATTTCAGATGCACTTATTTCATACTTGAAGGGTTGATAGTTTTGGCGCCGATGAAAAGAAAGCAATGACGCTTTATTAGTGTTTAAGGACATTAACCAAGTGTTGCACCAGGCTTCAACACATTTAAGGTCGTCTTGAAGTAAGCGAGAGTCAGAGGTGTTATGGATGGGGCGGTAGATTACACAGTCGTCTGCAAATAGAGTGGATATGAGAAGTGATATTATTCGGCAGGTCGTTAATATAGATTAGAAAAAGCAAAGGCCCAAGCACAGTGCCTTGGGGGACACCGGAAAGGACCGGGGAGCAAGATGACGAAAGTTTATTAGCATACACAAATTGTTTCGGGTTAGTGAGAAAATTGCGTATCCAATCTAATACAAGAGGGTTAATGTGTAAGCTTGAAAGTAAGTAGAAGTCTTTGATGGGGAACCTTGTCGAATGCCTTTTCAAAATCCAAAAAGAGAGCGTCCACCGGAATGTTTAAATCGAGATTAGAGCTTATGTCGTTAATGAATAGAGCTAGTTGAGTATCACATGATAGCCCTTTGCGAAACCCATGCTGATTAGGATGAAAAAAAGTGACAGATATCAGGAATTTTACTACGTGAGAGTAAAGCACATGCTCCATTAGTTTTGAACAAACGCTAGTTAGTCAAATGGGACGATAACTAGAACATAAAGATGGAGGACCTTTTTTGGGACTGGAATAACCTTGCCTACTTTCCAGTCTTCCGGCACCACTCCTGATGACAATGATTGCTGGAAAATATGGCATAAAATCACACTGACAGTGTTTTTCGTATGTTTTCGTACCTTGGTGTTAATGCCATCGACACCTGCAGAAGATGAAAGCCTTAATCAGTCAATGATTTTCCCAATACCGGGAGGATTAAAAGTGATCTCAGGCATAACAGTGTGATCGTAATGGGGAAAATCTGGTAAATCGTTAGCAGGTTCTTGCGTGAAAACAGAACTGAATGCACGGTTTAGTTCTTCGGCTGTTTGACTTGCAGGAATCGGGCGATTGCAGTGATCGTGTAATTGTAATGGTTGCGAGCGTTTAGGGTTTATAGTACTCCAAAATTTTTAGGGTCATTTTTTAACATGGTTGGCAAAACTGATGACTAGAAAATACGCTTTGTTTTGTTAGCAAGTGACTCTCCTTTTCCGCAGTGTAATACTTTTTCCATGAGCATTCGGTGTTAATTCGTTTAGCAGAGCGAAAGAGTCTTTTCTTTTTGTTGTTGAGACGTTTCAGCGTGCGGTTGAACCATGGCGATGATTGTTTATCGGTTACAGGATAGTGGGTATGTACGTCTTTATCAGCTCATGCATTTTATCCTTGAAAAGTAACCAGTTAGTCTCAGTGGAACGTTTTAGAAAAGTCCTCAAGAAGCCAGACGGAAAATTCCTCAAGTGCAGTATTGATTGCGGAATAGTTTCCTTTGTCATATAATGTTATTGTTTTCATTATTGTTGGTGTACCCGGTAGATGGCAATGAAACGAACCGTGCACGATGGAATGGTCACTAAGACCTGGTAAATATGTGAGCGAAGAAAGCTTATCGCAGTCAGAGGTAAGCATCAGATCGAGTGTATTAGACGAATTGCTGCTATGACGGGTTGGTTGGGCGACTACTTGCGTTAGTCCAAAGGTTAGACACGTGTTTACGAAGTCACTTTCTATGTTATTCTTTGATAGTGTTTTGGCGAGATTAGACCAGGTAATAGCAGGAAATTTAAAGTCTCCGAACAGCAGAATAGGTGACTGACGGTGCGTTGCAGTTACGCATTGAAGAACTGCGTGGAATTCGGCGACAAAAGAAGCGTTGGCGTCGGGAGGGGGGGGGATAACAGGCGCCGATTATTATAGACGGGTAAGAGGCATTGGAAATAACAAATATAATTTCTAGGGGCGATGATAGTTTTAATTCGATGCATTGGAGGTTTCGGTGGGCTGCTATCAGTACGCCACCCCCCCGCTTGTCGATTCGATCCCGCCGGAAAATATTTTAATCGGAAGAAAGCGAGAGAATTTCAGAGTCGGTGATTGATGATGTGAGCCATGTCTCGGTAAGAACAACAAGGTTAGACTCTGTTGTGTGAATTATATTGCTGAGAGGATCAAGTTTAGGCAAAAGGCTTCTGATATTGGTATATATATAGGATAAGTAAGAACGGCTAGGTTTCAGACAAGTGTTTCCTATGTGTGTAAAGGGTGGGGGACAACCATCTGATTAGTGCGGTCAAAAGTGTATAAGTTTTCTTTCCGATGGTTAGTTTGTCGTGTCTGAGTTTCAATTTAGTTTCTTCCTGTGCCTTTCCGAATTCCACAAGGCGCTTTCTAGCGGCAAGAGCCGTTGGGCAGTAGTCCTCAGAAATACTGTAACTTGTGCCTTTGAGTTTTTGGCACATGAAAGAACCTTTTCTTTTACCTTAAAATGCGCAAATTTAACAATTATTGGTCGGTTTCGGTCCGCCCCAAACTTTCCCAGCCTGTGAGCTCTTTCGATATCTAGGGGAGCAAGAGTGGTGTCTAACTGCTCGCTGCAGTGTTGGATAACAAGGGCCTCTGACTGCGCCCACGTTTCCCGTTCGTCATCTTTATGGCCAAAAAAAAAAAAACAGGTTTGATCTGCGCTACCTGTTGTCCGAATTATCAAGTCTCCTTTAAATAGCACCAATCTGCTCAGAGTTCTGTTCCGAGAGCGCCTGTACTTCGTTCACGTGTTTCTTTACAGCTGTTATCGATGAACAGTCGGCTTCAATTTTTGCCAGTCGATTTTTAATTTCTTCAAATGCTTCGTCACTTTGGCAAAGCTTGAGGCGGATAGCCTTCATTTCTGTGAGAAGTGAGGCTTGGCCGGCTCGGATTTCGTCGAATGCTTCGAAAATGCCACTTTCACCGGAACGAAGGGTGGGGGGACCGGGGTTTAGCTCAATATCGCCTGATAAGATTAGTAACTACTTTAATACGTGGTAACAATCAGAGGCAATATGAATGCAACACATTGGGCTTGGCAGCACCAGTAAACCAGCATACCGCGTGCGTCGCGCAAATAAGCAGTATTGAGAATTTACCTGCAGCAAGAACAAGCGTCGCAGGTGAGAAGCAGTCGTCATGGTTGGGGTGCTGCCAAGCCCATAGAGCGCGGCGGTGGCTGGTGTCGCGTTTATACATCGGTCAGGTGGGGAGGAGGTTGATCGCTGGTGAATCATCATCGGAAGTAGCGGTGATAGCCTGGGGGTGTTTTCATCCGGCGGTGGTGCCGGGCACTGGCGCAACGCTGTCGCTGACGTGGGGGTGGCGGGCGTGATGTAGTGCTGCCGCACATGTTGGGCACCGCGCCGTTCCGGCGTCCAGGCCGGCATCCATGAGGGCCTTCCGGCATCCTTCCAGTCGTCGCAGTGGGCGTCGCACCGTAAGAGGCAGATGGACACCTGCAGCAAGAACAAGCGTCGCAGGTGAGAAGCGGTCGTCATGGTTGGGGTGCTGCCAAGCCCACCAAAATCTGCCAATAGCCACTGCGTAGATCGAGCGATGAAAAGTATCGGGCATGGCGGAGTCGGTCGCACGAGTCGTCGATTCGAGGCAGTGGGTAGACGTCTTTTTTTTGTAATTTTGTTGAGCCTCCTGTAGTCGACGCAGAATCTGAGTGTTCCATCTTTTTTAGCGACCAGCACAACAGGCGAGGCCCATGGGCTTGTGGACGGTTGGATGACATCATCGCGAAGCATTTCATCAACTTGCGCCCGAATAGCCTCGCGTTTTTTAGTCGACACTCGGTAGGGGTGTTGGCGGATAGGGCGTTCGGTGGGGTCAACTATAATGCGATGCGCCGCCGCGGTGGCTCAGTGGCTATGGTGCTCGGCTGCTGGCCCGAAAGACGCGGGTTCGATCCCGGCCGCGGCGGCTGAATTTCTTTGGAGGAGAAATTCGAGGCCCATGTACTGTGCGATGTCAGTGCACGTTAAAGAACCCCAGGTGGTCGAAATTTCCGGAGCCCTCCACTACGGCGTCTCTCATAGCCTTAGTCGCTTTGGGACGTTAAACCCCATAAACCAAACCAAACCATAATGCGATGCTTTGCTACTGACGTCTGTCGCACCTTGGACGTGACGGTAAAGCAGTCATGGTAAGAGTCAATAATTGCTTGAAGGCGGCGTTTCCGGTCAAAAGGCAAAGCAGGATCCACGTCAGTTCGAACTGTATGGCCAGTGTTCTCGGGAGGGTTCTTGTTGAGCAACGATAGTGCGGAGTGGGCTAAGGGCTCGCCGACTTCATCAAAGTAAGCGATGGCTGCCCCTTGAGGTAAATGGCGGTATTCGGCGCTAAAGTTCGTTAAAAGCAGTTCAGTTCGCTTATTACTCAATGAAAAGACCCCACGAACGACGCAGACTTGTAGGCTCAACAATAAATTCACATTCGTTTCCGCGAGGCCTTGAAGGGCGGGAGGGTTGTCGCAGTGCACTGTAACAAACATGCTGGTGCGTGGAGGTAGTGTGACATGATCATCGCATACCCGGAAAACGGGCCTGCCTGCTGTGTAGTCGTCGGAAACTGCGCGCTGGGTCGGAAAAGTCACCATGAGGTCACGGAGGTCGATGACTGCGCCGTTTTCTCGAAGAAAAGCAAGACCGAGGATCAGGTCCTTGGAGCACTCCGCCAGCACAGAAAAGCAACAAGAGAAAGTTACGTGGCGAATCTCGACTCGGGCGGAGCACACTCCTAGCGGCGTCAGCACATGCCCTCCGGCTGTCCTTATCGGCGCGCCGTGCCAAGGAGTCTGGACTTTGCGTAGGATTGAGGCAAGGTCACGACTCATAACGCAAAAATCAGCGCCGGTGTCTACAAGGGCAGTCGTATGGTTATTGTCAACGACGATCAGTATCTCAGCGGAAAGAAGCTCACCGTCGACGAAGTGCGCCGTATCACGGATCGTCGGACTGACGGGTCGTTCAGTGCGTCGAATTACGGCGTCGGAGGTAGGCTTCTGTGATCGTCGGGAGGTCGTCGGACTCGTTGGTCGTTCGGTGCGTCGATTGGGGGCGTCGGAGGAAAACTGCGGCGATCGTCGGAAAGTGGTCGGACTGCTGGTCGGTGCGAGGGGTCGGAGGTCGGAATGTTTGATCGAATCGGCGAACGGAGGATGTTGGTCCTAGTGCTCATCGACGGCGGCTCTACCTCCGAGAGTCGCCGTCCTCAGTTTTCCCGGCGCGGACTTGGGGACTGCCTGGAGGAAGTACGCCGGTTGTGGAAAAATGTCGCGGTGATGGCGACCTGGACTGGCGTCGCGGTGGGGACGTAGGTGGGACGTTGGCATTGAGGTACTGGCCGATGTCCCGAGGTCGTTCACCATAGCGCGGCCGAGGGGCATCCGGTGAGAATCCGCGCAAGCCCATCTGACGGTATGGACAGTGGCGCAGTACGTGTCCCCGGCTTCGCCGCAGCGGAAGCACAGAGGTAGATTGTTCGGCGTACGCCACACGTGTGCTTTGCGAACGGGTGGTCGAGTGTCGGGCGCATCAGCCGGAGCTGGATGTCGGGGTGCAGGACGGACGAGAGGAGCGGGCCTGTAGGGTGCCGGCGGCGCTGGCGCAGGGGTACGCAACACGTCGCTGTAGGACATGACGTGCGGCGCAGGCGGCTGGGGGCATGGCATTGATGGCACTGCTTGCCATCAATGCCATTAACACATTATAGCGACAACCACCGCCTTTTCCCGGCCACTGCAAAAGGGCTGAGTAAGACGGAGGAGCGAACTTTAAGGCGCCTGCAGACAGGTACTCTACTCTGTCCTGCAATCATGAAACATTACGATCCTAACACGGATGAGCGATGCCCACACTGTGAGGAGACCTGTGATATCTTCCACATGGTGTGGGCATGTGCTCAAAATCACCACCTCCCCCCTTCCCCTACCCCTTCCAGAGAGGCATGGGAGACTGCCCTCTTTCACTGCTCCTCGCTTGAATCCCAAATGGCTCTGGTGAAACGGGCGAGAGACGGGGCCTCGTCATGCGGTGTCCCGGACTAGGGACGCCGACCATGTAGCGGGGCCACTCTGTGGCTCCCAAACTTTTTTTCACAAAATAAAAGTTTTCACCACCACCCATAGGAGCAAGTATGTACATTTGGACTTCGCAGAAGAAAAACTAAAATTGTTCCTTGTCGCGATTGATGCTAAAACGGTAGACTGTGTTCGTTCGTGGTTTCCATCACATGGACTGCCTGTGGAAGCAGTAACGGATAACGGTCCGCAGTTTCGAGCAGCTGCATTCCAAAATTTGCTTAAATCAGATGACGTTAAGCACGCGCTCACGCCACCCTACCATCCTCAGTCGAATGGAGCGGCAGAGCGTACGATGCAAACAGTGTAGTAGTAGTAGTAGTAGTAGTAGTAGTAGTAGTAGTGGTGGTGGTGGTGGTGGTGGTGGTGGTGGTGGTGGTGGTGGTGGTGGTGGTGGTGGTGGTGGTGGTGGTGGTGGTGGTGGTGGTGGTGGTGGTGGTGGTGGTGGTGGTGGTGGTGGTGGTGGTGGTGGTGGTGGTGGTGGTGGTGGTGGTGGTGGTGGTGGTGGTGGTGGTGGTGGTGGTGGTGGTGGTGGTGGTGGTGGTGGTGGTGGTGGTGGTGGTGGTGGTGGTGGTGGTGGTGGTGGTGGTGGTGGTGGTGGTGGTGGTGGTGGTGGTGGTGGTGGTGGTGGTGGTGGTGGTGGTGGTGGTGGTGGTGGTGGTGGTGGTGGTGGTGGTGGTGGTGGTGGTGGTGGTGGTGGTGGTGGTGGTGGTGGTGGTGGTGGTGGTGGTGGTGGTGGTGGTGGTGGTGGTGGTGGTGGTGGTGGTGGTGGTGGTGGTGGTGGTGGTGGTGGTGGTGGTGGTGGTGGTGGTGGTGGTGGTGGTGGTGGTGGTGGTGGTGGTGGTGGTGGTGGTGGTGGTGGTGGTGGTGGTGGTGGTGGTGGTGGTGGTGGTGGTGGTGGTGGTGGTGGTGGTGGTGGTGGTGGTGGTGGTGGTGGTGGTGGTGGTGGTGGTGGTGGTGGTGGTGGTGGTGGTGGTGGTGGTGGTGGTGGTGGTGGTGGTGGTGGTGGTGGTGGTGGTGGTGGTGGTGGTGGTGGTGGTGGTGGTGGTGGTGGTGGTGGTGGTGGTGGTGGTGGTGGTGGTGGTAGTAGTAGTAGTAGTAGTAGTAGTAGTAGTAGTAGTAGTAGTAGTAGTAGTCTAGTGTGGTGTAGTGTGGTGTAGTGTGGTGTAGTGTGGTGTAGTGTGGTGTAGTGTGGTGTAGTGTGGTGTAGTGTGGTGTAGTGTGGTGTAGTGTGGTGTAGTGTGGTGTAGTGGTGGTGTAGTGGTGGTGTAGTGGTGGTGTAGTGGTGGTGTAGTGTGGTGTAGTGGTGGTGTAGTGTGGTGTAGTGGTAGTAGTAGTAAAAACATTTATTGTCACAAAAGGAAGAGTTAGGGAGTAGGGGGTTGGGGATAGATAGATGTGGAGCTTCAGTGGTCGGTCTTCACTATTCCAGGATCCCGTTGGCCTCCGCCGCTACCTTGGCCCTCGTCACCAGCATAAGCTGTGTGCTCGGGTCGGAGTCAGCCAAGAGGGCCTCCCACTGCTCTAGACTAGGGCTATTTACCTTTGGTATAAAGGGCTTTTCTCACAGCCCCAGGTGGCGTGGTACGTTGTGGCGTAGCCCCCACACCACACGCACTCTTTCGCGTAACTGTTCGGCCACATTTTATGATACATAGCTCTGCTTGGGTAGGTGTCGCTTTGTAGTCGTCTGAGCGTGGTGGCCTGCTCTCTGTTGAGGATATCCGCAGGAGCCGAGTACTTCTTGCGCGCTCCCAACAACGCCTTCATTGCCTCCCCGTAAGATTCTGGCGTGCTGAACGGTTCGACCGGCAAACCCGCCCTCCGGTTCGTGAACCCTCGGGCAACGGTGTCTGCCATGAGATTTTCCTCAACCCCAGAGTCAGGGACACAAGTGATGGTGTGTTGAATGTTTGTGTTGTTTGATCCATGTCTGTGTTGTTTTTGTTCGAAGAGGATCCTCGCGGCTTTTTGGCCGATCCTTCCATCTCTGTATGCCCTCGCTGCAGCCTGAGAATCCCTCACTATCCAGTAGCTCAGTCCCTGCCGATTGGCTTCAGTCATGCCTAGAGCTATGGCGATCTCTTCCGCTGCTTGTGTTGTCCTTGTGCGCACTGATGCACCAGTAATTATCTTCCCATTGGCGTTCACTAATGCTACCGCCCTAGCGTTTTCCTTCGTTCTGTACTTGGACGCGTCAACATAGAGAACCATCTGTTTCTTCTTTAGGAACCTGTCCAACTCCAAGGATCTCGCCGCCCGTCTTCCTTCGTGGTTCTTCGGGTCCATGTTTCTGGGCACTGGTTTAACCAAGAAAGTGCTCCTAATTTGGCTGTCAATGTCTGTCTTGTCTTCGCCCTCGCCTCCTGCCGGGTATCCTAGCTTTAGCAGTATTGCGCGGCCAGCGGCTGTTCTTTTAAGTCTTTCGAGTTGAAATCTGAGCATTGTTTCGCTGTGCTCCTCATAGGTGCCGTACACACCCATTTTCATCAGCTTTTCTGTCGAGGCTCAGGTCATGACGCCTAAGGCTTGCTTATACGCCTTTCTGATGCATGTTTCCATTTTGTTCTTTTCCCCTTTGTTAGGTTGTAGGTACGGAAGCGCGTACGTCATCCTCGGTAATATGAGCGCAGAAGTGATCCGTAACGCATCTCGCTCCTTCACCCCTTTTCTCTTTTCCCGCAAGGGCACATTGTGTAACGAGGTGTTGGTGCTTGGCGCCACCACGGACCCTTAGCCCCCATACCGAAGCTGTCATCTGTACCGTGGCGATAGGTTGAAAGGTGGAGGGAAGAAACCTTGAACGGTGGCGGTCGAGGAAGTGGTCAATCCTCGGCCGATGGGCTCCTCGTCTGTCTACCAGGGGGGAGTCCCGGGACCTTCCTCTGTGTATAAGGGTGAATCAGAGGCGACAAAGTATGAGGAACCCTTAGCCAGTACATGCCGTATGGAAAAATTTGCAAAAAAATCTGATCGGCCCCCAAAAAGGGGTCGCATCGATGCGAAAAAATTGACGCCACAGAAACCAGAAACGTTTCCAAAGTTTTTCATGGTTCACTATAATACAGATGTCACCCAGACTTCGCGCACTTTTACGTGGGAAGCTCCCAGACACCCTTAGAGCGTGTGGGGGTAGCTGTCTCGGACTCGAAGGAGATGCCCTCGATTCAGCGTGGCAAACTCAGCGGAGACCAGCCACCAAGTGACAAGAGGTTTTTGGGCGTTCGGTGCCCAGCTTTCGCTGGTCGCAAGCCAGAGAATGGGTCGGAGCCAAAGGTTCACAAAACAGAACAAAGTTTATATAGCAACGAGACGATACAGATGATTACACAATCACTAGTACAGACACATACACAGTGATTAATTGAACAATGCAACACGTGCAAAGTTAAACTCGAGAGAGAATACAATTCAACGGAAATATTACACCTAAAGTGCACTAAAACAAGCGAGAGAGATAAACAAACAAAACACAATTTGTTCACCGGGCACTGCGGCAGTCCGACGACCAGAGTTCCACGACGATGCCGTCCCGCAGACTGGCGAACGTTGCCTCGTTGGTCCGTGGCTGGCCGAGTGGTGTTTTCCCCGGGAGTCGAACGGGCGCGCTTCTCCGCAGCTTAAACGGCGGTCCGCACTGACTGACAGCGGTCAACGTCCTTCTTTATAGGCTCGCTCTCCCGTCTGTTTGTTGTTCGCGCCCGAGTAGGCGCGCACATACACGCAGCATTGGCAGTGCTGTCTCTCTTTCCTCTTCTCACCGGCCGCGCGTCCCCATTGGTCAGAGGTCGCGGGTCGCATCTCGAAGTTTCGAGCGTGTTCTTGGGTGGCGCCGACGCCGACGGGCGAGGGGGACGTGTCTTAGTGCACGCAAGGCTACGCCCTTTCCCCCCGTCAGCTGTAGAACCGACTCGTCTGTTCCAGAGAATTCGGCGTGGATGACTCATTCCTTCGGCGCACGCCATGGCGGTGGAGAGAGAGGCACGCGCTCGGCGGGGCTTTCTCTCTCTCCCGTTGGGCTCGCGCCGGCTAGACGCCGTGCGCGCGGCGGTTTTTCTTTGTTTGTTTCTAAAATGCGCCGAATTTTGTGACACTGCCCCTTCCTTTAAGAATATTGTGTAACAATATTCACAAAACACAAAATTCGCGCGCCCATGCATGCGCTCACAAAGTCAGTGGCGAATGCTAACATACATACTACAATACCTTGATGCTTTTACATACATAACACAGTGCAATAGACAGGTTGCACTTCAAAACTTCACTGCACAACACTTCAAAACACGCCGCATTTCGACGGTACAATTCGCGCGCACATGCATGCGCTCACAAAATACATACATCAATACCATGATGTTTTCACATGCACAGCACAGTACAATGTTCACAATGCACATAAAACCTGCCGCGATTGGGCAGTACATTAACACAAGGCTACAAACATGGAGCACGCAAATACAAGGCACACTTTCGCCTATACTTCCAAGTTTGGCCTACACAGTTGGTTCTGAAAAGGAATGTTTCGCCCAAGCTTTCAGTCGTGCTTTTAATTCTCTTTCGCAAGCGACTGCGGCTTTTCTCTCTGTCGCGGGTTCGACTCTTTTTCCGCCTTGTGCTGAGGCTTCTCTTCCGAACGCGGTTTTGGCTCCGCTTCCTACTCGTACTCCTGTCTGGTTCTGCGGCCAGTCTTCGAGCCCTTCTTTTCCTGTGGCTAGCGCGTCGGTTACGAACGAATTTAACGCCAGTTCGCTTACGACGGCTGCGCTTCAGGTGTTTGCTCTCTTTTCCGTGTGCGCTCTTCTGTTTCAGTTTGAGCCTCCACACTGAGTCCTTGCTGTAGGCTGGGCTCGTTCCTCTGAGCTTCTTTCTGACCTTGCTGCGGTGCTCGTGCAGCTCGCTTGCATTCGGCTCGGCTGTCTTCAGCTTGGTTCTGTCTCTATTCACTTTCTTCCTGAATTTTCTCCAGGGCTTCTGCTTTTCGGTTTCACCTGCTTTGGTGTTGTCCGACTCATTTCTTTTTCTTTTTTCTTTCTTCCAAATTCTTCTTCGGGTCAAGGCCGGTTCACTGCCAGTTGCGTCATCCGAGCTGTTCTCTCGTGATGAAGCCACTCGTTCAGCTTTCTCTTGTTTTTCTTCGAGGACTGCACTTTCTTCTTCCAAGTCCTTTTTCCTTTTCTTCTTTTTCCTCTGTCTGACTTTTGCTCGAGCACAGTGCTCGGAGCACGGCTCAGGATTCTTTGGAGAATTATTGTGCTCGCTGATTCCTTCCATCAGTTGGTCACTTACTGTGCAGCCGTAAACAGGCTTTCCTTCGACTGCACCCACTCCTTCCTCAGAGGCAAAAATTTCCTCGACTTCGTCATAGGAACCAATTTCCTCGCTTTCCTCATGGTAAAAGCCCTCCTCGCTGCTCGAGGGTTCGCTCGGAACGGTTTCCGGGTCTTCACTGAGTGCGCTTTCTTCAGTTATTACAACGTCTGAGCTTTCGCTCTCAGTGCCATTAAACCACTCTTTCTCGTGGTCTTCACTGTCGGACTCCTCCATAGAGATCCCAACTGCTTCTTCGTCCTCAGGCGGCTGCCCTAGGGTCCCCTCTGACTGAAGCGTCAGGTTGGCCTCTTCCACAGTGCCTACTACCTCAGGGGTAGCTACGCATTCCGTTTCCTGAGGGTGCGACACTAAGGTCTGTTCTTCACTCTCAGTGGTTTCAGTTGCAGGAACCGGCTGTTCCACAACCTCACTGTCACTAGTGGAGCTAGTTACAACCTCTTCCGTGGTTGTCAACAAATTTGACTCGTTAGTCTTCCACCCGGCCTCTACGGGGTTAAGCTCCACAGGCTTCCTGACGTCGTTCAAACGCCGAATTTCAGCAATCTTCCTCTGAATGCTTGCCATTTCTATTTCAAAAGCTCTTTCGGCCGCTTCTTCACGCCCTTTCCGTTCTCTCTCTTCTTCTTCACGTTTCCTTTGCCTCTCTTTCTCAGCGGCTTCTCTAGAGCGCTGTCTTTCTTCTTGTTGTTTCTGCCATTCTCTCTCTCGTTCCAAAGAGAGCTTCTCCGCCGCTTCTTGTCTCTTCTGCCATTCTCTCTCTTTCTCTTCCTCTCTCCTTTGCCATTCTCTTTCTCGTTCCCTCTCTTCTCGAGCTCTGTCTCTTTCCTGGTCCACCCATTCTCGCAGTTCGGCTCCGGTCATCCCCATCTGGAGACCGGCCTCTACTAGCTCCTTTAGCTCCTTAAAGCTCATATTTGGAGACCGAACTCTACATTCAAGGCAATGGATACCTCTAAACGGTGAACATCACTAACCGCTTCGGAGCGGCACCTCACAATATCGCTCTGCTGCTAACACTCGTTTACGACCTCTTCGTAAACTCCTTCCGACTCTTTCTCCGTTCTCTGTGCTTGCAACACCAAACGTCCTGTCGCGGACGCCAGAATATATTGTCACCCAGACTTCGCGCACTTTTACGTGGGAAGCTCCCAGACACCCTTAGAGCGTGTGGGGGTAGCTGTCTCGGACTCGAAGGAGATGCCCTCGATTCAGCGTGGCAAACTCAGCGGAGACCAGCCACCAAGTGACAAGAGGTTTTTGGGCGTTCGGTGCCCAGCTTTCGCTGGTCGCAAGCCAGAGAATGGGTCGGAGCCAAAGGTTCACAAAACAGAACAAAGTTTATATAGCAACGAGACGATACAGATGATTACACAATCACTAGTACAGACACATACACAGTGATTAATTGAACAATGCAACACGTGCAAAGTTAAACTCGAGAGAGAATACAATTCAACGGAAATATTACACCTAAAGTGCACTAAAACAAGCGAGAGAGATAAACAAACAAAACACAATTTGTTCACCGGGCACTGCGGCAGTCCGACGACCAGAGTTCCACGACGATGCCGTCCCGCAGACTGGCGAACGTTGCCTCGTTGGTCCGTGGCTGGCCGAGTGGTGTTTTCCCCGGGAGTCGAACGGGCGCGCTTCTCCGCAGCTTAAACGGCGGTCCGCACTGACTGACAGCGGTCAACGTCCTTCTTTATAGGCTCGCTCTCCCGTCTGTTTGTTGTTCGCGCCCGAGTAGGCGCGCACATACACGCAGCATTGGCAGTGCTGTCTCTCTTTCCTCTTCTCACCGGCCGCGCGTCCCCATTGGTCAGAGGTCGCGGGTCGCATCTCGAAGTTTCGAGCGTGTTCTTGGGTGGCGCCGACGCCGACGGGCGAGGGGGACGTGTCTTAGTGCACGCAAGGCTACGCCCTTTCCCCCCGTCAGCTGTAGAACCGACTCGTCTGTTCCAGAGAATTCGGCGTGGATGACTCATTCCTTCGGCGCACGCCATGGCGGTGGAGAGAGAGGCACGCGCTCGGCGGGGCTTTCTCTCTCTCCCGTTGGGCTCGCGCCGGCTAGACGCCGTGCGCGCGGCGGTTTTTCTTTGTTTGTTTCTAAAATGCGCCGAATTTTGTGACAACAGATGAACCTGTAGCAAACTTGTCTGCATTTGTGATCGCCAACACCCTAAAAAGGTGTGTAGGCAAAGACTACAAAGCAAAAAGCAGCGAACTGGAGATCTCCTTGTAGAAATAAACACAAAAGAACAGAGCACCAAACTGATGTCGTTACAGAATCTTGGAGAAACAAGTGTACAGGTAACCCCGCACCGCACCCTGAACCACTCAAAGGGCGTCATATCTGAATATGAACTCCTACAGAGTACCGATGCGGAAATGGAAGAAGAACTATCTGAACAAGGAGTTATAGCAGCCAGACGAATAACCATCAGGAGAAACAATGTTGAAATCAAGACAAAACACATTGTCTTAACCTTCAATACCACAACTCTGCCTGACTCCATCCACGCCGCATACCTCTATTGTAATGTCCGCCCATACATACCGAACCCGAGACGATGTTTCAAGTGCCAGCGCTTTGGACACAGCATGTTGGCTTGTCGCGGTAAACCAACTTGTGTCACATGCGCAGAAGACGCACATACAGAGGAAAGATGCGAACGCACACCAAAATGCATCAACTGCAATGGCGCACATGGCGCGTACTCCAGGTCGTGCCCAGTCTGGAAAACAGAAAAACAAATCATAACTTTGAAGACCACAGAAAACCTGTCCTACCTTGAAGCAAAAAAACGCGTCTCTTTCCAACAGAAAGGGACATACTCTGAAGCGGTGACGCGGGGACCGTCGCCGCCTTCAGTTTCTGTCGGCACACAGGTCGATCCGAAGGACCAGGGGTCGATAACCAAGTCCCCACCACAGAAGTCGGTGACACAGTCCACAGGGCTGAAAATTTCGCGGGAAGACCACGCGATCCTCGCCGGAGACCCTCAGGCCCCACTTTCAGCAGCGGCATCCTCGGTGACAGACACCCAGAACAGCTCTGCTGAACTGGACCTGTCGCCCCACCCCTCTAAGAAGGCAACTGCTGGTCCAAGAGACTCTGCCCCTGGAGCAGAGCATGGTTCAGTGTTGCCAACAAAAAATACGAATGCGAAGGCCACGGTCCATCGCAAACAAGAAGCATCCTCCACGTCCACCGTGGAGGAGATGGATGTCAGCGAAAGTCCGCTGACATCTAAAACGCACGCATCCGCGGATTCTCCGCGGAAATCCCGCGCCACGAAAGTGGCGATGGATACAACTCCTGGTTCGCCACCGCTGCAGCGGCGGCGAGACTCCCTAGAGAAAAAAGGGAAGCCACGAATCACTGCTCCTGAGAATAAGTAACTTTCCCCAATCCCCAACTTATCACAGTGGCGTAGCTAATACAATGGAACTGTAGAGGTCTACACAGAAACTACACAGACATAACCGATATGCTCAAAACAATGGCACCTACAGCTGTGTGCCTGCAAGAAACGAACCTTGGGCCACAGCACACAAACATCTTAAAAATATATAATATTTTCCGGAAAGACCGAGTACAAGCTAGCCGACTCTCAGGAGGCGTCGCTATCATTACGCAAAGCGATGTCCCTGCAAGAGAGGTATCATTAAAGACGAACTTAGAAGCGGTCGCAGTAACCATCATTAGCCATAAAACAATAACAATATGCTCTGTGTACATACCACCACACAACACAATAGCCATGCATGACCTAGAAGAACTTCTGGAACAGTTGCCAGAGCCATATGTAATAATAGGGGATTTTAACGCACATTACTCATTCTGGGGAAGTGAGCATACTGATTCCAGGGGTCACCTCATTGAGGATTTTATTCTTTCGAATAACATATGTTTAATGAATACGGGAAAAGCTACGTACTGCTGCCCCAGCTCTGGAAAAATGACCTGCCTCGATTTAGCATTTGCATCACCATCTGTTTTTAATGATTTTATTTGGGATGTTTTAGATGACCCCCGGGGAAGTGACCACTTACCTACAGTTTTAAAACTAACATCAGCTACGTTCATCCTCCCTACGAAGCCACGGCGATGGAAAATTCACCTCGCCGATTGGGCACTTTTCAGAACGAAGGCCACACTAGAAAAAGAATATGCCGAAACCCTTACTATAGAAGAACTAAATGAAAAATTTGTCACATGCTTAAAATCTGCAGCAATAGAAGCCATCCCACAAACGTCTGAAATTGCACGAAAAACACATAAAGTTTGGTGGTCAAATGAATGCTCATTGGCTAAAAAGCAGCAAAAAAAGGCTTGGGGCAACCTTCGCAGATATCCCACTGCAGGAAACTTGCTCATCTTCAAAAGGGCCAGAGCCAAAGCACGATACATTAGACGCAACGCAGAAAGGGCATCATGGCAACAGTACATATCCTTCATAAACAGCTCAATATCATCAAAGAAAATGTGGGAGCAGGTGCGGAAATTCACAGGAAATTTTACTCCATTCACACTTCCAATGCTAACAGTACCCGGTACTCAAACAACATTAGAAGAGCAGACCAACATATTGGGTGAGCATTTTTCCACAGTTTCAAGCTCATCCAACTACACACACATTTCAAAAGCACAAAACAATAGTAGAAAAACAAAACCTGCCCTTTGGAACATGCATACATGAAACTACAATCAGTTTATTACAATGCAAGCACTAAACACAGTACTAACATCCGGTAAAATGACAGCACCAGGCCCAGACAATATACATTATGCCATGCTTGCTCACCTCTCTGAGACTGCCATAAAGGCTCTCCTAAAATTTTTCAATAAAATATGGATGAGTGGAGAAATCCCCCAAGCATGGAAAGAAGCAATCATAGTACCCTCCTAAAACCAGGGAAACCACAAACTAGTCCTACCAGTTACAGGCCAATAGCACTCACTAGCTGTATAGAAAAATCATTCGAAAGCATTCTAAACATCAGACTAACCTTCATACTTCAGTCTCAGCAACTTTTAGATATACACCAGTGCGGTTTTAAAAAGACATCTTCCACAACCGATCACCTTGTACGCTTTGAGAACACAGTCCGGGAAGTGTTCATCCACAACCAACACTGCATCGGGGTCTTCTTCGACCTGGAGAAGGCTTACGATACCACGTAGAGGTTCGGTATCCTCCGTGACCTAGCGGACCTAGGTATCCGCGGCAGGATGCTGACCTGTTTGAGCGACTTCCTGACCAGTCGAACGTTCAGAGTCCGCCTAGGCGCAACCTTCTCCAAGACTTTTATCCAAGAAACTGGTGTGCCCCAAGGGTGCATCCTCAGCACGACCTTATTTGTGATCAAAATGAACTCCATAGGAAAAGTAGTCCCAAAATCCATAATGTACTCAGTTTACGTAGACGACCTCCAAATAGCATGCACGTCTTCCTGTGAGCGGCAAATACAAATAACAAAAAATAAACTGGCTACCTGGGCAGATAGAAACGGATTTAGATTTTCCCCTCAGAAAACAGTAGCGGTTCTGTTCTCTTTGAGACGAGGCCTAAAGGCCGACCCCACACTATATTTAAACCAAACCCCACTACCTGTCAAACAAGAGCATAAATTCCTAGGGATAACTTTCGATAAAAAGCTCATTTTCTTGCCACATATAAACAGCTAAAAGAAAAAAGCTTCCCAGGCCCTCAATGTGCTGAAAATACTATCAAGAAAACGCTGGGGGTCTGATAGAGCTTCCCTGTTACATATATATCGTTCTCTGGTTCTCTCTAAGTTAGACTATGGGTCCATAGTATATGGCTCAGCAAGACCGTCCTACATAAAACGACTGGATCCTGTCCACAATCTTGGTTTAAGGTTGTCTTCCGGTACTTACAGAACTTCCCCAATTGCCGCCGCGGTGGCTCAGTGGCTATGGTGCTCGGCTGCTGGCCCGAAAGACGCGGGTTCGATCCCGGCCGCGGCGGCTGAATTTCTTTGGAGGAGAAATTCGAGGCCCGTGTACTGTGCGATGTCAGTGCACGTTAAAGAACCCCAGGTGGTCGAAATTTCCGGAGCCCTCCACTACGGCGTCTCTCATAGCCTTAGTCGCTTTGGGACGTTAAACCCCATAAAACCAAACCTAAAACCAGAACTTCCCCAATAGGAAGTCTGCATGTGGAAACTAATGAACCTTCCTTAGAAGATCGAAGAACTGCACTAACTTGTACATACATCCTCAAAATCCTTTCTCAGCCTAAACATCTCTGTTACCCAATTGTCACGAAATGCCCATCCCGAATACTCTTCAACAACAAGCTCCATGCGATTAAGCCGTTGCTCTTGCGCTTCGAAGAAAATTGTCAAACTCTGAACATACTAAACGAAATCAAAAATATTGCCCCAAGACATGAAGCGCTACCACCGTGGTACACTCTCCCCACAGTGTGTGACGTCACACTAACATGCCTCAGGAAAACCTGTACACTACACGACCATATAATACAAGAATATCTAGCACTACAACAAAAATACAGAAATTATACTGCCTTTTATACTGATGGGTCAAAAACTCATGCTCATGTAGGAAGCGCAGTAATACAAGGAAAAAATGAAAATGCAGTACGACTGCCCTCATGTGCTACAGTTTTCACCGCGGAGTGTTATGCTATTAGTGTTGCGGTACAGGAAATAACAAATGAAAACATCAAAAACAGCATCATTTATACAGATTCACTGAGCGTCCTTGCAGCATTAAACTCCAAAAATGCCACGGAGCCACTGATTAGAAGCATCATACACAATATAGTAAAGGTCACAACACAAAAACATGTTATAAAATTCTGCTGTGTTCCCAGTCACATTGGCATTAGGGACAATGAGAGAGCCGACATGTGTGCTGCACAATCCAGAACCATGGAAATAAAACATGTGAATTTGCCTTCTAGAGATTACATGAAGTTAGTGCGTAGGAGACTAAGAGCCAAGTGGCAAGCTTCTTGGGAAAATGAAGGACACAACAAGCTGCATACCATAAAGCCCATTTTAAAAGAATGGAAATCATGCCGCCATAAAGAACGTTTTATCGAATTAATTTTATGTCGTTTACGCATAGGTCACACACACATCACCCATAACTTCTTAACAAAAAAAGACAAACCTCTGTGAAATGTGTGGTGAGGAGCTCACAGTAAATCACATTTTAATTTCTTGTTCGCGTCTCGAAGAACTTGGAAAAAAATTTTTAAGGTATTTTACAATGAACACATTCCATTTCATCCTGCATTGCTTTTAGGCGAGCAAACACTTGTCGAGTTTTCACTTGTTTGTCAGTTTCTAAGGAAAGCCAATGTTTTAAATCTATTATAATGTAACCTCTGTACACTTGACATAACATCATCTAACCTTGTGTCTGGCGCATGATAGCCATAGTTGCTTATGCGCCATAAAACCCCATATAACTAACTAACCTTTTCTCTTGTTCGTAATCCGGCTTAACATCCTGCATATCTGTTTCGTGGAGTGTTCCAACAGCTGGATGGTATGGTCCCGTTTGCCTTTCTCCTGCAGCCACATTCCCAAGATGCGAAGCTTATTTGTCCTTTTTACGGGTTGTCCATCTATCTCTAATTCTATCCTTCCCCTGTCCTTTTTGTTTTTGTGAAGTCTAATAAATTCTGATTTTTCTGGGGAGCACTGCATCCCGCTAAATAAAGCAAATTGACCGATCTCATCTGCCCCTCTTTGCAGATTTCTTGCTTGTTTCCTGTCGATCCTTTTGTCGTCCACACTGTTATGTCGTCCGCATAAATTGAATGTTCTACATCTTTGATGTTTTTCAGTCTCCTAGTTAATGCAATCATTGCTATCATCATCATCATCAGCCTGACTACACCCACTGCAGGGCAAAGGCCTCTCCCATGTCTCTCCAATTAACCCTGTCCTTTGCTAGTTGCCGCCACTGTATCCCCGCAAACTTCTTAATCTCATCCGCCCACCTAACTTTCTGCCATCCCCTGCTACGTTTGCTTTCTCTTGGAATCCACTCCGTTACCCTTAAGGACCAGCGGTTATCTTGCCTTCGCATTACATGCCCTGCCCAACCCCACTTCTTCCTCTAGCCGCCGCGGTGGCTCAGCGATTATGGTGCTCGGCTGCTGACCCAAAAGACGCGGGTTCGATCCCGGCCGCGGAGGCTAGAATTTATTTGAAGGAGAAATTATAGAGGCCCGTGTACTGTGCGATGTCAGTGCACGTTAAAGAACTCCAGGTGGTAGAAATTTCCGAAGCCCTCCACTACGGCGTCTCTCATAGCCTTAGTCGCTTTGGGACGTTAAAACCCCATAAACCAAACCAAACCAAACTTCTTCCTCTTGATTTAAACTAGCATGTCATTAACCCGCGTTTGTTCCCTCACCCACTCCGCCCTCTTCCGATCTCTTAACGTTACACCTATCATTTTCTTTTCCATAGCTCGCTGCGTTGTTCTTAACTTAAGCTGAACCCTCTTTGTTAGCCTCCACATTTCTGCCCCATAGGTGAGTACCGGTAGGATACAGCTGTTATATACTTTTCTCTTCATGGATATTGGTAAGCTACCATTCATAACCTGAGAGAGCCTGCCATACGCGCTCCACCCCATTCTTATTCTTCTAGTTATTTCCCTCTCATGATCCGGATCTGCGGTCACTACCTGCCCTAAGTAGACATATTCTCTTACTACTTCTAGCACCTCGCTACCAATTGCGAACTGCTGTTCCCTTGCAAGGCTATTGAACATTACTTTGGTTTTCTGCATGTTAATTCTTAGCCCCACCGTTCTACTCTGCCTGTCTAGCTGATTGATCATGCTTTGCAGTTCTTGCCCTGAGTGGCTTAGCAAGGCAATGTCATCAGCGAATCGCAAATTACTCAGGTATTCTCCATTAACTCTTATCCCCAATATTTCGCATTCCAGACCCCGGAATACCTCCTGTAAGCAGGCAGTGAAGAGCATTGGCGAGATCGTGTCTCCATGCCTGACACCTTTCCGTATTGGAATTTTATTGCTGACTTTATGGAGAACTATAGTAGCTGTGCAATCGTTATATTATTGCTATGTTAAAGAGCAAAGGTGAGATGATGGATCCTTGTGGTGTCCCTCTGTTTGGCGTCGTCTTCTTTTCTGACCTAATGTTGTTGATGCCGATCGCTGCTGTTCTGTTAGGAAGAAAGCATTGCTTAAGCAGCCGCTGGAAGACGAAGAAAGAGGCACTTCTAGGTCACTGTAGCACAGAATTGATAACTTCTTCTTCTCGTACCGAACTACACCTCATACTTTTACGGGAAGAACACCCGCTGACTTATTCCTGCGAAGGAAAATGACTCGCCTATCGCTACTGAAGCCAAACACGGCGGAGGCGTTGAGTGCGGAGGCTGATAAAGTTAAAACACCTGCTGATAAACGCAGAGGTGCGCCGCGAGTTTTTGCTGTCGGTGATCGTGTGTGGGTTCGCTCTGTGCGTATAATGGGCTTCTTCGATTATCCGCCTCTGGCAGCCCGCGGGTTGCTTGCGGGCAGCCCGAGCGCGCTCGATTTTCTCGGGTTGCTCCGCCCACTTCCGGTGGCTGCCCGGAACGCGTTCGTTTTTCTCTGGCTGGGCGGTTTCGGGCTGCCAGCCGGCGGCCAGACTCGCCAGGACGATTTTGTGCTGGCAGCGCTCGGGCAGCTAGCAGACGACAGAGAGGTGTACGGTAGCGGGAAGCTCGCGCGGCCATTTTTATATGGACTAGAAGGACCGCGGTTCTTCATGCGATGTTTTGCGCGATGCAGGCGCTTGTTTCGACTAGGCCACGGTGCATATCGACTGTGTCGCCTGCAATGGCAGCTTTTGCGGTAGTTCTCGCTGTTTATTGATATGTTTTGCGTGCGTATGCGCGATCATATTTCGATCGTCTCACCACCTCGCAAGCACAATTTCTCGCTTCATATTACGATCGCATACTTCTGATTCACAAATTATTTCGGCTGTTAATTTCGTGCGCCCGACGGATATTGCGATGGTGTTCGAGGCCTTTCACGAGAGCAGCCAGATTTCAGTTCCGAGTACGCGTTCAGACGCGCGCATATATGCATGTGCTGAACGTGTTTTACGAAGTGTTGGTTGAGCGCGATACGGGAGCGTATGGTCTTCATTGCGTTTGGCGCAGTGCAAAAGTGGATATGCGTTAAAAACGCTTGACTGAAACATGTCCTTTATTAAAAGCCCTCACGAGCACATTGCTCGAGACATCTCTGCGGGCATATATGTGGCCACACAGTTGTCGCGCCGACCAATAAGTGGTGATTCTGACGTCGCCAACTGTTGTACAGCTTCATGCTCGGGCTTTCTGCCACACATGCTCAAAATATCTGAGAAGTACCGCAGGCATGCACCTCCTCGCGTTTGGCTTATTAAAAAAAAAGAGATAAAAATGAGCTCTAGCGCTGATCGTCATGCAAACACACGCGGAACGTGAGGCGCCGACACGCAGGACTTTATTGTAGCGCCTTTCATTCCAGTGCCAGTTCTCTGCTATAAAGCTGTATTATTACAGAAACGATAATACGCAGCTAAATTTATACAGTGCACCCGCTTCTAGGTGGACGTTCAACAAGCTGATATGCGCTTTTGCCGAGATTATTATGCGTTCCTTGCCCGCAGCAAAAGCCGGCGGCCGACAGACTACAGTTGAACGAAACGTATCCCGATTCTTTTCTGCTTACAGCTTACAGGAAGCAGGTTACGAGCGTAGAAATCGCAACGACCACGGCAGAGTCCACCAGGGTCGATCGTCGGCGGTCATACGTACCAGTCATATATACTTACTGCGTAGTAAGCAAACACGCAATAATCCGAGAGTACGGCTTGTCGTTTGATAAACAACGCACGGGCAGTTTTTCCGTCCTATGTGGTGTCGACTGAAACACGTTAGATTGCGATTGCTCATCGCATGCTTTTGAGGATTTCTTGAAGCTTACACAGTGCACCGAAAGCACACGCTCGCGTTGTCGTTGCCGATGTATCGAGTGCGAAATTGATTAGCTGCTTGCTCTGCAGTCTGCGGCACACAGCCCTCAATAACTGCAAGTCGTTGTTTTCGATACCAAGCAGCCTGTTTCTGTCGTTCGCGTGCGTAGCAATGAGACGCAGCAGAACGCGAAACTAGAGAGAGAGCATCTGCCCTCCGTGATTCGCGCCTTGCTTGCCGCCGTGATTGCCGGTAAGCTGGTTCCGGTGGCCGCCAGCCCACGTGACCATGATGCGTTTTCCTGTCAGAGACGAACTTGCGGGCCGCCAGCGGGCTGCCCGAGCGCGGTTAATCGAAGAGGCCCAATGTGGTGAAATGGTGGCCTGTAAAAGTTGCCCGAGTTAAGTCACCGTCAACGTACTTGGTGTGTGTGGCAAACAGAGTGCGGTTTGTGCACGCGGACCACCTGCGGCGATCCGGCCATGCATCAAGTGCATGATCGAACCTTAACCCAGACTTGGAATTCCGCATGCATCGGACGTGGTGCTTCATTCACCCGGTACAGGCCAATCAGCTGAGCCATCCCAGTCTACCCGACCAGCCACAGCGAGCAAGCAGCGAGCAGCCGGTGCCACTACGAAAGAGCACAGGGAGCGCCGTCCACCTCACCGTTTGACTTATGCTTGTTTTCAGCATGAAATGCTTTTAGCTCCCGTTGTCGGCAGTGTGGTGACGTCACGCCGAGACCGAGAGCCAACATCCGGGCACTGAAATCCACTCATCCGGGCACTGAATTCCAGACATCCGGGCACTGAATTCCACACATCCGGGTGCTGAAACGAGAGCATCTGGGCACCGTACGAGATTTAAGGAGACTCTCTAAGCGCTCCTACAGGACCGGCATACAAGCGCCGGTAGCTTCGCGCCGAACGGGTGGTGGCGTTCCCTGTACTGCCTGGCAGCGCTACAACACGCTGTCGCGTTCCACTCCTAAAGGCGAAGCTTAAGCGTCATAGATATGTTAGTGCACTGTGGTTCGTACCTCGGGATGGTCTCCGAAGTTGTTGTTCTCTCCAGCAACGTGCGGAATAAGATGCAGCCGGTTACTGCCAGACAAGATAGACGATTTTATTTACATAGCAGGTTATCAGGAGTCCCTCTCTCAAAAGCACACTGAAGCCACATTTTATACATTTTCAATTCCCCAGGTACCTATCTGGGGAAACTTGGTTGTTCGAACATCGCCAATCACATTTCTTGACGAAACCCGCCCACAAAAGGGCGGAACATCACCCTCTCGCCAATCCTCCAACCGTGACAAAAAGGCGGGACATTCACACTCTCGCCGGTCCTCCCACGCACAGATGGTCGATTTGTGTATTTTGTTCACCCATCGTTCCGTGGAATTAGGAGTCCTTTGGCGGCAACTAAGGTGATATACACATTCTCGCTGTCAAGTCGGAGCCGTTTCGCACCATGATGGACTCCCTTTCGTTGTCGGTCCGCTGTCGGTTTTGAGCGAACTTGAGAATCCAAACAGACGCGTTTCCGCCGACAACCGATTTAGGGGCCTCCGTCGCCTGGTTGCGCCGCCACGCTTCCCCCCCGCAGCAGCCGCCGACAAAGGCTGCCGCAAAGGTTAGCCAGCAGTGTCTCTCGGCCGTGAAGGAGGGGGCGACGGCCGTTTCTCGACCTCGAAGGAGAGGGTAAGGAGCCACCGGCGGGCGCACGTGTGCGCGACCAACACACTTCCCAGAACGGGACGCCGCAAGCAAACGCGTACACAAATACACACACACTCAGCGTGCTGAAACCGGCCGTTATTCACGTAGCCCAGTCCCGCTGGCGCCAACTGTCGTCGCTGCAGTCGGCGCGTCGAGCCCAACACCTCCCCACAAAACTGTGCGGCACAGTCTTCGAACTTGCTGCACACAACAATCACAGGAGCTTGACGCATTGCTCCCACTTCATCTGTCAACAAGTACCCCTCGGTCCCCCGCCAACGCAGCACCCAACAATGCCATACCTCTCGCAAACCGAGGCCGCGAAAACGGACGACGGTATCTTACTCATTTTCGTCATTGGCGACCATACGCGACATAGCGTCGGCATTTGCGTTTAGAGACCCCTTTTTGTACTCCACTACAATGTTATACTTCTGGAGAGCCAGCGCCCACCTTGTCAGCTTCGCGCTTAGTGGCGTGGTCAGAGTAAGAAATTTCAAGGGATTGTGGTCGGTAATTACCCTGATTCGTGCACCGAACAGCCACGTGTCAAGCTTTCCCAGCGCCCAAATGATGGCGTAGGCTTCTTTCTCGATTGTAGCCCATCGTGACTGGGCCGGGCTTAATTTCTTGCTCAGGAATGAAATGGGTTGCTCTTTTCCTTCGTCATCCAACTGTGCTAGACATGCTCCGACGGCATAATCTGAAGCATCAGTGGCCAGAATGAACTCTTTGTTCAGATCGGGTGCGCTCAACGCTGCGGCCTTTGTCAAACACTCCTTTACTTTTATAAACGCACCCTCGGCATCCTCCTTCCACGGTATCTTCTGAGGCACGCGCTTTCCAGTCAGGTTCGTCAGTGGTAGCACCACCTTTGAATACTCCGGAATGTAATCCCGGTAATAATTTGCTAGCCCCAAAAAGCTACGCAGCTGCCTTTTTGTTTGTGGTACAGGAATTTCTTGAATGGCTCTAAGCTTTTCTGGGTCTGCGCCGTGTTTTCCTGACCCCACGATATGACCCAGAAACCGCACTTCCTTTTGCGCGAAATGGCACTTAGTGACATTAACTGTGAGCCCTGCGGCCGCTAGCGAAGCCAGTACCCTTCCGAGGTGTTCGAGGTGCTCTTCCCATGTCTGCGAGAAGACGCACATGTCATCTATATATGCGCACGCATATTCACGGTGTGGTACAAGGATCTGATTGATTATTCTTTGGTAGGTGCTTGCCGAATTTCTCAGTCCAAACGGCATAACCTTCCAAGCGTACTGTCCAGACGAGGTGACAAATGCTGTGTACTCCTGGGCTTTTTCGTCCAACGGAATCTGCTAATATCCTCTTAGCATATCGAGCAGGGTTATGTACTTTGCCTGCGCTACCTCGTAAATTAGGTCACCTGGCAGGTTCATAGGAAACGCATCAGGCTCCGTTGCTTCATTCAGCTTGCGATAGTCACAGCATAACCTGACACTGCCATCTTTCTTAGCAACGCACACCACGGGATGTGCATGGGAGCTTTCTATCGGATATATCAAACCCCACGACCTTAGCTCTGCCACCTGTCGGTCAACTTCCTTTCTTAGTGCCATGGGCACCTTGTAAGGGTACGCACGCGTCAGCTGCGCCCCATCTTTTAGCTTGATTTTGTGCACTCCCCAGTTGCAGCGGCCAGGTTTATCACTGAACACCTCACAGTGCTTCTCGATTAGTTCCTTTACCTGCCTTTGCTGCAGCAGATCTAAATGGCTGAGAGTTACCCGTTCCAGCTGCTCAACTGCTGTCGTTGTATCTGACCACGCGGGAAGTTCTCCAAACTCCGTGTCGCCTTCAAATACTATGCCTACAGTGTTGACCCTCGCGTTGTATGGCCTAAGCTTATTTGCATGCACTGATCGGCGCGTGCCATCACTTAGCTCAATCGTATAGCTATATGGCCGCACCTTTTTCACAACTGTTACTGGACCTTTCCAGTGTGCCATTAACTTCCCATCGCCTTCTTTCTCCAGCCAAAGAACCTGGTCACCTGGAGAAAATTGTTTGTCGGTGGTCCTCAAGTTGTACCTCCCCACATGAGCTTGCTGCGTGAGCTCGCTACTTTTTGCCGCTTCCCTACTGGCTTCCTCGAGATCATTTCTCAATTTCTCGAGATAGTCTGCTGCTGGCACTGCCAATGAGTCGGGAACAACCCAGTCTCCTGACCACGTCTTTTGCAGTATAGCCAGAGGTCCGACAGGCATCCTACCATACATAAGCTCGAACGGTGATTTACCCGTGATGGCATGTGGCACCTCTCTATAAGCCCAAAGCAGGAATGGCACCATTCGATCCCACTCACGTCCATGCTCGCTTACAATGTGAAACAGCATCCTTTTAAAAGTGCCGTTCCACCGCTCTACCAGTCCATTACTTTGTGGATGATCGGGAGTGGAAAATCTGTGAGTCGCTCCCATTTTCTGCAGCATAATTTGCGCTAAATTTGATGTAAAATTTGTGCCCTGATCTGAGCATATGGTCTCTGGCACTCCCATTCTGGAAAATATCTGGGTGAGCGCGTCACAGGTAGCCTTAGCTGTTAAGGACCTCAAACAAACAACCTCAGGCCATCTAGTATGCAAATCAACTACACATAGTGCGTAGCGATGTCCCCTTGCTGATGGTGGATCCAGTGGACCGATACAATCCATGTATACCACCTGGAATGGTGCACTAGGCCTGGCCAATGCCGTTATAGGTACGCGGTCGTGTGTTTTCATAGGGGCCCTGATTTGGCACTGGTGGCAGGACTGGCAATGCTCCTTGACCTCTCGGCCCATGGTCGGCCAATAAAATGACATTTTTATGCGCTGCAAAGTCTTTCGCTCTCCCAAATGTCCTGCCCAAGGCGAATCGTGTGCCCTCACTAGTGCTTCCTGTCGTTTATGCGATGGCAGCACCAACTGTGTGCACATGCGTCTCACTACGTGCTCCTGGTGATAGAGTAACTCATCCTGGATTATCATTCCATGTGTGCCAGCTCTAGCCTGCTTCCAAGCCTCCTGCAGCGACGAGTCATTCTCCTGAGCCTCACGGAAAACTTGCCGAGCGCTCTGCCTTTTCTCGGCTTCTTCGTCTGTTCCCGTAACCGCCAAGGACGCACCCGTCTGCTGATTTTTATGCTCTGTCGTCTCCTTTTCACCGCCTTCGGTCTCTGCCTCTGAAACAACTTCGTTTACAACTGCCCTTTCATCACGGAGTTGTCTGTAGTCTGCGGGAGTTATGAGCGCGTCTATTCCGGCCAACAGTTTGTCTGTCAGCGCACATAGCAAAGCTGGTTGTGCCTTGTCGAACGAGACAAACGGTGCACCTTCCGTTGCTCTGAGAGGTACATATGCAAGCTCAGCTCTTACTTCATCGCCGAAAGCTCCCTTCAGCTTTATTGTAGAACCAGCTGCCTCATACTTCGGCACTAGAGCTCGCCTGATAATAGTCATTTCAGTCCCGGAATCAATCACAGCATTAATGCTTTGTTCCGAACTTCTCAATGTTACTGTTTCGAGGCAATTCCTACCTACCCTCTCTGTTTCCTGCATGCCAACCTCATTCGCGGGAGCTATTTCTTCCAAATGAGCATTCACTTTAGCCACCACGGCGCGGTCTCCTGGTTTTTCTTGGCCTTGTCTGCCTGCCTTATCCCCTGTCCTTTTGAGAGGGCAATCTCTAGCGAAGTGATTTGGTGACTTGCATTCAAAGCACCGTCCTTTCATTCCTCTTAAAGTAGAATTCTCCCATTGATGAGGTGTTGCACCGGCCCGCTCCTTCTGGTCCCCACTCGGCCTCTTTCGATAGCCTCCCAACTGAGCTGCTGACCCTGGTTTGCATCTCACGCTTTCGTCGAAACTCTCCGCCAGCTTGGCCACTTCGCCCGGAGAAAGGAACCTCTGATTCTCATTGACAACAATATGAGCCCGTGCCTCAGCTGCTAAGCACTCCTTCAACCTCTCCGTGACCATTAACTGCTTTAATTCTGCAAAAGTGGTAGCCTTCGAGGTTTTTGTATAGTATTCGAAATAGTTTCCAAGCCGGATTGCGAATTGGCCCCATGTCTCATCTGCTGCTTTTGCCGACCTCTCAAACATTCTTCTATATTCTGCTGCTGACAACCTCAATCCATCTAGAATACTTTGCTTCATTTTTTTATAGTCCTTTCTTTCTTCGGCTGTCAACGTAGAAAGCAATCCGCGTGCTCTTTCACTCAACTGTGGCAAGACAAGCCCGGCCCGCCACTCAGACTGGACGTCATATGAATCAAGAGTCGCCTCCACATCCTCAAACCACCCGGCCACTAGGAATTCCCGACTCGGCATCGGTGCGAGTACTCCTTTCAATAAGGATGCATATTTTAGGCGCCTATCCTCCTCTGACCTATCCACAGCTAGCGCTCCGCTGTTACCTTCTTCGTGGGACTCAGCCCGCTCTTGGGCTCGCAACTTCTGGCTCTCCAGAATTAATCGTTGCTTTTCTTTTTCGGCTTCAGCAATTTTAAATCGAAGCTCCAGCATTTTCATCTGCTGCTCCGACGCTGTTTCCTCCATGGCGCTACTCAGATCCCCCACCGCGTCACTGGTCACCGCCAACTCCTGCAAGCTTTCAACCCCGTCCGACTCCGCATCTGTGGTGTTAACCTCCCTGTCTCGCAAGTTATATGGCATTGTCATCAACTGCGCCCGACAGGAAACCAAGAGGCACTCGCCTGACTTCTGAAGAGTCGCTCCGCGGTGCTCTCTTCTTCCACAGGTCTGGAGGGACTCGCTTTGGCAGGCCGCTGGCTCCTCAGTGACGTTCTCGGGTCCGCCGTCCACGCCACCAGTCTCGTCCGCCGTCCACCGCTGCTGCTCTCATTTGCCCATCGCTGGAGATCCTGTCGACTGCGCCAGATATGTTAGTGCACTGTGGTTCGTACCTCGGGATGGTCTCCGAAGTTGTTGTTCTCTCCAGCAACGTGCGGAATAAGATGCAGCCGGTTACTGCCAGACAAGATAGACGATTTTATTTACATAGCAGGTTATCAGGAGTCCCTCTCTCAAAAGCACACTGAAGCCACATTTTATACATTTTCAATTCCCCAGGTACCTATCTGGGGAAACTTGGTTGTTCGAACATCGCCAATCACATTTCTTGACGAAACCCGCCCACAAAAGGGCGGAACATCACCCTCTCGCCAATCCTCCAACCGTGACAAAAAGGCGGGACATTCACACTCTCGCCGGTCCTCCCACGCACAGATGGTCGATTTGTGTATTTTGTTCACCCATCGTTCCGTGGAATTAGGAGTCCTTTGGCGGCAACTAAGGTGATATACACATTCTTGCTGTCAAGTCGGAGCCGTTTCGCACCATGATGGACTCCCTTTCGTTGTCGGTCCGCTGTCGGTTTTGAGCGAACTTGAGAATCCAAACAGACGCGTTTCCGCCGACAACCGATTTAGGGGCCTCCGTCCCCTGGTTGCGCCGCCACGCTTCCCCCCCGCAGCAGCCGCCGACAAAGGCTGCCGCAAAGGTTAGCCAGCAGTGTCTCTCGGCCGTGAAGGAGGGGGCGACGGCCGTTTCTCGACCTCGAAGGAGAGGGTAAGGAGCCACCGGCGGGCGCACGTGTGCGCGACCAACACACTTCCCAGAACGGGACGCCGCAAGCAAACGCGTACACAAATACACACACACTCAGCATGCTGAAACCGGCCGTTATTCACGTAGCCCAGTCCCGCTGGCGCCAACTGTCGTCGCTGCAGACGGCGCGTCGAGCCCAACAGTCATTAATTAACTTTTATACCCCTGTCACACGGGCATTTCGAAGGCCCTCGAATCGATAGTCTATCGACTCGAAGGCGATCGAGCGCTGCTACACGGCCAGTTTGAATGGCCATCGACTCAATAGTCTATCGAGTCGACGGAGCAGCCCGGAACTCTATCGAGATTTCAAGGGCCTTCGAGCGTTGCCCAAGGTTGCTAGCATTGCTTTGAACGACAACAAACATGGCGGCGCCCTTCAAAGCCGGACCCCTCGCTTCGGACTGAATTCTCGTTGTTGCTGCCTTTTTCTGTCCGTTCACTGGTCATAAATGGGGCACCGGTCTTTCGCTTCGTCTCATCTTGCCTACAAGAAAACGTATAAGTGATAAATTTCCTTTATTTTTTATTTAGAGTGACGATTCTGCCGCTGCTAGGCCTAGAGAGTCGGTTTGTTGACAGTAATGGTTCCCATTTTTACAACCAGATGGCGCCACTAGAGGCTAAATTTATTTCTGCGTCTCTGCTAGCATACGCTGAACTAAATGTGGGAATGCGCCTGCGTTTAGCGTACGTAAGCGTGTATACGCTCATGGTACGTAGACGGCATAAATTTATGCTCTTTTCTCACTGTATCCGTGTACGCCGCCAGCGGCGACGTGGTGCGCACAACGAGAAGCAGCAGCGGCGCGGCCGTTCCAACTTGCCCGGGCGTCAACAGATGAGAACAGGTCCTACTTTATGCGGCGAGCGAATCCGCTTCGCTTGCCGGATTTTTGAACAAGTGTGAACACGCCTTATGACTGCAAAAAATTGTATTTCAACATTTAGTCAAGTTTCGTCAATATATTTTTGTTAGGGGTGTGCGAATATTCGAAATTTTCGAATATAATTCGAATATTATATTTTAGTATTCGTATTCGATTCGAAATGCAAGTATTCGTGTTCTTTCGAATATTCGACACGACGCGAATATTCGTATCTAGCCGAATATTTTATTGCGAACACCGGCGTTCATTTCGGTCCGCAAGTCCTATCGACAGAGACATAACAACATGGCGGCACCCAGAGCAATGCGTAACGTTGGGCCATGCAGTAGCTGACTACGCTGGTGAGCTTCTTTGTGGCCATACCTGCGAAGCTGGTATAGTCAGAGCTGTGCACGAAATACCTCGGAATACGTTCCAGTTCAGTGCCAATTGGGAGGGCATTTTCTGTGGCTGGAGAAGTCATTTCAGCTAGAAGGGAACTACTTCCACCTGACCATGTGGAGCAGCCGGTTTTTCTTCACAACCTTTTATGTTCATCCCAGCAACGCGCTTTTGTGCTTATGGCAAGCTAGACTTTATCAATGCTCTGTACTAGCCATCTTCTCTGATATTTCCACTCTTCTAAAATCAATGTTCGAGACTTTGATACTTTCTGTGCAGCCACACACACCTTTTGTGCTCATTTCATCACTGATAGTTCAACTGTGATGTTCTTGGGCGCTCAGATAAATGTTTTGTAGTGGTTAAATGCGTCTGTCCGTGATTATTCGATATTCGATTCGATATTCGGAACCAAGTATTCGTATTCGATTCGTATTCGAAAAATTTGATATTCGCTAACCCCTAATTTTTGTTATTTGCGCGAAACCGAACGTAGCGATTGTGGCGACACACGAGCTTGGCGTAAGACGCGAGAACGATTTCAATGGCCATTGAGATTTACCGTGTAGCAGCACCACAACTCCCTCGAGTTCGATGGCGATCGAAAATCTCGAAGGCCCTCGACTCGATGGCCACTGAAACTGGCCGTGTGACAGGGGTATTAATTTGTATTAAGGCGGAAGCCTTTAATGTCTCATCGTTGTAAGCAGCAGTTGTCGACAGAAAATGTCACGCTTTTCAATTGGTGGAAACAGTCGTGACGTCACAGTGCGCGAATTTCAAACGGGGCCAATTGTACTTTGGCTAGTAACCATGCAACCAATTAAAGGGGTCGTTTAGTGATGCTCCAAGTAAGTGGGACTGAGCTTAGTTAATTGCTTATTACCCAATTAGCCTAATTACTTTACTAGTCAGGCCATATAAATAAATAATACCGATTAAGAAATTGGTCGAGCTCAGGAATCGCCGCGGTGGCTCAGTGGCTATGGTGCTCGGCTGCTGTCCCAAAAGACGCGGGTTCGATCCCGGCCGCGGCGGCTGGAATTTCTTTGGAGGAGAAATTCTAGAGGCCCGTGTACTGTGCGATGTCAGTGCACGTTAAAGAACCCCAGGTGGTCGAAATTTCCGGAGCCCTTCTCTACGGCGTCTCTCATAGCCTCAGTCGCTTTGGGACGTTAAACCCCATAAACCAAACCAAACCAAACCAAACCAAACCAAACCGAACCCCGGTCTTCGGCGTGAGAGACGAGCATGCTATCCACTCCGCCATGCCAGCTCGATGGTTTGGAATGAACAAAGGCGCGTCTAGTGAATACGGTGTCTTCACTCACTCTCATCCTCCTCCATTCCCTTCCGCCGAGGTTTATGTGTCCACCGACAAATGACAGACAGATACATTTCCTTTCCTCAAAAACCAATTTACCGACGAGCGAGGCGTAGAACCGAATGGGCGATGGCGTTCTATGGACTCCTTGGCAGCGTTGCAAGACGCTGTCGCGTTCCACTCTTTAAGTGCGAAGCTTAACATTTTAACCACACATCAGTGACCACACTTTAGGTCAAAAAAGTGCCCCCCTGAATTTTGTCAGACAGTTACTGCGTAATTTCCTTTCCTCAAATACAATTTTCATTTTCTTCATTACGGCTCCTCTTTATCTATCCTCTTTCACTCCCACTTCCTCCCTTCCTTTACGGTGCGGTTCAGGTGTCCACCGAGATGACAGAGAATTACTGCGCCATTTCCTTTCCTCAAAAAGCGTTGCGTTCAAAGGGCAAGGTATCGCGCCGAACGGGTGGTGGCGTTCCGTGGACTCCCTGGCAGCGCTACGACGCGCTGTCGCGTTCCACTCCTAAAGGCGAAGCTTAAGCGTCATTAATTAGCAGTTAATTAGCATTCAGGCATTAATCAGTAATTAACAATTAATTAGTGATTTGCCATCACTTAGTAATTAGTACTCAAATATATGTGACGCCACCAGTGCCATAGAAACAGCGAAGGTGCTGCGGAAAACGCTTCCGCCTCTACCCACTTTACACAGTCAAAGTGCCCCCTGATTTTTTTAGTCATTAATCAGTACTAGTCACTAATTAGTAATTTGTCATTACTTCGTCATCAGTTATGTGTGACGTAATCCAGTGGTGACGTCACCAGTGTCACATAGGCAAAGTGGTGCGGAATAGGCTTTTGCCTCTACGCACTGTAGACAGTTTCGAACGCGCTGCAGATACATTCTTGTCAGGCCTGCGTCTCGTCGTGTCCGCGTACGCTTCTGCATCGTCCTGTATTTCAATGCCGCCACCGTCACAGCTCAAGCCGAGCAATGGAGCCTGATCAAAGGAGAGGTAGGAAGCGTCTTGCGGAAAGCGATCGCTTTGCGAGTGATACGCCACAGCAGAAGACTGCTCGCCCCTGCTGTCCGTAAACATTTCATGCTTACTCTACTCTCGGTTACGGGAGAGGCAGAGATTTTTTAACTGTAAAGGGGAGGACGTGTGCGTTCTGAGGACCGAGTGGGGCCGTGCGGGGGCCCATGGACCTGTGTGTCCCAAACTCGCCTGTTGCAAATAAAGTTTTCACCACCACCACCTTGTATCGTGTCGCGGCGTCTGCTCGTGGCTTGACGCGTTCGCCATGCCTTGCTTCGCATGCGCCGGTGTCTCAACAAATGTATAAAAACCCCGTTTAGACGTGGGGCTACGCCGCTTATCTGTTTTTGTTTTTTCAGCCAGCGTCCGCTCCGGCGGACGCGGTTGTTGCGACGCACGTCTTTGCTCTCTCTTTTTCTCGTCCCTGTCATCTTTCAACGTGGCTTGAGCCAGTCAGCAGGCCCGTGCACTTTTCCTTTTCATCCTTCTCTCACTCGCAACCAACCAACCAACCATCACGGTAGTGGTTGGTTCGAGGCTGCTAGTGAGCACCTCGCAATAAAGCGCCCCGTTCCCTGGCTGGCGTCTGGTTACTCGGCGTCTGGTCGCAATAATTATCAAAGGCTTTCTTTACGTCGATAACCAGAATGGTCTTGTGTTTGCCATTCTATATCTGTTAATAATGTAACGAGGCAGTTGCAGCATGACGTCCAGCGTACCGACCTTCTTATGAAGTCCACCATGGTGTGCGGTAGGAGAGAGTATTCTTCGGCACAGACTTGTAGTCTGTTAAGTACAACGTGATCCATTACCTTGCCTAAACAGGAGGTAAGGGAGATTGGCCTAAGATTATCAAGGCCTTGTTGCGTTTGGGGATAAAATCATCTTTGCATGCTTCCAGGATTGGGGTATGCTACCTGTCTCCCAGCAGTGATTCGAATAGTCCGTGAGAGCGATGACCGATTTCAGATCTAAGTTCCGCAGCATATTATTATTGATTTTATCTGGACCGGCTGCAGATTTCGTCTTGAGTTGAAACAGGGCGCCCCAGATCTCTGCGTCCGTGAAAGGCTCGTCAAGAGTTTGGTTTTCGCGTCCAGTGTATTTCGGGTACGATACGGCATCTTATGAGAGTTCACGTATTTGTCTTGTCCTGACAAGATCCGTTCTTCCCCGCTTCCCTGGTATGCGTGGATAAACTGTTCTATGGTGTTTCTGGTGACAGTCTTGGAATGAGTCAAGAAAGTGGCGGAGAACGTTCCACGGGCTTTTGTTTGCCAGCTGCCCGTATGGCTAATGGCATGGTCTTCGATTTTCGCCTGAAGCCGCGCAATGTGTAGCTTGAGCTTTCGGTTGATTTTCTGTTTCTTCCACTTCTTCATGAGAGCATGTCTGGCTTCCCAAATGTGCGCTAACCTGCAGTCTTCCTCTCCGTCCGTTTCAATGCTACCGGTGTGCTTACGGGCATCCTTGCATATATTCTGAACCCACTTCCCCAAGTCCGAGGTGCTGCATGGAGCATTATTGTCCCTGCCTTTCCTGAATTTATCCCAGTACGTATGCTTACACGAATTCCATGTCTTCTTATTACCGGAGTTGGTTTCTACCGTAATGCCGATAATGTAGTGGTCGCTGTTAAGGTCTTCGCCGGTGTTGAGTCATGCGGGGTTGATCGCGTTTCGAGCTAGAGAAAGATCCTGATTTGTGCCCCTCGATATATTGTTGCCGGTTCTCGGGGGTTCGGTAGTGTACGTCGTTCAGTTCAGTGAGGCCGAGCTCCTGAATCTCCCCGAATATTGCCGTGCCTTAACCGTTTGTTTTCGGGTAGCCCCATTCTGGGTAATGGGCGTTGAAGTCTCCGGCTATGATAAGTGGGTTCCTGCCCGTCTTCCTCACGGTTTTGCCTCTGAGTTGAGTGGTTTCGTGAGTGTGATCCCTGGGAGGGCTGTATACGTTAAGGATGTAGGTGCTCATCTGTCCCTTCTACGTTGGGATGATTTCTATGAGTTTATAACATAGGTCTATGTTCTCAGTTTCGTGCTGCACATAGCTGGTGTCCCTTTTCACTAGAATAGTTGTTGCTGGGTATGTGCGGCTAGTTCGCAGTTGTATATTGATGTATCCTGAAAGAGTGGCCACTCTGGAGGGTTCTTGCAGCGCGATACTGGTTTGACTTCGGTGTTCTGGATGTGTGTCTGCAGGTTCGCCTTCTGGCGTACGTACCCCCCCCCCCCCTCCCCGTTCCACTGCCATAGTGTAGTTAGTTTCCGGTTGGCGGAATGCATGTTTTACCGCGGTCTGTCCCATACGCGTGGAATGTTGCTGGTGGCCCATCATGCCGTCCAGGACCGACCCCATCTGCTTAATCTGCTGTAAAACGACGGCAGTTTGGGCGGGTTGCCGTTCCATGGTGACAAGAAAATTCAAAGCGTCGTGGTTGTTTCCTCCTCTTTGTGGCCCTGTTTAGTGCTGTTTGAATTTTCTTTTCTTTTTAATTTACTTGTCTGTGCTCTCATGCGCAATCTTAAGTTGCCGTAGGATCTGGCTGGCCACCTGCTGCTAACGCCTGAGGGTATAGCATTGGAGGTCTCAAGTTCTCACACTTTAACACTTAACCGCGCTTCTATCTTGATCATTCTTTTAGAGAGTGGGCCTTCGGAGCACCCCCCGAGGAGCTGTCCTCATTCTTTCAGAGCGCAGCCTTTAGCGCCCGTTTCTGCATTTAGCGGCGTCGCCGTTGTCCGTTGTTACCAGCAGCAGACAAATTAGTCGCGCTTTAAGCTGCGAAACTAATGAATAGATAGCTTTGGAAAGCAAAGGAAAGACGCCTACTGCCCTCATGGAACAGTGGGCACATCGTGCTTTCAGCTACGTGGCGGTAGCGAAAGATGTGCGCCGCATGCGTTGGCATTGACAAAGTTGTGCCATTTTAAGGAAAGGAAGTGCGCATTGGCTCCCTGGGTCAGGGGACGCCTGAATCACGCTTGTAGGTACGTGAGGTAATGAGAGAGAGAGAGAGATGTTGGCCGCAGGCGTCGGCAACGTTGGGTCCGAAACGCGGCGCTTAAGCCATATACCGTGGGCGTTCGTTGTGTTCATAGGCGCTCGCATTGACGATGTTTTACACTCCGATCATTTTAAGGAACGAAAGTGCGCATAATGGCTCCCTCTGTCCAAATCTGGGTGGACGCCTGAACCAGAGGGAACGCGCATAACTGCCCTCTTGGAACAGTGGACACCTCAACCGTGCGTTAAGCTAAGTGGCGGCATAATAATCGCAGGTGTGCGCTGCATGCGTTGCCATTGACAACGTTGTGCCAGACAAGCGGCGCTGAAGCCATAGGACGTCGGCGTTCGTTGTGATCAGTGGTGTTGGCGTTCACAACGCTTTAAGCCCGACCCACATGGAGCGATTTTCTCGCGAAAAACCTGCGAACGGCCGCCCGGCGGCGGCCGCTTGGCCGCCGGCGGCCGTTCGCCGCCGACCAAGCAGTGCTAGATACGTTCGCCCGGCGGTCAGCCGCTCACCGGAAGCGGTGAATGCGAGCTCAGCGCGGACCAACGAGGGCGCTCTGCTCCCGCATTTAGCTTCCGTCCGATTTCCGCCGCGCGGCGACAAACATGGTGGCGCCCTTCGAAGCCGGACCGCTCGCTTCGGACTGAATTCTCGTCGTTGCTGCCTTTTTCAGTGCGTTTACTGGCCGTAAATGGAGCACCGGTCTTTCGCTTCGTCTCAGCTTGCCTACAAGAAAACGTATAAGCGATAAATTTGGTTTATTTTTTTTATTTAGAGTGAGAGTTCTCCCACTTCTAGGCTTACGAGGAGAGTCGGTTTGTTTACGCTAGGGCCATTTCTTTAACCTACACCAGCTACACCAGTGTAGCAAATGTCCAATACCTCCAATGAAGCACCGCTACACTGGCGTACCTGGTGTAGATTAAAGAAATGACCCTATTATCAAGACGGCTGCTGTCTGGCGGCGGTCGCCTGTTTTTCGCCGTATGTGGTGCGGCACGGCGAACGCGCGCCGGCGTCCCGCCGCGCCGCATGAAATTCGCAGCGTCTGTTCGCTCCATGTGGGTCGGCCTTTACAGTCAGAACAGTTTAAGGAAAGGAAGTGCGCATAATAGCTTCCTGGGTCAGTGCACGCCTGAATCGTGCGTAAGTGATGAGAGAGAGAGAGATGGGGGCGGCAGGCATTGACAAGGTTGTGCCAGAAACGTGGCGCTGAAGCCATAGGAAGTCGGTGTTACTGGCGTTGGCGTCAACATTTTATGCTTCGATCATTTTAAGGCTAGGAAGGCGAGAGCGCGCGGCGAGGCACGCCAGCTGTGCGTAGTGATGTCACATGCTCCTGGCGCATGCGCAGTGTGGTCGTGCAAGAGCACGTGAAACGGCGAGACTGTGGGCAGTGTAGCTCAAGCTACAAAACCATGCAAAAAATGAGCAAACACGTGCGTGTTACGTGTGAATTTTTTATAGCACGTACTTATTCATATTCATATAGCACGTACTTATTTTGGCGTACGACATTCTTTCAAGACGATGTACCAACTAACCCGTCAAAAAGTTCTAGTACTTATTCACTTCCGAAGTTCCCTCCAGACGCGGAGTGGCGGAGTTGCGCGTTCAGTACTCCCCAGTTGCGCTGGTGTCCGCTGCAGACTTCTTGAGGGGTGCCTTCGCGCTCACCCCGTCCGCGGATGGCGGGGTCCCGGGTGGCCGCAGGTCCACCACAGGTTCAGCAGCGAGGGACGGACGCTGTTCCCCGTAGGTGACCGAGTCTCCTTCGGCGGTCACCGTGGGCAGTCTAGTCGCTGCCTGGGACCCTGGTTGGTAGGTGGGGGGGCCAACTACGTCGAGTGAGTGGGGAAAAGACAGCAGCTGTCAGCATGGACGCCGAGAACATGAAGAGGCCCAGGAACAACAAACTCCGCATTAGCGTTTCGGAGCAGTACTCACGGGCTGAACTCCCAGCTCGAGGAGTCGTCGCTCGTCGGCAGGGATTCCATCGGTGCCGTCCCAGCCACTGGGTCTGCGCTGCGCTGCTGCGACGCCAACAGGGTGAGCGAAGAATGCCCTGATCGCAGCGCGTTCCCGGCGGCTCGCACTACTCGGCCGAAAAGCGCGGTCAGAGACGGCGGCAGCACCGCTGGCCGAGGCTGTCCGTCGAGTGGAAACCGCTGCACCAACTCGTCGGGATGCACCTGCGGCCGCCTGCGAGTCTCGGTATCGGCGTCCATCTCCCAAAAATGGTCTCTTGGGACACGGCCGCACCTACTCCTGTCACGGTTCTGGTCAGAGCAGAAGCGAAACGCCGCAATAAGGGCGGGGATTCCGTATTCTTCCAACCATACTTTTGCGATAGCCTCGGTAATGGCAGCGAGGCGCGGCGTTTCGCTGCCGAAGCTGCAGGCACTTCGAGAGCAGCTTCCATCGAATTCGCGGTGCTAATACCCCCCACGTGGCGCTGCTCCGCGTGAATATTTCCTTACGAGGCCTGGCTCACACTTGCGGTAGGCGATGCAGGTCTCATGGGAACAGCGGGTGCTGTACTGCCTTCGTTGAGGGACCAAGAACGTTGCACGTGGATGTTGTGCAACGAAAGGTACCCTGTCCTCAGCTCGACGTGCCGTTGTGCTGCGCTTATTCCCGATGTGCTTCAAGTGACACCGCTCGGCGGTTGTTGTCCTCAAGAAGATAATGGCGCGTGCCCACTGCGGGGGATGATGATGATGTCCTCAAGCTGAATGACACTCGCCGGATTAGCGACTGACAGGTCTTTATTCTTTTCTTTGTTAGAATAGGGAGGGCAAAAAAATCTCTGGTTCCCTCAGTTAGACACAATATACGTACAGAATATGTTGCCCACGTGTTGAAAATTCAGGGAGCACTTTGGCTATCTAAAATTCTGCAAGGCGAAAGCTTTTCCTGGCGGACTGTTTGTTTTTATTTATTTTATTGTTTATTTTTCATATTTCATTTATTTCTTGTTGTTTCTTTTCTTATTTTTATCGTTCTTCTATTTTTCCTATTTATTTTTTGTTTTTCTTAATTTATTGTTTACATTTTTCTTTGTTTTTACTTTGCTTTTATTTTATTTTATTTATGAAGCCCATGCATTCACTAGATGCGCCTTTATTCATACTCAAACCTTGAGCCTTCGTGTCGGAGTGCTAGCGTCTCCGCTTCAAATGCCAAAGGACCTGGTTCAATTCCCATCCTCGACGAAGTTTCTTTTTTAAGCAGTGACGCCGAAACGCAACAAATCTGCCGACACGGCTGCTAACGATAGTATGAGGCATTAAAGGCTCTCGCCTTAAAATGTTGACCGAACACAACACGGGGTATCTTCCGTAGCGAACCGCATCGTTGCCCTCCGCGGTGGCGCAGTGGTTACGGCACTCGGCTGCTGACCCGAAAGACGCGGGTTAGATCCCGGCCGCGGAGGCCGAATTTCCATGGAGGCGATATTCTATAGGCCCGTGTGCTGTGCGATGTCAGTGCACGTTAAAGAACACCCCAGGTGGTCGAATTTCCCTAGCCCTTCGCTACGGCGTCTCTCATAGCCTGAGACGCTTTGGGACGTTAAACCCTAATAAACCAAACCAAAACCGCATCGTTGCAGCAGTTTAAGACAATCTACCGGAAGAGGCGAAAAGAGGACAAAGAACTGGTTTGCGCTGGTGTCTTTCGTTTCTCCTCATGGAACCCTGGCCTATCCTTTGTCGTGGGTGTGCGCCATGTCACTAAAGCAACAACAACAACTGAGGTATAGGCGTGAACAAAATTAAACGAACCATGCTACCGGCTTGTATGGTTTGGTTTGGTTTGGTTTGGTTTGGTTTATGGGGTTTAACGTCCCAAAGCGACTCAGGCTATGAGAGACGCCGTAGTGAAGGGCTCCGGAAATTTCGACCACCCGGGGTTCTTTAACGTGCACCGACATCGCACAGTACACGGGCCTCTAGAATTTCGCCTCCGTCGAAATTCAGCCGCCGCGGCCGGGATTGAACCCGCGTCTTTCGGGTCAGCAGCCGAGCGCCGTACCCACTGAGCCACCGCGGCGGGCAAAACTTTTGTAAAGAGACTGAAGGAATGCACAGCGATCAAAGTAATTAATATTTTATTTTGCCGAAACAATATGTTTAAAGTTGAAAAATATTAAGCAAAACAAGAAGCGGACGAAGTTGGGCTATTAAATTACCTGGTACGTAACGTTTGCTGCCGCAGGAGTGCGCTGACGATGGTAAAACCTGAACAAGCCTCTTTGCTCGAAAACAGCTGTTCCAAGCTTTGATATTGTTTTCTTACGCGGCGTCTAAAATCAAGCTACTGTGCGATTGACAGAAATGCACAGAAAAATTGACGAAGCCAACTTGTTAAGCCCTGCGTTGTTCGGCTCTTACGATCGGTGACAAAAGTGTCAAAGCGTAAAGCGTTGCCGTATGTGATATGTGGTGGCCGTTTTCTTTTTCCTCGTGATACAAAAGACAGCCACGAAGTGCGATTTGCAGGGAAAATGACGTTCTTTGCCAGCATATGCATGTTTTGTTTGTATGTAGCTGTGGCACAGAGGTGACCGCGGGAATCCACTCCTTCAGCGCGCCAATTTTGCGGACTGCCTCGGCCACCAATCGCACGCATTTCCTCACCGTCGGCTGTGCGATGCCGACGTGCGCCGAGTCCGTCGCACAGCGGCACCGCAGTCTGCTTCTCCAGCCGAGAAAGGCGTCGAAACAGCTCGCCCGGCAAGTCAAACGCGTCTTCGTGCGCCCTCCTTCGCCGTTGCTCGCGTCGCCGCAGCCGCCTCAGCCTTACAGCCACATACGCCTCCGCTGCGCCGCGTTTTTCTGTCACAAACGCAGCGATCAAATTGACCGCCTCGAAGCGACCACAAAAAACATCAATTTGCACCTGCATAATTAGGTGTGCAACGTGATCACTTCTGCCATGTCCATGACGTAAAGGATTCTAGTTCACTATACCCATGACGCAAAAAGCAACATGGCCGCTGGCCACGACCGACCAATGGGAGCGCGGCCACGGCGGGGCTAATTGACGCCTTTTATTGCGAAAGCAATAACTCACACTTTCAAGCCTTCGCGTGACCCGGCCGCAGTTACGTTTGACCTTTAGCGGAGTGAATATAGGCGACCAACTCCCACCTTCAGATAGCCCGGCTACAGTTGCGCCGCGCCGCGCTGCGCACCTGTGGCGCTACTGCCGCTGTGACGTCATACCAGCTGTAGATTGTAGCTGTAGCTCTCAGTCGCAACAACATCAAAAAAAATATGAAAAAATACCGAAGACGCTTTGAGTCGTCGCTTAGCGGCGGCCGGTACCCACGCGTGACCTGTAGACGCAGCACACTGCGTTCCTTCAGTTGGAGGCGCTGCGCTTTTGCTTTCGCAACCTACCAGGCTTAATCAAAGCTTAACCAAATCCCCTGGGGGTCGGGTGGCTCTACAGTTACCCGGAAGTAGAGATCTCGGGCTAACATGTGGGCCGCCTCGTTACCGGGGACGGATGTGTGTGCTGGGACCCAAATTAAGGTGATCTTGCGATCAATTTTGGCTGCGGACAGAATTCGAGCCGTTTCTGGCGAGACCCTGCCCTTTCCCATATTGCAGATTGCTGTTTTGCTGTCACTAAGAATCAAACTAGCCTTGGTTCCGGCGCAAGCAAGCGCTATTGCGACCTCCTCGGCCGTATCTATGTTTCTACTCTTAATGGAGGCGGCGGCGACTGCTGCACCTAGGCCGTCGACTACTGAGGCGACCGCCGCCCCCGACCTGCCACTCGCTGCGTCCACGTAGGCAACCTCATTTGCCCTGAAATTCCCGGCCCTTTTAACCAGCGCCTCCGCCCTCTTCTCCCGTCTTTCCCTGTGATGTTCTGGGTGCATGTTGCGGGGGAGGGGGGGAACGATGATATTCTCGCGACATTGTGGCGGTAGGGCGACCTTGTCGCATATGCCCCTATCTACTTTTCGGCCGACCCACTGTAAGATGGTCCGGCCCGTATTCGTTGTACTCGTCTTTCGAGCTGGGCGATTCGCACCGCCTCGGCGCGTTCAATCCAAGTATTATGCACCCCCATTTCCAACAGGCGGTCTGTAGAGATGGAGATAGGTACGCCCAGCGCCCTCTTGACGCAACGCCGAATAATTGCGTCGATCTTCTCTCTCTCGTTTACCCTAATATCGAGGAATGGCGTGGCATAGCATATTCGGCTAATAATATACGCCTGCGTCAGTTTCAAGAGGCTACTTTCTTTGAGGCCCCTGCTCTTCAGCGCTACCCTCCTGAAGATCCCTGTTACTTGCGCAGCGTAGTTGCTGAGCTTCTTGATCGTTCCTTCATTGTAACCATCCTCTTGGATAAAAAGTCCGAGGATCCTGATGTGATTAACTTTCGGTACAGCTTTGCCCTCTACCTTAATTTCAAAATTCCAGCCGCGCTTGCACCGGAGCGCTTTCGGATTGTAAACAAAAAGTTCCGATTTCTGCGGCGAACACACAAGGCCCCTTTCGGCCGCGTAGGACACTACAGTGTCTGCCGCTGCCTGCAGCCGCTCTTATACGCTACCGTCACTACCACTGTTCAACCATACGTTGATGTCATCTGCGTACAAGCTAGATTTTATGCCGTCTATATTCCTGAGTGCGGCGGGAAGGGCCCTCATTGCCACGTTAAAAAGGAAGGGGGAGAGCGCCGATCCCTGTGGTGTTCCCTTACTTCCCAGGTAAACCTTGGGGAATTCTAAGTCCTGAAATTTTAGTTTCTGAGCGAAACAACAGGTTCAACGTTGCGGTCTTGCATGCGCGTTTTGCAAAGGCTATGAAGTCCAATCAGCAGAATCATATCATAGGGTTTCGTTTCAGGTTGGGAAACAACAAAGTAGCGCACACTGCAGGAATTTAGGAGAGAATCTTTTTGTAGCGTCCTCTGCAACACATCCCAAAACAAATTTGCTTCTTTGCTTTCCATAAAACAATCTTGTTTCAGGAACATTGCGCAAGTGACAGTTTGCAGAAGACACAAATGTGCTTTAACTATCGAGCCACGCGTTGACAGGTAGAGCTTCGGTGTTGTAATTTATAGAAAAATATTTTGGTGCAAGGAGAAATTTGCATTTTGCGCACTCATTTCGCCATTCAATTCTGTTTCCCACCATGCCAGCTCGATGTTTCGGAATGAACAAAGGCGCGCCTAGTGGATGCCATGTTGTCTTAGAAGGGTGCTGACATGTACTGTGGTGTATAGTATTAGTAATTATGAGCATAGAAATTATAGAAGTCGCAGAGCAGTTAAGCTTGTAGCACAGTACGTTTCCGCTACTTTGTTTCTTCGCTTGGCGTGCACCTAGCGCCATCTGGCGGCGCCCACTAAAACCTGCTCCTTGCAAAGTACGCCACTGTCCCAAGAGAGAAAACGCAACGGCAGTGGCTCCTAAAGCCCCTCATTGAGGTGCTTTAGTGGCTTCCCCTCGTCTCGCTCGGGTGCAGTGGGGCCGTGCCTTGAAGCAAGAATCACGCGTGAGCGGTGAAGAGCGCAGCGCACATCCAAGGTGCGTTCACCACGAACATTGCGGCTTGCTGCCCGTTCGTTCGGCGCGGAAGCTATGCTGGCGTTCGCGGCATCGGGTTACGTGTTACTGCGATGAACAAAGTTTTGGGGGAAAAATTGGAGGAGACACTTCAGCTCCTCCTCAAGGGTATGACGTCAATGCATAATGGGTTGCCATATATGCAGAAGGTAATTTTCTGCTTTACATTTATAGAGCCCTGAGAGCATACCACTCCACGCGTCATGGAGGATGGAAATTTTCAGGGGGGGGGGGGGGGGGCGGGGGGGGGGGGGGCACTTTATTGACTGAAAGTGCGGTGAGGCGGAAGCCTTAAGCGGGGTGTTGCTGCTTGTGTCACTGATGTGTGGTTAAGATGTTAGACTTCGCCTCTAAGAGTGGAACGCGACAGCGACATGCAACGCTGCCAGGGAGTCCACAGAACGCCATCGCCCGTTCGGTTCTACGCCAACATTGGCCAAACTCCGTCAGGTGGGGGACCAGGTGGGCCGCTTGGTCCGCCGGGTTTCTAACAAGCGCGGGGGGTTACGATGTAAGGACGCCTTGCGGCTGGCGCATGCATTTGTAACCAGTCGAATTCTATATTCGACTCCATACCTCCACCTGCGGAAGCAAGACGAGGATTCACTCGAAGTCATCCTCCTCAAAATTATTAAGCGGGCTCTAGGCCTCCCCGTGACCACCTCCAACAAGCGCCTCCTGGGGCTAGGCATGGTGAACACATTTCGGGAGCTCCGGGAAGCCCACTTGACTAACCAATACACACGTCTCTCGAAGACATCGTCGGGTCGCCGCCTCCTTGCCCGACTACACATCCAACACACCACTCTCATGGAAGAGCGCGTACGTATTCCATCCCAGTGGAGATGCGCCCTCCACGTGCGCCCTCTTCCCGCGAACATGAATCGTGAGGACCATAATGGCCGGCGCCTGGCGCGGGCGGAAGCCCTGGCCCGCCACTATGGATCGAAACCCGGCGTATTCTACGTGGATGCCTCAGGCCCCCACCATGGGGGATGGTACACAGCTGCAGTCGTCCACCAATCCAAAACAGTGAACGGCCTTACTTTCCGAGCCCGTGACATAACACACGCGGAGGAGGTCGCCATTGCGTTGGCTGCATCTGATTCCAATTCAAAAAATTACCGACGATTACGTTACTTCCTAATGCGAAATTTGAGCGCAGCAAATAAGCTGTTTCACCTTTTCGATAGATTGAGGCAAAGAAATCGAGCAACACATGCATGCGCTATCACGGAAGTTTTTTTTTTTTTATTTTTCACACGTATTCCTTTAACAAAGACTGAACTAACAGTTCTTGACAGCCATGAAGGAAGCTTTGTGGTCGGAGAAATAGAGTGATATATGTTCGAATTGGTACACCAATGCTTGATTCTCAAAGACGAGATCTATACAAGTGCCTCGCGAGGTTGTCACAGCCGTGGGACGCGTTACGAGCGAGAGGAACGGGATGTTCTCCCGCATAAGTGTTAGGAAATTGCTGTTTGTCTTTATGTCAACATTAAAGTCCCCCACTACTAACATCGGTGTGGATCGATGGACGGTTAATGCGAGTTGCAGGAAGTGCACGACGTCTTTCGTGAGTGCGGTAGGGGCGAAGTAGGCAGCTACTACCAGCAAGCCGTTGGGCAACTTTGCGGCGCACAGTTCGCCAACTTCATGTGACGTGCCAAACATTTCGACTGGTATTGCAGAGAGACCTGTGCGCAAGTAGATAGCGACTCCCGCCGCTCTGTTGTGGTCTCTGCGAGCACCACAGCAGTATAGGAAATCTATGATTTCGAGAGGCTCTTCGGGATCCATCCAGGTTTCAGCAAAGCAAAGTACAGAGGAATGGCGCAGAATGTGATCGTGGTGTACGTCCTTGGCATGTGCGGCAAGGGAGCGTACGTTAAGAACGTGGTTGTGAATGATGAATCAAGTGCTGCCAGCGAATGACGCGTCCATTGGCTGTCTGCGTGTGTTACTGATGTGTGGTTAACATGTTAAGCTTCGCCTGTAAGAGTGGAACGCGACAGCGTCTTGCAACGCTGCCAGGGAGTCCACAGAACGCCATCGCCAATTCGGCTGTACGCCTTGCTGGACGGTAAATTTATTTTTTGAGGAAAGGAAATGTATCTCTCTCGCATATCTGGGTGGACACCTGCACCTCGCCGTAAGGGAAAGGGGGAAGATGGGAGTGAACGAAGACGCCGTATTAGCTAGACACGCCTTTGTTCATTCCAAACCATTCAGCTGGCATTACGGAGTGGCTAGCGTGCTCGTATCGCACTCCGGAGACCCTGGTTCGATTCCCCAACTCGACCAATTTCGTTCTCGGTTTTATTGATTTATGCGGTCTAACTAGAAAGGTTAATTAGGCTATTTCATATTTATATTATTGTATTTCTATCCATCGTGTTCTGTCATTAACCTGTCAATTGTTGGAACTGTCTAGGATGTTCGACACAACGTATATGAAACGAGCAACGTCTTACTGAGTGGGGAAGTGCGTGGTGGTGAAGGGAACGCGGCTTCGTACTTATCTGTTTTTTTTCAGCAGCGTCTCCTTCCGCGGACGCTGTTGTCGCTACGGCGCGCGTCTTTCTTTTCTTTTCTTCTGACCTCTTCATTCTCCTCTATATTAATTAGGCTAATTGATTAATTAAGCAATAAACTAAACTCAGTCCAACTTAGTTGCAGCATCACTATACGATCCCTTTGATTGGTTGCATGGTTACTAGCCAAAGTACAATTGGCCCCATTTGAAATTCGTGCACTGTGACGTCACGAGCATTTCGACCAATTGAAAAGCGTGACATTGGGGGCGGAGCTGGTTACGAGGCCGACGACGACGCGAAACCCAGGAACGGACGCCAAAGAGCTGCGCTCTAAAACAATTATTTCCGACTCGCGAGGGGCATGTCGGAACGTCGAGCAGGGCTGGGTACCGTATCTAGCCTACCGCATTCTTCAAAACAGCGTCTACACCGGTGACCCCGCCCACCGGCGTATCGTTTGGGCTCCCGCTCACATGGGCCTTGAGGGAAATGAGGCAGCTGACGCCGCCGCCCGCGCGCTCTCTCACCGGACATTCCCCTCCGACCCTGACGATCAGGAACTCGAATTTATTCCAGCTTACACCTTCAAAGACATCATTTTATTCTATCAATCTGGCCATGGTCTTTATCCCCGCCCGTGTAAAGGTCTGTCAAAGGCGGAGGAGCGGCTTCTGCTCCGCCTGTATACTAATACTTTGCTGTGCCCGGCAGCTCTGAAACACTTCGACCCTTCTTTCTCGGGCAGCTGTCCGCACTGTGCGGAGAAGTCTTCGGACATCTACCACATGGTGTGGGCCTGCCCCTCCAACCCTGCTATCCCCCCTCACCCCAACCCAACCCGGGAGGACTGGGAGGCGACCCTGCTCGGCTGCTCTGACCTGCAGGCCCAACGGGCCTTGGTCGGGCGAGCCTGGGCGGCGGCCGATGCCACTGGGGTCCCGAACTAGGGACCTCCACCTAGTATTTGTAAGGGCTGGCCCCCTCTGGGTCAGCTCATGCATAACCTCCTGTATTATACCTGTACATAAATGTTTTCCACCACCACCTCGTCGGTAAATTGGTTTTTGAGGAAAGTAAATGTATCTGTCTCGCATGTCTCGGTGGACACCTGAACCTCGCTGTAAGGGAAGGGAGAAAGATGGGAGTGAACGAAAAGACCGTATTCACTAGACGCGCCTTTGTTCATTCCAAACCATCGAGCTGGCATGGCGGAGTGGTTGCGTGCTCGTCTCGCACTCCGGAGACCCTGGTTCGATTCCCCAACTCGACCAATTTCCTACTCGGTTTTATCTATTTATCTGCTATGACTAGAAAGGTTAATTAGGCTAGTTGGTTAATTAAGTAATTAACTAAGCTCAATCATACTTACCTGGAGCATCAGCATACCATCCCTTTAATCGGTTACATGGTTAATAGCCAAAGTACGATTGGCCCCATTTGAAATTCGCGCACTGTGACGTCATGACCATTTCAACCGATTGAAAACCGTGACATTTCTGTCGACAACTCCTGCTTACAACGATGAGGCATTAAAGGCTTCCGCCTTAAAAGAACTCGGGAGAGGTGGTTACGTCACATTCTTTAAGGAAGCCTTTAATGCCTCAGAGTTGTCGACAGAAATGTCACGCTTTTCAATTGGTCGGAACGGTCGTGACGTCACAGTGCGCGAATTTCAAACGGGGCCAATTGTACTTTGGCTAGTAACCATGCAACCAATTAAAGGGATCGTTTAGTGATGCTCCAAGTAAGTGGGACTCAGTTTAGTTAATTGCTTAATTAGCAAACTGCCCTAATTAACCCTTTCTAGTCAGGCCAGATAAATAAAAAATTGCGCCTCTCCCGTAACCGAGAGTAGAGTAAGCATGAAATGTTTACGGGCCTAATACAGGCTCCATTGCTCGGCTTAAGCAGCTGTGACGGTGGCGGCATTGAAATCCAGGACGATGCAGAAGCGTACGCGGACACGACGAGACGCAGGCCTGACAAGAATGTATATGCAGCGCGTTCGAATACTCCGCGAGCGTACCTCGCCGAAACTGGTCTACACTCCTTCTTTTAACTTTCTGTAACCTATATTCCACTCCCCCTTTTCTCAACTTATGCCTCAAGGCAGACTTCACGAATAAAAAAAAAAGAATACTCCGCGAGCGTGTATACATCTGCTCGCCAGAGGGGGAAAGGGCATGAAAGCCCTGCGGCCGGTCTTTTACATGCGTGAGTGTAGGACCGCAGCGCCATCCTTGGGGAGCGCGCGAAAGCACGCCCTGGAGCTCCCTTCTTTCTCTAAGCGGCCTTCTCTCAAAGCCCCTAACAGATCACGTATGACAACGAAGTGTATTGTGGCATGTATGTGCTTTTTGCACGCGTTATTAGAAATCAGAAATTATAATTCCGTGCAGTATCAAATGCACAGCTCGACTGATATCTTGATAAACATTGAGAAGACACTGGCAGCAGTTATTTTTTGTGACTCGTTTGGAGAGCAACCGGCGCTTGTATGCCGGTCCCGTAGGAGGGCTTAGAGAGTCTCGTTGAATCTCCGTTGGACATCATATCTGATGCATTCGGTTCGCAGCCTTCGGGCTGCGGCCGTGTATCTGTATTTTTTAGCCAGCGTCCGTTCCGGCGGACGCGGTTGTTGCGACGCGCGTCTTTACTCTGTCTTTTACTCTGTCCTTTTATCTTTCGCCTGCCTTCTGTCTGCACGTGGCAGCGGTGGTGGCTCGGCTTGAGCCAGTAGGCAAGTCCGTGCACTTTCGCGCGTCTTTACTCTGTCCTTTTATCTTTCGCCTGCCTTCTGTCTGCACGTGGCAGCGGTGGTGGCTCGGCTTGAGCCAGTAGGCAGGTCCGTGCCCTTTCCTTTTCATTCTTCTCTCAGTCGCAACCAACCAATCTCTGTAGGTGGGCGTCTGTCCTTGCTTCGGCGAGCGCAGCTTCGGCCGCTTATCTGTTTTAGAGCGCAGGCGTCGGCCTCGTAACCAGCTCCGCCCGCAATGTCACGCTTTTCAATTGGTGGAAATGCTCGTGACGTCACAGTGCGCGAATTTCAAATGGGGCCAATTGTACTTTGGCTAGTAACCATGCAACCAATCAAAGGGATCGTATAGTGATGCTGCAACTAAGTTGTACTGAGTTTAGTTAATTGGTTAATTAAGCAATTAGCCTAATTAATATAGAGGAGAATGAAGATGTCAGAAGAAAAGAAAGACGCGCGCCGCAGCGACAACAGCGTCCGCGGAAGGAGACGCTGCTGGAAAAAAACAGATAAGTACGAAGCCGCGTTCCCTCCACCACACGCACTTCCCCACTCAGTAAGACGTTGCTCGTTTCATATACGTTGTGTCGAACATCCTAGACAGTTCCAACAATTGACAGGTTAATGACAGAACACGATGGATAGAAAAACAATAATGTAAATATGAAATAGCCTAATTAACCTTTCTAGTTAGACCGCATAAATCAATAAAACCGAGAACGAAATTGGTCGAGTTGGGGAATCGAACCAGGGTCTCCGGAGTGCGATTTCCTTTTCATTCTTCTCTCAGTCGCAACCAACCAACCAATCTCTGTAGGTGGGCGTCTGTCCTTGCTTCGGCGAGCGCAGCTTCGGCCGCTTATCTGTTTTAGAGCGCAGGCGTCGGCCTCGTAACCAGCTCCGCCCGCAATGTCACGCTTTTCAATTGGTGGAAATGCTCGTGACGTCACAGTGCGCGAATTTCAAATGGGGCCAATTGTACTTTGGCTAGTAACCATGCAACCAATCAAAGGGATCGTATAGTGATGCTGCAACTAAGTTGTACTGAGTTTAGTTAATTGGTTAATTAAGCAATTAGCCTAATTAATATAGAGGAGAATGAAGATGTCAGAAGAAAAGAAAGACGCGCGCCGCAGCGACAACAGCGTCCGCGGAAGGAGACGCTGCTGGAAAAAAACAGATAAGTACGAAGCCGCGTTCCCTCCACCACACGCACTTCCCCACTCAGTAAGACGTTGCTCGTTTCATATACGTTGTGTCGAACATCCTAGACAGTTCCAACAATTGACAGGTTAATGACAGAACACGATGGATAGAAAAACAATAATGTAAATATGAAATAGCCTAATTAACCTTTCTAGTTAGACCGCATAAATCAATAAAACCGAGAACGAAATTGGTCGAGTTGGGGAATCGAACCAGGGTCTCCGGAGTGCGATACGAGCACGCTAGCCACTCCGTAATGCCAGCTGAATGGTTTGGAATGAACAAAGGCGTGTCTAGCTAATACGGCGTCTTCGTTCACTCCCATCTTCCCCCTTTCCCTTACGGCGAGGTGCAGGTGTCCACCCAGATATGCGAGAGAGATACATTTCCTTTCCTCAAAAAATAAATTTACCGTCCAGCAAGGCGTACAGCCGAATTGGCGATGGCGTTCTGTGGACTCCCTGGCAGCGTTGCAAGACGCTGTCGCGTTCCACTCTTACAGGCGAAGCTTAACATGTTAACCACACATCAGTAACACACGCAGACAGCCAATGGACGCGTCATTCGCTGGCAGCACTTGATTCATCATTCACAACCACATTCTTAACGTACGCTCCCTTGCCGCACATGCCAAGGACGTACACCACGATCACATTCTGCGCCATTCCTCTGTACTTTGCTTTGCTGAAACCTGGATGGATCCCGAAGAGCCTCTCGAAATCATAGATTTCCTGTGCTCGCAGAGACCACAACAGAGCGGCGGGAGTCGCTATCTACTTGCGCACAGGTCTCTCTGCAATACCAGTCGAAATGTTTGGCACGTCACATGAAGTTGGCGAACTGTGCGCCGCAAAGTTGCCCAACGGCTTGCTGGTAGTAGCTGCCTACTTCGCCCCTACCGCACTCACGAAAGACGTCGTGCACTTCCTGCAACTCGCATTAACCGTCCATCGATCCACACCGATGTTAGTAGTGGGGGACTTTAATGTTGACATAAAGACAAACAGCAATTTCCTAACACTTATGCGGGAGAACATCCCGTTCCTCTCGCTCGTAACGCGTCCCACGGCTGTGACAACCTCGCGAGGCACTTGTATAGATCTCGTCTTTGAGAATCAAGCATTGGTGCACCAAGTCGAACATATATCAGTCTATTTCTCCGACCACAAAGCTTCCTTCATGACTGTCAAGAACTGTTAGTGGAATCTTTGTTAAAGGAATACGTGTGAAAAATAAAAAAAAAACTCTGTGATAGCGCATACATGTGTTGCTCTATTTCTTTGCCTCAATCTATCGAAAAGGTGAAACAGCTTATTTGCTGCGCTCAAATTTCGCATTAGGAAGTAACGTAATCGTCGGTAATTTTTTGAGCAGCGTCCGCTCCGGCGGACGCAGTTGTTGCTGCGACGCGCGTCTTTTCTTTCCTCTCTCTCCTTCCTCTGATCTTTTTAACTCTCCTCTATCTGCACATGGCAGCGGTGGCGGCTCGGCTTGAGCCAGGGAGCAGGCCCGTGCAATTTTCTTTTCATCCTTCTCTCAGTCACAACAACAACAATCTCTATAGACTCAACAGGAAAATGGCGCAAAAGACGTGGACAAAAGAGACAAACACGACAGGACCAGCGCCAACTTACAACTGAATTTTATTTCGCACCAAACCCGCCTTTATGTAGGCCAACACGCCCTAACATCCGTGTAATCACGCACAGGCAGTAGAAAAGATCACAGTAAGATATCTAGCACATGAAGCGCAATAGCGACCACGTAACATACTATCATGGCTAAAAAAACAAAAAAAAACCAACAAAAGTATAGCAAACAACACTAAAATGGTCATGGCCAAGCAACTCTTCAACACCAAAAACGATACACACTCATGAGTGATACCAGATGACCAACAAGAAACGTGGAAAAAGGTGAAGAATGAAGCGTTAAGACCAAAGCAGTGTCAAAGGTAAAAAAAAAAAAAAGGTTGAAATGGATGAAGAGTGCAAACCTTAAAAATTGGAAACCAAAAACCAGCAGCCACATGAATGATAACCGATGACCAACCAGAAAAAAAGATGGACGCGAAGCTGAGACCAAAGTCGGCGTCAAAGGTATAAAAACGAGAAAAAAATTGGAAACGAACAACCAGCAGCCATATGAATGATAACCGATGACCAACAAGAAACATGAAAAAGGATGAATGCGGAGCTCAGACCAAGGTCAGCGTCAAAGGTGTAAAAAACGAGAACAAAAACCGCGCAAAAAACCGCACATCGTCAAAAAAATCGTCAAAAATTGCAACCAATGCCAAAGGAAAGAGCGTGCACAACAAAACAAAACGAAGAGCCTACAGAAAACTTTCTAGAAAAGTGTACTCCTCGTTGCTAAGCGTTGGTAAGCGTTGCTAAGAGCTGCTAGAGATGAATATTGTCGCAATTCCTTCTCTAATCCAACATCAAGGACCGACATAACTTGGAAAAAGCTAAACATGTTACTAAAGCCTAGCAATCCAACTCAAGTTAAAACACTTATTCACCAAAATGAAGAATGGTCTGGCAAGAAGTTAGCAGATGGATTTAATGACTTTTTTGTGGAACTGAAAAGAAATGAATATGATGAAATGGCTTTGAATTACATAAAGTGCACCGTGGATCACACCTGTTTCTTAAGTCCTGTTACAGAGGCTGAGGTAGTGTCAGTATTTCTGGCATTAAATAACAGCGGAAGTAGCGATGCTGACGGTATTAAGATTAAACCTGTGAAACATGTCCTCGACATAATTGCACCCTATATCACACATATATTTAACCTTTGTCTAGTCAATGGCGTGTTTCCACAGAAGATGCAGACTGCGAAGGTAACAGTTGTATACAAAAAGGGAGATAAAAATGACTTTGCAAACTATAGGCCATTGTCAATATTGCCTGTTTTCTCCAAAGGGTTTGAAAAAATAATTTTGTCCCGGATGAATAACTTCTGTAATAAGCATAATATAATGACACCTTCACAATTTGGATTTCGGAAAAATCTGTCAACGGAACTCGCTTTGTTAGAACAAAAAGAATTCATTTTAAACTCTTTCGATGACAAATGCTTAGCTTTAGGAATATATGTAGATTTTTCGAAGGCCTTTGATCATCTTAACCACATGTTACTGCTTAAAAAGCTTCAGGTATATGGTTTCCGTGGAAAATCCTTGTTACTTTTGAGCAGTTATCTAAGACATCGACAGCAGTATGTAGAATTAAACGGTCACCGATCAGATGTCAAAGCTATCTTATCTGGTGTGCCCCAAGGCAGCATCTTGGGCCCATTCCTTTTTAATATATATGTGAATGACATAACACAAATAGACAAAGAAACAAAAATTGTAATATATGCAGACGACACCACCTTGCTTTTTTCCGGGTCATGCGCCTCATCTATGATTGCAAAAGCAAACACAACGCTTACTCAACTTGAAAAGTGGACAAGATTTAATGCCCTCAAGATTAATACCTCAAAAACTAAAGCTATTATTTTCCGCCCCAAGAACAAGAACATCCAAAATAATGATGGTATATTTCTTGATAATTTTAAAATAGATGTTGTTAGCTCTTTCAAAATACTAGGTGTATTTTTCAATGAGAAAATGACTTGGGACGAGCACATAAATTACATAGCATCTAAACTATCCCGTGTCATAGGAACAATTTACGCTCACAAAAACATTCTCCCTGTAAATGTGAAAATGCTTTTGTATAAGTCATTGTTCTGCTCGCATCTTAATTACTGTCACTTGGTATGGGGAAATACATCTTTCACAAACCTCCGAAAATTACTTACCCAACAAAAAAGAATTCTTAGAATAGTATATAATGTAGCATATGACCACCCATCCAAACCACTTTTCGAGAAAGGGGACATAATGCCAATTAATGATTTATATGCATACTACTTACTCTTTAAATACAAAACCGAAAATAAAAACAATACTCCTTTCATTGCCACACTGGCTTCATTATGCAAAAAACACGCATCGTACAAAACAAGAAACAACGAAATATGGCACATTTATGCATACAGAACAGGGTATGGCAAACAGATGCTTAGGTATAGTCTACCGCACTATCTCAACCTCTGCCATAGTCACAACATGACTGTTGAGCACTCGAAAAAAAAAGAGTTGCAAAACTTTGTTTCAAGTATATGTAACCGGGTGTAACTTTGAATTGTAATTTCTGTAATTTTGTATAATTTTTGTGGTTGTTATTTTGTAACTTCTAAATTGTAATTCCTGTAATTGTGTTTAAATTTATGTTATTACAATTTTGCAATTTGTAATTTTTGTGTAATTTTGCCTTTACGTTTGATTTTTACGCGTTACAAAGTGTTACAGTTGTGTCAGAAAATAGGTTCTGTTCATGCTTCCTTTATTTCGTTAGTATTACTGCCACGTTTTTCTTTTTTTCTTTTTTTTTCTTTCTTTTTTTAAGTTTTGCTGGTATGCTGTTATGTTGTCTGCATATTTTCCCTGTACAAGTTATATCTATTTTTGGGGAGGCGAGAGCTCGTCAAGCTACACCCCTAGCTTTTTCTCTCTGCCTCCCTCATCCTTGTGATGAAAAATAAAGGCATTATTATTATTATTATTATTATAATGGATGGCTTGCTGACGCATCTGCTCCCTTCTTTCCTGATGTAAAAGGCTTCGACCACCTCTCTCTCAAATCTGTCCTTCCCACTCCTCAAAAAAATAGTTTTCTCGAACTCCGGACGGCAACCCCTGCAGGCTTTGCAATGATCCACTAGAAAGCTTCCTTCGTTATTCCGCAGATTCCGGCAGTGCTCGCTGGCTCGCTCATTAAAACATCGACCAGTTTGGCCAATGTAGCTGAGCCCGCAACTTAAGGGAATCTGGTAAACAACCCGCGTCCTGCACCGTGTGAACTTGTTTTGATGTTTCACAGTACAAGCCGGTTGTTTTTTCCCGTTAGTCATTGCGCAAAGCTTAGAAAGTTTGCAGGGGGCTGAGAATGCGACCTGAACATTATGTCTGCCTGCTACTTTTTTAAGGTTGTGTGAAACCTTGTGGATATACGGTATTACTGCCACACGGTTGCGTGAAACCGGATCTTTGCTTTTAGGACCTTGCTTCAGCTTCTGCAGTATGGCTTCACACACGGAAGTAACCATACAAGAGGGGTATCCTGCTACTTTTAACCGCTGAACTTGAGCACTGAAACTGGACGAGACCATATGGGGGCATGATTTGTTCAAAGACGCTTGCAAGGAGTTCGAAACAATTGCCCGCTTCACAAGCTTCGAATGAGCACTGTCAAAGGGGAGCAAACCTTTCTTTGAACGCGGATTGTACATCCAACACAAGCCATCTTTGCAAAACCGTACCCTAAGGTCCAAGAACTGGAGTTCGCCATTTGTCGGGACCTCCTTAGTAAAACTGAGGCCTTGGCTGTGTTCTGAAAACACGGACATAGTCCTTGCGACCGCAGCGTCTAGCTCATGCTCAGAAGTGTCTTTAAGGATAACTAAGAAATCGTCAACATACCTATGTACAGAGACTACGTGCGGATCAACAAGGTGGCATCTGATGTCAGCTCCTACAATGGAGAGAAAAATATCACAAAGGGCGGGAGCTACAGACGAGCCAATGCAGATTCCCTTCTTCTGAACAAAGAATTTTCCATCAAACAAAACAGCAGTCGAACTTAGGTAAAATTCTAACAAAGAAATGAAATTGTCAACGCTTACTCCTGCTGCATTTTGAAAAGGGACTTCGCCGGTGGACTGGATGGTTTCCCTGACAGCCTTTAAAAGTCCTTGATGGGGAACGGAATAAAACAGCTCTTCAATGTCGATGGAAAACCCTGTGTAGTGCTTGGGGGGCAAAGACTCCAGGTGGTTTTGCACCTCGCACGAACTGCGCACAAGAAACGGGTCCTTGCCTACCAGGCGTCCAAGGTGGGTTTGAAGGTAGCTACTGACAAGACGTTGCCACGTCCCCCTTTCCGAAACGATGGTGCGTAGCGGTAAACCAGGCTTGTGGGTCTTCACGGTGAAGAAAACTTCCAGAGACCTTCCTTTTTCTTCCTGGGCCAGCTTTTTTATGCCCTCTAGGTGCATGTCTTCTAGGATCTGAAGAGCCTTAGTTTTTTGCTTCCGCACTTTGAACGGTACCTGCTTGAAGTTCTTATGTATTGCAGCTAAAGCCTTGTCACGAAATAAACCGGACGGCATAACTGCAAAGCCACCCTCCTTGTCAGCCTGCAGCACAACGAGGTCCTTGTCTTTGAGAATGCTTGATATCTTCTGTAGATGCAGTTTTTCTTTTGGAAGACTGCGATTAACGCTCGTCTTCAAGAAGGCAACACCGTCGCTTATGATCCTGTCTTTTTCTTGGTCCGCGGCATGGCTAGCCACCCGTCTAACGAGGCCTAAAAGTTCCTGACGCTGTGCAGAAGGTGCGAGGCTAAACTTTGGTCCTTTTTCTAAAACCCGCTCGACCTCTTCTGGCAGCTCTGCTCCTCCTAGCACCGTCACCCGTTGAGGGCTTTCAACACAGGGCTCCTTTGAACGATGAAGCAGGTTCGAAAGCGCGCGTTGCCAAAGAAACTCAGTAGAATTCGCTGCCAGCCGCTTGAGCTCCTGAAAGCGCCTGTTTTCTTTCACAGGTTCTTTACCAAGTACAACAAGGAGTCGAAGCCAGTCTTGATACGTTCGGACTTGCCGCCAATACTCAGACTTGAGTATTCTGCAAACACGCCTGACGTGGCCCCAGGATGGCTCCAAAACACCAAAGAGAGAGTGGACTTCCAAGGGAACCAGTTTCCTTTTCAAGCAGTAGGAAACGACTCGGGCCTGGCATGTAGACACGGCGATGAGGTTGACACACACAATGGCTGGTTCGGTGCGAGAGCTTCGAGACAGTAAAGGGCCCAGTGTAGAAGAAATATGCTCAAGAAGAACTCTAGTTTGGGCTAGTTGGTTCATGATTCAACAGGAAAATGGCGCAAAAGACGTGGACAAAAGAGACAAACACGACAGAACCAGCGCCAACTTACAACTGAATTTTATTTCGCACCAAACCCGCCTTTATGTAGGCCAACACGCCCTAACATCCGTGTAATCACGCACAGGCAGTAGAAAAGATCACAGTAAGATATCTAGCACATGAAGCGCAATAGCGACCACGTAACATACTATCATGGCTAAAAAAACAAAAAAAAACCAACAAAAGTATAGCAAACAACACTAAAATGGTCATGGCCAAGCAACTCTTCAACACCAAAAACGATACACACTCATGAGTGATACCAGATGACCAACAAGAAACGTGGAAAAAGGTGCTCATTCGAAGCTTGTGAAGCGGGCAATTGTTTCGAACTCCTTGCAAGCGTCTTTGAACAAATCATGCCCCCATATGGTCTCGTCCAGTTTCAGTGCTCAAGTTCAGCGGTTAAAAGTAGCAGGATACCCCTCTTGTATGGTTACTTCCGTGTGTGAAGCCATACTGCAGAAGCTGAAGCAAGGTCCTAAAAGCAAAGATCCGGTTTCACGCAACCGTGTGGCAGTAATACCGTATATCCACAAGGTTTCACACAACCTTAAAAAAGTAGCAGGCAGACATAATGTTCAGGTCGCATTCTCAGCCCCCTGCAAACTTTCTAAGCTTTGCGCAATGACTAACGGGAAAAAACAACCGGCTTGTACTGTGAAACATCAAAACAAGTTCACACGGTGCAGGACGCGGGTTGTTTACCAGATTCCCTTAAAGGGGCTGCGAAACACTGCCTGGGGGAATACCGGCTATACTTCAGGTGGGTTCTTTATGTCACACAGATGCTGACTTAAAAAGAATTACAGGAATCGATGCACAGGAACGGGAGTTATTCAGTGAAGAAATTTAAAAATACAAGCAAACAAAACGCTGCCCTCAACTCGATTTTGGCGGGGCTTCCCACTCCTATTTCGCTCTCCCAATGACGGCACGTGGCGCAACCAATCAAAACAGCCAGCCAGAGCACGTCGCGGAAGTTTGTACTCCATGGTTGCCTGCTCTCTGTGAGACTGGCAGCGTTGTTTCCATGCCAGATCGCCCCTGGTGGTGTATTTTTATTTTACTTGCCTTGCAGGGCTTCTATCTAAGACAAACAAATTGTCTTTGTTGATATAATATAAAACGCAGACAGGTGACAAAATGTTTCTCTATTTATTCACACAATTTGCAGTATATTTACTGTTTGTCCGGTCATCAAGCTCGCGCCAGGTGATGTCATATCCGCTGCTAAAAACCCGACACCATCAGAGCCATGAAGTTGTTTTTGGGGGGACATTAAAATATTAAAAAACGGAATATACGCGGTGTTACCGACGCTAATAGCACCATTATAACTCACTGTATGCAATCAACAGGCAAAACAGTTAACTAAGATTGTGTTTCTGGGCCCCTTTAAGTTGCGGGCTCAGCTACATTGGCCAAACTGGTCGATGTTTTAATGAGCGAGCCAGCGAGCACTGCCGGAATCTGCGGAATAACGAAGGAAGCTTTCTAGTGGATCATTGCAAAGCCTGCAGGGGTCATGCTCTTGGTCGCTCCGCTCCCGCGTAACATGGACATGGCTTCACATGAAGGCAGACGACAAGCGCGGGTTCGCACGCTTGAGAGGCAATATGGGTATAAAGAGGGCGTCTATTACGTGGACATCACAGGGCCGTCGCCCTCCGGATTCTTCACGGCTGCCGTAGTCCACCGGGGAATGAATGTCGATGGGCTATCTTTTCGGGCCCCAAATTCAACACGAGCGGAGGAAGTCGCAATAGCTCTCGCTGCCGCCGATCCAAAATCGAAAACGGTTATTACAGACTCTCGCCGGGCCTGTGAACATTATCTTGCAGGCGAAATATCACCTCTGGCCTCGCAAATTCTAAGACGCGCTCTCGCCGATCCAACTCGCACAAAAGTGATCTGGGCTCCTGGCCACCAGGGTCTACGAGGCAATGAGGCCGCTGATGCGGCCGCCCGAGCGCTCACACACCGGGCTCCTCATCCTAGCTCTCATGGCTCAGAAGCTCATAAACCGCTTCTGCGGTTCCGCGAAATCCTAATTTATTATTGCGACAGCCACCGTCTCTACCCGGCACCTGCCAAGGGGCTGAGTAAGGCGGAGGAGCGAACTCTGCGGCGCCTGCAGACAGGAACCCTTCTCTGTCCTGCACTAGCAAAACACTTCGATCCGAACACAGATGGGCGCTGCCCGCACTGTGGAGAGATCTGCGATATCTTTCACATGGTGTGGGCATGTACTCAGAATCCTCACCTTCCCCCCTCCCCCACCCCCACCCGAGAGGCATGGGAGACTGCCCTCCTCAACTGCTCCACACTGGAGTCCCAAAGGGCTCTGGTCAAGCGGGCGCGAGACGGGGCCTCGTCATGCGGTGTCCCGGACTAAGGATACCGACCATGCAGCAGGGTTATTTATTTTTTTTTTAACCCTCAAGCTCTCTTGATTAAAGTTTTTCACCACCACCACCGGAGTTCGAGAAAACTATTTTTTTGAGGAGTGGGAAGGACAGATTTGAGAGAGAGGTGGTCGAAGCCTTTTACATCAGGAAAGAAGGGAGCAGATGCGTCAGCAAGCCATCCATTACGCTTAGCAACGAGGAGTACACTTTTCTAGAAAGTTTTCTGTAGGCTCTTCGTTTTGTTTTGTTGTGCACGCTCTTTCCTTTGGCATTGGTTGCAATTTTTGACGATTTTTTTGACGATGTGCGGTTTTTTGCGCGGTTTTTGTTCTCGTTTTTTACACCTTTGACGCTGACCTTGGTCTGAGCTCCGCATTCATCCTTTTTCATGTTTCTTGTTGGTCATCGGTTATCATTCATATGGCTGCTGGTTGTTCGTTTCCAATTTTTTTCTCGTTTTTATACCTTTGACGCCGACTTTGGTCTCAGCTTCGCGTCCATCTTTTTTTCTGGTTGGTCATCGGTTATCATTCATGTGGCTGCTGGTTTTTGGTTTCCAATTTTTAAGGTTTGCACTCTTCATCCATTTCAACCTTTTTTTTTTTTACCTTTGACACTGCTTTGGTCTTAACGCTTCATTCTTCACCTTTTTCCACGTTTCTTGTTGGTCATCTGGTATCACTCATGAGTGTGTATCGTTTTTGGTGTTGAAGAGTTGCTTGGCCATGACCATTTTAGTGTTGTTTGCTATACTTTTGTTGGTTTTTTTTTGTTTTTTTAGCCATGATAGTATGTTACGTGGTCGCTATTGCGCTTCATGTGCTAGATATCTTACTGTGATCTTTTCTACTGCCTGTGCGTGATTACACGGATGTTAGGGCGTGTTGGCCTACATAAAGGCGGGTTTGGTGCGAAATAAAATTCAGTTGTAAGTTGGCGCTGGTCCTGTCGTGTTTGTCTCTTTTGTCCACGTCTTTTGCGCCATTTTCCTGTTGAATCATGAACCAACTAGCCCAAACTAAAGTTCTTCTCTATAGACCTTTTTCAGTTTTAGCCTCGCTCCCAGCGCGCCGAACACCGCCATGTTGCTTTCCTCCTCTCTGGCTGGTTCGGAAAGGCGGTGTCCGTGCGTTCTCTGCGGTTCTCCGTGTTTACTGTATGCGGTTGCCTAGCTGTATTAGCCCGATTTGGGTGTATGTGCGATTAAAGCTGCAACGAGGTCTTCGGGAAACCACTGCGCAGTCGTCTGCTGTTCAAACAACTACATTAAGCGAAGGCGGCTTGAAGCGGAGCAGGGTGAAGAACACAGAGAGCCACGGCGGCAGTGCGGTTGCGGGCTTTTTCAGCTACACATACCTTACACGCGAGCACCTACTGCTGATGTCGCTAAGATATGTGTTGTCTGTGACCCTTGCAAAATCAAAACATAAGTAATAACTTGGGTAAATGATGCAGCAGCACGGCGGGTTACGTGAAACATTTCTGTTATAATTGCCGATACTGGCGACTGATTACATAAAGACAACGGCACTGTAAACATAGCTATTTGACAGTACTTGAAAGCCATGATGCATTGCGCAAATGCCACAGCTGTTTGCTTGCAGTAAATATCCGATAAACCAGCAGGACTTAAAAAACTGAAGGCCGCAGCTTTGGCGTGTCCACCTTGCATAGTGACACCTCATGCTTCGACCAAATTCTTTTTTCAACTGACGCCATAATGCAAAGTCCCGATTGTTTAAAAAAAATGTGTCTATTAGGGACGTGCAATCAGCAGGCACGCAGTGCCCACCCGACCACACGGACGCGCTTTCTCGCTCTTTCGGCATTAATCAGCGGCCGCACCCGAGACTGACCAAGCAGATATGCTCCTCAATAACTGTCACAGCAGGTGCACCAGTTTCAAGTGTATAAATTACATCGCGTTCAAAGGCCACGACTCTCTACTACTTCTTTTTCTGAGTTTAGCGAAATGTCAGACGACGCGAAGCTCCAAATCCAGTTTCCTCTGTTCCTGCGACACTTTGCTTCGACGCACGCCGCCGACGGATGCACTGGTGCTCCGAAGAGCGCTGCCACACACTCGCATGTCCACGCTAAGAGTGGACCACCCTACATGTGCACGCTTCACCAGTTATTTTACCGTTAGTACGAAGTAATCAAGGAATTTATGCAAAGCCAAAAGCCGGAACAGAATTCTGTGCGCTTATGCGCTCCAGCGCTGCCTTCTCCGTGTAGCACTACAGAAAGTACCGTTTTTTAGGACAGTGCGGAGGGAAAATGTAGTGAAAGACGCGGTCGAGCGCAGTTTCAATCAGTTCGTGTCACCGGCGCAACGCAGATCAGACCGCTTGAGCGCTTGACAGCAACACTGCTGTTAGCTCGGAAGGGAGCGGTTTTTATTTTATAATTATAACTACAACATAGAAGCGCTCAGCAAGCTCCGTGCTCGCATTAATAAATGTCTCCATTATAGATACCAGAAAGCCGTTAAAGAAATTGCGCACACTTGCGTAGAAACGCACCTCCAATGCCGATTTTCGGCACAACTTGCAGGGAAACATCCGCGTCGCCGCTCGCCGAAACACGGGCCATTTTGTTCACAGTTGCTCAGTGCATACAGTGCAACACTTTGCAGGCCAAAATCATGCAAAAATCAACACTCGGATAAGGCTGAACAGCGCGGCGAGTACTCGCTGCCTGTATCGCAGCGGCGGCCGCCCAAGCCAACATGGCGGAGAAATCGGCCAGACGCAAGACGGCGCTGCTGTCGAAAGATGGCCGATCTGCTCTTGCTTCAGCGAGCGCGGCTTCGGCCGCTTATCTGATCCTCTCAGCAGCGTCCGCTCCGGCGGACGCAGTTGTTGCTGCGACGCGCGTCTTTTCTTGCCTTTTTCTCTTTCCTCTGATCTCTTACCTCTCCTCTATCTGCACGTTGGCAGCGGTGGTGGCTTGGCTAGAGCCAGTAGCAGGCCCGTGCAATTTCCTTTTCATCCTTCTCTCAGTCACAACAACAATCTCTATAGGTCTCGTACGGTGCCCGGATGTTCTCGTTTCAGAGTCCGGATGATGGCCCTCGGTTTCGGCGTGCCGTCACCACATTGCCGACAACGGGAGCTAAAAGCATTTCATGCTTAATAAAACCGAGTAGGAAATTGGTCCAGTTCGGGAATCGAACTGGACCAATTCCGGAATGAGACGAGCACGCTACCACTCCGCCATGCCAGCTCAACGGTTTGGAATCAACAAAGGCGCGTCTAGTAAATACGGTGCCTTCGTTCACTCTCATCTTCCTGCCTTCCCGTTACAGCGAGGTTTAGGTGTCCACCCAGATATGCGAGACAGATACATTTCCTTTCCTCAAAAACCAATTTACTGACGAGCAAGGCGTAGAACCGATCGGGCGATGGCGTTCTATGGACTCCCTGGCAGCGTTGCCAGATGCTGTCGCCTATCACTCAAGCCTAACATCTTAACAACGCATCAGTGACACAAGCAGCAACACCGCGCTTTAGGTCAACCGCACTTTAGGTCAACAAAATGCCCCCCTGAATTTTGGAACCGGCTCCTCCCTGCTCCCTCCCCTACTTGGCCGCCGTCTCAGAGCGCAGAAAATGCAGCAGACGACACCACTGCGCCCAGCGTTACTATTGGCTGCTCTCTCAGCCGGACTCCCAGCATGCCTTGCGAAAGCGCGTGACTTCCGGCACAATTTTTTGTCGTGCAGCTCAGATAGCGAGGGCCTCTCGTGAGCTTTCCTTCCTCCATGCCTGGAGCAGTGCTGCAGGAGATGAGGGGAATAATTCCGTCGCGCCGCTGTGCACAGAGGGCGTCACTCTCCTTACCATCTATTAAGGCGAAAGCCTTTAATGCCTCATACTGTCGTTAGCAGACGCGTCGGCAGGAGTGTCGACAGACGCGTCGGCAGATTCGTCCGCCTTTCGGCCTCACTGCTTAAAAGGCTCAAGGTTCCAGCATGAATAAAGGCGCATCTAGTGAATGCATGGGCTTCATAAATAGCATAAAGGAGTAAAGTCAAGAAAAGGAAAATCAAAAATAAAAATATTTATTTATTTATTTATACAATACTGCAGGCTGTTAAGGCCCAAGCAGGAGTGGGATAAACATACAGAGAACTCCGACGACCAGAAGAAGACGACGCCAACAGCAGAATTCAGTAGAAGGGATGTAGTAAATACAGAGCATGAAAATAAAACAAGTCGCAACAAACAACAGACAATATTTAACGGTCAAGTACTTGTTCAATGGCGGAAAGCACATTTTCGGATACAAACACATGAGGGTGTAGGTTGTTCCAATCTTCTATAGTTCGAGGAAAGAATATTTAAAGTTATTGGTGCGGGCAAACAAAGCAGATAATTTAGGCGGATGAAAATGCCTTGTTACTCTAGTTGTTGAAGGTTTCATATACAATGAAGGGTCAAGACGGAACTGAGAATGGTAGAGTTTAAAGAGGAAATTAATTCTTGCTAGCTTTCTCCAGTACTCTAAAGGTTTGATGTTGTTGATTCTCATTAATTCAGATGGGGAGTCATGTCGACGGTACCGGTTATATATGAAGCGAACTGCTGATCTTTGAATCTGTTCAAGTTTGCTAATGTCTTTTTTAGTGAAAGGGTCCCAAACCTCGCATGCGTACTGCAATCTAGATTTGATCAGAGTGTTGTAGGCCAGAAGCTTTACATGGGAGGGGCAGTATTTGAGCCTGTGTCTTAACTGGCCGAGTTTTCGGCGTGCCGAGGAGCAGATATTGTCAACATGAGCGGACCAGCTCAAATGTTCTGTAATCGTTACGCCCAAATATTTAAAACAGTCAGTTTGAGTTATGGGGATCTGCTTGATAGTGTACTGGTGAGCAAGAGGAGACTCTTTGTTTGTGATACGCATGAAAACAGTTTTATCTGGATTCAGCTTCATATCCCAGCGATCACACCAACTGGAAATAGCATTAAGACTTTCATTAAGCACAGCCTGATCATTGCTATTTTTAACAGCCTTGAAGAGCAAGCAGTCATCCGCAAATAATCGAATACTGACGCTTTCATGTATGACGGAGGTTAAGTCATTCACATAAATTAAGAAAAGAAGAGGGCATAGGACGCTGCCCTGCGGGACACCAGAATTGACAGAGAATATAAACAAAAATAAAAACAAAATAGAAATGGTGTGGGAATAAAAATAAAAAATAAAATTAAGGAAATGAGCAAAAAAATAAACAAAAAAATATGAAAAATAAAAAAGTAAATAAAAACAAACAGTGCCCAGGAAACGCTTTCGCCTTGCAGCACTTTAGAGAGCCAAAGCGCCCCCTGAATTTCTTTCTATAGGAGGAATAACCGCGAACTTGGACGAGACTGAAGAACGAGAAGAGGACAGGACGAGCGGTAAGTGGCAACTGAAGTTTATTGGAAAAAAGACATGTTGCAGCAAAGGTTGATTCTGGGCATAGCGTACGTAACACCGTTACACTACGAGAACTGAGATAGTGACACGTGGAACACACGAGATCATTAAATAAATCGAAACGAACAAAAAATTGCAATTAGATGCCCGTCACAAGTTTAAGAGAAACCGGGTCTCTTTATCTAAAAGCGCCACGGAAGAAGAGATGAGGCTTGGGCATGTTAGTATGACATACTTAAGGGAAATAAATAGCGCACAAGAGAAGACGAGACAAGCGAGGAGACACAGACAAGCGCTAACTTTCAACAGACGGTTTATTGCAAAATCGGCAGCATATATACACATGTCCAGAAAGGCAACAAAGAAAAGGATCGAAGATAACATCAACAAGACACACACCCCCTCGACAGCCTTCTGCTTATCGTGCCAGATATGCAAGCTCTTTTTTCGACAAATTAACGGAAGGTTCACTGACACAATCCGGTCCAAAACGCACGATGTTCGACGCTTCAACAATCTCCCTGGTAAGTTGGTCGCGGTGATGGTACAAGATTACAGTATCTTCAAAAATTGGACGGCATGGAGGGTCACAGTCACATGATTGTGTCAGTGAACCTTCCGTTAATTTGTCGAAAAAAGAGCTTGCATATCTGGCACGATAAGCAGATGGCTGTCGAGGGGGTGTGTGTCTTGTTGATGTTATCTTCGATCCTTTTCTTTGTTGCCTTCCTGGACATGTGTATATATGCTCCCGATTTTGCAATAAACCGTCTGTTGAAAGTTAGCGCTTGTCTGTGTCTCCTCGCTTGTCCCGTCTTTTCTTGTGCGCTATTTATTTCCCTTAAGTACGCCACAGAAGGCTCACTCACACATATATCAAGCCCAAGTCTTACTTCAGTTGCCAGTTACCGCTCGTCCTCTCCTCTTCTCGTTCTTCAGTCTCGTCCAAGTTCGCGGTTACTCCTCTTCTCCAACATGTCAGACCAACTGGCCCAAAGCTTCCCCTTGTTGAATCTAGTTTCTACTTCGTGCAAAACACATGCCCGCAAGTATCCTAAATGGTCTTCTGGCTGAGCACTTACAGCATTTTCCTCATCATGCTGTTCTCTCCACCGATGCTCCCGGGAGCTGTGAGAAGGCGGCAATTGGGATATATTCACAGGATCTGGCTTTCAGCTATTCCGTTCGTATCCCGGATTACACTTCTGTTTTCTTTGCAGAGTTTTTGGCTCTCGGTATGGCTCTTCTTAAAATTCCGACGCATGTAGCACAGGTACTTATCCTTGCAGACTGCCTTTCAGTTTTAGTCGCTCTCCAAACTTCCGCCACCTCTCTATTGATGCGTTCCCTTAGGTTTTTTGTTCCGCGCACAGTAAGGGAGGTCCGCTTTGTCTGGGTACCTGGTCAGTTGGGAATCTATTTCAACGAGGTGGCCGATTTATTGGCGAGGTCAGCTCTCGCTGCCCCTGTAATATATCCCGTTCCGCACCTTATTATGTTGGAGACCTCCCGTTTCCAGCGGTTCCAACATATCTCAGCCAGCTTGGGTGATCCGTTGCTGAATACCGTGGACTTTCAACATTTAAAGTTCCCATGGAATGTTCGATCATGTAATATAAGGCGGTGTGAAGTGTCCATGACGCTTCTGCGATGCAGAATCCCCCACCTCAACTTGTACTTATGCAGATGCGGGTTCGCTACGAGTAACCTTTGTAACACATGCGGAGAAGTCGGAACAATTGACCATCATCTCCTCTCTTGCCGGCGGTTCGCATTTCAGAGAAAACAGTATTTGGAAGACCCTCTTTCGAGGTTAGGACTCCCTTTGTCTTTACCAGTTCTGCTCTCCTTTGGTGCGAGCGCCACGGGATTCTCGTTAAAGGGACACTGAGGAGAGCACTATTAATATTTTGTTTATAGCAAAATCCGATACTTCGGCATTTCATGGCTTTGTTGCCACTTGGCCGGCAGCGAAAGATGCATTTATTTGTAAGAAATTTGGATTCGAAGTTGAAAAAGTTTTTCCCGCCGCTCTGATTCAAACTTGGAATTCTCCAGTAAAACATGGTGCTGGGCGAGTTGGTAATTCATACTTGGTGGGAAGACAGCGCAAAAAACAACCACAGGGGAGGACAAGACACAAAAGAACGCTACTATCAACTGATTTATTTGTCGTCAAGTCACATATATATAACCGGACAGTCACATCACATGTCGCATTTTGCGGTGCCAGCTATCTTGGACTAACAGATATCAAAGGTGCTATCACCTCTTCAGCTGTAAAAGTAGCTATAGTTAGACACAGATTGCAAAAAAAAAAGAAAATGAAAGAACCACGCATGACAAAAGACCAGGCAAGTAAGAAAAGATTGCTACAAAGATTGTTACAACAATTCTTCCAAAAAAAACCGCGCTCCGCTGTGTACAGGCCTATAGACGGATCGCTAACGCAGTGGTCCGCCTTCTTGTCAATATGAAACGCTTCAAGCAGAAGTCTTGCTTTTGTGGATAAACTCCTGCCCAGAACCTTCGCCCCTTTGAAGTCGGGTACGCATTTGCATGCCAAAACATGCTTCACTAAGTTGGCGAGCTTATCTTGTCTTATTATATTTAGGGAATGCTCCCTTAAGCGGTCGTTAAGGCAACGCCCTGTCTGCCCGATACAGCATTTTCCGCAGGACAAGGGGATCAAGTAAACAACTCCTATGGCACATGTAACAAATGCTTCATCATGTTGCTTTTTGCAACCGCGCTTGCTCTCAGCGCATATGCGGGGGCACAGTTTAGCCAACTTGTTTGGCGCAGAGAAAACAAGTGGAACATTGTGCCTGCTGGCCACTTTCTTCAGGTTGTGAGACACCTTATGAATGTAAGGCATCACCTCTGGTTTGGCTTTCGCACGTTCAGAAGCAGCCGCCTTTTGACGGGTACCATGTTTCTTGAGGAGTGTTTCTTGAGGACGTCCGCGTTAAAGCGAAATTTATGAACTTTTGTAGGGATTTAAACTTGACGAAATCAGCAAGTGATATCTCTATCTGCCGAGGAAATTGCCTGGAAGTGTTTTTCACTGCCAAAACACGCAAACCCAGCATTCCTTTCAGAACGATTGTCAGTGGGAACGGCTCGTGGCAGCAATGTGTCAGCCGGTTTCTGTTGAACAAGCTTAGGTTGGTAAATGTGAATGATCCGTTCTTAACCAAGAAGTTTGAAGAAGTTTTAGGTTTCCTCCGGGATCGCCATAACTTGGGATATGCCTTCTCTGTCGATGTTGAGGATTTATTTTATTCCATTCCCCAAAGTGAGCTTTTAGCTGCCGTGGAAGAATCAGTCGAGGTTTCGGGAGAGCTTTCGTTTCGGTCTTCAACAGGTCTATCTCTCGACAACTTTTTAAAGCTTTTAGCATTTTATTTGGGCGTTACTTTTATCCTTTTTGACAAGCAGCCTTTTCTGCAGCGTAATGGCATATGTATAGGTTCATGTGTGGCGCCCATTTTATGCGACATATTGTTGTCCCGGAAACTGGTCGAAGATCGGGTCCAGGAGCGTGAAGGCTGTGGTCGCCGGCGTAGGCAAAACCTCGCGATGTGTCCGCGGCGGCCGCAATGATAGCAAGTCGGCGACTCACGAAAACCGTAGGTATCGACGCGAGCGGGCGGTGCTCGGGAGTCGGAGGCAGCTGCAAGACGCACGTTGGGTGTACGGGGTACGGGTGTACCCCGGATGTACGGGGGCTCGGAGACACGATCGTAACTGTGGGAGTACCGCTGATGGTCAGGAGGCCAAGTCCACGAGGCTTGGGGATCGGAAGGCGGTGGTTGGACTGCGCATTCGTGATACACAGGCGGTGGTGGTACGCCGACGCCTTGCAACTGCTTGCTCAACTCGTCGCCGACAACCCTGCAGACGAGCGTGGCAAGATCGTCATGGGCAGAATAGTCGACGCTAGCAACAGTGGTAACATTAGCAAGGCGCCCAAACTTCGGTGCAATTCGCCGCGTTTTCAACGCCTCGAACGTGCGGCAATGCTGAATAACGTAAGACGTGCTGGTGAGGGTGTCCTTAGTGATCAGAAAATTATACACGTATTCAGCAATTCCTTTCAAAATGTGGCCAACCTTGTCCTCCTCGGTCATTCTTCTGTTCACAATTCGACAGAGCCGCAAGACTTTCTCGATGTATGTCGTACAGGTTTCTCCAGGCAACTGTGCTCGTTGAGATAGGGTGTTCTCTGCCTTGCGTTTCTTTGTGAGGGAGTCGCCGAAGCACTTTGCGATCTCCTCCACGAACTTAGTCCAGGTGGAGAAGGATTCTTCGTGGTTCTCCAACCACAGTAGTGCGGTACCGGTGAGATAAAAAACCACGTTGACGAGCTGCATGGTTGGGTCCGAGCGGTTGTATTTGCTGACCCGTTGGTAGTGTTTGAGCCAATCTTCAACGTCCTCGTCCACGCCGCCGGAAAACGTTCTAGGCTCACGCTGAGGAGGCCAGGAATTGGTCGATGCTTGGTGTTCACGGCCTGCGTTCGAAACAGTACCAGCCGTACCCGAAGAAGGACCGCTTCCGTCTTGGCTCGCCATGTCGGGTAGGTCTGGGGGTAGCCCAGCCAAGCGTTTGCTCCGTCGAGGTTCTGCAGGGTCCAGAACGACTTACCCCGCACCTCCACCAGGTTGTGACGAAGGGAATGGGTTTATTTACAGGATGAACGGGGATATGGGAGCACACAGTGAAACGGTAAACGGTCAGCGTCGAGCCAGTCCCAGTCTCGAGTACGCGCCCCTTCGTCATCCTCTTCTCTCCGCTGCGCCCTTCGTCTTCTTCACTTGCTCCGAAGCGCGGCCCGGCGTAAGTTGCGTAGCAACCCGGCATAAGTTCCGTAACAATATTTTTAGCTCATGTTGATCGTCTTTTCGATCAATCTTTTATTGGAGGTCTGGTTTTAAAGGTTTTTAGGTACATCGACGACTTTTTGGTCTTTTTAAAGGATGGCAGTGAAGTTTCTTTTGAAAATACTGTCCAGCAGGTTTTATCCAAGTTTAATGAGCATGGTAAAGGCCTCTCCTTCACTTACGAGCTCCCACAGAATGGTGCGTTGCGTTTTTTAAACTTTAGGCTGAGGGTCTCTAAGGGACACACTTGTTGGTCGTATTTCCCACGTGCAAAAAAAGAACTGTTGCCCTACGACTCGTCGCATTCCAAGACTGTAAAAAGAGCTGTTGCTTCACTCTGCTTGGAGTCGGCGCTTCTGAAGTCATGTCCGCATGAAATGGGCGACAGCTTCGACTATCAGGTACGCAGGCTTTTATCTGCTGGTTTCCCTTGCTCGGTCTTAACGGCTGTGGCTGAAACACTCCTCAAGAAACATGGTACCCGTCAAAAGGCGGCTGCTTCTGAACGTGCGAAAGCCAAACCAGAGGTGATGCCTTACATTCATAAGGTGTCTCACAACCTGAAGAAAGTGGCCAGCAGGCACAATGTTCCGCTTGTTTTCTCTGCGCCAAACAAGTTGGCTAAACTGTGCCCCCGCATATGCGCTGAGGGCAAGCGCGGTTGCAAAAAGCAACATGATGAAGCATTTGTTAGATGTGCCATAGGAGTTGTTTACTTGATCCCCTTGTCCTGCGGAAAATGCTATATCGGGCAGACAGGGCGTTGCCTTAACGACCGCTTAAGGGAGCATTCTCTAAATATAATAAGACAAGATAAGCTCGCCAACTTAGTGAAGCATGTTTTGGCATGCAAATGCGTACCCTACTTCAAAGGGGCGAAGGTTCTGGGCAGGAGTTTATCCACAAAAGCAAGACTTCTGCTTGAAGCGTTTCATATTGACAAAAAGGCGGACCACTGCGTTAGCGATCCGTCTATAGGCCTGTACACAGCGGAGCGCGGTTTTTTGGAAGAATTCTTGTAACAATCTTTTCTTACTTGCCTGGTCTTTTGACATGCGTGGTTCTTTCATTTTCTTTTTTTTGCAATCTGTATCTAACTATAGCTACTTTTACAGCTGAAGAGGTGATAGCACCTTTGATATCTGTTAGTCCAAGATAGCTGGCACCGCAAAATGTGACATGTGATGTGACTGTCCGGTTATATATATGTGACTTGACGACAAATAAATCAGTTGATAGTAGCGTTCTTTTGTGTCTTCTCCTCCCCTGTGGTTGTCGTTTTTTGCGCTGTCTTCCCACCAAGCTTGGGATTCTCCTATGACGACACAGGACTAAGTGACGTGAAACATGACGTGCACATGACGTAACGCAGACTCCGTGATTTCTGGCGGCCATGCAGTGCGGCCCAGCAGCAGCCGAAAAGAAAGCTACCGCCGGCCGCACGTTGAAGGCATCTATCGGCTATTGCGGCCGTCGCTTCGTTTACGTTTGCACCGGCGTTTTTCCAGCGTTACAATGGATCCCGTTCTCGAAGTCGTCAACGAAGTTCTCGCAAATAGACACCTTTAGCATACCGTGTACCTTGTTACCGTTAGCGGAATACCGGGAGCCCCCATACGTGAGCAGGCGCTGATTGGTCCCGGCGTGCAGGAGCGCGCGTAGCTGTCGGGTACGTGGCGCCATCTGGCGACGTCAAGGAGATTTGCGCATGCATTTGCTGCGCGTCACTGATTCGTGGCTTCTCGTGTCCTAGCGTTGCTAGAACTATTGGTTCTAGCAACACTGTTTTGTCCTATGACGTCATGAAGCTTGTACTTGCGAGTTTGGCCTGTGGCGGCGATACCTGTATTTTGGTTCTTGCTCTTTTCTACGTTACAAGAGCTTTGTTGTCAGTATGAGTGGCGTTTTTGTAATCAGGAGCTGGTATTCTGTCGATGCAAGTCAACTTCAATTTCTCCTCAGTGTCCCTTTAAGCACTATTTGCGGCTACCTTCATGATTACATCATTGCAACTGGGCGCTTACCCTGTTAAATCCATATAAAATTCCACTGAATGTCCAAAAGCGTATTTTATTTGGTTTCCTGATGTATCTAATTTGCTTATTATTAAACATTTCTAACAATTCATACATATTTTCTGATTTCAAACATTCTACTATTTTCCTTAGCTTTTTTTTCCAGCACTCATACCTCCTTGGCATTCACCACCGTACCTTGGCCAATGCCCCCGCGTGGGTATGTGCCATTTTCATATGGTGAAGAAGAAGAAGACGGACGTGTTCTGGCTCCCCGAGTTCCCAGGCTTGGGCCTCAGCCGCGGACGTCCGGGCCACCAGACCTGGACAGCCGTCGTCGAGACCCTCAACTACCAGACCCAGTCGCCACTCTCCCCTCCCGTCCGACAGCTTCTCAACACGGGCCGCCTCTGGCACCTCCGCTGCATACACGGGCTACCTGACCTGTGGGCCGTGCCCGGAACCCACAAGCGGGACTATTTCCTGCGGCAGCGTTGAGGCCGCCGTGAGCAACGCCGTCAGCCGTGCGTCAACACTGGGACGCTGACCCCTGCCTAAAGACTGCCCGACGCCCAGCCACACCTCCAGCTGGACGCAAAAGGCTCATCACTGGGACACAAAAGCAACTTAAGTGTGCCTTTCTTTTTTAACTCTCTTCCGTACCTTTCGCGAGCGCTTTGTTTTGTTTTCGCGGGTTTTTTTTCTTTCGTTGGTTCTTTTCCTCTCAATACTTGAATTAGAGTTTCCTTTACTCCAAATGCCGCCTCGTTCATTTCTTACCTTTAGTGCACGAATCTTAACGCGTAAATTTAGCCTGCAGTCTTTCCCCTCACAAATTTTGGCGTCCGCTACGACAGGACGAGGTCGGCTGTTATCGCTTTCGTACTTATTTTTTTGAGGCACGATGAGCGCGTCCGAGCTTATGGCGGCAGGAGAGCGCATGGGGCTCCAAGGTGCAGAGTTGCGCGCGGGGGTAGAAGAGGAGCTCAAGAGATCGCGGGTTGAGAGAGCCGCTGAGCGTGAAGCTTCCAAAGAACGTTTGGAGAAAGAGGCACAAAATTTACAGTTACGAGTGAAGCTTATGGAGGGCGGGGAGCGACGTGCAGATGTTGAACCAAGTGTTGCCAGGGCCGAATCGTCTGTGCCCATCCGCCCTCATACGCTCATTCCCGTTTTCAATGAAGTTCGTGATGATCTTGACGCATACCTCAAGCGATTTGAGCACGTGGCCACTGGTAAGGGTTGGCCGAAAGACAAGTGGGCCACGGCGTTAAGCCTATGCTTGGAAGGTGAAGCTCTTCGTGTTTTCGGAAGGTTATCGCCGGAAGACTCTCTAGATTACTCAAAAGCTGAGCTAGCGTTTTTTAAACGATTCCGTTTCACGGCGGAGGGGTAGCGCGAAAAATTTCGCCATAGTAAGCCCCACGACGGCGAGACCGGTAAGCAGTACGCTACGAGACTCTAGTTTTTTCGATCTTTGGGTCGAAATGAGAGGACGAGGCAAAATGTTCGAAGAGGTTCGCGACATGATTGTCGCCGAAGAATTTTTGAACAACAGCCAAGCGAGGCTTCTGATATTCATTCGCGAGCGCCACTGTAAGACAGTCGCTGAGATCGCGGTTGCCGCGGATCATTTTTTGGAGGCCCAGCGGCAAACTAACTTGTTAGCTTTCAAAGATAAGTTGGAATCAAATATCCCCAAGACGAAGGACGGTACAACGGGATCAATATCACAAGTGCGATGCTTTCTGTGCGATAAGGCGGGGACATAAAGCGTCGGACTGCCGGACGCAGCCGAAACAACCGTACTGCACAATCTGTCACAAGCAAGGTCATGATGTACAGTCTTGCAGGCGCAAGAACCCAGAAGGCCGCGAGGCGTCAGCCTTTTGTATGCATCCTGCCAGTCTCCCGGTTGAAGTGCGGCCTGATCTCACCAGTGTGGATGCAGGTTACCGGCCAACAATCTTCAGTGTCAGCAATTCCTGTACAGCAAGGCGAGCTGTTCGGGCAACCGGTTTTCGTTTTGCGGGATACTGGTACCAACAGTATCGTGCTGCGTAGGGACCTGGTTCCCGAAGCCCCTTTTACTGGTGATAGAGCTGTTCTGCTCCTGGCGGATGGTAGCAGTGTAGAGGTCCCAGAGGCGGAGGTGCTAATCTCGTCGCCATATTTTTCGGGCAACTGCATCGCTCGGTGCTTGAAAACTCCATTGTACGACGTCATCATTGGAAATGTACCAGGCGCCCAGGACCTCTTTTCCATCAACCGGACGGCGCCCCCGAGACATCCGACTGTCCCGAGTGGGATAGGAGGTACTAAAGGTTCTGCCATGCTTGGGACGGCGAAGGTTCCTCTGGCGTGCAGGGAAGAGTCCATCAACACGTTGCAGGTGTCGAGACCCACGTTCCGAAGGAAACAAGAGGGAGAGGCAATATTGAATGTGTGCCGGAACAAAGTCGGCGAGACTTATCCTGGAAAGAACACCACAGCCTATTCGTTTCACTTCGAAGACGAATTCCATTCCGTTCGTTCCAGTGCTGTCCAGGACAAATGATCCAGCAGGCCATGGTGCCGAACAGCCTGTGCCATGAAGTCCTTACACTTGCGCATGAAAATGCTTTCTCCGGCCATCAGGCAACCCGCAAGATCACTGAGAGGGTGCTCAGCGAGTTCCAAGAGAATTTTATTGGACCCCACGGTTACACGATAAGGGACCACAGTCCCTCAAAAAATACAAGAGTACAGTTCGCTACTAGTGTCGCTCGATTACGGAAAAGCGATCACTCAAGACACGACGGCGACTCCTGTCGCCCTGCAAACAAAAGTCATTCACTGCACGTAATAATGTCCACAGTGTCCATAATGTCCGGATGCCGCGGGGGAAGCACGCTCCCTAACTAAATAAGAAACGCGCAACAACACCGCGCACTGCACACACTCAATAAGGCAGGAGCCGTACGGTCACGCGGCCCCTGTCGACGGCGATGAAGCGAGTGCTCCAACGCCGAAGGAACTCTTCCTGGGGGGCATCACTCGGTCCAGGCCCGCCTGTTGGAAGAGGCGCGCCCGAACCCGCTGGAGCAGGGGGAACATGGCTCGCTGCGGTCGGCCCTGTAGAGACGCGACGCCACGCTGGCGCCACAACACAAAAGCGCCCACACAAAGGAGCAGGCGCACAAAAAAGTCGCGCGGCCTAGTGCGCGCGTCGAGAGTTAAAAAAACATGCGGGACAAAAGTCTCCAAAAAGTGCGCGCCACGACGCACTCGAACATGGCGTGCTCGAGGGTCTCAGTCGCACCGCACTGGGGACACCGCGAAGAAGGAGCGATACCCCACGCGGCGATGCGGACCCCCGTCGGAAGGACACTCCAGCCTCGCAGCCAGCCGAAGTCGCGGACGTCTGGTGGTAACGTGTGTGACGTCAAGTCCCGCCACCGTACCCGCCTGCTTTGCTGTAGCTGGTCGGGTGTAGCCTCCTGAATTGCCAGGAGCTCGCAAACGCGGGAGGCCTGCGTCTCAGAGACGTCGACCTCGGGCAGGGTGGCGGTGAGGGACTCGGCCGTCCGGCAGACATACCGGAAGAACCCCGGCTGCTGTTCGGCTGTAGGATCTGTGCAGTTACCAAAAAGAGGCGCCGCGAAGTCCCGAGAAGGTAGGCGAGGAGCCCTCTCCCCGGGTAGTCGGTGGCGTTGACTAGGTCGCGGACGCCTCGAACAGCAAGGACGCTGCACATAGTGCGCAGGTTGGGCAGGCTAAACCCGCCCATGCTCGTGGGAAGACGGAGGAGCGCGCGAGCGACGGACTCCGTCTTTCCCGCCCAGAAAAAACTGCCACATAGTGTGGCCAAACGACGCGTAAAAGTGCGCGGCGGGCAAGCGACGCGGGCGATGTAAAAGAGCGACGCGCACACGGACGATCTTATCACGAACGCGCGCTCTGACAGCGAGAGATGGAAATTCGCTGCCACTGCCAGACGTCGCTCTGCGGTCGCTCTCAGCTCGGACCACGTTTCTCGGGCCACCTCCCCTGAGGAGAGGAACACGACACCTAACACCTTTACCGCCGATACCCACTCTACGTCGCCCCGCAGGTCCGACGAAAAGGAGCCAAAGCGCAAAGCTTTGCTCTTGCTCCTGTTAAGCAGGGCACCAGACAGCTCGCTATAACTCGAGAAAAGCCGTAAACACGCTACGTAGCTGTCCTCGTCCCGCAGAAACAGGGACACGTCGTCGGCGTATGCGGAAACCTTGACCTGACCTTGACCTGGTAGGGGGAATCCGCGCACCGATGGACTCGCTGCTATGCGGCGCAGGAATGGGTCCAAGCATAGGACGAACAACATTGGCGACAGGGGACAGCCCTGTCTAATGCCGCGTTCTATACTAAACGGGTCGCTTAACGAGCCGTTAAAAAGCAAACGGGCTGTGAGGCCCGAATACAGCTGCTCTAAACGCTCCACGAACTCTGGCGGAAAGCCGAAAGCCCCGAGGACGCCGAATAGGTAGCGGTGCTCGACACGATCAAAGGCTTTAGCCTGATCGAGCGAGACGAAACAACCCGGGATTCCCGTTCTCGAGGTGAACGTGAACAAGTCACGCGTTAGTGCGAGAGACGAGAATACCGAGCGTCCGGGCACACTGCAGGTCTGCGCAGGGCTTACAAGCACCGCTAAAACCTTGCTCAACCTTTTGGCCAGCAGTGACGCCACGATCTTGTAATCTGCGTTAAGCAGAGTGATCGGGCGCCACGCCTGCGGGTCAGATGGGCACCCGCCAGGCTTCAGGATGAGCACTACACGGCTCTCTCTAAAAGACTCCGGCCTCTCGCCGTCCCTGACAAAGGCGTTCACCATCTGGAGAAGGTGGGACTCCAAGACGGTGTAGAACCTCGCATAGATTTGGTTTATGGTTTATGGGGTTTAACGTCCCAAAGCGACTAAGGCTATGAGAGACGCCGTAGTGGAGGGCTCCGGAAATTTCGACCACCTGGGGTTCTTTAACGTGCACTGACATCGCACAGTACACGGGCCTCGAATTTCTCCTCCAAAGAAATTCAGCCGCCGCGGCCGGGATCGAACCCACGTCTTTCGGGCCAGCAGCCGAGCACCATAGCCACTGAGCCACCGCGGCGGCCAGAACCTCGCATAGAAGCTCGTGGGTATGCCGTCAGGGCCTGGAGCTGAGGCGGTGTTCATGCCTTTCACCGTGGCGAACAGCTCGTCGGGGGTGACCGGGGCGCTAAGCTGCGCGCCTAAATCGTCCAGAACTTGTGGTAGAGTGGAGCAAAAGCTACGGAGGGCGTCCGTGAAAGGGCTGGTGGCTCGCCTTTCGGTCCCAGAAGCAAAGAGCAGCGAAAAGTGGCGCGTAAATGCGTCACGGATGACAGACGCGCTGCTGCTCCTGGTCCCGTCTGGCAAAACCACCTCGTCGACGCGAACCTGCCGCGATACATCGAGGTTACCTGCCCGTACCTGGCGTAGTACGGTGGGGTCGGACACGGGTCTGCCAATGCTCGGGATGCCGCACGCGATGACTGGCGTAGCAGCGTGTGATAGCGCGCCTTTAGTAAGCTTAAAGGGATGCTGAAAGGTTTCCTAAAAAAAATTGAGTGAAGAGATGCACTTGACAGTTTTCCACCCTCGGAATTCGAATTTCTCATCGAAATTAGGCAAAGGAAAGCGCAACCTATTTTATTTTGGCGAAAACTGCAGCAGCAGCCTCGGGCCAGCTCGCGCGCCTCGTTGCCGCCTGTGATTGGTTGAGCGCCTCGTGACGTAAACACTGGCGTTGGCTCCGTGAGCCCGGCTCGGTCGCCGCCGATGTAGTACATGAAGCGCGGCGCGCGGTGGTTCGGGCTGTTAGTTTGATGCTTATATCACGATGTAACACATCGAAGATTACCAAGAGGATCTTGGCGTCATCCCATACATGTACGAACCAATCGCAAAGAGCAAACCGCTCCAAGGAAGCAACGATGCTGGCGCAAGCGGTGCTTTTGGCTTGAACGAAAGCGAAGTGTCAGCATCTCCACGTGTTGGAAATGTCCATTGGTAAGCATACTTTTCTAGCCAAACTTCATTCACAGATATAATAAATTAATTTCGAAGCGAGCAAATGTAGTATAGCACTGTCCCACGAAATTTTCCTAATGCAATGTAAGCGGATGCGACCGTCGGCATTGTTGTCTTGCCGCTTGTCGGTGCTGCCGCAAATCTGCTTGTAATCCACACAGGCCATTGACATGCGCAAGAAGTTATCAGGCTCTTTTTAGACGCAAATTTTATGCTGGCATCGCTTCATGGTCGCTGCGTGCCGGCTCGGTGCATAACACACGTGTAAAACAGAAGTTCGCGGCGCTTTGCGGCAGAACTCGTCGAGGTGACAAACGTGCGCCCTCCGTTCTGCGTGCCAAGATGGGATCTGGCAGTGAATAGAAATCCTTGTTTAGGCGAGTTGCTTCATACTGCAAGCCCTTGTAGGAATATCTCCATCCGTTTGCGGTCGCCTTTATCGCGCTGTTCTCAGATCAAGCGACAAGTGATTTTTTTTCACTAACTCGATGGCCTCGTTCTGCAACCGAGCAGGCCGAATCGTAAGGCTGGCTGTAGCACACGTGGCGCACAATTATATAATTGTATGAAGCCATGCTGCACTCGGCAACTTTTTACTACTACATGTGTTATTATAAATGTATTCCTGGCAGAACACTTTACTGGTATTGGCTGCATTAGAACTTCATCAGACTTGTCAGCCTTGTCATCACTTTTAGAAAAGTTCAATGCAGGGTCCTCAGCAGCATCTGCCAGTGGCATTCGACTTGTTGCACAGTCATGATTTGTATTGCTGTTTGGTGTGCATTCTTGACTGTCTGGTGTGCAGCCTCCAGGTGTGATGTCATTTTCCATGCACTCTTGATTTGCACTATCGTCTGGTGTGCAGTCTTGATCTTGCAGCAGTTCGGCAAGAACCTGAAAGGCATAAGCCATATTGACACGAGGATTGCACGTAGAAGAGGAAAAAGATCGCAGCCGCAAGAAGTAGACGACGCTGAAGTGGAGGTCCGTTTTCTCTGGTGCCCTCGTTCAGCCGCTGCAGTTACTTTTCAGTGTAGCAACTGTTACACATCTGGTGGAGGTGCTGGGTAACGGGAGACGGCGGAAGTCTTTTCGGGGTCTGGAAGAACACCTTGTGCGCTGACAACATGTCCTAAGAAACGGAGCTCCTCGAAGGCGAAATGGCATTTCTCTGGCTTGATAGTTAGTTGTGCAGACTGGAGGGCTTGAAGGACAATGCGCAATCGCTGCAAGTGTTGTTCGAAGCTAGACGAAAAGATGACCACGTCGTCCAGGTACACAAGGCACGACTGCCACTTCAAACCAGCTAAAACAGTGTCCATCATGCGTTGAAATGTGGCCGGAGCGGAGCAAAGTCCAAATGGGAGCACCTTAAATTCGTACAGGCCGTCGGGTGTCACGAAAGCCGTTTTCTCGCGGTCTCGCTCGTCCACCTCGATCTGCCAATATCCGCTTTTCAGATCTAAGGAAGAGAAGAACCTGGCGTCCCGGAGTCGGTCGAGGGCATCATCGATCCTCGGGAGTGGGTATACGTCCTTTTTGGTAACATTATTCAGTTTCCTGTAATCAACACAGAATCGCAACGTGTTGTCTTTCTTTTTCACCAGGACCACTGGCGACGCCCACGGACTTGTTGACGGCTGTATAACATCGTCTGCAAGCATTTCATCGACTTGCGTTCTAATAGCTTCGCGCTCTTTAGGCGAAACGCGGTATGGACGCTGACAAACTGGTGGCGTGGTCGAATCGGTGACAATGCGATGCTTGGCTACCGGCGTACGTCCGACCTTGGAGCTCGCCGCGAAGCAATCTTTGAAATCAAGTAGCAGCGACGACAGAAGGTTCTTCTGATGAGGTGACAACTCCGGGTTGATTTTAACCTTCTGAAGGGCGTTACTTGGTGCGGCATCGTCGTGAAGATTCACCTGTACGGGGCACAGATTCGGCAACCTATCCACGTCGTCGAGAAAGGCGACGGCCGTTCCCTTGGCGAGGTGCTGAATTTCATTCGTGAAATTCGTCAGAAAAACTGTCGCACAGCCGTCATTCAGTTCGACAAGACCGCGCGCGATAGCCACACCCTTCTCGAGCAACAGCGAAGGGTGACTGTCCGCAATACCTTCGTAGTCGTGAAACGAGTCGTTCCTCACTAACACCAGTACACTGGACCGTGGTGGCAGCATTACGTCGTCTTCGACTATACGCAGAGCGTTGACTCCTGGGCCTTCTGTGTCACTCTGCGCCAGGCTTGCTTCGTCGAAAATCTGACTCGCGCCTCGTGTAGATCGATCACAGCACCGTTTGCCTGTAGAAAGTCGAGGCCCAGAATCAAATCTCTCGAACACTCGCTCAAGACGACGAATTCACCCACGTAGACGAAACCGCGGATGCAGACTCGGGCTGTGCACCTTCCGGCCGGGCTAATGAGGTGACCTCCAGCTGTGCGAATGCTAGGGCCCAACCATGGTGTCAAAACTTTGCTCAATTCCTGGGCGAGGGTGTGGCTCATCACTGAATAGTCAGCACCAGTATCAAGTAAAGCGATGGTGTCAGTTCCGTCAATCGCCACACACAAATCAGAAGTAGCGCGTCGGATGCTGTCGCTACCCTGCCCCGGTGAGGAATCAGCGTATCGGTATATCGGCGGCGGAGGATCTTCAGTTTTCCCGACAGCAGCGGCCTTGCCTCCGGAGACCGCTGGAATTAGTTTTCCCGATGTGGACTGGGAGAACGCCGCTCAGGGTAGCCGGCGTCTCGGCGAGGGCTTGGGGAACGGTAACGCAGCGGAGATGACGACCTAGGATCGTAGCGACCGTATGTCCCAGGCCTCTGACGGGCCGACAGATGAGCTTCAATTTCGAATGGTCGTTCGCCATTCCGGGGGCAAGGGTCGTCGGGCGCGAAACCACGCAGACCCACTCGGCGGTACGGGCAGGCCCTGTAAAGATGTCCCGCCTCACCACAGTGGTAGCAAAGGGGCCGCCGGTCCGGTGCACGCCACACATCACACTTCCGCGGCCGCTGGTAAGCTGGTCGATCAGGCACACCGGTCCATCAGCGCCCAAGCCGCCGCCTCCGCGGTGAGTCGCCTGAGTTCGGGCCTCTTGCCAACCCGACGAGGATGACGCAGCCTCGACCGGCGGTCCCACCGGAAATGGCCACAGACAGTAGGTCCCCGGCGCCCATCCTCTACAACACGCCGCGAACACCGCCATCTTTTCACGGTGACGTGTACGAAGATGCGGAAGACTAGCTAGACACCTTCGAGCGGGTCGCCCGCTACAACGGCTGGAGCGACGACCGTAAGCTGCATAACGTGTATTTTGCGCTCGAGGACTCCGCTAGGACATGGTACGAGAACCACGAGAGCAACCTGTCCACCTGGGAGGCATTTCGCCAAAATCTCCTAGCTACATTCCCCAACGCAGACCGCCGGGAGAAAGCTGAAGCTGCGCTTCGCTCCCGTAACCAGCGGACTAACGAAAGCGTCCGCATGTATGTGGAGGACATGACACGCCTCTTCAAGCGTGCTGACCCATCCATGGCGGAGGAGACGAAGCTTCGCCACCTCATGCGCGGGGTCAAGCAGGAGCTTTTCGCCGGTCTTGTGCGCAGTCCACCGCGTACTGTTGCCGAATTCCTCACGGAAGCGACTACCATGGAGACGACGCTCCTGCAACGAGCCCGGCAGTACAATCGGGATGTAAGCACGCTTGGGCACGCTGTTTCTTCGATGCCGCTAGGGAGTGATGCGGCCGTTTTACGGGACCTAATCAGGTCGATCGTCAGGGAGGAATTACAAGCCCTCCAGCTGCCTCCCAGCGCGCCGTCTGTTACATCGCTGTCTGAAGTCGTCCGGGACGAGGTGCGCCTAGCAGCACAGCAGCAACAACTACCTGAGATCCCAAGACAGACTGAGGTCAGACCTACCTATGCGTCTGTCCTCTGCCGGGCCCCAACGTCAGGCTACGACGTGAATACCGCGACTCACGCAGCGCAGTCGTCTGGTCTTTCCCGTATGGCATCTCCCGTATGGCGCAGCTTCAACGAGCAGATTCTGAGTTGGCGCCACTCGTTAAGTATCTGGAGGGTTTGAATGCTCATGTACCTCGTGTGTTTCGCCGTGGACTACAGTCCTTCATTCTGCGGCGTGGAGTGCTCTACAAGCGCAACTTTGACAGCAACAAGGAGACGTTTCTGCTTGTTGTGCCATCCCAGTTACGCTCCGAAATCTTAAGCGCTTGTCATGATGAACCATCCGCCGGCCACTTGGGGGTCAGTCGCACACTGGCAAAGATTCGGCTTAAGTATTACTGGCCCAATTTACTACAATCCGTGCGTAGATACGTAACAACATGCCGGGACTGCCAACGGCGCAAATCTCCTCCTCTAAAGCCAGCAGGCTTTCTGCAGCCCATAGCACCACCAAAGACCCCTTTTCAGCAAATTGGCATAGACCTCCTCGGCCCTTTTCCGAAGTCGTCCAGAGGAAAACGGTGGATTGCGGTCGCGACAGATTATTTGACCCGCTACGCTGAGACCGCGTCACTTGCAAACGGTACTGGTGCTGAAGTCGCCGACTTCTTCGTCCACAACATCGTCCTGCGTCATGGCGCTCCTGCAGCTATCATTACTGACCGTTGAGCTGCATTTACGGCCCGCTTCACTCAGGCTGTACTCAAGCTCACGCACACCAGCCATAGACGTACAACGGCCTACCACCCGCAGACAAACGGCTTGGTGGAACGCCTCAACAGGACCTTGACCGACATGCTTTCCATGTATATTGATGTCGAGCACAAGACATGGGACGAAATTCTTCCATACGCAACATTCGCGTATAATACCGCGCAGCAAGAGACGACGCAGTTCACTCCGTTCGAATTAGTCTTCGGTCGACAGGTTACCACCCCCCTGGATGCTATACTACCCGTGGACCCCCCTGACAGTGAGAGTGAACTTGATGTCGACGTCGCCACCTATGTTCAGCGTGCGGAAGAAGCGCGGCAACTGGCCAGACACCGCATTCATCGTCAGCAGCAGATCGATGCTGACCGCTACAACCTTGGAAGCCGCCACGTTACCTACAACCCAGGCGACTATGTGTGGGTTTGGACGCCCGTTCGTCGCCGCGGGCTGTCCGAAAAGTTACTGCGCCGCTACTTCGGCCCTTACCTTGTTGTCCGCCGCCTCAGCGACGTAACGTACGAAGTTGCACCAGCCTCGCCAGCTCGTTCATCGCACAACGGCAAGCGCAGCGACGTTGTGCATGTGGTGCGAATGAAGCCGTACTACTTGACGGCTTGAGTGACTTTCCGGCTGCATGTAGTCATTCCGTGGTGTCAGACTCGTGGTGCAACTCTTGAACACTTTTTCTTCGGTCTGACGGTAACACCGCATCGGGGCGATGCTCCTGAAGAGGGGGCAGTGACACGAGGATTGGACGTAGAAGAGGAAAAAGATCGCAGCCGCAAGAAGTAGACGACGCTGAAGTGGAGGTCCGTTTTCTCTGGTGCCCTCGTTCAGCCGCTGCAGTTACTTTTCAGTGTAGCAACTGTTACAATATGATGTTATTGTTGCAAACAGAACAAAAGTGTGCTTCAGTATGAGTAAAATCTTCTGGTTTATTTCATAAACCATTTTGTTGATTGGCGAGCTCCGTGAAAAGTGCGATCATTTATTATATACCAGGTGTTTCTTTAGAAGGTCCAAAATTTATTTTTAAAAACGGGTAACTAACTTTGTATTAATTTTATCCCTGGGGCTATATTGGGGGATATGGCAGACATCAGTAATAGGCAGAAGGCTTCCATTAGCTCACTAAACTGGATATCTTAATTAAATTTTTATTTTCATATTATGTTGTATTTGCAGATTTGGAGCACCTCCTATAAATACTATAGCCAAGCAAAAAAGATCTCTTTAAAAACTTACACCCTGACAGGCAACTTCAAGCGCTAACACAGCGCCAGCGGCCGCGTCCGACGTAGATCGCTAAAAAAAAAAGTGTACGCTTTCGGGCCGGACTGCAAGCGCCATGACTGCGCACATTTGGCGCTGACGAGGCGGCTATCAGCCAGGCCCCAGGCGAAACCAAACTGAAAACGAAACGCCGCGCGCCCGTATACCAGAAACATCTGCAAACAGTTTTCTCGGTGCTCCGAGCAAGAAAAATGTGCCCCGTACTACTCCCTATGCTCTCGCCACTGAGGGCTACGCATGAATCCTAGAATATCTGAGCTCCAATGTAACTGAGTAAAGAGTCTGAATATAACGTCTTTTCACGTGCTCGCTTACCGAGCGAAGTTCTCTGCTCACGCGCGGCGCGCAGTCTCCGGTTGTGAGGCGCACTTCGCGTCGCTCCACCTCTTGCAGTGTTAGTAGCAGTTTAAGATTTTTATTCAGCCAAAAAATTTAGGGCCGAGCTCTGATATGAGTAATGCTGTACGAGATGCATGATGCATCTCGTACAGCTAAGCACTTATATCAGATGCATAACAGCTAAGCACTTATTTTGTAAGCTGCAGTTTGCTGCCGTCCTGCCGTTCTCATTCCAGCGCCGTTCATCTCACTACTACCGAAAGTCTTGCATCCACGAAATTACGCGCCATACACTACACACAACACCGGTTCGCGCAGTCAAATTCTCATTGAGTTAATACACAAATTCTCACCTTGAGCTTCCTCCTTTTCGCGAAAGCTGGCCTCGGTGGCGGTGACGAGCTCCTGTGCGCGAAGACAGACGGTATTGCGCCGGGTTTCAGTCGAGCTGACTTTGCTGACAGGCCCAATGAACGCATTATCGACAGGATCACGAAAGTGTTCAGAGCATAGCACTGTAGTCTTTGACGGCTTGAAATCCCTTCGCTTCACAGCAACGACCCACCTCGCGGAAAGCTTCTTATTTTGCGGGAAATAATGAAAGACCACATCGTCCCGGCCGCTGGTGTTAGTGCAGCCGAAGGCTGCGCAGAACGCCGACATGATGGTCCACCGCTTCACTCGATGCTGCACACGTTTCTGTACGCCACCACAAACATAAAAACGCACAAATACAGGAACACACGGCAGATCGAAGCAGCTTACGATGACACGCACGCAGAAACAAGCACGGTCGCGGAGGCTGCGAGGCGACGGAACACCAAGGTTTACGTCACCACCCCACGGTTTCCGGTTTCGGCTCGCATCGTCAGTGTCATCAGCAGCGCTCGGCGGACAGCGGGGGGCGGAGCTACCACGCAATTTTTAACGGCGATTACGTCGCTCCTAAGTGATTAATCTGCAAAAAAATTGCACCCGCATGATTTTTAAGGTTCCCACATCCATACGTGAGCATCTTAATGAATTCGAAAATCTCTTCAGCTTCCCTTTAAGTAGTCGCGCATCGCGAAGGTGAGCGGCGCGCCTCGCTGGACGGCGCGTATACGGGCGAGGGGGGTTAATCTCGCCCGTGATGCGTTTCCTTCGCTCCCTGCCTTCGCGAACTAAGAGCGCCTGCCACGATGCTTTTCTCTCGTCCCAAGAGGTGGGACCCTCGTCGTCTCCGCCCGGGTTTCCCAGCGCGTGTTCAAGCGCTACCACGCTCGACCAATGTGTCAGCAGACATGGATCCATACGCCACGCGTCTACACGTGGGGCGCCCCCGCCGATGGCCAGTACTGCTGACAGTGGTCGATGATCGCTGATGCGTGGGGTGCCCGGGGGAAACGCGAGCACATTACACGCTACTAAACAACACTCAAGTTCGCGCGGGAACAAAAATTTGTCAATTCGACTGCCAGACATGCCCCGCTCCCAGGTGCCACCAAAACTGTCTCCGTGTAACTTAACCCACGCGTCTGTTAAACAAAACTGAATACAAATGTCCCGCAGAGACCGGGCCCCGGCGTAGGGTCGCCCCTGGCCTGAACCGCGAACGTCTCGTACGGGATCCAAAACACAATTGAAATCGCCGACAAGGAAACAACGGTAACTGTCTAACAGAAAAGTATCTAACAGATCGAAAAAACTAGAAGAATCGGAGCGGCGGGCTGGCGCGTAAATCACCAACGCTCTGACGCGCATTCCACCCAGGAAGAAGTGGACCGCGAGGGTGCGGCCGTCGACGCCGTAGGTGCAATGCGCGCCAGAGCGGAGGGAACTGTTGACAAATACGACGCCAACACCGCACGAAACTGAACAAGTCAACGAAAAAAAGGCTTCAACACAAAACCGCGATTTAAAATCGGTCACCTCGCGTGGGTAGCGTAGGTTACATTCCTGTAAAAACAGGATGTCGACGCCCTGTGCGCGGGCGAAGTGCATAACCTCTCTCTGCTTATCCGGCGATCGAAATCCCTGAACATTCAGGGAGAGGAGGTGCACTAACGCCATGATGGTAAGACAGGGCGCCGACGTGATTCCTGTACAATTAAGAAGCCCCGCCATGAGCGGAGCTAGGCACCGGTTTCTTAGCCTGGGGCGGGGCAGTCCCGTCGGAACACTCCTCCGAATCCTGCCTAGCGTGCTTCCCCGCTAATTTGCCGGTGTCCATTTCCTCGACCGCCTGCGCTCGTAAATCGAGCGGCTGGCTCACCAAGGCGCTGTCGCTCGTTGCTCCCGTCGCCGTCTCTGGAGCACCGGGTGTCGTCGGGGCGCTGGCGCTGGCGGTTCGAGGCCCCTCCTCCTTCTCAGGTGGTGGGCGGCGGGGGGCACGACGGGGGAGGCCCTGGTCGGTCGGAGTAGTGAGGGCCTGGCGCTGCTCGGGGGTCAGGTCCCCCGTCAGGCGCAGCACGGAGCCGCCCTCGGGTGAGGCGGCGTCCTCCGCGGAGGATGTGGAGGAGTCGGTGTCCCGGCTCGCGTCGTCCCCGGACCCGGACGGTGAAAGGGGGTCGGGGGAGAAGGCCCACGCTGTGCCGGAGACGGCCGGCGACGCCGCGGGATCGAAGCCATAGAGCTCCTTGCCCTCGGCTGCCGCGTCGACAGCCGTGGTGGTCTGGCTGCCTGCAGCGGACGATTCGGCGGGGTCCTCCTCGAGGGTCTCGGCCGGGTGGTGCTCGGCCTGGACGACCGGGGTGCTCTCGCCCTGGTTCGCCTGCAGGTTGTCGGCTGGGCGGGGCTCAGACGGCTCCTTCGTGTGGTCGCCTCCCGCTCCCTTGGGCGGCTCAGGTGGTTGGGGCGCAGGTTTCCTGGAGGCAGCGGCGTCCGCGTAGGAGCGCGGCCGCAGGCAGTCCGCCGCCGCGTGAGGTCCGCCGCAACGCCTGCAGGCCGCTTGGCACCCAGCCGTATCGTGGCCGAATGCCTCGCAGCGCGAGCAGCGCGGCGTGCGGCACGTTGCGCCGACGTGGCCCTCCTGTGCGCAGCGGGAACAGATTTTGCGAACCCCGCGGTAGTCGCACATTGCGCGGTACCCCATTACTGATATGAAGTTTGCTACCGCCTTGCGCATCTCCATCCGCACCAGCCGCTGACCGTTGTCGACGTGACGCCGGCCTTTCAGGAGCGGGTGGGTTATCTCGAGCACCTCGCCGTAGGGGCTAAGCGCCGAGGCCAACGAAGCGTCACCGACGTAGAGGGGCAGCCGGAACACGGTGATGGTGACGGCGGGAGCTCCCACGCAGGTGACCGGGACCGGGACGCCTTGCACTGCGAAGGCGCACGCCGCAAGTAGCTTTTGCGCCGCCGCGGCCGAGGCCACGGCGATACAAAATTTGAAGCCCCCCTGGTGCTGGAGGGACTCCAGCATCTTGGGGCCAGCGACTTCCTCGATACCGTCGATTATATCGTTGGCCGAGGCTTCGGATTTCAACGCAAAGTTGAAACAATGCGCCTTTGGAGGAGGCGCTCGGAAGGAAGGTCCTCCGGGGGGACCGGTTGACGACATGCTGGAGCCGGGCTGGGGTCCGGTTCAGCAGGCAGGTGGCTGGTGGGGGGCCGCGGGCAGCACCTCCACCGGGTTCCTGGGACGGCAGGGGGGCGGCAGGAATTCCCGGGCAGCCGGCCGTTAGCCGGGCGCCCGGGCGGCGGTCCTCCAGGGGGGCGACGCCTCCTGCTGGGGGCGGGCTGGCGGCGTCCAGGGGTCCGCTTCGCTTCGAGCTGGGTTGTGCGGCTTAACCTACAAGCACGCTACATGCCAGCGAGAACGCGTGCAGGAACGCATCACGAAGACAGGAACGAGGAACGCAGGAACGCAGTCTAAGCTACGGGTGCAAAATGCGGGCCAGGCGTTCTGCCTTACTACATATGCTCAACCACTGCTGACAAAGCGCTGCTCAGAGTCAGGCAGTTACCGAAGCGCAGCTATTGTTAATACAGTTCCTCTTAACGGCTATTTCCAGTTATTGGCCAGAAATGCAGGCGAATATCAAGATGTGAAGGTGTAGGTTGCGCAAGCACGGGACGAACCACCGTTTATAAACGATGGGACGAACCACAAACAAAAGACACCGAGACACACACAAGCGCTTGTGTGTGTCTGTCTTTTCTTTGTGGTGCGTCTCGTGCTTGCGCAACCTACACCTTCACAACAACATGTACCAACTAGGCCCAACCGAAGTTTTATTGGATATCAAGAGATCCGTAAAGTCTTGCGAAGTATGCCAGCAAACTCTACCCAAAGGGAAGGTAGCGAGAGCCCCGCGCGGTGATGGAGCGATCCGACCGGTGGATGCTATCGAGGCACAACTGCAACATGTCGCGAAACCCGCAACCAAAAAGCAAGTTCGCTCGTTCCTCGGTCTGGACGGCTACTACCGCAGTCTCATTCACCGTTATGCTGAACTGGCTCACCTTTAGTTGAGCTAACGCGCAAGACAGAAGGCAACCGTGTACGGTGAACACCAGAGCGAGACGAGGTATTTGACAGGCTTAAACGGGCTCTAACATCCAAACCCATTGTCAGGGCGCCTGATCTAGCGAAGGATTTCATTCTCCACACGGACGCTTCTGGTCTCGGGGCAGCCCTTCTGCAGGAATACGGTGGCATCCTTCATCCCGTATCATATGCTAGTCGACAGCTCCTTCCCCGAGAGACGCGCTGCTCAGCTATAGAGCGGGAGTGTCTTGCACTTGTGTGGTCGGTAGAAAAGTTTCATATCTTCCTTTATGGTCGCTCGGTTACTATTCAAAACTGACCATCAGCCCTTAGAATATCTGTCTCGGGCCAAGCACCAAAACAGCCGTGTGTTACGCTGGAGCCTTGTACTCCAAGAGTACACATTTCATATTGAAAATTACAAAAGGGTCCTCAAACGTCCGTGCCGATTATTTGAGCAGGGCTTGAATTACTGAAGTGTACTCATGCTGTAAATATTGTACACAGTGAACAACGTATCTATGCTCTTTTAGTCTGTTCCTGTGTTTCAGCTGTTGTGTTCAATTGTGTCCCCTGCTGTGTGGTTGACTGTCGGGTGTTCAGTGTTTTCTGGTGCGAATTGGGTCTGTGTGTACCGATGGTTCCGTTCATAGTGCGTGTGTGTGGTGATGTGGTGCGTGCAGAACGGTGTCCAGCGTCTCCTCGTCGCGTCTTCGGCTTCAGTCTTGTGTGCCGCTGCCACATGTAATTTTTTCCGATGGAAAAACTCTGAATGGGGGGGGGGGGCTATTCTGAGTAGCCAGCGCCACACTGCGGCTACAGAAGATGCACGGGGTAACGGACGAAGAAGAAAAAGGGAAGTGATACGTGGCAGAGAGAACGTGCGGGACGGGAGAGGAGGAAGAGCGCGGTGGCGACGGATGTGTTCTGCTGGCTCCCCGAGTTCCCAGGCTTGGGCCTCAGCCGCGGACGTCCGGGCCACCAGACCTGGAGAGCCGTCGTCGAGACCCTCAACTACCAGACCCAGTCGCCACTCTCCCCTCCCGTCCGACAGCTTCTCAACACGGGCCGCCTCTGGCACCTCCGCTGCATACACGGGCTACCTGACCTGTGGGCCGTGCCCGGAACCCACAAGCGGGACTATTTCCTGCGGCAGCGTTGAGGCCGCCGTGAGCAACGCCGTCAACCGTGCGTCAACACTGGGACGCTGACCTCAGCCTAAAGACTGCCCGACGCCCAGCCACACCTCCTCGCTCGACGCACCAGGCTCATCACTGGGACACAAAAGAAACTTAAGTGTGCCTTTCCTTTTTAACTCTCTTCCGTACCTTTCGCGAGTGCTTTGTTTTGTTTTCGCGGTTTTTTTCTTTTGTTGGTTCTATTCATCTGAATACTTCAGTTAGGCCAGTTGAATTTCTTTGGAGGAGAAATTCGAGGCCCGTGTACTGTGCGATGTCAGTGCACGTTAAAGAACCCCAGGTGGTCGAAATTTCCGGAGCCCTCCACTACGGCGTCTCTCATAGCCTTAGTCGCTTTGGGACGTTAAACCCCATAAGCAAACAAACAAACAAACAAACGAATACTTCAGTTAGAGTTTCCTTTCCTCGAAGTGCCGCCTCGTTTATTTGGTGGCGCTGTGAGCGCGCGGAGCGAGTGGACGTACAGCGCATAGTCTCCGCCAACTTTTGGCTGGAGCCACGGTTCCTCGGCCGGAACCCCGTCAACACAGCCGCGTCTGTCTTCGCGAAGTCGACAGCTACCTGTGGACACCGCTCATACACAGGTGGGGCAACATTTACGCATTTTAGGGCCGATCCTCACTTGCGTTTCGTGGCGACGGCGCTAGGCCTAACGCCTACGCCGACGCTCGGCCGTGAGTGAGTCGCCCACCCGTGTCAAGATGGCTGCCCAAAAAGTACAACGCGGCTACGACCCGGACGCCATGGCCTGGTCCGAGGTTCCTTCAGCTCCAACGCCTGAGAGTCCGGATTCTGCGCCCATCGAGAACCCGAGGCTCTTCAAACTAGTGGAACGCCGCTCCCGCAAGCGGGACGCCGCCTCCAAGAAAGCGGACGCCACGTCGGCAGGCCGCTCAACACGGCACGACGCTGCTGCGCGCGCTGCAGCGCTTCACGGAGGGGCCCAGTCTAAGACCGGACCCTCTTGGAAACCAAAGCCACTGCCGCGTCTTCATCCAGAAGACATCGTCATCATCCTGAAGCCCCGGGTGACCGTCGCTCTCAGGGATGTATACCAACATGGCGAGCTGAGAGCAGCGTTCGCGGCCTACCTGGGCGCCAAGGCCGCAGCATCCCTCAGCCTGCTCCCCACATGGGAGCAAAACTTGATCGTCGCAGGCACCAGAGAGCCGCACGTCGCGGACAAGCTTCTGCGGGATTTTCAACTAACATCACCGAAGGGCCAGCTCTTCATGTACGGCCAGTTGAAACTCACTGGAGACGTGTGCCGCGGCGTCATCACCGTGGCCAAGCACGAGACCAGTGAGTCCCTCCAAAACAAGATCCAGTGGCGTGCTGGAGAGCTTGCCGATATCCGCAAGCTTGGGAAATCCGACGTCGCGTCGCTCACCTTCGTGGGAAAGGTGGTGCCGCGATATGTGCATTACAACTCCGAGGTGACCCTTGTGCGTGCGTACAAGAGAACCATTCCGGCCTGCGTGCGGTGCGGCACTGTGGGTCACCGAGCAGACACCTGCCCCTGCCCGGATGAAAAGTGCGGCCTGTGTGGCCAAACGGCGCCGACCGTCGACGGAGTCAAGGCGCCGCATGAATGTACTCTGTCCTGTGCAGTCTGTGGGCAAGCCCACGCTACCAACTCCCGCGACTGCACGGGAAAATTCCGGCAGCTCAAGGTGCATGGCCCCAAGGCTAAACGCCCACAGGTGCCAAAAAACCAGCGACCTGGCAAGCAGCCAAGTCATCCAAAATCAGGTGCCGGTGGCGGAACGCCGCGTGGTGCTCACGGCACCGACCACAAGACATCGTCACCTTCTTCACCGTCGGTGAAGCCAGCGCCCGGGAAGAAGACGGCGCCTCCACCGCCCAGCGGCAGAGACACTGGCCACTTCCCGGCCCTCAAGACAATTGGCGCTGCCGACGCCCGGGCATCAGCGCCTCAACACGACAAACAGGTGAGCAGCTGGGCTGAGATCGCCTCCTCTTCCTCCCATCCCTCACCCTCCCCCGTAACCGTCTCCGCACTCGACGCGGAATACAAAAAACGATAGACGTGCTCCGGGCACAGAACGAGCTTTTGCTCAACAAAATTCAAAATTTAGAGTCAAAATTGGCGTCCGCCGCACCGAGCCCGCAGAACTCGGACGCAATGGAGAGCGACGCGGAGATCTCGCCTGCCCTCGTGACAGCCATCTCTGCGATGGAGGAGCGCTTAACCTCTAAATTGCGATATATGATCGAGACCGCCATGGACCAGATCTTGACAAAGGTCAAATCTGCCGTCCCCGCGGTGGTCTCAAAACACATCTCGGACAACCCCCGCCTCCTCCGTCGGACGGGACCCATTAGGGACGTATCCCGCCCTTCAAAATTCAACCGTCTGATTATTGATTCGGACAATGAGGACAGCTGCCCCGCTCCTTCCGTCATCACCCCCTTGATGGCGCAAGTAGCTGGCTCTGAGGCAGCCAATCCCTCCTCCTCCCCCAAAAAAATTTTAAATCATGGCGAGACACCTTAATCAAAGGAGTTCCGCCATCTCCAATTCGGCCTTGTCAACTTCAATAACACAGTGGAACTGTAGAGGCTTTAAGGAGCGCACTAAGCGGGCCAATTTCCGCCTCTACCTTGAAACTTTCGAGTCCTTACCAGCCGTGGTTGCCCTCCAAGAGCCAGGCCTGGGCGCCACAATTTCAAATTACACGACGTTCCAACAGGATCCCGCGTCTTGTCTTCTCGTTCACAAAGACTACACAGCCAACCTAGTGGATCTCGACCTCCAACTAGAGTACTCTTATGTAATGGTGACCCTCCTACCAGTCCGCCGCAGGGACCCACCGTTGCATATACTCAACGTGTACTGCTCTCCCAAACTAAAGCGAGTGACTTTTGCGGACCTCTTTAGCCGCGCGCTAAGAGTAGCGGGCCGCGATCCCCTGCTGATTGTGGGCGACTTTAACGCTCCCAGTCAGCAGTGGGGGTATCGCAAGGAGGAGTCGCGCGGGCGTAAGCTGGCGGAGCTTGCGTCCACGTTGGGCCTCACCCTCCACACGGACCCTGTCCACCCAACCCGGCTAGGAAATTCCGTGACACGGGATACGTGTCCGGACTTAACCTTCACTCGCAACATACGACACGCAGATTGGCTCAACACCGAGGAGACCCTCGGTAGCGACCACTGCATCATTAACACTACACTACGCACACGCCCCCTCAAGCGTCCCAGAACACAAGCCCATATCCCAGATTGGACGAAATTCAGGCAAAATTTTAACTCACTTGATAATACACCCATTTCCGCACAAGGCTACACAGCATGGTCCCAACAACTGCTGGCACACCTTTCCTCGCATGAAAAACACATCCAGCTCTCAGAGGCGGTCACGGACGTGGATAACCACCTTCTACACCTCTGGGAAGCCCGTCGCAGCCTCGTCCGCCGTTGGCGACGCCAGAAACACAATAGAAAGCTTAAAGCTCGAATTGCCGAGCTTACCCAGAAAGCGGCAGAATACGCGGCCCAACTCGCCGACTCCAACTGGGTAGATAGATGCAACACGGCCGCGCGACAAATGTCCAGCCGAAACACGTGGCGTCTCTTTCGAGCCCTAATCGACCGAACCCAAACACGAACCGAAACACAAAAACATTTGCAGCGAGCCATGCACGCTTTTCCTGGCAACACGACTCAACTGGCACAGAAACTTCGGGACCAGTATCTGTGTACAGCCCAAGACCCCCGTGGATCTGCGTACTCTTATGCAGGCATAGAGAACACGGAGCTGGATCAACCTTTCCAGCTCCATGATCTGCGGGCGGCTCTCGCCAAAATGAAACGGGGCACTGCGCCAGGACGGGATAAGGTCACCGTCAAGCTTTTGACGAACCTGCCCGATTGGCATACCAGTCCCTCCTGGAATACGTCAATGCGATTTGGCGCGGGGACACCCCCCTGCCAATCGAATGGAAAACGGCTTTGGTCACTTTAATTCCTAAAGCTGGCAAACCAATTGACACAGATAACCTCCGCCCCATCTCTCTCACCTCATGTGTGGGAAAACTAATGGAGACGATGGTGCGGGATCGGTTATCTACATATCTTGAACACAAACAGGTCTTTGCGAGCACCATGTTCGGATTCCGCCCACACAGATCCGCACAGGATGTCCTCCTGCAACTCAATCGGGAAGTCCTTGACCCCCTCGAATGCCTCCATAATGACCGGGTAGTACTCGCCTTGGATCTTAAAGGAGCATTTGACAATGTAACACATGAGATCATACTCACTAACCTAAGTCACACCGACTGTGGCCTCAACACATTCCAATACATAAGCCAATTTTTAATGGATCGTCAATCCTACATTCGAATTCAAGATAGAGACCATGGTCCTTACCTACTCGGCACGCGGGGAACCCCTCAAGGCGCGGTACTTTCCCCGCTGCTCTTCAATCTGGCCATGATGCACCTGCCGGCCCAGCTGAGTGGTGTCGCCGGCGTGCAGCACGCCCTGTACGCCGATGACGTCACTCTGTGGGCCACGCAGGGCAGCACAGGAGACATTGAAACCAGCCTGCAAACAGCGGCGACGATAGTAGACCGCTACGCCCGCCGCTGCGGTCTTCAATGTTCCCCTCAAAAATCGTAATTTGTGCACCTCCGCCCCTCACAGAAGTGCACAACTAAAATATCTCTCTCTCTTGAGAGTGGTCCCATACGCGAAAGTGATGAGATACGGGTACTCGGACTCTACATCCACAAACACAGGCGGCCAGACACTACATTGGCCAAACTCCGTAAGGTGGGGGACCAGGTAGGCCGCATGGTCCGCCGGGTTTCCAACAAACGCGGAGGGTTACGAAGTAAGGATGCCTTGCGGCTGGCAAACGCCTTCGTAACTAGTCGAATTCTCTATTCAACTCCTTATCTCCACCTACGGAAATAAGAGGAGGACGCCATTGAGGTCATCCTTCGCAAAATTGTTAAACGTGCCCTTGACCTCCCCACCACTACTTCAAACAGCCGCCTTATGGCTCTTGGGGTGGTGAATACTTTCCGGGAGCTCCGGGAGGCGCACCTTACAAACCAGTACACGCGCTTGTCGCTAACGGAGTCGGATCGCCGCCTTCTTGCTCGACTCCATATCCAACACACCCCTCCAATGGAAGACAGGTTTCGCATCCCGGAACTGTGGAGACGTGCCCTCCACGTGCGGCCTCTTCCAGCAAACATGTCACATGAAGACCATAATGGTCGGCGCCTGGCACGAGCGGAAGCGCTAGCCCGATATTATGGGAACAAAACAGGTGTATACTACGTGGACGCCTCCGGCCCTCACCACGGGGGATGGTACACGGCCGCGGTAGTTCACAGCAGCAACACAGTTAACGGCCTAACTTTCAGAGCCCGCAGTGCAACACAAGCAGAAGAGGTCGCGATTGCACTCGCGGCCTCACATTCCAATTCAAAATACATAATCACCGACTCGCGAGGGGCCTGTCGGAACGTCGAACAAGGCTGCACTCCCTTCCTAGCCTATCGAATATACCAAAATTGCATACGGGATACGGACCCCGCACACCGTTACCTCATATGGGCCCCTGCTCATCAGGGGTTGGCAGGAAACGAGGCAGCAGACGCAGCCGCCCGCGCGCTCTCTCACCGGGCTGTTTTCACCTCCCCATCCGACCAGGAACCCGATTTTAATCCGATCTATACATTCAAAGATATTACAACATATTATCAAAATTGTCATCGCCTTTGCCCTAGCCCTTGTAAAGGCCTGAAGAAGGCGGATGAGCGGCTCCTTCTCCGCCTTCTCACCAATACATTGCTGTGCCCGGCAGCGCTAAAACATTTTGACCCCTCCTTTAGCGGCAGCTGCCCACACTGTAGTGCGGTGTCTTCTGACACCTATCACATGGTGTGGGCCTGCCCTTCCAACACCGCTATTCCCCCCATCCCCAACCCAACCCGGGAGGACTGGGAGGCGACCCTGCTTGGCTGCCACGACTTACGGGCCCAACAAGCCTTAGTCGGGCGCACCCGGGCGGCGGCAACCGCCACTGTGGTCCCATACTAGGGACCTCCACCTAGTGTTTGTAAGGATCGGTCCCTTACGGGCTGATCCAAACATACCTCCTGTTCATTCGTAATAAATGTTTTCACCACCACCACCTCGTTCATTTCTTACCTTTAGTGCACGAATTTTAACGCGTAAATTTAGCCTGCAGTCTTTCCCCTCACAGTGCTGTTCTCCACGGCCGAGAGTCCCAGGCCTTGCCCGTACAGTGCCGTGGCCTCCGCACTGTCCAAGCTGCCTCTCGAGCAGACTCGCCCTGCGCGGTTTCTTGGGTGTCAGCCTGACGGGGCTGGCGGAAAGCTGCGCCGAGCTGCGGCGGCTGCAGCTGAAAGATTGCGAGTTGTGCGACCTGGGTTTGGTGGTGGTGGCGGTGAAAAACATTTATAGTGCAATAAATATTTACAGAGAGGTGATTGGGGTAGGCCCTATTGCCCTTTCCCCTAACAATACTAGGTGGAGCCCCTATTCCGGGGCCCCATTGGCAAGCAACGCCGCCCGCGTCCGGTGATTTAAGGCCTTTTGGGTCTTTAGGTCCTGACAGCCGAACAGGGCCGCCTCCCAGTCCTCTCTGGTGGGGTTGGGGTTGGGGGGGATAGATGGGTTTGACTGACACGCCCAAACCATGTGGAAGGTGTCTGCCACCTCCCCACAGAACTGGTACGTGCCATCAAAGGATGCGTTGAAATGTTTAAGTACCGCCGGGCACAGTACAGTGTTTGTAAGAATTTTGATGAGGAGGCGCTCGTCAGCGCGATCCAGTCCCTTACAAGGGGCCGGGTAGCGCCGGTGCTCCTCCTTGTAGTAATCGGTGATGTGTTTGAATGTAAGGGCCAGATTGTCTGATTTGGAGTAAGCGTCCAAGGACAGGGAGATAGCCCGGGGAGAGAGTGCGCGGGCGGCCTGATCGGCCTGTTCGTTTCCCTGCAGGCCCTGGTGACCGGGGGCCCAAATCAGGTTGGTGGAGTTGGATCCGCGCATCGGCAGCTATATTCCAATATGCGCCAGGCAAGCGGGGAGCCCAGCCCAACTCATAGTTCCGACAGGCCCCTCGCGAGTCGGTGATGATGTGTTTCGACTTGGGAGTAGTGAGAGCCAGAGCAATGGCAATCTCCTCCGCGTGTGTTGCGCTGTATGCTTTGAAAGTGAGCCCGTTAACTGTGTTTGTGTTGTGTACGACTGCGGCCGTGTACCACACCCCGTGGTGTGGGCCGGCAGCGTCCACGTAATACACATGTTGTTGGTTACCATAGTATCGCGCCAACGCTTCCGCGCGCGCCTGGCGACGACCGCTATGGTCTTCTCTGGACATGTTGCGGGGAAGGGGTCGGACCCGGAGGGCGCGTCTCCAGGGTTCTGGCACTCTCTCCCTTTCCTCAATATGGCAGTGGTGGAAAACGTTTATTTGCGCTATTTTACAGTTGTTTTTACGGCTTGAGATGGAGTCTTCCACCTTCTCTTCAGGGTCGGTTCCCCTAGTCCAGGGCTCTGCTGAGGGTAGCTGCCCTGCTTGCACGCCTTACTAGTCCTTGTTGGACTTTCAGGATGTCGCTGGATAGCATCCTCTCCCACTGTTCCGCACTCGGGTTTTCTATTAAGGCTAGCTCGTCTATTTTCTGGCAAGCCCATGTGGTATGGTATAGGGTTGGTTTGTCTCCACACAACGGGCACTCGCTCTCGTACTGCGTGGCGTAAATTTTGCTTAGCATGTTTAAGCACGGGAATGTTACCGTTTGTAGTTTTCGTCATGCTGCGGCGTCTTCTCTATTTAGTTGTTTGTGTGGGGGCGGGCATTTTCGTCTGATCCATCTGTGGTATTTAAGAATCTCTGTATGGCTTTCGGCTACCGGCTCGGGTTCGGCAGCGGGGTCGGGATTGTTGGATGCTCGGTTTGTTGCGTACCGTCGAGCTATCCTATCCGCTTCCTGGTTTCCCGTAATGTTGGTATGTCCCGGCACCCAAACTATCATGTGTTTGACCTGGTTGTTTCCGGTTTTGCCACTTGAGCGGAGAATGCGGAGCGCGCTGTAGCTGATTCTGCCGTTTAGGTAGTTGCGGCATGCAGCTTGTGAGTCGGTGAGTATGGTTAAGGACCTGTTGGATCGGTAGCCCTCTGCTGCCGCTAGAGCCATGGCTACCTCTTCGGCCTCGACTACCGTACAGTTCCGGATTGATGCACTCTGATTTCTTTTAGGTCCGAGTTGATCACCGCTGCCACTTTGCTTTTCTTATGGTTTCTGTCCTCCGCGTATGCAGCGGCGTCTACGTATACTGTGTCGTTTCTAGTTGCCAGTGTTCTTTGTACATACTCTGCTCTTGCTTCTCTTCGCACCATGTGTATAGGTTCGGGTCCATATTCCTTGCTATCGGTGCTACTTTGATGGTGTTTCTGTATTCGTCTGGTATCGTTTCCGTGCTTTGTGTCTCCTTTATCGTAGCTTCACTGCCGTATCTGCTCTGGAGTCTTCTGCCCGTTGCCGATAGTTTGGATTTGTGCTATTTGAGCTTCTTGGAGTTCTTCCAGGCTTTTGTGTAGCCCCTGAGCCAGTAGTTTGTCGGTTGATGTTCATTGTGGTAGGTGCAGCGCCGTCTTGAGGGCTTTCCTTAGGATTGCGCCCGCTTGTTGTGTTTCGTATTTTGTGCAGTGGTAGTATGGGTGGCCGTATGTTGCTCTGCTTACCCCCAGGCTTCTTACCAGTTTTAGCGCGTCTGCCTCTTTCATGCCGTGTCTTTTCCTCGAGATCTTTGCTATCGTGCGGGCTACTCGGTTGGTTGTTGTTTTAAGAATTGTTAGGGTGTGAGTGCACCTTTGGTTCGATTGTGACCAAATTCCTAATATCGTGATGAGTGTTTTTTTCTGAGATTAGTTGTCACTCGAGCTGGACGTTTAGCCTCAGGTTTTCTTCCTCGGGGACAGTGCGGTTCTTCTTGCCTCGCCATACTCTTAGTAGAAGTTCGGACTTCTCTGTCGAGCAGGCTACTCCTCTTGCCTTGACATAGTCCTCTACGCATGTCGCGGCATTTTGTAGTCTTTCTTCCTTTTCCCCGAGTGAGCTTTTTGATTACCCGTACGATGATGTCGTCGGCGTACATGGCGTGTCGTACGTTTTCGATTTGCTCTAGTTGCTGGCCTAGACCGATCATGGCAACGTTGAACGGGCTTGGCCGACCAGGCGCTGCCTCACATGGACGAGCTCGAGGTGAGGGACTGCGCCCGTAGAGCATGTGGACTTTCAATGTGCGGCCGTGCATACTTGTCGAACCCTGCGCCACGCATGACTCCCACAGTAACCGAAAAAAAAAGAAAATGACGGACGGTATAGCGCGCTTGCACCAAATGCGAATTATGTGCGTTATAGCGCTTGCATTTTAACTTCGTTTCAAGATTCGGATTTCAATGTCAACCAGTCCTAAGACAACGATCGGCGACATCGGTGAGTGCACGCCTTAGTGCTAACGTACTAAAACTGGAGGGGACACTTAAGCTCCGCCTTAAGGGCACGAAGCAATAGCGTTATTGGGCTAATGCCCATAGATGAGACATTGATCATTATCTACTTTACATTCATAGAACCTTGGGAGTCCTCATTCCACTCCTGGCGCAGTGGTGCAGCGGTTACGCGATGCACCACTGCCCTGAAATGGCAGGTGCTGCCACCGGTGGGGCTTGTGGGACCCATACTGATCTTCCCGAGCAACCTCTCATTTCTAATCATTAATTGAATTGCCACCTGTGAGGCGTCATTACAACGGCAGGTTGTGAACAGGTCAGAAAGTCGCGTGACCTAGCTGGCCAACTTACCACATATGGGCCACCTAGGAGGCAGGTGTACGGCAGGTTGCCCAACCCCCGGTGGGCACACAGAGGGACCGTACATACGACGGCTAAGCGGCTGAGTGGAAGGCGCAGTGCTAACGTGTTAAGAAAAGCGACCCCAGGGTAGACTCGGCCACCTGACGCCGCCACCGTCGCTACTGCTTCCGCCGCTGCTTCCGCCGCTGCGGCCGCCGTCGCATGCCCTCGCCGCATCTTCGGCCTTCGCCGGTCTTCGGCCTCCGCCGCTGACGCCGTGGTCACCCTGGTCGAGGGAGTCCGCTGCCTTAATCCACTCAGGCTGGGGGGAGGGGGGGGGGGTCACATCAAGCACTACAATGCCCAACAATTTTGGGCAATAGCATTTTTCAAAGGGAACGATGTTATGGACTCAGTTTTTTTAATATATTGTAAGGCTTCACTACACCAGTCAAGATATCTACATATCTCCCGTCTGTAGGCTTCACATTTTTTGCTATTAACATCGTTGCTACAGTCAAAAGCTTCTCCATTGGTTTTCTACGGCAGTATTAACCGACGCGAGCGATGGAAAAACTAGACCTTGCAACGCATCGGAAGAATGAACCTTTACCCTCAATACATTCAAAGCAGTACCTTATAGTTTTTTTAATATTCAAACAGTTTGACCCAGAATGTTGCACGTGTTTGAACAGTGGTAGTGAGCGAGACATAACTTCGTGCCTTGCGTGACCCTTTTCGTGTCACGTAATCTTCAAATACTGTTTAAGCCAGTTCCAGATATACCAGATAAATATGGTATAGGGTCAGTTGTAAGTTCTAACTTTTGAGAATGCTGTGTCCGCATTTTAATTCACATTGCTTTGACATCCGCAATCGGGCCGCATTCTTCGAATTTGAAGGCAAGCCTTGAGTCGTTCATGACACGGTGTGAAATATAATCCGGCACTTCGCCCTGAAAATATAACTAGAATACAATAAAAAACTTTTGGAGCTAGTGACATCCGCAAGGTAACGCAAACGTACATTTTTTATTGCTTACTAAGTGACTATGTGTTCCTGATTAAATGTTGAGTACTACTGCTTAGTTAGTTCTGAAACACTTCTCGGCGTACCACACACACAGCCGCGCCTTCTGTCCTACCCACAGGGCCAACCTTTACGGTTTCAAAAAAAGAAAAAAAAACAAGCCAGTCAAAACGAATTCTGCACGATGCCGCACACTCGTAAAAGCGGGCCCTGTCCACCGTGAAACAGCCAACTGCGTCGATCTCTGGCGAAGACATTCCAGAACCGTTTTCCTCAGTATGCAGTGCTGTGGCTGTATTATTCGTCGCCGAACACTCACCCTCTCCTGCTGCTAAAAAACTTTACGTCAGTATATGCAGGCAACTCCGATATGAAAGCGAACATAGTATTCGCATTCACCCAACTAACACTTCAAAATATGCGAAAGGAGAAATATAATGTAGGTAGCACGCATGGTGGCGTCCACAACTTAGTCACAAACCTCTCCTCACAATCACTGTCTCCAGACGAAGTGTATGCTTTGGCCGCAGGCCTCGGGCTTGGCAGCATGTCGACGAGCCGCGCAAATAGTTCCAGTCCTGGCAGAGCAGAACAAACATATCGGACCCATCGCCTGTGAAGATAGGCTGAAGGTTATAGGTTGTTTTCAAGCTACCGAACCGCGAAGCACATAACTTTTACAAACATTGATTGAAAAACGTTTGTTGCTGCAAAGGGAGGCGATTCTCGCATCTTCATGATTGGCGCAGTCAGCGCTCTGGCAACTCTGGGAGGATGAAGACATCGTCGTGCTTCCGTCGTACAAAGGAAACTCAACGGCTCTTCTCGACCGGGAGGATTACAAACGAAATATGAGAAACAACCCATGACGACCCAGCTTACGAAAAACTGCAACAGGATCCAGCTTTTCAACTGCGGACTAAAACGAACATACTTCTTGCGGAAACGTTACCGGAAATTAAGGGTAAATAGGAGCTATTTACTCCTGATCTGCACTAATGGCTCAGAGGTGGATTTTTACGGACTTACGAAAGTCCACAAACCATGGTGTCCTATGCAATCCAGTGTCGACTCCACCACTCCGCCGCATTTTGCGCTGTCGAATATCTCCACCGAATCTTTTCCCCCCGCCGTGGAACTGCCCTGGGCGGGGCCAGCTCTACAACTGCGGCCGGGAGATGTTTGAACGGAAGCTTCTTCACTCCATTCTACAACAACAACAACAAAAGATGGTCGATTTGCGTAGTTAGCCCGAATGCGAATTATGTGCGCTTACATTACCGTTTTCACTTCGGTTCCGGTGTTCAGATCCAGTGTTCCCGAATGGCAGTTGTTCGGGCAGCGATAATGGGTTGATGTCTAACCATACATGCGGAATTGGTCATTCTGTACATTGCATTTATACATCCCCGGGAGTCTTCCTACCATTCCTGGCGCAGTGGTGCAGCGGTGCGCCACTGCCCAGGTGCTGCCATCTGTGGGAATTTTGTGTCATGATGGACCCTTGGCAATCTCGGCGGCAAGCTCATCGCGGATCACGGAGGCCAGATGCTTCCCGTAGCTTCGCGTTACGCTGCGTCTCGTTGCTATGCACGAGATCGAAGACAACGACTTTGAGTTATTGAGGGCTGCCACAGACTGCAGAACAAACAGCTGATCGCTCTCGCAACCGCATACATCAGCGACGACAACGTGAGCGTGTGCCTTCGGTGTGCCGTGTGCTTCGGTGTACCGTGTGTGAGCTTCGAGAAATACTCAAAGGCATGCGATGTGCAACTGCAATTAACGTCTTTCATTCGACACCATATCCCATGGAAAAACTGCCCGTTTGTTTGTTTGCTATGCAGTAAGTATGGCTGCTAAGACCGCGGACGATCGACCCTGAATGACTGACTCTGCTGTGGCCGTTGCGATTATCTACTTTTGTGAACTGCTTCCTGTGGGCCCAAAGAGCTATTCACAACTTTAAGGGCAATACGGACCAGCTGGCACAGACATTGCGGGATCGATATCTGTGCCAGACACAAGACCCCCGGGGATCGGAGCATCTCTATGCAGGCAGAGAAAATCCTGATCTCGATCGGCGATTTCAACTCCATGACATACGGGCGGCTCTTGCCAAAATGAAACGAGGCACAGCTCCGGGTCGGGACAAGGTAACGGTCAAACTTTTGGCCAACCTACCGGATCCGGCGTACGAAGCACTCTTAGAATACATAAATGCCATCTGGGAAGGGTACCATCCTCTACCCATAGAGTGGAAAACTGCGCTAGTCACCTTCATCCCGAAGGCCGACAAACCAATCAATCCAGACAATCAATCTTGTGTGGGCAAACTCATGGAAACTATGGTTCGAGATCGACTCTCAGAATACTTAGAAAATCGCAACACCTTCGCGGATACCATGTTCGGTTTTAGGCCGCATAGGTCATCCCAAGACATACTCCTCCAACTAAAACACGAAGTGCTTACTCCTGTCGAGTGCCCTCATAACGACAAGATAGTTCTGGCCTTGGACCTTAAAGGAGCATTTGACAATGTTAAACACAGCGTCATTCTCGCCCACCTGAGCGAGACTAACTGCGGCACTAACACCTTCAATTATATTAAACACTTTCTCACGGATCGGCAGGCCTTCGTCCGCATCCAGGATGAAGAGCATGGCCCGTACAGTATGGGCAGCAGGGGTACACCACAAGGCGCTGTACTGTCCCCTCTGCTCTTTAACTTAGGAATGCTTCACCTACCCTCTAAATTGGCGGATGTCGAAGGCATCCAGCATACGCTGTATGCCGACGACATCACTATTTGGGCCACCCAAGGTAACGCTGGTCACATGGAGGAATGCCTGCAAGCAGCCGCTGACATAGTAGACAACTATGCGGCGTACTGCGGCCTCCAGTGCTCCCCACAGAAATCAGAATTCGTGCATATTCGGCCATCGCCGAAGTGTGCAATCCCCATTTCCCTCTGCCTCGCCAGCGGCCCCATCCGTGAGGCACCGGAGATCAGAGTTCTCGGACTCTTTATTAGTAGAACACGTCGCGCAGACACAACACTGGCAAAGTTGCGTAAGGTTGGAGACCAGGTGGGCCGCATGGTCCGTCGGGTCTCCAACAAACGCGGAGGTCTACGAAGCACACATGCGTTGCGACTCGCACATGCTTTCGTTACGAGTCGAATACTCTATTCGACCCCCTACCTTCACTTACGCAAGCAGGACGAAGATGTCTTGGAGGTTACCCTCCGTAAGATCATCAAAAGGGCGCTCGACCTTCCGATCTCCACCTCCAACGCGAGGCTCCTCGTGCTGGGATTGGTGAACACCTATCGGGAGCTGCAAGAAGCGCACCTCACCAACCAATACACGCGTCTTGCCCAGACCGTGTCCGGTCGTCGCCTTTTGGACCGACTATGCATTCTACACAACCACCACACAGAGGAAAGGATACGAGTGCCCGAAATGTGGAGACGCGCCATCCACGTTCGACCCCTTCCTACGAAAATGTCCAAAGAAAACCATAATGGCCGGCGGCAGGCGCGGGCGGATGCCTTCCACCGCCATTATGGTAACAAATACGGTGTATTTTATACGGACGTGGCCGACCCGCACCGCTCTAGGGGGGGGGGGGGGGGGGGGGGGGGGTACACGGCCGCGGTCATACACCAACAAATACAGGTGGACGGGCTCACTTTCAAAGCTCCCAGCGCAACTCACGCTGAGGAGGTAGCCATCGCCCTGGCGGCCTCTCACCCTCAGGCGCAATATATCCTCTCAGACTCGCGAGGAGCTTGTCGAAATTACGAGCTGGGTTGGGTCTCCCTCACAGCTTATCGAATACTTCGGAACGCGGCACGGGACCGAGATCCTACGCTCCGCTACTTAGTCTGGACTCCGGGCCACCAAGGCCTACCAGGTAACGAGGCTGCAGACGCAGCCGCCCGCGCACTCACTTCCCGGGCCCCTGGCGATGACCTTACCGATTCGGATCTGGAAACGAACCCCTTTTAAAATTTAAAGACACAGTCAATCACTATCAAGACTCTCACCGCAAGTACCCGACCCCCCCTCAAGGGGCTGGGAAAAGCAGGTGAGCGTCTTCTGATAAGACTTTTTACGAATACATTGCTGTGCCCGGCAGTCATGAAACACTTCGACCCCTCCTTTTCTGGCCTCTGCCCATACTGTACGGAGGTGGCTGACACCTACCATATGGTGTGGGCATGCCAGAAAAATCCTTCCCTCACCCCCACCCCAACCCAACCCGAGAGGACTGGGAAGCGGCCCTGCTCGGCTGCCACGACCTTCCGGCCCAACAGGCCATGGTCCGGCGTACCCGAGCGGCGGTAGAGTCAAATGGGGTCCCGGAATAGGGACCCCACCTAGTATTGTGAGGGGTGTGGCGCACTAGGGGCCACCTCCCAAACTACCTCTCTATGTGTAGTAACTTGTAATAAATGCTTTTCACCACCACCACCAAGGAATGCATACATAATCTCGACAAAAACACATATCAGCTTGTTGAATGTTCATCTAGAACAAGCGGGTGTAGGTAGACAAATTTAGCTGCGTACCGTACCTGTAATAATACAGCTTTACAGCAGAGAACTGGCTCTGGAATGGAAGGCGCTACAATTAATAAAGCCCTGCGTGTCGGCGTCTCACGTACTGCGCGTCTGCTAGCTATGGTGATCCGCGCTGGGGAATTCTTCTTTTTGCTTCTTTAATGAGCCAAACGCGAGGAGATGCATGCGTACGGTACTACTAAGATATTTTAAGCATTTGTACACAGATACCACCAGCAACATGCTCTTTTTAATGAAGGTCATGTTTCAGTCAGTCAAGCATTCCTCAAAGCACAGCGACCCTTTCCACTGCGCAGAACACAAAGAAGGCCATACGCACTCGTATCGCGTTCAACTAACACCTCGCCAAACACGTTCACCACATTGCATGTTTGCGCGCATCTGAGCGCGCATTCGGAGCTCGAATCTGCAGCCGCTCTCGTGAAAGGCCCTGAACATCGTCGCAATATTAGCCCTGCGCACGAAGTTAACAGCCAAAACATTTTGTGAACAGAAACTGTGCGATCACGCACACGTGCGGAAAACAAATAAACAGCGCGAACTAACCCAAAACGGGCCATTGCGGGCGACGCAGACGGTATGCACCCTGGAGGCAGGAAACTCTCTCCCTCCATGGTATGCACCGTGCTCTAGCGCCTGCATCGCGCAAAACATCCCATGAACAACCGCGGTCTTTCTAGCCCATATCAAAATGGCCGCGCGCGCTTCCCGCTACCATAATACCTCTCCGTCGTCTGCTAATTACTCAAGCAGTGATCTCAAAGATACGAGAAACCGATGGCGCTAATATGTGCTGAAGCATAGAGGAAGGACAGAATTTAGGAGAGTCCGCTGCGTCAAATTTTTTTAGATAGCCGGACATGGGAGCTTCCCCCCTCTGGTTGGCCGCCGTTTCGGTGCGCATGCGCAACAAGGAGTGAAGCAGACCATGCAGGCCAGGCAGCTCCATCGGCCCAATGCTCCCAGTAGTCCTTGAGAAAGCACGTGACTTCGGGAACTTTCTTTCTCTTTTTATTTTTGTAGTCGTAGTAGTAGCGCAGCTTGAATGGCGAGGGCCCCTTCTGTCTCAACGAAGTCTAATTGAAAAACGCCTCGTTAAACGCTCGGTCAGAGTCCACCCTTGCATCACGAATAGATTTCAAATAAAAGCTTTAAGGCTGACAATCCTGGCTTTATTAATCAGGGACGCATGCTTGGAAAACGCGTTTATATCGCTCAGCTTTTGTACCTATAGGGACACCCTCACTAAAGCTAGGCGCAGGGCTTCGCTGAGTAGCTATGCTGCTCATTCGAGTTGATGGCGTGGACTTTTGAGTGATGTCAGAGTATTGTGCGGGGTACCGTGATCAAGAAGACGGTACCCCCAGAGCGAAGCGCGCTTGGACTGAGAAGATCGCGCTGAGCTTTGCCATATTCCATATGGGCACGTAAATTTTTGGTAGTGGGGGCGGCCTCGAGCAGCCCCCCGGTAACCTAATCAAAAGTTAGTAGGGCGGAGCTACCTTACACCGTGGGCGGAGCCTAGTGGTTAAGCTCACATGTGAAATCTGTTCGGCATAAGCGGTGGTGATATGGAAGGTAGCGAATCCTGTTTTTGTCTTTTTTTAGGCGACTTGGTGGGTTGTGGGGCGTCGTACGCTTGCACGAAAATCAGGCCACGCACTCCCCGGTACCAGGTTCGCAGTTGAGATCCTAGCCTAGAAGTGAGTAAAGTAAAGGCGCGTAACTGGCTCATTTTTATTTTTTTGGACATTTGAACCGCAGTGCTAGAAAGGAGGGGAGAACATGCGGTGTTTTGCGCGATGCAGGCGCTTGTTTCGCCTGTGCCACGGTGCATGTCGTCTGTGTCGCCTGCAATGCCACCTTTTGCGGTAGTTCTCGGTGTTTGTTTACATGTTTTGCGTGCGTATGCGCGATCGTATTTCGATCGCCTCACCACCTCGCAAGCACGAATGCTCGCTTCATATTACGATCGCATACTTCTGGTTCAGAAAATATTTCCGCTGTTAATTTCGTGCGCGCGGCTGATATTGCGATGGTGTTCGAGGCCTTTCACGAGAGCAGGCGCAGATTCCAGTTCCGAGTACGCACTCAGACGCGCGCATATATGCATGTGCTGAATGTGTTTTGCGAGCTGTCGGTTGAGCGCGATACGATAGCGTATACAATCTTCATTGCGTGCGGCGCAGTGCAAAGGCGGATATGCTTCGAAAAACGCTTGACTGAAACATGTTCTTTATTAAAAGCCCTCACGAGCACATTGCTCGAGGCATCTCTGCGGTCATGTATGTGGCCACACAGTTACGGCAGCCGACGGACTGCTGACTCTGTCGTCGCCAACTGTTGTACAGCTTCATGCTCGGGCCTTCTGCCACGTATGCTTAAAATATCTGAGAAGTACCGTAGGCATGCATATCCTCGCGTTTGGCTCATTAAAAAAAAGGGATAAAAAGAAGCTCTTAGCGCTGATCATCGTGCAAGTACACGCGGAACGTGAGGCGCCGACACGCACGGCTTTATTGTAGTGCCTTTCATTCCAGTGCCAGTTCTCTGCGATAAAGCTGTATTATTACAGATACGATACGCAGCTAAATTTACACAGTACACCCGCTTGTGCCATGTGAGCGTTTAACAAGCTGATATGCGCTTTTGTCGAGATGCGCGCATTCCTTGCCCGCAGCAAAAGCCGGCGGCCGACAGACTGCAGTTGAACGGAACGTATCCCGATTCTTTTCTGATTACAGCTTACAGGAAGCAGTCCACGAGCGTATAAATCGCAACGACCACAGTAGAGTTAATCACCATGCAAGGTCGATCCTTGGCGGTCATACCAGTCTTATATACTTACTGCGTAGTAAACAAACACGCAATAATGCGAGAGTACGGCGTGTCGTTTGATGAACAATGCACGGGCAGTTTTTCGGTCCTATGTGGCGTCGACTGAAACCCGTTAGATTGCGATTGCTCATCGCATGCTTTTGAGGATTTCTCGAAGCTTACACAGCAAGAAGGCACACGCTCGTGTTGTCGTCGCCGATGTATACGAGTGCGAGCTTGATCAGCTGTTTGTTCTGCAGTCTGCGGCATGCAGCCCTCATTAATGTCAGGTCGTTGTTTTCGATACCAAGCAGCGTATTTCTGCCGTACGCGTGCGTAGCAATGAGACGCAGCAGAACGCGAAGCTAGAGAGAGCATCTGCCCTCCGTGATCCGCGACTTGCTTGCCGCCGTGATTGCCGGCTGGCTGGTTCTGGTGGCCGCCAGCCTATGTGACCATGATGCGTTTTCCCATCAGGGGCTAACTTTCTGGCAGCCAGCGGGCTGCCCGAGCGCGGTAAATCGAAGAGGCCCATTGATTGAGCTGCCGCCCGACATGGTGGGCAGACTGCTCACCTGCCCGTCGAGCGTAAGGGCAACCTTCCCAGGTGCTCTATACTGCAGATGTGTAGCTGGGCAAGCTGCCCATTTTCCTGTGAGCAGATGAGCAACCTGAAGCCACAAAAGTGGCTTCACATAGACAGACTAACAGGCAAATGGCTAAATGTGGGGAATGGCCACTATAAGTACAGGGCGTTTCGTATTTATCTGTCCGGGTCGTAAAAAATTCTCCTGCGCATACCACTGGTCTATTTCGGCTCAAGCACTTATGACAATCTGCGTTTTGCGATATTATTTAAACATGGGAACTTGCCTGAATTGTCCGGAATCGGCGAAAAGCTGCAGTCATCTGTGCGGAGAATTTTCGTCTGGGCGAGCTGAGCAGCAGCTTTGACAGGCTGCGTCATTTGGGGTACTGAAAGACCTACCCCAGCTCCGAGCAGGTTTATTGGTTGCTTCGCAGTTCACGAGATGGCCGCTATGGAGGACCGTTATGGATGGGATGGACTGTAGTTTAAATAGGCCGCAAAAATCTTTTTCAGGCTTCAAATGTGAGGCTTACGCGTTAGACCATAACTGCGCGCCAAGGAGGCGTTTGCGCCGTGGTCAGTGAAATGCTACTTGCGCGAGCAACCAGAAATCATTGAGCAATAAAATGACTCTCTTTTGTCGTGATTCTGTGTTCTTTGGTGGGCATACTTCAGCAGTCTCTTAAAAAGACAATGCGACCATGCACTTCACTGCAACATGTCTGCCGCGATGAAAGACTACGGAAATCCGCACGAGCTCTTCGTGTTCATTGAAACGCTTAGCGTGTGGAAAACCATACGAAAAAACGCCAACAAGCACTTATCTCTCGTCCCAGACACCAAGAACTGGAATTATGACAGCGAGAAGTAGATATAAGCCGCCAGACCAAGAATCGAAGATCCAGCCGTCCGAGAACAGGGTGATGAACCTCCAGAGGGCATGGCGTCGGCTTGGGCCTCAAGGAAGGTGATGTGGTACGCTTTCTGTGGAAGCAAAGGGTGCTGGGAAAAATTTCTGCTCTTGAAAAGGCACAGGTATCGTTATTCTGTTTATCTTTACCTGTTGGTGATTATCTGCTTTGCACATTGTGGTTATGTGTTGTTGGGGCCAGCGGCACGTACATACGTTACTCATCCCTTCGTTACTATGGTTTATTTGTGCCTCAGTGCCAAACGTACGAGACAGAGCTAGTTACTATGTTCGATTTCTATCCCAAAAACGGAAAGCTTCGAAAATCATTGTTATTTTCACAGATAATGGGCCGAAAAGCAAATTAACGCTGTTTTGTAGGCACCAAGCAGTTCAGAGAGCTAGATTTTATTTTTGGAGTTGTCGCTGAACTGCTCTACCAAATAGCAGCCGACGCCGAAGGCACTGGATGGAACACGCCTCCGCAGTTTAAACATTTAAAGTTGCTCATTTTCGTCCAAGACCTGGAACCGGCCCATTACTCTAATCGCCTACTCTGTTACAGTTCATTGGAAACATGTACCAACTGGTCCATCAAGCTACGCTTCTTCAGTTCAAGGGAGCAGTCGAACGGCGTTGCCTCCGTTCGCATAAACCGAAACCGACTGACCCGAATTAGATTTTTACTGCATCGGCATGACTTGGCGTTGTGCTGAGCTTCGAATCTTGAATGTAAAAGTTCTCTTTTCTGCGGGATTTAGTTACCGGATGACAGCTGTTCTCTGATATTGGCTCAGCCGGCCAGTGTTGTACATAATGGCGGCAACACATGCCCTTGGTGGCGGCTATGTAGTGTTAATCGATGCACCGTTTCAGCGGTGCACAAAATTCATGGTGGAAAAAAACAGCGCAAACTAAGACAGAAAACACAGAAAAGAGGGGAGACAATACAGCGCTGACTCGCAACTAATGTTTATTAGAAAGAACAGAACAGAATATATACAATAACCACCCACGACTGCGTACGTCATAACAGATTACGTGCAAGGCGTGAAAGATGATCTAAACAGCAGCAGCGCGCGTGTGCACCCGGTTATTTAGGTACCTAAATTACAAATCTGACAAGGCCACTGAAGGATCACTGACACACCGTTTGCCGTTTTTTCGAATAAAGAACGTTTCCATCAGCTCCCGGGTAACCTTATCTTGGTGGCAAAAAAGCACATTAGTTTTCGGGAAAAGGGGTGTGCATTTGCAAACCCGGCAGTGTGCGGGAAGGTTGTCTCGCGAGTCACTGCCGAGTAAGTTGCGGTGCTCAAAGAGCCTTACATTTACACAGCGCCCCGTTTGCCCGATATACTCTTTACCGCAAGACAGTGGCAAACGATATACAACCCCCTTTTTGCAAGGAATGAAAGGCGCCACATGTTTTGTTGTACAGGCCTTGCGATTCTTGTGGTCACCAGCCGCCAGTTTTTTGTCCACTTGTGGGCAAATTGCAGCGAGCTTCATAGGGGCCGAGAACACCACCCTAACATCAATACGTTACCCCCTATCGAACTTCGCGTGCCACGAGAAGCAAAAGATAGAGGCCATCACACGCTGCAGATGCACCATACAGGCGCTAGGACCAGTACAGAAAGGCTCTTGAATCTAGGAGTAGACAACACCCTAGGCGGAATATTAGAAGGAGTTACGATCTCGCAGGACGAGAGAGTGGCAAGCAGCCCCACCGGCACGAAAATCTCAGGCAGGCTGGCCATCTCGCGTCCGAAATGCAGCGGGGACGAAACGTCGACATCCCGCGAGAAGTGTGGAATACACTTACGATCCCACCATTGCCAAAGAAGCGGCACCCCGTGAATCATAAAGAACGTAAGGAAAAGAGAGCCGACCCCCTGGAGAAGCGCCTCCGAAATTCAAAGGACGCTGTCTACGTTGACGCAGCCGTCGGAGGCACCGGCAGGACTCCTGCCACAGTCAACGGAGAAGCTCTATTAATTGCCAGCGCCACAGAGATGGCAGAAGAAACTGCTATAGCGTTAGCCATCACAAGCACGACTGCCACAACCATAGTTAGCGACTCAATGTCGGCAGTGATGAGCCTCTCCAGAGGGAGAATCTCTCCTGAAGCGAGATGGAACCTGCAGACAATGAGAGAAAGCAGGCACTTTCAGGTTCTCTGGGCCCTCTCACACGCCTCCCAAGCCGGACACGAAATGGCCCACGAACTAGATCGAGGACTCTCATTACGAGCGGGTGGGCTGGTTGAAGGCTATATGGAGCGCGACTGCCTGCGGTCATACAGAGATATCCTCCAGCACTACTGACTTGGGCGAGCCAGGTACCCGCCGGCCGCCAAATAATTGGGTAAAAGTCAAGTCGTCAACTGGAGTGACCTACGAACAGATTCCCCAGTAGGGTTATGTGGAGAGCCATATACCCGGAGCAATTCTGAGAAAAATATAGATTCAAAGCTAGGGCCGCGCTCGACCATATAATATGGGATGGGTGGATGAAAAACTTTTTTATGCAAGCAAGTCTGGACCCTTCAGTGGCACAGGGCCACCTCACAGCCCTCACATTATGCGCATGTGTCCAGGCCACGTAGAGCCATGGCACTGGCACCCCAGTTCTTAGAGCGAAGTTGGCTGTCCGGATTCTGCGACACAAGGAGGGCCTCCCATTCCCCTCATGTTCCGATGGTGGGCTGTCACTGCGGGGGAGGATCCGCAGGGCAGCCGAAGAGGACGTGATTAGGGTGGCGTGCGATTTTCCACAAACAGTGCATTCTGGGAAAACGAGGGCCGAAGTAGGATAGAAGCTGAGAGGCCGGAAGAGTTCGGTTCTAGAGTCGCCTCCAGAGGATTTGTTGGGAGTGAGATAGGCGATGGTGGGGGGAGGGGGGGGGGGGGGGGGGGTAGACTCGACAAGCAAGGCGTGCTTGCTGTATAAGTTATGAGAACGTGTGTGCCCTCTCCCTCGAGAAATCCCGCCTGGGGTCGCCATTTGCCCAGCAAATAAGTCCTTTGGCTATGTTATCGGCGGCGGATTGCCCGAGTGAGCCTGCACCCACACGAGCTCAATACGCCTATCGGAATTTTAGAGTGCACATTCTCGATCTGCCACGCGGGGATGGACGCGTCCGCGGGCGAAGTTAAGATTAGCTGTTTTTGAATCGCTAACTATATAAGCCGCGTTGGTTTGGGTTATGGATAATGCTCTAGCAGCTTCCTTTGCTTCATGCGGGCTACAGAGGGATGGGTCTATGAAGCGGGTGAGTGGGGGGGGGGGGGGGCTGCTCGATGGTATGCCACAGCTACCGAATGATCAGGACCGCACGCGACGTCCACCAAGCGCATATAATCTGAAGTGCCATATTCTTTATGGAGAGCTTTGGCTCGCGCGGCTCGGCGGGATTGATGGTATTCAGTCTCAAGAGAAGTTATCGTCCGTGTGTGTGTGGGTGTTGTTGCCATGTGGGAAATGCGCATGCGTTCACTTTCTTCGGGCTATATATATGCTACATGTGGCTTTCAATAAACTTAGTTGGAGTCAGCGCCCGTCCTGTCCGTCTTTCTGTGTGGTATGTGTAGAATTTAGCGCTGTTTTTTTCTTTTCTGAACACATGCTTGAGGGTTTGAGGATAAGCGCGGCGTGCATGGCGCGAGGGAGAGAGATTAATTCGGCAGCGTGTGCAGGTGTACGAATTCCCAGAGAGTCCAGTGTATGCCATCCTGTTTCTGTGCCAGCAAGACTAAGGTACTGTCTGTGTCGATGTGCCTCTAAGTTTTGTATAGTGTTGTGCATTCCTAATTTTAAGAGCCTGTCCGTGCTAGTTCTCTTCTTCTTCTCAGAAGAAGTGCTTCGCTGCGCGCTCGTTGGGTTGCGGCTAAGTACCAGGGGGTGCTGACTTATTTCTCGCATTTCTGCTTGTTTTCTTGTTCTCTCTTCCTATTTTCCAGGGTGACTGAACGCGGGAACGTGGGCTGATGTCCACAAGCTCTCCAGGCCAGGGGAACTCCCCCTGGTCAACTTGTTTCTCCTCAGATGAGCTGCCCCTTGACTGGTTCTTCCCTGGCGGAGTAAGCAGCATTCCGGTTGCTCTCGTCCCCGCGGATGAGGGCTCCATCAAACTGAATAACCCTGAGGTTGTACGGGCTGCTCTTAAATCGACCACCCCTCATTACATGAGGATCACTGACGTCCGGCAGTTCGGCCGTGGCGGGATAGTTTGCAGATCGCCAGACCAGGCATGCGTAGCTGACCTACTCAAGTGTTCTTCGTTTGCCAATCACCCGGTGAGCACGTTCATACCTCCTCATTTGGCGTGTTCGAAAGGGTTAGTCCGTGGCGTAGACCCACGGTTCAGCGCGTCTGAGACACTAGAAAAGCTGACTTCGGCTGGCGTGATCGCCATTCACCGATGCAGTCGTGTGGTGGACAGAACAAAGATACCGACGGAAAGAGTTATAGCTACATTTACGCGGCCGACCTGTCCATCTGAAGTTAAGGTGTGGCCTTTGGCTTTCCGTGTGGATCAATTTACATCTCAGCCCCTTCAGTGCCGTAATTGCTGGAGGTTTGGCCATAGTGCCAAGGCCTGTAAATCGAGTTTCCGTTGCTGTGGGTGTGGAGAGAGCCACGACCCCGCTGGGTGTTCTTCTCAACACGAGAAATGCTGTTTGTGTGTTCGTGGACACTCAGCAAGCCATTCCGAATGCCCAGCGCTGGCTGAGGAAGTTCAAGTGCTAGAGTTGATTGACAAGCGCAGGTGCTCAAGACGTGAGGCAGTTGCAGTCATCAAAGATAGGACATCTGGCTATGCAAGTGTGCCAGCGCGGCATGCAACCGTTCTGGATTCCTCCTTGTCGCAAGCGATTGCTACGGCGGTGGAGAAAGCAATGGCGAGTGCCATGGATCGTATAGTTGAAAATCTGTCCGCGTGCATTTCGCAGGTCATGGCATCCCAGATGTCCGCTTTGTTGCAAGCTTCTATTGCTCCTCTTTGTGGCACAATCACTTCTCCTTTGGTTGCACCTCCCCAACGTTCTGTGCCCGTGGCTTCCAATCCACCGAGTCGGACTCAGTCACAGCCTTCGTCTCTTCCTCCAACCAGTTATCCACATCACAGTGCGACAGAAATCTCATCTGAAGAGTGCGTTGACATGAAGACTGAGATGCGTGCTCAAAAGCGCAGTGCGTCTCCGTTAGATGGTGCTGGTCCTTCTTGCTCTCAGACGAAGACAAAACAGAATCGCCCTAGATCTACACCCAAAGGCAGTATTTTGGATCAGACGGTCTCCGCTGCGGCACTTTCGGCGACATAGGGTCGTTGAAGGTGTTGCAGTGGAATTGCCGGTCTATTCGTTCCGCTTCAACAGATTTAGTTTGTTTAATCAGCACATTAGGTCCAGATTTAATTGCTCTTCAGGAAACGTGACTCACTAAAGATTCTAGGTACAATTTACAAAATTATCGTTCTTTCAGGCTTGACCGGCCCTCAAGAGGTGGTGGCTTGCTATTGTTCGTATCCACAAAATTTTGCCACAGGGCAACTGTGTCATTTCAATATACGGACAGACAGTGCGAAATTCAGGCTCTTGATCTCAATATTCCTGGATATCAGCCACTCACTCTGGCTACTGTATATTTTCCAACAGGTGTGCATGACATTCGGCCTCTTGATTCGTTTTTATCTAGTTGCAGGAAACACGTTTTAATTGTTGGAGACTTCAACTCGCATCATGTTTCGTGGGGGTTTCGAACAGATCGCTGTGGTACGCTCTTATGAGACTGAGTTTGTGTAAATAACCTCACCTTTTTAAATTCGGGTCTCCCCAGATTTTTACGTGGTCAGTCTCGCTCAGCGTTAGACCTGTCATTTTCTTCCCCCGGAATAACTGTGTCCTCTTGGGCGCCAGTTGACTGTGCCTCCTATAGTGATCACCTTCCGATCAGTTTCCAAGTTATGTGCCAGTTGTCCTCTCCTAACAGCACATGGCGCGTATTCATAAATTACGGCAGTTTTAAAAATGTCCTCAAAGCAGACCTTCAGGAATTATCTCATTCCAACAGTGGAGATAATGCCATCCGAATTTGTTCAATTTTGGATGAAGCTCGTAAAAAGTCGGAGTTCTTGGTCCAGGCACATAAGGGAACATCGCCGTGCCTTTGGTGGAACGCAGAGTGCACTCGAGATTATAGGCGCCGAAAGGCTGCTTGGAAGAAACTTCTCCACAATCAGTGTCCCAAAAACTGGATCGATTATAAGTTCATTGCAGCTACGTTTAAGCGCACCGTATCTCGTGCAATAGAAAAAGAAGTTTATTCACATCACATTACATGAAGCCTGCAGAAAAAGCTGCCAGAAGCCATCTTGACAGGGCCGCAGGCCCCCTTTCATTGGCAGTTGGCGGAATGTCGTAAAAAAAATTATACACAGCATATTTTATCACAACATGCAAAGAACAAAAAAGTGAAAATACAACATATTACAAGATATGCTAAATCATATATTCTGTTACCACATTTCAGTGTAACACGTACTCACATTTTCAATACAATCATGGGGAAATATTATAGACAGAAAATCACATTTACTTCATTTTGAAAAGATCGCGCAGTGCTCTGAAAGTTATATTGTCTAGTTGGATGTTTCTAGCTTGCAAACTGTTTAGTAATCGAGTTGTACGAGTTTTACGATACTCAACACTACGAATTCCTTTCAAAATCTGGTAATAGGCGTGCTTTATTCAATTACCTAAAATCCAGGAAACTAATCTCGACCGCCATGAATGCTGTCTCCCTAGTTCAGTCACCGGCTGAACTCGCTCAGTCTCTAGAAGAGATAGGCAGAGGCCTTGAGCGTCGGTTTACGGCTCTTCTTCCTTCTTTTCCGAGATTTCTTGCCACATTGGACGATTTCGAGGAGGTCACCCTCACTGAGCTCTCGAACACTGTATCCCGCACTGTATCCCGGCCCCTGGCCCTGATGGTGTGACTTCTTCTATGATTAAAATTTTGTTCGAGGAATCTCCCACCGACTTACTGGCACTTATAAATTACTCTCTTAAGGGGCCATGGATTCCAAATGAGTGGCGTCTAGCAAAGATTATCCCTTTGCTTAAAAAGCAGGGAGATGATTGTGTGTTAGACAATATAAGGCCAATTTCTTTAACTTCGAATCTTGTAAAGTTAGTTGTGAGGGCGTTGCATGGTAGAATAATGTCCGTTATTTCTGAGACTGGGTCGTGTAACCCTTGCCAGATAGGTTTCAGGCCAGGATGCTCTATATGGTGTGCCCATACCGATCTGGAAAGCCGCATACAATCAGCTCGTCGCCGAAACCAATACGCGGCGCTTGTTACTTTAGATGTGTCTAAGGCTTATGATAGCGTTGAGCTCAGGACGCTATTGCAAAGACTACAAGCTGTAGGACTTCCGAGATACTTTGTGGCTTGGGTTGCTGAATTTCTTGCTGACAGGGAATTTTACTGCTTCCAGAACGGTGTTTCATCAAGCAGATTTCGACAAGCGAGAGGAGTACCCCAAGGGGCGGTCCTCTCCCCTGTACTTTTCAACATCTTACTCAGCAGTATTCCCTGCAGTCTTAAGGTGTCCGCCTATGTGTATGCTGATGACATCGCCTTGTTTGCTTCAGAGAACGACATTTCCTCTTTGTACCAGTCCTTACAGTCCTACCTGAATGTCCTGCAGCAATGGTTAGGAGACATTAGTCTGTCCCTTAATGTCAATAAATGTGCTTTATTGGTTTTTCCGCTCTCTCATCCAGTTAATAACTCTATTGTTTACCGGAACCATGTAATTCCTCAAGTGCAAAGTATCAAATACCTCGGAGTAATTTATGATCCTTCTCTTTCCTGGCGGGCCCATATTGAGCAGATCACTGCGAAAGGAGTCCGAGCAGTCGGTATGCTGCGCAGGCTGAGCAATGTTCGTTCTGGCATGAGAAGGCACTCGCTTCTTATGATTTATAGAATCTGCGTCCGTCCAGTCTTAGATTTCGGCTGTGTTTTATTCTCTGGTGCGCCAGCGTATAAACTTCGCCCCTTGATTCTCTTGGAGCGGGAGGCGTTGCGCCTTTGTTTGGACCTTCCAAAATTTGTGGCGAATTCCGTTTTGTACCTGAAAGCGCGTATTCCATCATTGCCTCCAAGATTTCGGCTCTTAACGGTGAAAACGTTTGTAAAAATGTGCGATTCGTCGCTTCATGCCTCCAATTTGATCTTCCTTCGTCAGCCTCGGCCATTTTTCAACGAAACCTGGTCTCGTTTCCGTACCCCTCAGATATGTTTTGTGCCATCCCTCCTTGACCCCTTAAACGTCCGCATTTCGGACATCCGTCCGGTATGCGCCAACTCATCTATTCAGATTGTCTTCGATGACATCTTTCCAAAACATGCAAAGTTAATGCCTTTTCATTTTCTCAGCGGTTTATTACAGGATTACTTGCTGCGCTCTAAATCTCATGTGCTGATAGCGACAGACGCCTCACAGTGTGAAAAGGCCGGTGTTGGCATTTTCTCCATCTCCCTTGACTGGTCATTCTCACTCCGCCTTCCCGATTACACCCCTATTTATTTGGCCGAATTTCTAGCAGTAGTCTTGGCGTTTCGCAAATTAAACAACTCTTTGTCTTCTGTGATAATTATAACGGATTCATTATCGTTGTGTTCTTCTCACACCGCGCCTACAACATCTCAGACACTACACTTACTCAAATGCTTGATTCCACCCCACGTGTGTTCGTTACGGTTATTCTGGGTGCCTGGGCACAGAGGAATCCATTTTCTATATTTATATTCATGTATGACTGCTGAACCCCCGTGCACCACCTCCCCCCCTTATGTAATGTCCCTAACGGGGCCTTTAAGGGTTAATAAATGATGATGATGATGATGATGATGAATGAGGTTGCTGATACCCTGGCGAAGGCAGCTCTTCAAGGCCCAGTCGTATCTGCGCTTCCACCCAGCGCATATATTACTGCGGCCAGGTTTCGCAGGTATTTGCTCTTGAAAGAATTAGCAGCATCAGTTCTGACATCCTCTCCCGAATTCCGGCATCTCCTTTACCCGTGGTGCAGTAAAGGATGGCGATCACGCAAGCTTGAGGTTTCCTTCACGCGTCTACGTTGTCGCGTGTCATTTAAACTTCTACCTTTATAGATCTGGTCTGGCGGTCTCCCCATTGTGCCCGTTCTGCGGAGAACCCGAAACGATAGATCATTTCTTGTTGACCTGCCGCCGTTTCTCCTCTTTACGGAGTCTCCTGCTAGAGCATCCGTTACGAGAGCCAGCTAGGTCTAAGTCTGTCAGCTGGGGTTGCTCTGTCTCTTGGTGCTTCCTCCCTTGGGCACAGTAACTGGAATATGCTCTGCGCCATGCAAAACTTCCTTACAGACACTAAACGGCTGCCATCCTAAACTCTGCTCTTTCTCATGTGTTATGGCGGGACAATCTTTAGGGCCAAGCAACCCTGTGTTACTATGTGTCACGCGTTGGCGGCTTTCCCGCCAGTCTGTACCCTGCTGCCACCGGCAAGAAACGATGTAACATAATTGGCGACAAGGTAAAAATGGCAACTGCGCTGGGCGCGATTGGGGAATTCGTTCCGACGGAGGCGACGTCTTGGCCCTTGTATTTGGAGCGCCTCGAGTATTTCTTTCAAGCAAACGACATCGACGGTAACAGAAGCGAGCAACGCTCTGCAGCGTTTGCGGCCCAGCAACGTATGCCATCGTTCGCGCCCGTTTTTCTCCGGATGCGCCGTCGGCGGTGGCCTGCGATGAGATCGTCAGGCTTCTCACAAACCACTTCTCTCCGCGACAGTCGGTGACAGTACAGCGTTTCAAGTTTGGCACACGTCAGCAGCAGCCCGGTGAGTCCATTGCCGACTACATCGCAGAATTGCGGCGTCTCTCGGAACATTGCGGTTTCGGTGCGTCGCTCGACGACATGTTGCCCGACCGGCTGGTGTGCGGGGTGCGAAGCGAGACTCTTCAGCGTCGGTTGCTTGCGGAGCCGGAGCTTACGTTTGCGACAGCTCGGGAGAAAACCATTACAATGGAATCTGCGCAGCGATAGACCGAACAAGTTCGCGGCAGTGCCGCATCGTCTGCAGTTTGCAGCGTGAGCGGGAAGCGTTTTGACCCATGTGTTGCGAAGGTCTCTGCACCAGTGACAGCCAAGGAGGGTACCCAGAAGCAGGCTGGTTCGCCTGGGAGCACAAGCGGATGTTTCCGCTGCAAGGGTGCGCATTCGCCAAGCAGTTGCCCATTCATTAATGTGCAGTGGCATTTCTGCAAGCAACGAGGGCACATAGTAATAGCATGCAGGAGGAAGGCTGCAGCTCGCGCTTCGGCTTCGGCTAAACCCAACTCTCGGAACAAAAACGGGCCAATGGAGGCCGCCACAAGAATGCTGCGTCGGACGTTTACGAAGTGTTCGTGCTGCCTGGTAAAGAGCCAGCCGTGAGAGTGGAAGTGCGTGAAACGGAAGTCCCCTAGAGACGGAGGTGGACTCTGGTGCAGTGTGTTCAGTCATCAACGACCAGACTATGCAGAAGCTGCGAATATCGAAAAGGGCGTTGCGCCCAAGTAATCTTCATCTCCGAGCTTACAATAACAAGGAACTACGAGTGTTGGGTGAACTGACCGTGACGGTGGAATTCAAGGGGCAGTAACATCGCCTGCGATTGGTGGTGATTAAGGGTGCTAGTATCAGACTTCTCGGTTGGGACTGGTTCAAGTTTTTGGGAATAAGTCTGAGTGGCGTTCACAGTGTGTGCGAGCCGAGTCGAACTGGCAGTAAGGGAACCACGACCTTGCTCAAGAAGCATTCTTCAGTTTTTGAGCCTGGACTTGGGACAAGTAAAGGGGCTCCTGTACGCATAGAGGTGAACCCGGCAGCTCTGCCGCGATTTCTGAAGCCACGACAAGTACCGTTTGCATTGAGACCGAAGGTCGACGAAGCACTGGACAAGTTGGTGAGGCAAGGCATTTTCCAGCCTGTACGGCACTTGAAGTGGGCAACACCTGTCTTTCCAGTTGTCAAAAAAGATGGATCGATAAGGATCTGCGGGGACTACAAGAGCACAGTCAATCGTGTAGTGCAGTGAGAAACGTATCCCCTGCCGACACCAGAGCAGCTGTTTGCCAGGCTGGCAGGTTGCTCGAAGTTTTAAAGGCTAGACCTCGGACAGGCGTATCAACAGAAGACTGTTGATGATGAAACAGCCGACTTGTTGACGGTTACAACACATCGGGGACTGTTCCGCGTAACCCGTCTTCAATTTGGCGTGGCAGTGGCTATTTTTCACAGGTACATGGAAGAACTGTTGCATGGAATTGATGGTGTTCTTGTGTTCTTGGATGACATCTTGATCGGTGGAAAGGATGAAGTGCAGCACAATGCTCGTTTGCAAGAAGTGCTCAAAAGAATCCATGAAGACGGTCTGCGACTAAAATTTGACAAATGTCAATTTTGTGTTGAGGAAGTGTGTTACTTGGGATTCCGCGTGAACTCTGCAGGTGTGCAGCCGACAGAAGACAAGGTGCGTGCTATTCGCGAAGTCCCAGAGCCGACATGCAAAAAGGAAGTTCAAGCCTTTTTGGGAGCTCTGAACTTTTACAAGTTTCTTAAAGGAGCAGCTCATGCCTTGGAGCCACTGTACCGGCTGTTGGACAAGGGTCGCGAGTGGCGTTGGACGGAAGCCGAGGCAGAGGCATTTAGTCAGGCGAAAGACCTGCTGCAGTCATCACATGTTTTGGTGCACTATGATGTCAACAAGCCCCTAGTGCTGGCCTGTGACGCGTCCCCGTACGGACTGGGTGCTATGATGAGTCGTGTGTGAACATGGCAGCGAGAGACCGGTTGCATATGCATCGAGAACTATGAGTGCGGCAGAACAAAATTACGCCCAGACACACCGAGAAGCGCTCGCCATTGGCTTTGGCATAAAGAAGTACCATCAGTTTCTATATGGGAGGCATTTCAAAATTGTGACGGACCACAAACCTCTCTTAGGACTGTTGCACCATGCCAAGCCCATTCCCCGGGTGCTATCACCACGGATGCTGCGTTGGACTCTGATATGTTATCGGCGTATGACTATGAAATTGAGTATCGACCAGCGGAGAAGCTTTCCAATGCTGACGCATTCAGTCGTTTACCACTGAGGGCCAGTAAGGCAGAGGAAGAGGAGCAGCGTCTTGGGGAAGTAGGGATGCTGGAAATGGCGCCGGAAGTAACATGGAACTCCAGGAAGGTGGCAAGATTTACGTCAAAGGATAAGCTGTTGGCTAGAGTCTGCAATTGGGTGCAGCATGGGTGGCCAGAGGGTAAGCTGCCAGAAGAGTTTGCAGCGTTTGTGAGCCGCAAGCATGAACTGTCGGTGTACCAAGGTTGTTTGCTGTGGGGCAGTCGTGTTGTAATTCCGGAGCCAGCTCGACCGTACGTCATGGGCATTCTTCCCACAGCTCATCCAGGAATTGTCAAGATGAAGGGGCTTGCCAGAGGAGCCGTGTGGTGGCCAGGAATCGACAGAGATGTTGAGCAGAAAGTGAAGGACTGTGGAAGTTGTCAGGAATCCAGGTCTGCGCCAGCAGCTGCAAAAATTCACCCTTGGGAATTCACCAAGCGTCCTTAGACAAGACTACACATCGATTTTGCTGGGCCCTTCCAAGGCAACGTCTTCCTCATTGGGGTAGACTCTCACTCAAAGTGGTTGGAAGTGTGCCGGATAAATTCCATGTCGGCAACTGCAGTTTGTGCGAAACTTCGTTTTCTTTTTGCTACCCATGGCATTCCAGAAACTATTGTTTCGGATAATGGAACTGCCTTTTGTTCAGAGGAGTTCCGAGACTTCATGCGCCGAAATCAAATTAGACATGTGACCGTTGCCCCATATCACCCTTCTTCGAATGGCCAAGCAGAACGGATGGTGCGCGAAACCAAGGAAGTACTGAAGCGCATGGTTGGAGGCGATATTGACACACGTCTGGCTAGGCTCTTAATGACACAGCATATCCTAGCTCATGCTACAACAGGCAAGAGCCCAGCCGAATTACTAATGCGCAGGAAACTTTCAACTGTGTTAGAGCGTCTGCATCCTGACCTGCAGTCTGGTGTGCAGCAGAAACAAGAGCAGGTGATGCAGCGCCGTAGCCAGGCAGTGCGACTGTTCGACGTGGGGGATCGAGTGTTTGTGCGCAACTGTCTCTATGGGCCCAAGTGGTTGCCGGGCATTGTGGATGCTGTCACGGGACCAGTGTCGTACTTGGTCGTCACCAAGGATGGTCGTCGATGGAGACGTCATGTTGACCAACTCAGAAGTCGTTCTGCCAGCTACGCATTGGAGAGTTCCACTTCTAAAATGTGTGAAGAGGAGGAACCGTTGGTTGCTCCCCCGGCAGGGTGTTCCGGGCTTGGCATTCCTTCAAGCCCAGAGGACCCTGGAAGACAGAACCAAGGAGAATTACGAGAAGAGGCTGCAACACCCAGTACCGAATCTGCTTCCTGTGGTGAGGACTGTGAAGTGAGTGCATCCCTTCAAGTCCAGAGACCACAGCGCCAACGCAGCCGCCCTGCGTATCTGAAGGACTTCGTGACGTAGGGAGGAGGAATGTTATGGCGGGACAATCTTTAGGGCCAAGCAACCCTGTGTTACAATGTGTCACGTGTTGGCGGCTTTCCCGCCAGTCTGTACACTGCCACCGGCGATAAAGGATGTAACATCATGATCAATATCTCTCTGCAGCGAAAGCTTTCCGAAACATGGAATAGTTAGCCCCGTTCTCTATTTCAATCACCGATCTCAAAGTATTTCTTTATCTTATTTCAATTACACATCTGAATTTCTTCCATTTATTTCCTAATTATTATTATTATCATTATTATTTTTCCCCCATCACTTATTTTCTTGTTTAGCATTCTGAGTACCTATCAGTTGCCGCCTGTGTCTTGGCCAATCCCCCGCAGTGGGTACGCGCCATTATTTAGAGGACAACAACAAAGTTCCACGGATCCTGCTTCGTCTCCGCCTGCGTGCTTCGTTTCCTGGTGGTGCCGGCCGTTTCTTTTTGGCCAGGCCCTTCCAAGTTCGTGGGGTTTTGCCCAGGTTTCAGGGCAGCTCTGCTGACTTGGGTAATGTCAGATTGCCGTCGTGCTGTTTGTAGGCGTGTGTCTCACCTTCATCTCAGACAGCCACGAACAGAAAGAGGTGTGTCTCAAGGCTCTGTGCTTTCGCCACTTGTTTTCAATGTGCTGATGTGCGACATTCCAGTACACTGGGACGTTACAGTTTATGTTTACACAGACGACAATAAGGGAGTAATTACTCATTGACGTCCACCCGAGCGCAGCCATACGGCCACAAAGGAAAGCTATACAGCTTTCACAGAAACTTCGTAGTTAAAGAAAAATTCGTCCTGGTCCGGGGTTCGAACCCGGGACCACCGCTACACCGGAGCAGTCGCTCTACCAATTGAGCTAACCGGGACGGCAAGCTTATGGTAGGGCGAGAGCGAATTGATCTATAACTCGAAGTGGGAACAGTGTTGACCAAATATTTAGGAGAATCCCCCAAGGTGGAGTAGATTTGTAATAAGGGAGTAATTACTCATTATAGATAGATAGATAGATAGATCTTTATTTAGACAACAAGGTCTCGGATGCAGGGGTAAAAGGCAGATGCACTCTGCCTGACGGGGCCCAAGCACCCGACACAATGCTCACGACAAGCGGCAAAAGAAGCAAGAGCTTCATACACTCTCATTAGAAAAAACAACACATAATTATACAAGGTAAAAGTAGGAGGAAGGTGCATACTTTTGCAATCACATAATTAAAGTAAATATTTACAAGGCACATCACAACAAGAAAAACACGAGAATTCAAAGAGTTGACGGAAAAACAGGGACATCAAGAATTTTAATCATTCGGGCGAGAAAGGAGGTAAGCTTTAGCATTTCTATTGAATGACTTTTGGTAAACAGATTTCTGAATAATTTCTATGGCCTGTGTATGTTTATTTAGAAGACTGGGAATTAAATATGAAAGCATTTCGGTTCCATAGTTAGTCCTTACAAATGGTACTCTGTAACTGACGTGCCTTAATTTATAAGGCGCGTCACTACTAGAGTTTAATTGAACATATTTAATGGGATGATGTTTGAAATCGTTAAACACATAAGAAAGCAGTTTCAACTCAAATAATTCATTGACTTTTAGAATAGAGTGCTTAGTGAAGTACAAACCTGTATGATCATTGTATGCAAGGTTTTCGACATATCGTATTGCTTTTTTCTGTAATGTTATCAGCCTCGTGAGGTTAGTTTTCGTTGTAGATCCCCAAACAAGTAAACAATAATGAAGATGTGATTGAATTAGGGTATAATATAACTGCCACTTCAGCCATTTCGGAACAAGGTCTCGAAGTTTATATAATACACATAATGACCTTGATATGCTGGCATGAATCTTATTAATATGCAGGGTCCAACTCAAGTGTTCTTCAAAGATTATGCCTAAAAATTTGTAGGAAGAAACACGCTCAATTACGCTATTTTTGAATGTAAGATTAATTTCACTGTTATCAGGCTTGTTACGTGCCTTAAATACAATAAGCTTTGTTTTATTAACATTTAACTCTAGTTTATTTATATTCAACCATAAAGACAATTCTTGTAACCATGCATTTGCCTCAGCCTGAATATTACTAAGATGCATGCCAGAAAAAAATACACTGGTATCATCTGCATATAAAATTATTGTGGGAGTTCGAGGGATGGCTATTATATCGTTGATATAAAGAATGAAAAATACTGGACCCAAAATAGACCCTTGTGGGACACCGTATATTAATTGACCAGGTTGTGATTGATGACCATTCAAACATGTATACTGAACGCGACCGGAAAGATAAGTACGGATCAGATTTAAGGCAACTCCTCGAATGCCGTAAAAAGGTAGCTTATAAAATAAAATATCATGTTTAACTGAATCAAATGCCTCCCTGAAATCTAAAAAAAGTCCAACTGTAAATTGTTTGTCATCCATATTAGAAAATATTTTTTCCTTTATACTAAGCAATGCCATTTCTGTTGACTTCTTCTCACGAAATCCGAACTGTTCGTTAACAAAAATTTGTCTGTCGTCAAAGAACTTACACAGTCTGATTTTGATCAAATATTCCAGCAGTTTAGAAAACAAAGGGAGTACAGATATAGGTCTGTAGTTGTTTATATTGTCATAAGGGCCACCTTTGTGTAAAACAACCACTCTGGCAATTTTCATACCATCTGGAAAAATACCTTGAACTAACGCGTTGTTACATATATGCTGCAAGGGCAAGCTAATTAGATCGGCAACAGCAATAATAGGCTCGGCCTTAATTTCATCTGCGCCTGCCGCAGTGGATTTGTCTAGGCTTCTAAGAAATGTGAATACTTCATATGTTCGCTGCAAGGATTCAAGAATATGGAACTACCAATTGGAGAGGCAATATACTGAGCAATTTCATGATTTCTATCCTGCTTCTGAGATGATTCGCCAGAGGAGAAATCCCACAAGGTGGACGTCCACCCTAGTGCAGCCATACGGCCACAAAGGAAAGCTATACAGCTTTCACAGAAACTTCGTAGTTAAAGAGAAATTCGTCCTGGTCCGGGATTCGAACCCGGGACCACCGCTACACCGGAGCAGTCGCTCTACCAACTGAGCTAACCGGGACGGCAAGCTTATGGTAGGGCGAGAGCGAATTGATCTATAACTCGAAGTGGGAACAGTGTTGACCAAATATTTAAGGGAATCCCACAAGGTGGACTAGATTTGTAATAAGGGAGTAATTACTCATTGACGTCCACCCGAGCGCAGCCATACGGCCACAAAGGAAAGCTATACAGCCTTCACAGAAACTTCGTAGTTAAAGAAAAATTCGTCCTGGTCCGGGGTTCGAACCCGGGACCACCGCTACACCGGAGCAGTCGCTCTACCAATTGAGCTAACCGGGACGGCAAGCTTATGGTAGGGCGAGAGCGAATTGATCTATAACTCGAAGTGGGAACAGCTAGTGTTGACCAAATATTTAGGGGAATCCCCCAAGGTGGAGTAGATTTGTAATAAGGGAGTAATTACTCATTGACTGCTCCGGTGTAGCGGTGGTCCCGGGTTCGAACCCCGGACCAGGACGAATTTTTCTTTAACTACGAAGTTTCTGTGAAAGCTGTATAGCTTTCCTTTGTGGCCGTATGGCTGCGCTCGGGTGGACGTCAATGAGTAATTACTCCCTTATTACAAATCTACTCCACCTTGGGGGATTCCCCTAAATATTTGGTCAACACTGTTCCCACTTCGATTTATAGATCAATTCGCTCTCGCCCTACCATAAGCTTGCCGTCCCGGTTAGCTCAATTGGTAGAGCGACTGCTCCGGTGTAGCGGTGGTCCCGGGTTCGAACCCCGGACCAGGACGAATTTTTCTTTAACTACGAAGTTTCTGTGAAAGCTGTATAGCTTTCCTTTGTGGCCGTGTGGCTGCGCTCGGGTGGACGTCAATGAGTAATTACTCCCTTATTACAAATCTACTCCACCTTGGGGGATTCCCCTAAATATTTGGTCAACACTGTTCCCACTTCGAGTTATAGATCAATTCGCTCTCGCCCTACCATAAGCTTGCCGTCCCGGTTAGCTCAATTGGTAGAGCGACTGCTCCGGTCTAGCGGTGGTCCCGGGTTCGAACCCCGGACCAGGACGAATTTTTCTTTACCTACGAAGTTTCTGTGAAAGCTGTATAGCTTTCCTTTGTGGCCGTATGGCTGCGCTCGGGTGGACGTCAATGAGTAATTACTCCCTTATTACAAATCTACTCCACCTTGGGGGATTCCCCTAAATATTTGGTCAACACTGTTCCCACTTCCAGTTATAGATCAATTCGCTCTCGCCCTGCCATAAGCTTGCCGTCCCGGTTAGCTCAATTGGTAGAGCGACTGCTCCGATGTAGCGGTGGTCCCGGGTTCGAACCCCGGACCAGGACGAATTTCTCTTTAACTACGAAGTTTCTGTGAAAGCTGTATAGCTTTCCTTTGTGGCCGTATGGCTGCGCTCGGGGTGACGTCAATGAGTAATTACTCCCTTATTACAAATCTACTCCACCTTGGGGGATTCCACTAAATATTTGGTCAACACTGTTCCCACTTCGAGTTATAGATCAATTCGCTCTCGCCCTACCATAAGCTTGCCGTCCCGGTTAGCTCAATTGGTAGAGCGACTGCTCCGGTGTAGCGGTGGTCCCGGGTTCGAACCCCGGACCAGGACGAATTTTTCTTTAACTACGAAGTTTCTGTGAAAGCTGTATAGCTTTCCTTTGTGGCCGTATGGCTGCGCTCGGGTGGACGTCAATGAGTAATTACTCCCTTATTACAAATCTACTCCACCTTGGGGGATTCCCCTAAATATTTGGTCAACACTGTTCCCACTTCGAGTTATAGATCAATTCGCTCTCGCCCTACCATAAGCTTGCCGTCCCGGTTAGCTCAATTGGTAGAGCGACTGTTCCGGTGTAGCAGTGGTCCCGGGTTCGAACCCCGGACCAGGACGAATTTTTCTGTGAAAGCTGTATAGCTTTCCTTTGTGGCCGTATGGCTGCGCTCGGGTGGACGTCAATGAGTAATTACTCCCTTATTACAAATCTACTCTACCTTGGGGGATTCCCCTAAATATTTGGTCAACACTGTTCCCACTTCGAGTTATAGATCAATTCGCTCTCGCCCTACCATAAGCTTGCCGTCCCGGTTAGCTCAATTGGTAGAGCGACTGCTCCGGTGTAGCGTTGGTCCCGGGTACGAACCCCGGACCAGGACGAATTTTTCTTTAACTACGAAGTTTCTGTGAAAGCTGTATAGCTTTCCTTTGTGGCCGTATGGCTGCGCTCGGGTGGACGTCAATGAGTAATTACTCCCTTATTACAAATCTACTCCACCTTGGAGGATTCCCCTAAATATTTGGTTTACACAGACGACATAGACTTCTTTTCCTCTGCAACGACATTCATGCCCTATATCGTTCTCTCCAGGCTTACCTCAATGCACTCGAGGTTTGGCTTGATAACAAAAATTTTGTATTGAATGTGGACAAAAGTAGTGGCTCGACAATATACCACAGGTGGAATTCTTCAGGTATATATCCAGGCGTTATTTATGATTATAGTGTTACGAGGTGGCAAGCCAAGGAAAAGGGCGACATGATGATAGACCATAATATGGTTTGATGGCTGTGGGCCTGGCGCGAGCGCTCCGTCCCGCGCCACTTCCCTCTTCTTCTTCGTAACAATAGTATGGATTGGCGGCCCCACATCGAGACTAACTTTGAGAAAGGTGAGCGTGCACTTGGTAGGCTACTACGAATAAGTAATTGGAAATTTCGCATGTACCGGGACACGCTTCTACTTCTTTACAAAGCCTAGGTAAGACCTATTGTCGAACTGGGCGGCATACTGTTTTCTGGCTCCCTTAAATACGTGCTTCATCTGTTGCTGCTGTTAGAAATGCGCGCACTGCGCCTCTGCCTAGGTCTCCCTGAACCAGTTGCCACCGCAGTCCTATACCTGGAGGTTCAAATTCCCGACCTTAACTCCGTTTCCGCCTTTTAACTGTCATAGGATTTTCTTACGGGCATTTGAGTCAGCTCTTGGTGTGGCTACACCTATTTTTGTCTCCCACCCGGAACTCTTTCTCACTCATCATTGGCCAAGGTTCCGCCTCCCTTAAGTTTTACTCACAACATTTTATGGAACATTGGTTTAGATCTCAGTTTTGTGCGTAGAGAAGTTTATGCGACGTCCCCTGTGAGTATTGCTTTTGATTATATGTTCCCCCCTAATGCGAAGCATCTGCCTGCCAGGGCACTAACTGGTCTTCTCTCTCATCATCTTGGTAATTTCCCACATCACACTGTGATTGCTACAAATACGTCCGGGGCCGGCCACAAGGCAGCGGTTTGTGTTTTTTCAGTCTCTCTCTTGGAGCTTTTCAATTTGAGTCCCGGATTACAGGCCCATATTTCTAGCGAAGTTTATGGCTCCTGGGTTGGCTGCTTTAAAAATCCTCTCCAATGTTTCCCAGGTGATATTTTCCTCACATTGCCTCTCTGTTTTGTTGGCGCTGGAGATAACAAGGTACGTCCTTTCGAGCCGTTCACTAAAGTTTTTCATTCCTGAATGGGAGAAAGAGGTGCGCTTCGTTTGGATCCCAAGTCACTGCGGCATTTTTTAACACGATACAGTGGGCTTCTTGGCAAAATTAGCTCTCAATGGACCTGTCACCTGTAGCGTCCCTAATCTCATTCTTTTCGGAATGTCTCGTTTTCAGCGTTATGAGCATATAACCGCCACATGCAACGATCCCTTGCTCTATACCGCTGACTACAAAGATCTCATGTGCCTATGGAAGGTTCGTGCGTGTACATCCCTGCACTGTCAGGTAGCGATGACTATGATGTGGTGCAGGATCCCCCGCTTAAATCTTTACTTATGCAGATGCGGGTTCAGACCCTCAAACCTTTGTGCGTCTTGTGAAGCAGTAGAAACATTGGAGCATTTCCTACTCTCTTGCCTGAGGTTTGCGCATCAGAGACGGACGCATCTAGAAATTCTCATTACCCGGTCGGTACACACTTTGTCGGTCCCGCTTCTTCTCTCCTTCGGTGCTACCGGCAGAGGTTTTGCACTGCATCAGGTTTGTGAATACGTGAATACCTCCACAATTACATGATAGCTACCGGCAAATTCCCTTGCTAATGGTATCCAAAATTTCGGCCTTTTAAAAAAGATCTTTCAGGAGTTTTCGTGAATTAAATTCTCTAATCGTGTGACCTGTTTATTTTTCTTTATTGTTTTTAATAATAATATTATTATTAGTTCACCATAATTTATGTCATTTCTTACCCAAAGCTAAACCATTAACTTGTCACCAATTTACCCTCTTCTTTTGGCTCTTCTCACTGCACTCTGGCCTATCCGCCATCGTGGGTATATGCCATATCATTAAGGCAGCAACAACAACAAAAAACGAAGGCTCCACGGCGGTATGACGACGGGTCTCTACCTCACGTATTTCCTTCGTTCGAAGACATGCACCGTCAGCGGTTCTACGAGGTGGTGGACACGACACAATCGTTGCTAAACGACAGGTATCCACCAGATATGTGGCAGCACAGGGCAGAGATTGAGCAGTTTATGAAAGCAAATGTTGACTGCACGTTGGGAATACTACGGGCAAGATCTTGAGCCTGAACCGCTCAACCTTCACCGTAGTAGGGCCACAGATATTGCAAGTCAGCGCAATGCACCCTTGAAGACATTTCGGGACGTTGTTAGGCTTTCTGGCAATAACAGTGAGCAGCTGCGAGATCTTTTGTCCGAGGTGGCTAAGCTTGTCAAAACTGCTTTGTCTATTGCATTGCATCATGCTTATCTCTGAGATCGTTTTCGTACCTCCGTCGCGTCAAAACATACCTCGAGGTCACCAATGGGACAAGCTTGATAAAATCACATGCCATTTCTCCATAGGTACAAAGCGCTCACCCGCAAAACAAAACTCAGTTACGTCGCGAACGACTTTATTCTGAGGTCTACTGTGCGAAGAAACACATTATGGATAGTTCCGTACCCTTTGTATAATGTGAAGACCGTGCATTTCATTATAGTAAAATACGCCAGCTTTTTTTAAACTGCCACTGTCCATGAGCTCGAATTAGCCCCTCCCATTAAATCGGCCCTCAATTTCCTGCGTTGCCGCTTCGCTGTTACAACTTCTGTGCCTTGACTCCTATTTCTGTCTCCGTTTATGTTTTCGAAAGATGCATGAATTGTTCATATTCCTACTTTAAACTTTAAATTTTTAGCTTCTGAGAATTTGTGTATTGTCCTTTGTTTCACAGGCACGGAGTTTAAAATATGTTTATATTGAAACTGTAATGTCATCTAATGTTGTGTCTGTGCAAAGTGCTTTTTGTGTATCCGGAATAAACCGGTGTTTTTAGAAGGCTGGATTTGTCACTCGTCGGGCGAGACCATGGCTCTCCCCAACAAACACAAAACCTCCTCAAAATCTCCCAAAAATGACTCATCGGGACATCTGGAATCTCCCCAGGAGGTGCTCATTTTTCCCGAACACATCTAAAAAACGTCCCCACAACTAGCAATGTCCAAAAAGTTGTGCGTCATATGGAAACCCCCAAAAGGTTAATGCTCGATTTCTCGGCTCTGGTTCAATAAAATTACTCCTCCTTTTTCATGCAGCCTGCAGGCATCCAAGCGCACATATGTGCCAAATTTCAGGTGCATACTTACGTTACAGGTGGTGTAATCCACCTTTCCACCCGTCTGAATGGCTCGGCCGTTCTGCACTTATCCGTTTACGTGAAATGTCCTAGCATTTTGCACACAAAGGAAATATGAACTCAAAAAGTCACCCGATTTGGCCCATATAAGAGCAAATAGCAGCGCCATACAGAAGTAATTTCAGTTTACTAGCTGTGCTCTTAGCACGAATTGCATCCTGTCGTCCATGCCGGCGACCGCACCATACACCACCACAATCAAAATGCATTCATGTTTCAGTCAAAGAAAAACAATACAGACCGAATTGAAAGTCCGTGCCGAACAAAACTTACGTTCAACGGCGCAAATTTGAATGAATACAAACAGCAGACGCAAACTTAGGCACCTTTCAATACACAATGGGTACATAACACTACGGCGCCATGCATATAATGATGGCCACTTTTTTCTCCAGCCCTGAGAAATCTGCAATATGAAGCAAGTAAAACAGAATACAGGCTGAAAGTTGATGCACCTTAAACGAGCATTCTAAGGGCTACAAAAGCAGATATGCACACGCAAAAGCAAACGTATGTAAAGAGCAACTTGGGTGACAAAAGAAAAGACGAAATGGGCGTACGCTGCAGACACGCAATTTCAGGTCACGGATTTTCTTCAAGTTGAAACCCCCCTCACGCTTAGAGACTCGGAGCAAGCTTCAGCGACGTGTTATCAAAACAGAAAAAAAAATATTAGTTCTAAAGGCGAAAATAAAAAAGTGCGAAAAGGGCCTGCAGTACGCTTAAATAAATAAATTAATTAAATAATTAATTAAAATAAACCAACATACCTTGACAACGTTGCCTACGGAAACCCAGGGATGAAATACAAGGCTGCAACAGCTGAAACCATAAATTAAATGCAGGCTTCTGTGCTGCGCCTTCTCACAGCACAGCGAGCGCTCAAACATACGCGTTACACCCTCGTAACGATCCTGGAAGTTTTATTTTCTTGTCACTAAGTGTGGGGATAAGACTGCTTGGAGCCAGGCGGGAAGGTGAACGTGCTCAGGTAGAACGTGCGGTGGCGCGCTGCATCCATGGTGCGGCAGACCGCGCATGCGGCACAGTCCAGCTTGGGAGTCGAGATCAAGGCACGATTAATCCAGTGGGAGAGAGTCAATATAACCACGCGAACACTGCACAAACTATACATAGCTTGCACCGACGTCACATCCGGTGGCCGTCGGCTGCTAGTCGACCATGCTGCCGAACCACCGCCAGACCGCCTCTAGCTTACCGCTGCCCATGTTAGCTCGCATCGTGTTGGTTCTCGTCCATCCGTAGATTCAGTATGGTTTTGTGTCCCACCCTTGGCTGCTCCGACCGTAGCGACAGGTCGAGGTGAAACAAGAAGCCGATTAACTCGAACTTCATCTGCATTCGTCAGATAATCGGAGGCATGCAAGTGCGGGCGCTCCATGACTCAGTACGAATCTGCGCGAGCTGCGGCTGGCTCGCATTAAGCGCGACGATTTGGACCCCGATAACTCAAATTTACTTGTGTGCGGAGCGCACTTTGTGACAGGTAAGAGGCTTGTGTCATCAACTAAATCTTTGCGAAAACGTGGGAAGCAATGGTTATACCCTGAAGTGAATGTTGCTGTTGGCCCTATCCGATTTGTCTAACACAAACCCAGACTGGGTCCCGCGTCGCTGCATCCTAGCTACAGCACTAGGCAAGCCGGTTCGGATCGCCGCGACCGCAGCGAGCAATGACGGCAGAGAAAGCGGTATACGCCGAGGCCGAGCTTTTCGTCTCGTAGGCGCATCGCAGACAGGCTTCTCACCTACCTACTGTATAAATCGTTGTGTGCTTCCATTGATTAGAAGGCTTTCATTTCTTCCAATTACACAAAGCTGGAAAGAGTACACGATATCCCCCTGGGTCACTTCAGGGAACACATCAACGCCCATCGCCGCGTCGACTCCCGGTCGCAGCGTGTACGGACCTATATCGTCGCAAATTTTCACTTTTTGTGCGGAGCGTACGCGCGCCGATCGAATAAGTTCAGAGCAGTAGCCTGCACTGAATGGTTCATTCATCTGTGGAGTAGGCATCGCGCCCGAAAGATGAGAAAATAATCCAAAGCGTCCGAGGAGTGGCCAGGCATCGCAGGACGGACGGGCGGAGACGGCCGAATGGTTCGGCAGCATGGCCGCAAGCGCTTGATGGGGGGCGGAAGTGACGTCACGTGCAACCTATATACCGCTGCGGCAGGATGGCTGCGCGGTGGCGAAGTAGGTAGAGCAGGCTAATCCATAGGCACTCGCAGAAAGAGAGTGGTGGGGATCCGAAGGTCCTTCCCGCCTCAGACCGTAGTAGACGGCCACGCTGCCACCACCAACGTGCTGCAGTCGTCGGAGGCGCTGAGGAACGCAGGGTACGTGTCGTCACTTCCGCCTCCATCAAACGCTTGCGGCCATGCTGCCGAACCATTCGGCCGTCCCCGCCCGTCTGCCCTGCGATGCCGGACCACTCCTCGGACACTTTGGATTATTTTCTTATCCTTAGAGTGCGATGCCTACTCCAGAGACGAATGAACCATTCAGTGCAGGCTACTGGTGTGAATTTATTCGATCGGCGCGTGTACGCTACGCAGACAAAGTGAAAATTTGCGACGATACAGATCCGTACACGCTGCGACCGGGAGTCGACGCGACGATGGGCGTTGATGTGTTCCTCGAAGTGGCCCACGGGGGATATCGTGTACTCCTTCCAGCTTTGTGAAGTTGGAAGAAATGAAAGCCTTCGAATCAATGGGGCCACACAATGATTTCTACAGCAGGTGGGTGTGAAGCCTGTCTGCGATGCGCAAGCAACGAGACGAAAAGCTCGGCCTCGGCACGCCGCTTTCTCTGCAGTCATTGCTCGCTGCGGTCGTGGCGATCCGAAAAGGCTTGCCTAGTGCTGTAGCTAGGATGCAGCGACACGGGACCCAGTCTGGGTTTGTGTTTTCAGACAAATTGGATGGCGTTAATCAAAACAGCAACATTCAAGAGTGTAGCCATTGCTTCCCACGTTTTCGTTGAAAGGGGGTTTCTGCACAAATGGTACAAGGCGTGGTGTTGACAGCGGGCGACACAAAACGGCGAGCAGAACGGCGGGCAGCGCAGAAGACGGCCAGTCCAACCCAAGCGATCTCGTGCAGAGCGGCGGCACTTCGTCTTTCAGCGACGCTTCGTCGTCGTCGGCGCTCCGGCAGCGATCGGCCTAGGCGGCGTCAGGCGCGGCCGTCGTGGTTCGCTACATCGTAAACATTAAGTTGACGACACAAGCCTCTTACCTGTCACAAAGTGCACTCCGCACACAATTAAATTTGGGTTGTCGGGGTCCAAATCATCGCGCTTAATGCGAGCTAGCCACAGCTCGCGCAGATTCGTACTGTGTCATGGAGCGCTCGCACTTGCATGCCTACGATTATCTTACGAATGCAGATGAAGTTCGTGTTAAACGGCTTCTTCTTTCGCCTGGAGCTGCCGCTACGGTCGTAGCAGCCAAGGGTGGCACACAAAGCCATACCGAATCTACGGATGGACGAGAACCGACACGTTGCGAGCTAACATAGGCAGCGGAAAGCTAGAGGCGGTCTGGCAGTGGTTCGGCAGCATGGCCGACTCGCTACCGACGGCCACCGGATGTGACGTCGGTGCAAGCTATGTATTGCCACGAACTCCGCTGCCGCGAACGCCGCCTCGAACAGCGGCATCAGTAGGGCCGTGGAGCTGCGTTAAGGACTTGCGATGCACCGCCGCGGCATCAGTTCCAAAAGGAATGGTGTGGGCACGCCGAGGTGCGCGGGAAAACTTCCGTGAATCCGTAGCTACGAAGTCCACGACAGCCCAGTTGGCGCAGTGACGAGAGCAAGAACTGCCGCGCGCTGGGGCTTGTGCTCGAACGTCTCGGGCAGCGCGAATAAGCGCGCGCAAAATGGCGTCCGTCCAGCGAGGAAGCCGGGCGAGCGACGGGAGGCCATTACTGCACTTCTGCTAGACAGCGGCGCAGCGAGGAGTGCCGAGAGTCGGAGACGCCTGGAGGGACCACCACATAATGTTGAAGTCGGGCGCAAGCTTGGAAAACGCTAGAAGACGTGAAAGCTGGTGACCGCCGCTGCCGGCGGCGCGATGAAAATGGAGACCGCCGCCGCCTGCCTGCAGCATGGAGCCGACGGCCCACGTGCGAGAAACGCATGCGCCGAGAGAGATGCGGGGTTTGCCGTTTCCTTCGGCTGGTCGAATGAAACTGGCGTTTCATCTCTCAGAACGGCGAGTGCAAGAGGAAAACCTTCTCTCCCCGCAGCTTGTGGCGCGAGGGAGAGAGAAAAGAGCGAGCTGTCAATTTTTATTTCTTGCTGAAAACCATTGGTCCCGAAAACGTTATACCCAGTTAACTTTCTGGGACCAAGATGCATTAATTCTTTTTTGTTGCTGCTTAAAACTCTCGAAAGAACGTTTCTAGACCTTTAGTGGGAGCACCGCCTTTTTTCTTGTGTTTCTATGTCTTGCCTCTATGGTCTGGAAACGTTTGATAAATGCTGTACTGGGACAGGGACATTCCATCCTTTTTTTGGAGTTTCTGAGGAGGTTTTGTGTTTGTTGGGTCGGACCTATGCTTTAGAAGGCGGGGTCTTTTAGTATAGCTCCTCCACTGTGTGCATCTTGTACATCGTCTGAAGATACCATATATGCCACACGTAATACATATGCCGGGCAAAAGCGATCACGATATCTCGCATTTCACGCTCGATTGAGGGCATGCACCGTAGTCAAAACGCTCCAAGACCACTAGCGGCTATAACAAAGCTCATTTTGTAGCCCTTAATTGTAGATATTTCCTCATCAGGTTATCTCAAGCGCTTCATACAAAAAACTAGTATATGCACGGAAATAAAGTGTCTTAACTACTTCATCGTATTAACCTAGCTCTTCGTCGTGTGTACTCGAATAGCCATAACGAATATTTAAAACGATTTTCTCACAAAAAGAAAATACTTTTTCGAACTGCTAAGTATTCATTAAAACTTGGTCATTGGACAGCATATACAAGACAGCTACTTCAGCATATTAACGAGCACTGAAGTCTACTAAATCCATTTTCTTTAAAGTAACCCTCCTGAACGTTATGAAGAGTAATCCAAAACGTTTCTGGAACATAATAAAACCTGTAAACACTACTAAAGTGTCATTATTGCAACCACCGGCGAACGTGCTCCCACCACCTCTGTGCCATTGTACTAAATGATACTTTCGTTAATCCATTTCCCTCTTCATCCAACGTCCTGAAATGCAACTGCGTGACTTTTTCCTGATGGATCTACTTGCAAGGCATCATTGCTTCCAGCTGGAAGTATTTCCTGTTTGATTTACAGCTGTTAATATTTCCTGCTTGATTTTCAGCAGAAATTATTTCCAGCTTCATTTCCAAACTGAAATATTTACTGTCTTATATCAAGCTGGAAATACTTCTGCTTGATTTCCAGCTTGATTACCAAATATAATTATTTCAAGCCTAATTTCCAGCTGCAAATATTTCCTGCTTCATTTCGAGCTGGATGTATTTCCAGACTGATTTCCAGCTGAAAATAATTTAAGCTGGAATCAGGCAGAAAATATTTCCAGCTAGAGATCAGTCTGGAAATATTTTCATTTCATTTCATTTCATTTATTTGTCCCTTAAAGGCCCGAAGGCATTACATAAGGGCATTACATTTTCTGCCTGATTTCCAGCTTAAATTATTTTCTTATTGATTTCCAGCAGGAAGTATTTCCAGCTGGAATTGTTTCCACCTTAATTTTCAGCTAGCATTTCCAGCCAGAAATATTTCCTGCTTCATTTCCGCATGGAAATATTTCATGCCTGATTTCCAGCTGGAAACATTTCCTGTTTGATTTTCAGGTGGAATTATTTCCAGCTTGATTTTCATTTGAAAATATTTTCTCTCTTATTTCAAGCTCGAAATACTTCCTGCTTGATTTCCAGCTAAAATATTTGCTGCTTGATTTCCAGTGGGAAGTATTTCCAGCTGGAATTATTTCCACCTTAATATCCAGCTGGAATTATTTCGAGCCTGATTTCCTGCTGGTAATATTTCCTTCCTCATTTTCAGCTGGAATTATTTCCAGCCTGCTTTCCAGCTGAAAAATATTTCCAGCCTGATTTCCGCCTCGAATTATCTTCAGCTTGATTTCCAGCTTGAAATATTTATTGCATGATTTCCAGCTGGAAATATTTTCTGCTTGATTTCCAGCTGTAAATATTTCCTGCCTGATTTCCAGCTGGAATTATTTCCAGCTTGATTTCCAACTGAAAATATTTACTGTCTCATTGCAAGCTGGAAATACTTCCTGCTTGATTTCCAGCTACAATATTTCCTGTGTAAAGAGGAAGACGCTTAGCCGACGGAGCAACAGAACCGATGCGCGGGGCGAGGCGAGAAGACGACGATCGGCAGCTGAGGCAGCAGAACCGACGCGCGGCGCGTGGTGGGAGCATCAACTGTTCTGCGACCGGACCTGTCCTTGCCAAACCTTACACCTGCTTTATTTCCAGTGGGAAGTATTTCCAGCTTGACTTCTAGCTGGAATTATTTCCACCTTAATTTCCAGCTGGAATTCCAGCCTGATTTCTAGCTGGAAATATTTCCTGCTTCATTCTCAGCTGTAAATATTTCATGCCCGATTTCGAATGGAAATATTTCCTGCTTGATTTTCAGCCTGATTTTTAACTGAAAATATTTACTGTCTTATTTCAAGCTGGAAATACTTCCTGCCTGTTTTTCAGCTAGAAATATTTCCTGCATGATTTCCAGCTAGTATTTCCTGCTTGATTTCGAGCTGGAAATAACTCCAGCCTGATTTCCAGCTGGAATTATTTTCAGCTTGATTTCCAGCTGGAATTATTTTCAGCTTGAATTCCAGCTGGGAAGATTTACTGCTTGATGTCCACCTGGAATTATCTTCAGCTTGATTTCCACCTTGAAATATTTCCAGCCTGATTATCAGCTGGAAGTATTTTCAGTTTGATATCCAGCATAATTTCCAGCTGGGAAGATTTCCTGCTTGATGTCCACCTGGAATTATCTTCAGCTTTTTTCAGCTGGAAATATTTCCTGCTTGATTTCTAGCTGGAAGTATTTCCTGCTCGATTTTTAGCTGGAGGTATTTCCAGTTGAAAATCAAGCTGCATTTCCAGCTGGAATTACTTCCAGCTTGATTTCCTGTTGAAATTATCTCCAGCTTACTTTCCAGCTGGAAATTTTTTTGCTTGATTTCCAGCTGGAAATATTTCCAGCTGGAAATAATTCCTGCTCGATTTATAGCTGGAAGTACTTCCAGCTTAATTTCCAGCAGGACATTTCCAGCTGAAAAATCATGCAGCTGTTTCCAGCTGGAAATGTATCCTGCTCGATTTTTAGCTGGAAGTATTTCCAGCTTAGTTTCTAGCTGGAATGATTTCCAGCTGAAAATATTTCCAGGTTGATTTCCAGCTGGAAATCTTTCAGGAAAGCAGGAAATAAAGCTGGAAATATTTCCAGCTAGAAATCAAGCAGGAAATATTTCCAGCTGGAAATCAAGCTGGAGATAATTCCAGCTGGAAACATTTCTAGCTGAAAATCAAGTTGGAATTAATTCCAGCTAAAAATCAGGCAAGAAATATTTCCAGCTGGAAATGAAGCTGCAAATAATTCCAGCTGGAAATCAAGCTGCAAATATTTCCCTCTGGAAATCAAGCTGGAATTCCAGCTGCAATTCAAGCAGCAAATTTTTCCAGCTGGAAATCAACCTGGAGATAATTGTAGCTGAAAATAATTCCAGCTGGAAATCAGGCAATTAATATTTCCAGTTGGAAATTAAGCTGGAGACAATTCCAGCTGGAAATCAAGCTGGAGATAATTCTAGCTGGAAAGTAAGGAAGAAATATTTCCAGCTGGAAATCAAGCTGGAAATAATTCCAGCTAGAAATCAAGCAGGAAATTTTTCTAGCTGGAAATCAAGCTGAAGATAATTCAAGCTGGAAATTAGGCAGGAAATGTTTCCAGCTGGAAATCAAGCTGGAGATAATTCTAGCTGGGAATCAAGTAGGAAATGTTTCCAGCTGGAAATACTTCCAGCTCGATATCAAGCTAGAAATAGTACCAATTGGAAATTCAGCTGGAAGTAATTTCATCTGAATTTTCAGTTGGAAATCAAGCTGGAATGAATTCCAAAACAAATGTCCAAAAAGAATAAAATCACATTAACTTCCGCATGGGATAAGCAGTCCTCCAAATTTTTTATTGCATAAACTACTACGTACATACAAAAGTGTATCACAATTAAGTGAAAAGAATGGCTCGTCTTCCGAGTCTCTACGTGATCACGATCACTATGAGCAGGCTCATGCCAATGAGCTCCAAATGTCTGCTGGAAGGCTACCAGACATGGCACTGAAGCAAGAAAACAAAATCAATCTGGCCTGCTCGACACAGATATGGTCACAAATGACGTTAACCGCCAAGTAGAATCTGTAGAACTCGTCCCCTGTCTTCTGTGCACAGGTGCCAAACGGCAGTTGGCAGCACTACCTGAGGGTGTTAGCACTTCACAGTAAGGTCCTTATGACACAATGTTTCACATGGCCTCAATTGTGCCTCTTATGAACGTGCATGCTCTGCCAGACATATATTGCACTTGCTTTTACAAGATACCAGCGAGAACTAAGACAGGACACTAAAAAACCACAGCAGAAGTTCACAGTTTTGACAAACACTGCTTGCACAGCAGGTGTAAATCTGAGACACGTATATATTAAAGACCGCGTAAAAATCATGTATACAGTGTGCATAATGACTGCTTTGATAACCTACTCGTGCTACACAATCTGTGAAAGCACCTGCTTAAAGGGGTACAGAGACATCATTTAATTGCAGTATTTTCTTCTCTGTAATGATTTATAGAATACATAGCTCACCACGTGGTATTCCCCTATGACCACTAAACAATTTATAACTGAATTTCTTCTTGGTGCCATTTTGGTTTTGGCTCCATCAAACGAACAATGGCTGTGACATGTAAGGAGTCTTTAGGTCACGTGAGGAACGTGAGTTTTTGTTCACTGCAATGCTTAAGCCAGTATGCTTCAAGAGCTGGGACATATGACATATCAGCGACTATATTTTTTTTAAAATTTCTTACTTTCCCAACACTTCTTTCACGTCATAGCCATTGTTTGGTTGATAAAACCAAAACAGCTTCAAGAAGAAATTCAATTACAAACTATTTATCGGCCATAGGGAAGCATCAAGAAGGAATTCAAATACAAATTATTTCGTAGGGGAGTACCACATGGTGAAGCACGTATTCTATGAATAATTATAGAAAAGAAAACATGCGACTAAAATGAGGTGTCTATAGCTCTTTAAGCGATTCCTTTTGTTTTTCATACTAAAGCAAACGACAGGGGCACTTACATACATGATTCCTCCGACCAATGACAGGTATAATTTGGCACCAAGCCAAGTCGCTCCCTATTATTTGCTTTTCACATCTTCTTTCATGCTGATATACACCATGCAGCAACCAATCCTGGCTGACTCCCCATTGTGTCAACTTCAAATTCTCTGTACTGCGAGTTCAATGAAGACCTCCATGCAGGAAAGGCTGGTGCCAAGTTGTCAAAGCATCATATCTACAGAAAAGGCACGCTGTCAACAAAGAGCTTAGTTTGCAAGCTGCATTCCAAGGCTCAGTGAAGCACACACTGAGCCATTCGCGAGATTCAGTTAAAAACATGTGGAATGAGGAAAAACTGCAGCTTTCATAACGAAATGACAAAGCAATAAACACAGCATTACACAAATCAACGAAAACGCCCTCATCCAACTGACTGACAAGTTAAAAACAGCCGTGGCTGGCTCCGCTGCTCCTTTGTGTCCTTTCTTGCCTACCCAGACAAACTATATTATCGGTACCAGCGAATAGCAAGGAGGAAATTGTTAAAAATTCATAAGGACAGTGAAGGAACACTGAATGATTAAATCCATCAGGATATTTGAATACTTCGCCATTTGGAGCCACTTCTGCAGCAACTTGGAACCTTCACGGGAAGGCATGGGGAAGCTGCCTTGAAGGGATGAGCACTTGATGGGAGAAAGCTCTTTCTCGAGGTACGTCTTCTTGTGAGCAAGCGTCATTTTGATTCTTATGCCGCCAGCTGCTTATGCTTCTATGTTGTACGACGTCTACCATGCTGATACACTGCATTCTGTATGGCCAGATTGCAGTGACATCACGCATTGCAGCAATGCTACGCGCCTCGGGAACGCAGCAAGCTGAGAGATCCGAATACACCCCACACACTCTAGCAGAGAAGAAGCAAAATGATAATGAATAAACAATGCTATCTTCACCATTGTAAACAGCCATCGCCAAATCTGTTACACAGTAAGAACTGCCCCCTTTTTGTTTTTTTTTTCTTGCTAACCTCAAGCGTGCCATGCAGATGGTTTGCAAGTACCACTGCGTGAAATTGCCGTGGATTGTGATTGCTGTAAAGTTCCATTTCCTGCACGACATGCAAAACAGCTTGTCATCAGCTGACTTTCTTAATGCGTTCGCACTAAACCCCCGTGTCGAAGAAAATCGGTCCATGCATCTGAAGCACAGGTAACAAGGAGGAGAGAGTGAAATACCGCTCTCAGCTTTCAAAGGCAGAGGTTGAGGGAAAGTGGGAAGACAAAGAGTATACAAGCGACAGGCAGCAACGTCGAAAGAGGGAAATCAACTTCTCCTTTTTATGGGAACGAGAGAGGGTGGGAAGCGAAGGGCAGGGAGTGTAGTGAGAGTATGGCATGTCATAGAGTGATTGACTGTCTAGATCACGCCACCCACTCGCACGAAACCAGCTAGAGGCAGTGGCTGCTCCTTTCGAGGGGGGGGGGGGGGACATATGCTAACGCACACTCAGCCACACCAGTCACATTGATCATCTATAGTTTCTAGATTGAGTCTTTGCAAATAGCAGCCATCTGTTCTCAAACTGTTCTCCTTAACTGAGTATGTCCTAACATAAGTCTGCAGTATGTGAAAATACAGTATGTAGCAAAGAAGTCAGGCCGACACTATTGAGGCAGATGAAGACAAGCATTGCTTGTTCTGTCCAAACAAGTTAGCCATCGCTTCGGTTTCCAATAACCATCATCGACCATAATCTCCTTCTTACACTCCAACACTCCAGAGGCAAGGTTTACGGCCGATGGCGATTGTTGAAAACTGGATTGATAGCCAACTTGTTTGGCCAGAACAAGCTCACAGTCTCCCATGCAAGCAATGCTTGCCTTCATCGTATGCCTCAATGTTGTCGGCCTCACTTCTTCGCTAAAGGTAGTTCATTTGGAGCACAATCTTCTTGGGCCCAGTGCCTTCAAGGCAAGAGATAGGCGTGGGCTTGTAAGCCCTTCATTCAATACCTATGTGGCAATGCATACACCTGAAAGATTTCTCACAATGCTAATCAACAGAAATGAAACGGAAACCAAAGAGCAGGCATTATGTGGTGTGAAGTGAGGAGAAGAGAGCCAGCTCACAGATGGCTCATGTGGATACACCTAGCTCACCATATCTTCGTGCCAACACTTCTTGGAGACGGGGCAGCCTTTCGTCAGAGGTGCCTATTATAGGTGGAAAAGCACTCTCCCCACATCATTTCTAGCTGGAGTGACGCTTCCACTTCTGGAATCTCCTCCAGCTGGAAGAGAGCTCAGTGGAAATGGAAATTTTCCAGTTGGAACTTTTCTTGTTTCCGGCTGGGCACAATTTATAGCTCTATAATTCAGCAAGAAGTGGCAGTTCCTAGATGGAAACAAACAACATTCCAGCTGGGATGGAGCGGTTTCCAGCTGGAAGGACACAATTTCTGGCACCATAATCAAGCTGCAAATGATAACTTTTTTCACCTGGGCGAGCTTGTCGCCACAAAATGAATAAAACATCCGAAACTTATTCTCAAGGACCCCTGCACACAGCAAAGAAGGAACACTTGGCAGAGTGAGTTGGACTTGTAGTAATTATGAAGGGTTTGTACGGGTTATGTACAGTAGTAATTATGCATGGGTTTGTAGTAAGTATGTACCGCTTATGAGGTTTATAGTGCTTCTATCCTTCACAACTCTTGGTCAGACGTATAGGGGAATCCCCCAAATTGTATTAGATTTGTAATAAGGGAGTAATTATCCATTGGCATCCACCCAAGTGGAGCCATGTGGCAACAAAGGAAAGCTATATGACTTCTACAGAAACCCTGTAGTTAAGGAGAAATTCATCCTAGTCCGGGGATGAATTTTCAAAATGATCCATTAACCGTGTCCTGAGCAGACTGCAGGCACCCTATCACCACAAATTTCCCAACCTAATCTGCCCACCTGACGCACTGATGCCCCCTGATATGCTTGCATTCTATTGGAATCCAGTCCATTCACCTTAAAGGTGCACTGAAGAGGAATCTGAACTCGTATTCTTACCACCGGAACTCGATCTACACGTTCCGAGCATCCTTCGAAACTTCAAAGTTGCCCTGTGCAGCTGATTTCTCTAATTTAAATCCGACTAAACTTCCCGGCTCCCGCCTTTTCATTCTGAATTCAACACAGCCAGTGGGAGAAGTCAACCAACCTTTCACCCAGACCCGTGGCGGCTTGCCGCTCTGCTATTGGCAAAGTCATACGTAGTGATTGGCGAAAGCAAAGAGTCCACGCGTATTTTTACTTCCATGGGCCTGATTTGCAGCTATGTAGTCTGTGCCTAGATCTATTTATTCACGGAAACCTAAAAAAAAAAAATAAAAGCTAAAGCAAAGCCGGCCATGCGGCTGCCTGAAAGGCACTCCATACGTTGGTCGACTCCTTGCACCGTCTGCGGGGAATTAAAAAAAAATGGCAGGAGCAGGACGTTAACCAGATTTAAATTACGGAAATCAGCCGCACAGCGCAATAATTCAAAGTTTCTAAGAATGCTGGGAACGTGTAGATTGAGTTCCCGCGGCAGAAAGATGAGTTCACATTCCTCTTCAGTGCACCTTTAATGACCATCGGTTATCTTGCCTTCACATTATGTGACCCACTTCTTGATTTTGACCATGATGCCATTAACTTACATTTTTTTTTTTCCTGACCCACTCTGCCCTCTTGCTGTCTCTTAAAGTTAGACCCATCATTTTCGTTTGCACAGCTTGTTGCATTGTCCACAATTTCACCTCAGGCCATTTCGGTATCCTCCCAGTGTCTGCCACTAAATGCCTTCAATAGAATTCATTAAAAACCATGACAGTACCACAAGTACGAACTGAACTATGGATGCGCGTGAAGATGCGTCTTAAGCAAACAGAAAACACATGAATGTGACACCAAAGCAACACGTAATTTCTAACAATGCACTAGCGTATTTGTCACGTGGTCAGCTAGGCAGATAGAAAGGCCACACGACACCTTGTTCCATCTGCAGCAGTGTACATGAGAAAACTTCACAACAAGACTGAGAAGCAAATTCTTGCTCCAACGTGAGCATCCAAAGTGTAAACCTCTCAGACACTATGGTGGTGTACAACAATAGTAGCAAACTATTCCTGAAGAACCAGCATTTTTCCTTTGTGAACAATTCAGGTTCAACTCGTAATAAACCTGTGCCACAGAGTTTCTTACTATTACCTAGAGGGAAAGCTGGCAACCCGTCTATGGGAGTTTGCGTGGAGGCCCCTCGAGACCACTTCAGCCACCATGGGCGCTCAAGGCATCATGGGGTGGTGAGCTACCGACTGCAAAACTACAACTTTTGGCCAAAAAATAATGCAAAAATAAAGCTGTTCAATAACTACGAATGTCCTAACATTCAATATCCTGTCTGTAAATTGCAACAAATGAGCAGAGAAGCCTTTAAGTGCAAAGTTTGCCCAAAATAAGAGATGGCTAGCTTTCCTATTGGCCAAGTAATGAACACTACAAAAACTAATATTTCGTGATTAACAGGCGCATTTTTAAAAGTAAATATGTTTTCAAAAAAAAAATTTGTTGCTTAAACACTATAAGAGGTTTTTAATGGCATTTCATAAAAGTAAAACCTTTTATTGGCGTCGTGTGTCATCGCGTTTTCACTACTATGGCTTTTGCACACTGCGTTCGCGCGAAAGTCGTCTGTGCACACACGAACAGCGTTTTCGGAATGAAACGTCTTAGTAAAGCCACTCCGTGCTCCCCAAAAATTACGACTGTCTCGCAACAAGTAGCTCACCGCCCCATGATGCTCTGAGCGTCCATGGTGGCTGAAGTGCAGCGCCGCCAGCTTTCCCTCTAGGTAATAGTAAGAAACTATAACCTGTGCCTCAGAGAAGAAAAATTGTAGGGGACACTTGATCTCCGCCTTAAGTGTACGATGTGATAGTGTTAATGGGTTAATGCCCATACATGCGGAATTGGTCATTGTCGACTTCACATTCACAGATCCCTGGGAGTCCTCACACCACTCCTGGCACAGTGGTGCAGCGGTTAAGCGGTGCGCCATTATCCTGCGATGGCAGGTGCTCCCATCGGTGAGGGACTGTGCGACCCAGGTTGCTCTTGCCGAGCAACCTGTCGCGACCAATCATTAACTCAACTGCCACCTGCCTAGCAACCTAGGTTTCCTCTCTGGGGATTTTTCGCGGATGTTTCGCTCACAGTCAACGATGCCAACAATGGATGCCAATGGCGATGCCGGCTTCTGACATGGGCTCCTGAACGCTACTGCATCAATATGGCATGAATCCCGTACATCCAATTCTTATTCCGATCGAGAGTAAAGTGAGCACACGTAGTTACCAGCACCAGAGTTCAAGCAAAACTGTCTGCTGCTGATAGCAGAAGCGATAAGCCACCAACTGAACCCGTGCCGACACCGATCTTTCATTCCTTTCTCTCTCTCCCTTGCCCCTCTGGCTATATAATATCCCTTGATCCGAGAATAAAGCGTTATTCTCCGGCCTGGCTACGCTGTCTGATGCATCGACCGGGAGCGGCTTGTCCACCGACAACGCCGTCTCAACACTGTCAAACTTGATTTTTAATGCAGTTCTACCAGAAGACTATGGAACTTGTGTTCCAATAAAGACACTAGCCCACAGACTCAATCAAGTTTGTTCACCGAGATTAATATGCAGCCATGCAACGTTTCAGTGAATTATCAGCCGAAGCTGGCACTTCAAGGAAGAGAAACTTTTCTGCTGAAAATGATGCCGTCACACCTGAAGATAGAGGCTGGTCTAAAGCCCAATGGGAGCTGCTCCAATTTTTGCCCCTCGTTTATCCCTACTTGTTCATGTAGTCTTATGTTGACGCTACTTTACTGTGCCAGACTGGTACGCAACTCTTCTGATACTCTTCTTTTTTGTGCCTTGCTTGTGTCGTTGCTGTTTCTCTGTTTATCGTATTGCCCATTGCCCAGCCTCCCTATGTAGTACCCTTCTACGAGGGTCTTTAGGGTCAACTGTGAATAAATGAATGAATAAATAAATAAATAAATACATATATAGATTGCTTAAACCAGCTTTGAGTGGAACTGCTGCCGCATCAATCTTCCTCCATTAGGGGAGAGTCGGGCAAAACATGACATAAATTTTCAAACTGTCGTCATTAGTATTTTTTTACCCTCACAGATAAAAAAAAATACAGCTCAAAATTGCTTGCCCTCGGCCATCCATCATACTCACCAAATATGAAAAGGCCAGCGGAATAGGAACGCAGAAAAATTTAAAACCTCAAAATGTCGCATTTCGCCCCAGCCCTTGGGGAAAAATGAGACACTGCACAGGGCACAATGAGACGCTCCTCCAAAGTCAACACATTACTCACCCTTACATTGAATGCACATAGAGTCAGCTCCACGGACATCTAGACCATCTCTGCTAGCCTATTCGAAACAAAGACACTGTACTTAGACCAAACCCAGCACTGTTTTGGTACATGACGCTCTGCAGTCTACGCAGTTCTACCGCCGGGATCTGTGTATAGCCAGGTTACGCAATGTTTTTGAATTTCCGGCCTTCGTCCCAACTTTTCTCCATTTCAGTGTCATGACCGTTGCTCTTTTGCTCAGCTGCATCGAATGTGCATGCGAGTTGGTTCAATTCCTAGCAGGTGAACATGAGGTTTTGAATATGACTGTAATCCAGACCAAACGAAGCTTGCTCTATTGTCAGAATGCGTTTTAAAGAGAGCTGTTCATGCCCGCCAGACAAAGCACGATGCTGAGGTTTGCAAGAATTTTTATGCAATGCCTGCCCTTCATATTATCTGATCTTCTATCCTGCTATGTGGTGGCCGCCTCCGGGAGCACAAAAATGATTGATGGCAGTTTGCATCTCTCCAGAGCTTTCTTCATGTTTTCTGTGCACTGGTTGGCATTCATTGTATTCTTTTTGTATGCTCAGACCAGCCTAGAGAGCCGTAAAACATTGGTGAAGCTTTAGAGCAAAGCGATAAGACGATTACATTTACTTCAGTCCCTCCAGAACACCACAATGTCATGTTTTGTCCCACATGTAACCTGCTAATAAAATAATTCTCTCCTGACTATCTGAGAAGCAAATATTCTTAAACTTTGCATAACATAAGCCCAACAACCGAATGTGATAACTAAACACTCAGGTTACTCTATGACGCCAGGTTTACGGGGCTGCATGGCTTTCAAAAATGTGGCCTGCATAATTTAGTGGATTTAAAACCACTTTCTCGTTCACCAAGGCTCACTTCGAAATTTTCTTTCTTTGATTAGAAGCCAAGCTGGTCAGCCTTGAACTCAATTATAGCAAACATGTGGCGGGTCGTAGTATATAAATACCAAGTCAAAACGAAAACTCATTTACAAAACTGGCAGCGGTTTAATGTAATTAAACCGGGTAGACCTGCGAAAGCAGGTGTTTATTCTTCAATTGGAGGGGGCATTTAAACTCCGCCTTAAGGGTGTGGCATGATATCTTTAGTGGGTTAATGCCCATGTATGCTGAGCTGGTGATTCCTACTTAAGATTCATAGATGGCAGCGAGTCCTGATATACCACTAGGAGTGCAGTGGTGCAGCGGTTAAGCGATGCACCATTTTCTATCCCAGCCACCCGTCGGGATTTTGCGACCCATGTTGCTCTTCCTGAGCAAACTCTCGCGCAGATGGCACGACGCTCGTCCGAACTTACCCGAGCTTACCCGAGTAATACCCTTGTCACACAGGTGCACTGCACCACGGTTACCTCAACCGCGGTTTTCACCAACTGTGATGACTCGGGTAAGCTCAGGGAGTAACTCGGGTCGCTACGCAACAGCACAAGATTGTACATATGTACAGTGAATGTATGTACGGTGACAAGATTGGGCGGTGTTGGTGAACATATTGGTGTGCGTGTCTTCTTTCTTCATCCCGTGTAAGCGCGCTGTTTTACGGGGAGATCATGTACCAACTGGCCCGGCAACTATCCTTAATGTAGAACATATAAGTGCTTTCACACTAAAAGCTAGGGAGCACCAAGTTACAAGATGTTACGTTTTGCCCCAATTGCTTCTAGTATTGCAAACGACTTCCGCAGTGACTCTCCTCCATAAATGTGAGAGCCACTGTGACACACTCAAAGATCCCCCACTTAAGCTCATTCACATTTCTGAACACTATGAAGTGCCAATAACCAACGGTAAGTCCATATTAGTATTCAATAATTTGGCATCCACTCGAATTTCAAAACAGCCAAGTCGACAAATCTGGCATCATCACCTCAGCCATAGCACGCTGATATTTCGCTACAATGCAGCATGTGCACACTGAAAAATAATGAGAATACTTCAACATAAATGCCAATCACGCACAGAGTATATAGCAGAATAAAAATTACGACACGAACGAAAGACAGGAAGTGACTACGAATGAGTTATCACAAACACTGGAAAGCCAGGTTTAGTCCAAAGAGCGTCTGATTCAGACTGAGTCATAGGGAATGAAGAGAGCCATGGGCAGTGCCCTTCTTGTCATCCGCAAGGGTGAGCACCAAACGCTCAGAGGAATCCGCTTGTGGGGACTCCCGTTCTGGAACCAACGACTCCTCAAGGTGTTGGACAACGACTCTCTTCCCCCATACTTTGTTGTACGAAACAATGGCATGATCTCTCAGGAGCACAAGAGATTCCTCCCTCATTGGAATGGCCACATCGTTTCGCAGGGCTAGTGAATCTCTTTGCAACACGAATACTGGATGTAGAGAGAGAGAAATGCATTATTCTGTAAAGTGTGAAGCTTGAAGACACCACACACATTTAGTGGCACGCAGCCTTGGAGGCAAGCAACATTTTCTGTACGACGATGGGAACGATGACGCTACCACTGGAGACAAGACTCAGACACCTGCATGATTAGATTCACCACAGTGGCAGTGACCACACGTCGCTGCTGGATGTGCAACGCTGAGCATTACTCAGTAATATTATCGCCACTTGTCTTGTGGCGTGCAACTTGTGCCTACATCTACCTTCTGGTTGTGCCCACAGTGCCATTCATCTTGGAAGGCACGATGTCACCTTTCACCGGGAAACAGTATTGCTTTGCCTTTGAGACTTCACAACAGTTCCAACGCAGTAAATCAGCCCTTAAAAGCTGACGACGCTAAAGCAGAAAGAACTACCCCGCCCTAACATGAGATTCACACCTCAGGGTAGATGACCTGGGCATAAAGCCACACACATGGCCCCTTTGACTTGGGGACGCCGGGAGAACGATGGGTGCACACACTGAGCGGCAATGCGGCCAGCGGGGGGGGGGGTCAGTGTGACCCGATCAGACGGAAGTCCCAGTGGCGGACCACCTTGGGGTTGTCGCACATTTCCAGCGTGACGTGCTCCCCAGGCCGGGCTCTCTTGGCTCCCAGGCACAGGCCAGCAGCCAGGTTGTAGAGGGCGGTGCTCTTCTGCAAATGCGCACGTCACAACAGTCACAGCCACCAGGTCTCACTTCCCAACCCCCCTCTCACACACACAACTCAGACAAAGACAGGCTGATAGGATACAAGGATATAGTTCAGCATAATAGACTAAACCAGAAGCTATACCCAGAAGCTGATGGCAAGCACAGCAAAACGGAGGAAGCAATTTGGAGGCGGTTACAGATGGGCCCGAATGCACACATTTTAAGCAAAAGATGCCCGGGGTAATGCAACCGTAAATGCAAACTTTGCAAGGCACAGGCAAGCATGATCCACATGATATGGACATGCACACACTTAGGAAACAGTTCAGGGACCATTGGAAATGAAGAAACATGTGAGGCTCTGATGCTCATCAGCTCAGGACCAGAGAAGCAAAAAGAAGTCATCAATCCCAAGGGATCGTAGCCAACTCCCAGTCTAGCAGGTTAAAAGCTCCTTGAATTTGATTGAAGAAATAAAGCTTCTACTCTCTCTCTTAGCTTGGCAAGATACTCTCTCCATGTCAGCTAGAACATCATAAACTCACATTTGTTCCTCTTATATTAAGCAACAGCACTTACTAGGTTGCCGTCATGCAGTTTCCGATTTCTCCGTAACGAAATTCCCTGATTGGTAGGGAGAGGTCACATGACTTCATCACAACCTGGCCACCGGACTGTGAGCAACCTCGCCCACTGTGACTGGTGGCAAGTAGTGCTCCAAAATTCAGAAGTGGGCCCACGCCCGAAAATTTTGAAGAACCCCCCTGAAACTTTGGAAGCAAGCCCACCCTATAAAACAGATTAAGGTGGACTAGCGAAGATTAGTGAGTAGTTTAATGTGGATTAGTGGTCAGATTAGTAAAATCCCATAACATAATCGAATGGAAGGCTCATGAACATTCTTGAACCTTTCCTTGTCTTCTACGTGAAGAAATACTATACATTTTTGCTGAAAGCCACGTCCTCCCTTAAGTAAGTACACAGGCAGCAGAAACTGTAACAGGAGTAGGAGCACAAAATTCTGGCCGCCATACTCTTTGATTGAAAATACGCAGCTGATCACGGAACCCAGAGCAAAGTTTCTGAGACCATCCCAGGGTTCTTGATCATGAAGCACCTCCTGTGGACAGGCTTGAGTTTCGACTGCTGTGAGCCTCACAGCCAACACGACACTGAAACAGGCTGAGAAGCACACGTGCCATAACAGCAGCAGCAGCAGTTGTGCATGAATTGAGTGCCAATATTAAACTGCATTAATGCAAGGAGCTGCACGCTCACAGAAACTGCAGCTGTGGCCGACAGCAAATCCCAGACCGCTGCCCATGAGATTGTACCGTGGAAAGGTGAAAAAGCTTGGTGCTTTCTTGACCATATTATTATTAACGAAGAAAACACGATAGCATTTTGAAGTTGGCCCACCCTCCAATGTTCCAAAGGGCTCCCAAATCTCGGAAGTAGGCCCACCCTAGAAAATGGATTAACATGGATTAAAGGGTACTGAGGTGGAAGAGTTGGTTCAGTTAGTATAATCCCATATGATAATCCAAATGAAGTACTTGAATTACTCTAGTCCTCAGATTTTCAAATTTGGCAGTGCTGATGATGTCACGACTCTCTCGACCAATCAGGGAATTTCGTTACGGAGAAACCCGCTGGTTTTCGCAAGACAACTTACATGCTATGCATTAGAAACATCACATCTCTGCCTATTAGATACTATGCTGTTGTCAACTGTAAGCACGTTTCAGGCCCTGAGAAACTTGACCCTCACTGCGGACAAAAGCTGTTTGTAATTCTGTCTTGTATCCAGCATTCAGCGCACCAGATTAAAGGCGTTGTTCTTGGAGAAGCTTTGAGCCCTTGCATCTGCAGAAGAACGCATTCACACTTCGTAGATTATTGCTTCAACATTTGCATGAAAGTTTTCAACCACCTCGCCATCGTGACGACTAGATGTGAGTGCCTATGCCAGCACCACCTCCAACTTGTACATCTTACTATACTCCCTTTCATACACAGCAGGCAACGCTGCCTAAGCTAGGCCACCTGTTCGCGCAAGGTAAGTCCGCGCCCGTCTGCCATACAACGAAAGCGAACAAGGACATATTTCGTTTTGACAAGTATCAACTACCGTGACTGGCAACCTCCTACACTTTGTTTCACCTCTTGCCATGGTTTCGTCAAGACTCATTGAGACTTTGACATGTAAGAATAACATGCCGCGTTATGATGCGCGGCTGGTAGAGCAAACTGCTTTGGCCCTATCTGCGACAAAAAAAGTAGTGCACACTCAAGGAAAATTGCAGCTAGATGTCCCGAAGACTCAGCGCCTCACGGTTTTGACTGCGATTTTCCATGCCAGCTCTTTGTATTATGCCAATATTTGTTTTCGTCCAAGCATTCACCCAGAATTCAAAGCAAACAAATCGTACGTGGCAGAGTAATATGATTAGGCGGGTGCACTACTTCTTCAGCCTCCACTGCGTTGCCTGCTATGCATGAAACGGAGCACAAGCTTGGTTACAGTGACTGTCACCTTCTCGTCGACACCAAACAATCTGTCACTGGTGCCAGCTATAGGCTTAGTGATCAGGAGCCCCGTGCCAAGTTCTCACCTCTGCAGCATGTCCTGATAATCGAACCTCATAATCACATGACAGACTGTTCCCTGTGTATAAGGCATACAGCTCATGCATCGATAAGCACTACGACATTCCATTTAATGCCCAACAAAGTATGTCACGTAATTTGTGCAATTTTTGTCCTAATATTAAGGCTTCAGAAAGGAGGTTAGCAAATTATGCGGAGATTTCGTGGACACATCCTAAAATGCTCTACAAAGGTCATAATGCGCAACGTACAAGGTATATTGTCGCATATAAGTTGACCCTGTGCCCCTCACTGGTCAATAAAAAGTTGACTCCAAATATAAGTTGACTAGGGGTGTTCGAATAGTGGTTTTTTGATTCGAAGCGAATTCGAAGCGAATAGCAATTTTCTTCGAATAATTTCGAAGCGAATAGTTCGAATAGTACTCCTGCCACTAAATAAAGGCTGAATGACAGAGGCATTTCCAAAACCATTTATTTTCCTAACACACGATGCCATTACATACTGCACTGAGGCTTTATTTAAAACCATGATTCAAAATTTTAAGAGAACACCTAAAGTGAGTTAAGAACAATTTTTACCGGCTTGGTAATAAAAAGTTCTAACACATAAAAATACCGCCTGCTTTCTAATAAGAAATTAGAGATAAAATACAAAAAATGACAGTATAACAGAACGGTGCCAGTGGTACAACCAATAACTGAAACCATAGGAGTAACTGCACTACACTGCAGCAAGAGCACTGAGAACAATAATGAAAAAAAAAGGGCATTCTGCACTACCGGCGACCAGTGGTCGAACGGGTCGAATGTCCAACACTGAGCTAGGCAATCACGTTCGGTGCACCGACTTGCCACTTGCATTTCTATAGTTTAGGACTCCTCACTTTCTGGCTTGGATTGCGCCTTCTTTTCGGTTACGCCGATGGGACTGCTGCGTCCAAAGATCTTAAAATGGCACATAGGACCTCCTAGCAGCACTGGCAGCATCGCACCATCGCGTATCCACAGCTCCCACAGCACCGATAGGTTGGCCGTACTGTCGGGGACAGAGCGTTCAGGACGCGCCGCCCATGGCTCAAACGCATCGCCATCACCTTGCGGCCGGAGATATTTCGCTATCCGAGGGGTGCTCGTATGGAAACGTCGGCCCTGCTCTGTCTCTCTTGGGTTTAGTGCGGCGAACTGGCACTCTTCTCGGCCTATGCCATCACTCTGACAAGGCGTGTCGCACGATGCATTTTTTTTTTTTTGCATTTCACTAGCAGCTCGCGGCTGCTGTTTGCCGGAGCGTCGCTTCGCTTATCAAGCTGAAGGATCGGAACATCGTTCCAGTCACATTCCCAGAATGGAAGCGGCTGTGCAAAACTCTAGCGCCGCAAGCGAAATGTCATTCTCACTGCTCACGCCTCCTGGCAAAATTGTCCCCGGTAGTACCTCCGAGCATCGTCCTCATCTGTATATTTCTTCTACGTCCTTGTTCACTTTCTGCTGCTCAAATATGCGATCATGAACCAACTAGCTCACCAATCCATCTTATTAACGTTCACTAGCACACTCCCTCCATGGTCCTTGGAACTGTTTGTTACAGAATCACACAGCATTCCAGGCCTGGTCTCAATGCCATCAAACACTTTGTTTAGTCTTCTTTTTGTTACATTCAACCACTGAAACATTACTGCAATGCCGAGAACTGATCCCTCCCTCTAAAGCTCAAAGCAGCTTATAGGCCTCCACACAACTGGACCGGCGCTACAAATCGCCGTCACATCAGGAAACTGGCGAGTTTGGTCATGAGATGATTCAGAGCTCTACAAAACCGACCATCGTGTCACGGCCGGCAACAAAAGGCAAAGCTTACGTTGCTCGAGTGACGCCAGTCCTGGGTGCCACCCATCTCGTGGCACTTGGCAAGCCGTGGGTATTCATCGCCCCCATCCAGGCAGAGCCGCTGGGCCAGACGCAGGTCGTGGCGCACCGTCTCGTACCACAGCTGGGCACCAGAGGAAATGGAATGCTACATTGTTAAGGGTGCACTGAAGCGGAATCTGAACTCGGCTTTTCACCGTGGGAACTTGATCTACACGTTCCGAGCATTCTTAGAAACTTCGAATTATTGTTCTGTGCAGCCGATTTCCATAATTTAAATCGGATTAAACGTCCCGGCTCCCACCTTTTTTTGATTTCTGCGCAGATGCTAGGAGTCGACCAACCTTTCAGCCAATCCCATGGCAGCTTGCCGCTCTGCCATCAGCGGAGTGATACTTAGTGATCGCCAAAAGCAAACAGTCCACAAGTAATTTTATTTCTATGGGCCTAATTTGCAGCTGTGTATAGCCTCTGGCTGGATCCACTTATTCACAGAAACCTAAAAAACAAAATAAAAGTGAAAGCAAAGCTGCCATGTGACTGCCTGAAAGGCATTCCCTACGTTAGTTGACTCCTCCTACATTCAGCGCTGAGCTGAAAAAAAGGCGAGAGCCGGGGCGTTTAATCAGATTTAAAATAGGGAAATCGGCCGCACAGGACAATAACTCGAAGTTTCTAAGAATGTTGGGAACGTGTAGGTCGAGTTGCCATGGCAAAAAGACGAGTTTAGATTCCTCTTTAGTGCACTTCTAAGTTGCTGGTGGCCACACTGTGTGAGACACGGCTTAAAGGTTGCAAGAGAAGGAGGCGGTCTATTAACAAACATTTTGGGCTAAAAAGCATTCCTATGGAATTGAAAATGAGAACAAGTTCAGTTACAACTGGTAATGGCATGGACTGAGTGCACACGTGAACAAAATAGAGCGGCGTTAATTTCCAAGTTTGTCATAATGCAGGAAACATTCAAGGGGATCCCATCAGTAGGAAGAAAAACAGACACAGCGAGTGCTAAACCATGCCGCATAACCACATCAGCTCTAATGAACCTCGTTACAATGAGATCAGATTTTAAGAGAAAATTCGTTCGCCATATCCAATATACACCTTAAAAGCATGCACACAAATCCACAAACAAGCCCGCAAATGAACCCAAGTAAACAACGCTTAAAGGTGAACAACATAAAGTCGGAAAAACATGTCTTTTATTTAAGGGAGACACAGCCTTCACATAAAGCTATTTTATTTTTTGATGTTTTCCCATAAAATGTTCTGAGCAAATCAGAAATAATTTTGTGACTTTATTGGGTTTTCAGAAACACAGTAAAGGGATTCTGAACTAAACCCTTCATTGGGCTCACTTGAACCAAAGAACAAGTGAATGACTTGGTGGCAGCGAAAGCAACCACCAAGACAAAAACCAAACCAAATGAATAAAACCAAACCAAACCAAATAAATAAATAAACAAGCATGCTCAGCTCTGGTCCGCAAGGTGAGATGTCTAGGCAGAAAATCTTAATGGATAATAAAGCCCATTGTTCCCACGTTTCCCCGCAATGCGCAGCTGCCACAGCTCACAAAATTTTTTTCTAGTGCACTTCCCAGTCGATTCCAGCAGTGAACTTTTGGACGGCATAGAAAAAGAGGCTTACAAGCGGATACAACACTTCTCAAAAAATCAATTTTTTTGGCCACTTGTTGGGGATTTCAAAGCATGTACCTAGTTAAGGCTAGATGAATGTGTGAACCATCACCTTTCATTCAGTGTAGGTGAGCGAAAATAAGTACACACAAACAGCAATGCTGGCTGCATGCACAAACTGACTGAATTAAAAATCGATGTGATCTTTGCTGGCAGCACTTGAGGGTTTCCTGAGTGTTTCCTGGATATTTCAAATTACTGGATATATCCAACACACATATTATTATCCCCTTGAAAATCTTTCGCAAACGTACGGACAGAGGCACACCACATCAAACTGCAATTCGGTCGGTCGTTCGACACATCAAAATGTACGCAGTGCCCTTCCAAGGGCATTCCGATGACTTTCCATGCGCAGAGGTGAGTCGGATGTGCAGTTTTCAGTCTACTGTACTCATTGTTTATGCTACATCGGTGTCTTGCGGCAAAGCCAGCCCAGGTAACTAAAGCCTAGCAGCGCACCCCACCTGGCGTGGCTCCCTGCCCGATGGCATTTCAGAAACCAAGCATGCTAATGTTATTAATTGATTACTATATTATACTTTTAGAGCACTGGTGGTAAGTTTAGGCACATTATGATAGGCGGCAGCTTGGTCTAAAGAACCACCCACAGAGGCTTCGATGCAATGCAAGTTAGGCCTAGCAACACCCAGAAAATGGTGCATGGGTGCTATGTATCCCTGCTTCTATGCTACAGATAACCTTGCCTATTGGCCACCTGTAAAATAGAGAATTATTGACATCGGGAACTATTTCACAATCCTCGTGTAGTTTGATGTATACGGGTCTGATTGCATTCAAAGATATTCGATTCGCAACAAATTCTTTATTTTCCGCATCTGTTTCACAACCAAAAATTTTATATTTGCACAGCTCTACCTTTTCGTGTTGATGTCGCAGGTTTTAATCAAGCAGTGGGTAAAACAAATATTAAGTGTGATCTTTTGGATGACCACACCATGGTTTTTAAACAAGAGCTCCTGAGGGGGAGGTGCACTCGGTGACAAGGTGCTGTGTGCCCTTGCCAGGAGCACCAGCATTGATGGCTTGCTCGGTGCACTGCTGCACGCCAAGCTGCACCAGTGTATGCTTAGAAAATTGACGAGTGCTCGAGCATCGGAGCGGAACACAAAGTTTAAACCACACTGCTATAAAACACACTGTACACTCAGATGCTATGGAGAAAGCAGGACCTTTAGACCCCCAGGTGATTCAGTACGCTCGAGATCGGGAGAAAAAATGCCTAATCCCTCTCACACCACAGCTAATGCTTAAACATTCACATTACACAATCGGAACCGCCCCGTTAGTAATTTTTAACCTTGCATAGAAAAATCTGCACCTGACCTTCAGAGCCAGCGTTCAGCATGTTCTCTTTATCTCACCGCAATTGCCAGATGCCGTCAGCTACCACAAAATCGTCCGATTATGCCATGGACCCATGATACAGCAAACACCTTTTGAAGTAAATGGTGCTGAACACCTGCAACATGAGTGAGGCTGACCAAGTGCTTTTGCTGATGATGGATAAACGGACAGGCAGGCGGGTGGACGCGCGGATGTATGATATGAAACTTCAACACTTGCATAAAAAATCTGTCGAAACATTTTTTCTCTACATGATGAGCCCTCCCCTCAAATTGATGTCAACTTTTGTGGAAAAAAGAATGTAGGTTCAATACACGAGTAAATACGGCATCTTTTGTGCACTGCACTTTGTGCCCAATAGTACACCTGGTGTTGGTCCACACATCAAGGAATACTGGTGTGTGAGCACACAGTTGCGTGTGTCGCAGCAGAGGCAGGGCTATTACCAGACCCCCCACCCACCTGGCGCTTGATGTTGGCGCACTCCTTGAGCAGGAACACAGTGCCCTTGGTGGTGACCGCATCCTCAGACTCCACGCACAGCTGGGTGCCAGAGAGCTGCAGCTGCACGCCAGGCAAATGAAAAAAAGGGCAGTGGTTTAGCTCTGGTTAAACCTGGTTGCGTTGCGAGAGCAACGGCTGCTTGGCTACGCTTACGATTCGCTTGTGGTTAGGTGTTTAGGAGTTTTGACCAAGCTCTATTGTTTACACACTAAGAAAACACACAGTTAAGCATTGGTTACAACTTTATTTACACCAATGAATATGCTTCGATGGTCAGTAAAGTAGGCGACGGCGGCGCCATCTGGCAAAGCGAGTGCCGGCGGCTGCGGCAGCTGCTGTGGTTGCTAGGCAATGGCTCAAGATCAATCGTGGAGTCGCCACCAAGCTGAAGAGGCAAAACGGTGGGCGCAGTGTTTCTTTCGCAACAAAAGAGAAAAGACAACCAGTGAGACACCCCGGCATCGAGGAGCTGGCCAGAGAGCGTAGCACATGCAGCGGTAGTGCTTCAGTAGATGAGCATACGGTGGGAGAATAGCTGGAAGCAATGGTACTTTGGACAGAGGGATGGGAAGGCAGCAGATGTCATCACTGTCACCATCATCAGCCTGAGTACACCCACTGCAGGGCAAAGGCCTCTCCCATGTCTCTCTAAAATTAAACCTGTCCTGTGCCAGCCGCGACACAAGCTTCATGTTCTCCACGGGTGATGTCAGCGTCATGGTGCAATTGTTTCAGCTGTTACTGCTTGCTGCAGTCGACATGATGGCAACACGTGCCCAGTATGATGCTCATTTTCCTCACCCTGCATCAATCCTGACATCGAATTCATTTCGTGGACACCTAACCCCTGTTGTGAAGAAGGTGCTGGAGGACTCAAAAATACACCTTGTTGTCATTACCGGAGGAGATGGCATCTATGCTGCAGCCACTGGACGTCTGCCTAAATAAGCTGTCTAAAGAAAAGATAGGGTGTGAAAAAATGTGCACCGATTGGAACCAGGAGGATCAAGCCCTGACACCCTCGGGAAGAATCAAGCGACCATATGAATCGCGGATTGCCAAATGGGTGTGTGCGACTTGGTACAGCCTGCCTCTATACATGGTCATGAAGTCATTCAAGAAAAGCTCGGATGACCTCAGTCTGGAGATGGAGGTGGGGGGGGGCATACCTGGAAGCGGCCAATGATGGCGGGCACCTTCCGTCGCAGCAACTCCAGGTTCCTGGGCGGGGGAAACTTCTTGCGCTTCTTGGGCGGTGCCAGCTCCTCGGGGGTGGGCGGCCGCAGCTCGGGGTACACGTGGTGCATGTACCAGTCGAAGGAGTGGCACCGCAGGCGCTTGCGCAGGGCCTGCCGGGCAGACACATCCCCAAACCACTGGTTGCGGGCGTCCTTGCGGGTCTGCAGGTAGTAGGCCTGAGAGGAGAACGGAGGGGCAGATGGGGCAAGACCACCACACACGGGGAGGGAATGCAGGTGAGGCCTTAAAATGCATGCAGCCAAATGGTGTGTCTTAACACACCTGCGGAGCCGGCACAAAAAACACAAGGAAAATGAGAGGAAACCGAATGGGACATGGGTGGGGCATGTAATGCAAGGGCAAGGTGGCCAATGGTGCCTCAGGACAACAAAGTGGGATCCGAGAGAAGGTAAAACATAGCAGCTGGCACAGAACAGGGTCAACCAGAGTGGACGCTTGTTTCATCTCACAACTTGTTCGCAGCGTTGCGAAAGGAAGAGCTCTCTGGTCCAATCAGGGCCAAGGAAGACAGCAAATAGTCCCTCAAATATCTCAGCAGTGTTGTGACTTTTTTAATTACTGCAGTAATTGAAAAGGTAGCAAAAGGTTGGTGTTATTGAAATACAGTGACCACTTCATTCATTTTCAAGTTAGCAGAGAAAGACTGCACGAACACAGCACTGCAAAGGCCTGCTGCGAAGGTGAGCGCCACACTTCGTAAACATGATGTAGTCTCCTGCGCACATCAGATGGACACTGGTGCTCTTTCCTTCCCAGCAATGAAGCCACCAGTCGTAGGGCTAGCGGGTGTGGAAAAACACATTTTTCACCGCACACCGTTGATTGGCTCAGATCACCACAGCCTTCGGAGCGCTGCAAACAACTTATGAGACGAAGTACAGCCCAAATGAAGTACAATGGAGTACAGATGAAGAATGTGGTGTGAAACCCACATGGGGTTCCAGGGATTGAAGAAGCTTGCTGGCCTCTTAAATCATCTAACCCCTCACCAATCAGTCGCAGCAATAATGCTGTCAAGCGTGTGGATGCACACATTGAGTGCAGAAGACATGAGAAGTGACCAATGCAGGTTACAGTTGTGGACTGCACCCTTCCTATTTGTGTCCGTGTTTGTAGGCATCACAGCCTGCCTTTTCATGCAGTCACTACCAGCATGCTTTGAGCAGTTGCATGTGTTATGAACGCTAACGCCTATGTTTTACAGTGAATGATGCTTGGTTTGGTTTAGTTTATGGGGGTTTAATGTCCCAAAGCGACTCAGGCTATGAGGGACGCCATAGTGAAGGGCTCCAAAAATTTCAACCACCTGGGGTTCTTTAACTCTTTCGCTACCGCGCCATAGGCCATCGTTCGCATATGATCGATTCAAATCGCCCGCGCAAAAAAGCTAATTTTGGAGCGTCGTGGACGTGCTACGCCATCTAGTTAGCGAGCACAACAACTGCTCTTTCGATTGCAGCGTTGGTTTCAGTGTTTTGACATGAGGGGGCGCCGTGAAAAATAAAACTTTGAACGGCCGCAGCAGCGTCAGCCGGAGAAAATGGCGTCCGCGTCGCCGCGCGCTCCTCGAAAGCGAAAGCTGACACCGAGCACGTCGGCCGGTTTCGGTTTCGTGTTTTGCGATGAAAGCAGAGGTTATTAGTCGGGCAACAATGTACAAACGTCAGATTTCGGTTTCGACAGCGAGATTTCGCCTCGGGGGCCTGGAACGTCAGCGCGTACTTGCATATAAGTTCTGTTTTCGTTCGCTGTGTGTTTTCTGCGGTGCATACGGTTTGTAATTGATGACAGTGGTTTATTTTTGTGCTTCAGGGTCTTGACAACGCATGACGAAGACAGTTTGCCAAATGCTCAAGGTCGCGTCGCGTTTTTCAACCAAGACGACAGCTAGGTGTCCATATCGGCACATCGCTGCAGAGCGGCGCTCGGAGATTCGCTCGACTTCTCGACTTTTTTTTTATACTCTTCACAGCGGAAATGATGAAGACCGTGTGCGGAAACACTAATAAGTATGCATGGATGAAGATTTTCAGCAAATTCGGCGTGACGGCTCATGGGAAGACGTGAATCTGTTGGATATTCTGATGTTCATTGGAATCATCATATACATTGGAATTGTTGACCTGCCATGACTGTATCTCTCCTGAAATACCAGAATAATCTATTCTGGCCCTCTGCCATCAAAAATCAGTTCTCAAAATTGGTTTTTCCCTTTTTTTGTTTTTTTTTTTTGCACGTAACGGACCCGGATAATTCAGTGGCGGCAGCTTCTATTGGCAAGACTTGGAAAGTGCCCTGGCTTTTGAACCATATCGATAAAACTTATTTCATCGATCTTGATGTTTTAGAGCTTGCCTAAAATGCCAAATTTTATCAGCTGGCTTTCAGGGAGCAGCTCATTCAAGAAATCTTCGGGTATGATGAGGGAAAAGAAGTCCATGCCCCCAATCCTCTCATAGAATGCATTCAACACCAACCGAAAGGAATGAAAAAAAGAAGAAACTGCTAACTCGGCTATCAGAGAACAAGGGAGGAACAAAGATAAAACCTTATGTGAAGCACTTGTCAGTCTACCTCTGCTTCACATTTTCACCCCTGATTGCTCTTCACAGTGGCACCACAGTCATGACCCATGACTTGACAAGCCATGGAAAGTGCAGTAAATTTTTCTCATAGCTGAAACTGTGAATAATGACAGCTATAAACTTGTGCAACAGTTTGTATATTCCAGTTTTCCTCTAATCAAGTTCGGGCTTAGTGCAGCCGGTAATTTTTGTTTTTGCTATATACTTTTTTTTGTGTTTTTAGCGAATTTCACATATAAATGTTCATTTACTTTTGCACAAACAACTCTTCTGTTTGTATCATTCAGAAGTGTAACTAATAAGCTACAATTTCATGCATTGCAATGTGTGCTGGCTGTATTAGTTCTTGTGAAAAAAATTTTTCTTTCAGTACACTCCAAATTGTGCATTTTTCCGCGGTAGCGAAAGAGTTAATGTGCACTGACATCGCACAGTATACGGGCGCACTTTATATAGAGCTATCTGTTATCAAAATTGTAAATTGTCGCGGAAAATGTCCTAAAGCAACACATGGGCTAAGCGATGCCACAGTGGAGGGCTCCAGATTAATTCTGACCATGTGGGGTTCTTTAATGCGTGCTGACATTGCACAGCGCGTAGGCGCCCGTTGCTGCGCTGAGCAGTGTGTCTTGGCATGAGCCTTGGAGTAACCAAGCGAAGTAGCACATGAGATGGTAAAAGAGAGTGAATGTAGATCGCAGAGGAGGACGAAAGAGTGTGATAGTGAAGAATGCGCAAGGAGGAAGGCAGTAGCATGAAAGTAAGCCATGTGGCGGTGACTCACAACAAAAAATAAAAGAAAGAAAACATTTTTCTGGAGCACGCTCAAAGGCTTGGGCTCCCGCTTCCACCCCTCAGCTCACGGTACTGGGGAGCTTGGAAAGCGCTGCAATAAGACTAGTTTGAATGAACAGGGCAGGTAATGACCGCAGATCCGGATCATGGGAGGAAAATAACTAGAAGAATAAGAATGAAGTGCAGCGCATATGGCAGGTTCGCTCAGGTCATGAATGGCAGTTTACCTAGTATTCCTCAAGAGAAAAGTGTACAACAGCTATATCTTACCGGTACTCACCTATGGGGCAGAAACGTGGAGGCTAACAAAGAGGGCTCAGCTTAAGTTAAGGACAACGCAGTGAGCTATGGAAAGGAAAATGATAGGTGTAACGTTAAGAGATCAGAGTGGGTGGGGGAACAAACGCAGGTTAATGACATCCTAGTTGAAATCAAGAGGAAGAAATGGGCTTGGGCAGGGCATGTAATGCAAAGGCAAGATAACCGCTGGTCCTTAAGGGTAACAGAGTGGATTCCATGAGAAGGCAAACGTAGCAGGGGGCGGCAGAAAGTAAGGTGGGTGAATGACATTAAGAAGTTTGCGGGGATACGGTGGCCGCAACTGGCGAAGGACAGGGTTAGTTGGAGAGACATGGGAGAGGCCTTTGCCCTGCATTGGGCGTAGTCAGGCTGATGATGATGATGTATAAACACACGTGCATAACAAGTATGCACTGTGTGAATTTGTATTTTCGGCTGTAACATGGGAAGTCCACTTAGTAGAAACCACGAATACAATGAACACAACCATCAGGTTCATTATACGTAAGTGGCTCAACTGTATTAGCACAGTTGTGTTGTTTTTCCTTCACTGCCCTTGTCTGCAAGCGCTACCCGTCCCATGATTCGAAACATTACCCAGAGGAAAAGGTGGCACCACTGTTAATGTGTTTTTCATAAAAGCCCACTTCATCCACCGTGGTATTGCCGGCAAGACGAGGTTGCTTGGCTTAGCTAGTGCTAACCATAAAACATGCAAAAATATAAATTTTCACAAAAAAAATATGCAAGAAAATGCTGTTTTATAATCAAAATGTCCTATAATAAGATCTGATAACTGTGCATTGCAATAAATGAGAAGTGCAGACAGGTGTAAACGAGCACTGAATTTATCTGTCAGAGGGGGCCTTCTATTCATATCACAAAATATAACTAACCACCAAAATCAAATTTTTGAGTTTACCAGGCACACTTTTTAGAGCAAATATTCTTTAAAGAAAATTGTTCACTTAAAATAGAACACTTTGGAAGCTTCCGTCTAGGCACTGTAAAAAAATAGAAATGTTTCATTGGTGTCAAATGCTATTGCGAGTTCGTGCTCTATGATCATGCCACGAGAAACGCCCTCTCACTACGTCCTGGCACTGCGCTTATGAATTATGCAACAAAAAACATGAACTCGGAAGCGCAAACCTGTCTTACCATAAGTAAGCAATGCCTGCGATCATGCAAACACATGAAACCTCTCTGCTTAACAAGGTTGTGTTGTTTGGTTTGGTTTATGGGGGTTTAATGTCCCAAAGCGACTCAGGGTACGAGAGACGCCGTAGTGGAGGGCTCTGGAAATTTCGACCACCTGGGTTTCTTTAACGTGCACTGACATCGCACAGTACACGGGCCTCTAGAATTTCGCCTCCATAGAAATTCGACCATCGTGGGTGGGATCGAACCCACATCTTTCAGGTCAGCAGCTGAGTGCCATCACCACTCAGCCACCGCGGTGGACCAAGGTTGTATTGTAAGCCAGTTGGTGATCCATCTTGAAAAAGCGCCTCTGCACAGCAAACAGGGACAAATAAGGCAATGGAAGAAACCCTCTGTGATGTTTCTTCGGTCGCCTTATTTGTCCCTGCTTGCCGTGCAGGGGCGCTTTTTCAGCTTTTTCTCACCCGGAGTGAAATGAAGCACACCGATAACAGTTACCAAACCAACCGCAGACTTGCACTTATCATCCAGAGCTCATAAAACTGCTCTTCACTGAAATGGCATGTCAGCACACATATGTACAAAGAAGTGGATTGGTGAAGGCATTCAATAATTTTCATTTGCTGTCTCAATATACAGAACATCTGCACTGTTTTCAGAAATGTGACAACTTGAAATCGTTTTGCCAGCAGCCATCATTATTTACTACACAAACAATAAACTTTGCCCATCATCACTTGCCTCCCATGGAACTAAAACTAAAGATTACTTCTGTTTCCAAAATCGTGCAGCCAGAAACAACACAGGTGGGTAAGCTCATGCAGGACTTAACATGGAATGATCGACGCTCTTCACAGAGAAAGCAGACCAGTATATCTGTGAATTTTACCTCACAGAAACACAGTTACTGCTACCTGCCCATTCTTTGCAGTGACCATGTTTGTTTCAATGCAGTTACTGCAGCTTTCAGATGCTTCAGATCTCAAATGAACTGCGTGCGCAGCCGGATAACTGCACCACCAGAAAGAGCGCAAAACATCAATAACTTTAAACCAAACAACCAAAAAATCCCATCTGTAAAACAGTCAACAAGCCACCAGATGTTGATCCGGAACCACATTTTCTCAGCATGCCTTGGGCATCTTTAATGGTTGAAATGCAGGGACGCCAGCTTTCCCTCTAGTTAACGTTTAGAAACTCTGCTGGTGTGTCGCTGGTCGGCCGGTCATTGCAGGATGTGCAGCGTCGCCAGTTGGGTGCACTCTAGTTTTGATTTTGCACCACAGGCGAGCATCGTGATAACGTTTTAGAGCGAAAGCTATACTTCACGACCCCAAAGCTGTAAAAGCTCGGCCATCACTGAAGCTTTGACCTTGACCCTGAATAAGTAAATAAACAAAATAAATATTGTCGCAACTAGGATTCGAAGCCACAGCAGCGCGAACAGATCAGCCTCACTGGCCAGTGCACGACAGCACTATGCTACCGATACAGCTAATCACGCCTCGTGTTAAACTGCAATATACTCTCATGCTTTGCATTGCACTTTGCATCTTCATCAACTTCCATGTACAGCGCAAACTGATCAGATCAGCTTAACCTCAATCTATATCATCGCCAGACATGCCGACGACCCAGCAAAGCAAAAGCATGAGCCAACCAGGCTAAACACCTGCTTCCGCATGTCTACTTGGTTTAACTACGCTAAAACTCTACCACACACACACACACACACACACACACACACACACACACACACACACACACACACACACACACACACACACACACACACACACACACACACACACACACACACACACACACACACACAATTTCTGGTACACCTGGTGCTTGCACTTCTACGACGGCAGTTCCAGGTGGTCTCGACAAAGAGACAAGTAGCGACTGACATGTTCGTACCACGCGTCACACAACGTCTTCAAAGAATCCTAGCCACAGCATTTCTGCCGCATATCTCAAAGAATTGATTTCGAGATGCGTGGGGCCCTATTTGACGCAGCGACAGGAGCACATGCACACTTCGTCAATGCCAAAAGCATGCAAGGTCTCAGTATTAATTCATCACAGGACGAAAACAAGTGCTTATATAATGCGCGAGCGAAAAAAAGAAGCTATGCACTTTAGCCAGTGTTGTGGGTGCATCCATTATGTATACACGTCCACTGTTCGAGTCTGATTTCTAGGAGAACCCCGAATATCGTGTCAGGGCACAAATTTCAAAACAGTGAAAGACCAATGCCGAGATGTTTGGAAATAAACCTTGTCCATGGATTATCAGGTATAACTTATCAGTGCTCTCTACCGGTTTCATGACACCGAAGTTTGACAAACAATGCATGCACTGGGATCCCAGAATAATGTGGCAGCATGATGCCCACCTTGTACTCATCCATCCAAACGTGCGCCACGCGGAGAGAGTTCTTGGTGAGGGTGTCTTCACCACTGGGCGATCCGTAGGGCCGCCTCCGACGAAACACGTGCCCCACCCGGGAGCAGGGCAAGATCTCCAGCCGACCACCGCACATCCAGATCTGAGTGCCAGAAGAGAGGCTCATGTCAACCCCTGCATGTCTGCTGCCCAACACAGCGCACCTAGTGCCGAGCCTAGTAGATGCACACCCCAATCATACCAAGAACACTGACTGCCCTGGTTGCACTCAAAGTTGCCAATGACACATCATGCCCCATGACCTCGACAGATAGCCGTAGTACTGCTAATCTAGTAAAAAGGCATCACCAGTGCTCCAATCAGCATCTGACAGTGGTGCACATCAGTGTTCATTATGCCAGCTGATGTGCGGTCGATAAGCACTGCCAACGCGGGCAGGCGACTGAGCTCAAAAAGTAAAACTACACGGCCGGGCTAGTTTTGGCCAAGCAACGGGGCTTCTCTGACCATTGCAATGCCTGTCGTTAAGCACACGTCAGAGGTGAAAAGGCTGCATGCACTTGCCCTGCCCGTGACACTGCAACTGAGCCCCTCCGTAGAGTCCCAAGTGAAATTCCGCTAAAGGGTTTGCCCCCATATAACACCTGACCAAAACAAGATAGTGGAGCTCCCGCCAGAAGACTTGTGAAGGCAGCAGTAGCAGTGCCATGGGTGTGTGCACGAAGTATGGAGCACCTCATGGGAGAAAAAAGAAAAAAAAGAAGCTCACTGTTTCGAGCTGCGATTGTACACAATGGGCTGTTGGCCATCTTGGTTTGATAAACTGCGATAACCTGGAAAGCCCACTTATAGAATTTCGCATAAGGTGCTAGGCCAGCAATGTCCAATGACACAAACCGCGAGATGTCACAGTCCAGATGATAAACGACAGAAAACAAAGTAAAAAGGATGCTTCTGAACTGTTCTTCCGACGCTCTCAATTCAGTCTTTAGGTAATTTGGTTCCATACCAATCGTATTTGCGAAAGTTGGTGGTATTCAGTCGTAACCAGTCATAGGAATTGTTGCATAACTATTTACCAAATAAAATACAGTATTTACATGATTGTAAGTCGACCCCCCAATATTGCATGTCAAGAAAAAAACAACTTGGAGGTCATTTAAGCTTGGCCTTCAATAGTAGAACGCGCATGATCTGGCCGCCACCACTTACCGTGAGCTGCTATCAGCTCTCGCACACGGGCGAACCCGAGGACACAATCCAAAACAAAAATGTATTAGTCACTGGACTACTCATCCACACTTGCGCCATCATCCTCACTAGTGCTGCTGTCGTGATCGCTGCTATGGTCCCATAGCACATCGTTCTAATGTCGCTGTGCAGCGAAATCCCACACTTCGCAAACAGACACACCACAAAACTACAGGGGACCGCCGAAAATATTGCCTCGCTGCTGTGATCGCACCTGTATCACCCGTTCCGAGGCATCGCACTTATGGCCTGGCACGCAGTTGTTTGTTTCTTCGGCATAAAGAATGTCAGCCATCTTGAATGTAGCCATTAATAAGCGCCGGATGCTTACTGGACCCGGAACACAAATGACAACTGACGGAACATTACATTACAAACTGCCCACACGAAAATGATTTCCATTACCAGCTGGAATATGGAACCTGGAAATATTTTCCAGCTTGGAATCAGGCAGGAAATATTTTCCAGCTGGAGATCAAGCTGGAAATATTTCCAGCTGGGAATCAAGCTGGAAATATTTCCAGCTGGAAATCAAGCTTGAAATAATTCCAGCTGGAAATCAAGCTGGAAATAATTCCAGCTGGAAATAATTCCAGCTGGGAATGAAGCTGGAAATAATTCCAGCTGGGAATCAAGCTGGAAATATTTCCAGCTTGGAATCAGGCAGGAAATATTTTCCAGCTGGAAATCAAGCTGGAAATAATTCCAGCTGGGAATCAGACATGAAATATTTACCAGCTGGAGATCAAGCTGGAAATATTTCTAGCTGGAAATCAAGCTGGAAATATTTCCAGCTGGAAATCAAGCTTGAAATAATTCCAGCTGGGAATCAAGCTGGAAATAATTCCAGCTGGGAATCAAGCTGGAAATAATTCCAGCTGGAAATCAAGCAGGAAATATTTACAGCTGGAAATCAAGCAGGAAATATTTCCAGCTGGAAATCAAGCTGGAAATATTTCCAGCTGGAAATCAAGCTGGAAATAATTCCAACTGGGAATCAAGCTGGAAATATTTCCAGCTGGGAATCAAGCTGGAAATAATTCCAGCTGGAAATCAAGCTGGAAATATTTCCAGCTGGAAATCAAGCTGGAAATATTTCCAGCTGGGAATCAAGCTGGAAATAATTCCAGCTCGGGATCAAGCTGGAAATAATTCCAGCTGGAACACAAGCAGGAAATATTTCCAGCTGGAAATCAGGCTGGAAATAATTCCAGCTGGAAATCAAGCTGGAAATAATTCCAGCTGGGAATCAAGCTGGAAATAATTCCAGCTGGAAATCAAGCTGGAAATAATTCCAGCTGGGAATCAAGCAGGAAATATTTCCAGCTGGGCATCAAGCTGAAAATAATTCCAGCTGGAAATCAAGCTGGAAATAATTCCAGCTGGGAATCAAGCAGAAAATAATTCCAGCTGGAAATCAAGCTGGAAATAATTCCATCTGGGAATCAAGCTGGAAATAATTCCAGCTGGGAATCAAGCTGGAAATAATTCCAGCTGAAAATCAAGCAGGAAATATTTCCAGCTGGAAATCAAGCTGGAAATAATTCCAGCTGGGAATCAAGCAGGAAATATTTCCAGCTGGAAATCAAGCTGGAAATAATTCCAGCTGGGAATCAAGCTGGAAATATTTCCAGCTGGAAATCAAGCTGGAAATAATTCCAGCTGGGAATCAAGCTGGAAATAATTCCAGCTGGGAATCAAGCTGCAAATGATTCCAGCTGGCAATCAAGCTGGAAATAATTCCAGCTGGAAATCAAGCTGGAAATAATTCAAGCTGGGAATCAAGCAGGAAATATTTCCAGCTGGGAATCAAGCTGGAAATAATTCCGGCTGGGAATCAAGCTGGAAATAATTCCAGCTGGAAAACAAGCAGGAAATATTTCCAGCTGGAAATAATTCCAGCTGGGAATCAAGCTGGAAATAATTCCAGCTGAAAATCAAGCAGGAAATATTTCCAGCTGGAAATCAAGCTGGAAATAATTCCAGCTGGGAATCAAGCAAGAAATATTTCCAGCTGGAAATCAAGCTGGAAATAATTCAAGCTGGGAATCAAGCAGGAAATATTTCCAGCTGGAAATAATTCCATTGCAGAAGAACTTGCTTTGGGGCTAGTTGGTTCATGATTGCAGTTCAGAATGGCGCAAAAGTGGTTTTCTTTTCTGCCGATGGTGTTTCGAAATATGAATTCAAACCAAGAATATGTGTTTTTTCTGCTTCCGGTTCATGGTTGATATGTCTTGCCTTATAAAAGAGGGTGTTTCTGAAATAAATTCAGTTGGTAGTAGGCGCTCTTTGTGTCATCCCCTTTTTTCCTGTGTGTGTCTTTTGCGCCATTCTGAACTACAAATAATTCCAGCTGGGAATCAAGCAGGAAATAATTCCAGCTGGAAATCAAGCTGTCCAGCTGGGAATCAAGCTGGAAATAATTCCAGCTGAAAATCAAGCAGGAAATATTTCCAGCTGGAAATCAAGCTGGAAATAATTCCAGCTGGGAATCAAGCAGAAAATATTTCCAGCTGGAAATCAGGCTGGAAATAATTCCAGCTGGAAATCAAGCTGGAAATAATTCCAGCTGGGAATCAAGCTGGAAATAATTCCAGCCGGGAATCAAGCTGGAAATAATTCCAGCTGGAAAACAAGCATTTCCAGCTGGCAATCAGGCTGGAAATAATTCCAGCTGGAAATCAAGCTGGAAATAATTCCAGCTGGGAATCAAGCAGGAAATATTTCCAGCTGGGCATCAAGCTGGAAATCAAGCTGGAAATAATTCCAGCTGGAAATCAAGCTGGAAATAATTTCAGCTGGGAATCAAGCAGGAAATAATTCCAGCTGGGAATCAAGCTGGAAATAATTCCAGCTGAAAATCAAGCAGGAAATATTTCCAGCTGGAAATAATTCCAGCTGGGAATCAAGCAGGAAATATTTCCAGCTGGAAATCAAGCTGGAAATAATTCCAGCTGGGAATCAAGCTGGAAATAATTCCAGCTGGGAATCAAGCTGGAAATAATTCCAGCTGGAAATCAAGCTGGAAATAATTCAAGCTGGGAATCAAGCAGGAAATAATTCCAGCTGGAAATCAAGCTGGAAATAATTCAAGCTGGGAATCAAGCAGGAAATATTTCCAGCTGGGAATCAAGCTGGAAATAATTCCGGCTGGGAATCAAGCTGGAAATAATTCCAGCTGGAAAACAAGCAGGAAATATTTCCAGCTGGGAATCAAGCTGGAAATAATTCCAGCTGAAAATCAAGCAGGAAATATTTCCAGCTGGAAATCAAGCTGGAAATAATTCCAGCTGGGAATCAAGCAAGAAATATTTCCAGCTGGAAATCAAGCTGGAAATAATTCAAGCTGGGAATCAAGCAGGAAATATTTCCAGCTGGAAATAATTCCATTGCAGAAGAACTTGCTTTGGGGCTAGTTGGTTCATGATTGCAGTTCAGAATGGCGCAAAAGTGGTTTTCTTTTCTGCCGATGGTGTTTCGAAATATGAATTCAAACCAAGAATATGTGTTTTTTCTGCTTCCGGTTCATGGTTGATATGTCTTGCCTTATAAAAGAGGGTGTTTCTGAAATAAATTCAGTTGGTAGTAGGCGCTCTTTGTGTCATCCCCTTTTTTCCTGTGTGTGTCTTTTGCGCCATTCTGAACTACAAATAATTCCAGCTGGGAATCAAGCAGGAAATAATTCCAGCTGGAAATCAAGCTGTCCAGCTGGGAATCAAGCTGGAAATAATTCCAGCTGAAAATCAAGCAGGAAATATTTCCAGCTGGAAATCAAGCTGGAAATAATTCCAGCTGGGAATCAAGCAGAAAATATTTCCAGCTGGAAATCAGGCTGGAAATAATTCCAGCTGGAAATCAAGCTGGAAATAATTCCAGCTGGGAATCAAGCTGGAAATAATTCCAGCCGGGAATCAAGCTGGAAATAATTCCAGCTGGAAAACAAGCATTTCCAGCTGGAAATCAGGCTGGAAATAATTCCAGCTGGAAATCAAGCTGGAAATAATTCCAGCTGGGAATCAAGCAGGAAATATTTCCAGCTGGGCATCAAGCTGGAAATAATTCCAGCTGGAAATCAAGCTGGAAATAATTTCAGCTGGGAATTAAGCAGGAAATAATTCCAGCTGGGAATCAAGCTGGAAATAATTCCAGCTGAAAATCAAGCAGGAAATATTTCCAGCTGGAAATAATTCCAGCTGGGAATCAAGCAGGAAATATTTCCAGCTGGAAATCAAGCTGGAAATAATTCCAGCTGGGAATCAAGCTGGAAATAATTCCAGCTGGGAATCAAGCTGGAAATAATTCCAGCTGGAAATCAAGCTGGAAATAATTCAAGCTGGGAATCAAGCAGGAAATAATTCAAGCTGGGTCAAGCAGCAGCACCATCGGGACATCCGCTGGCTGAACACAACGCACCCACGTCAGCACCCGTTGACCCTGCACCCCAGGAGACGACGCTGCGCCGGTCAGCCCGGGTGAAGAAACCAGTGGATCGCTATGGCTATTAGGAGGAACGGATGCTGCTGATAGCAGAAGCGATAAGCCACCAACTGAACCCGTGCCGACACCGATCTTTCATTCGTTTCTCTCTCTCCCTCGCCCCTCTTTCCCTCGCCCTTCTGGCTATATAATATCCCTTGATCCGAGAATAAAGCGTCATTCTCCGGCCTGGCTACGCTGTCTGATGCATCGACCGGGAGCGGCTTGTCCACCGACAACGCCGTCTCAACAGTGGCGACGAGGCTGAACCAGGACATCGGGCCCAGGGCAGCGGCACACATGGGTCACAGGCTACCGGACTTCGATGATGAAAAAGATAAGTGGCAAGCTTACCTAGTGAAAGTTGAAGCGTACTTGGAAGCCAATGAAATCACAGTTGACGCAAAGAAAAGGGCCTTGCTCGTAGCCGCCCTTGGGACAAAGACAGTTCAAGTTTTGTGCAGTAAAGTAGCGCCAGCAAAAGCAAGTTCGCTGAGCTACGATGAGGTGGTCGACACTTTGAGCAGCTACTATGATCCTACACCGAACGAGATAGCAGAAAGTTTCAAGTTCTTCAACCGCTATCAGAAAGAAGAGGAATCCGTGCAAGAATTCATTGTTGCTGTACGACAAATAGCACAGAACTGCAATTTTTCGTCTATGCTAGACAGAATGATCAGAGACCGCATCGTGTGCGGCATCAGATCGAAAAGTTTGCAAAAGCAACTTCTGGCGAAAAAGGACCTGTCGCTAAAGGAAGCAGAGGCTCTCGCGCTAGCTGCAGAAAGCGCGGAACTTGATTCACGGGGCATAACCGGACAAGCTCTGGGTGCTAACGTGCTCAATGTAACTCGTCGGCGCAAACCAGAGAGAGAAAAGCCGAAGTTCAGGCCACAAAAGCAATGCCAGTGCTGCGGGAACCATGGCCACAAGACGGAAGCGTGTCGCTTTAACAGACGGCAATGTTTCAAATGCAGACAGTACGGTCATCTAGCGAGGATGTGCTCTTCATCGGACATTGTTAACAGAACCGGTACCATGGAAGCGCAAACGCAGCAGGAATCTGAGGACAGTGATAGTAGTACATCGCAGATTTGGTCTCTCCGCACGAAGCAGACACTGCTACCGCCCATTCAGAAAACATTCACGTGGAACGGCGTTGACCTAAAAATGGACATTGATACCGGATCCCCAGTCTGCGTCATTTCAAAAGCTATCTATGACAAGCATCGTAAGGAATGGCCTCCGCTTGCGAAATCGCCGATAAAGTTGTCGTGCTATCTCGGGAAGCTACCCGTACTTGGGGTAATGAGCATGGACGTGTCTTATCAAGCAGCGACCGTTGAATGCAACCTGGTGGTGTTAAACTGCAAAGGCCCCAGTCTTTGTGGCCGGGATCTATTGCAGAAACTGGATGACACGGGAACGGCTGTCCTTCACGTCAAGGCGCAACCCAACAAGACCAGCACAATTCCGCCAGCTGCCCCGCTACCGGCTTTGGCACTACTGACCAGTTACGCCGATCTTTTCACCGAGACCACGGGACTCCTGAAAGGCCCGCCAGCCCGGATTCATCTCAAGAGCGGATCGACTCCGAAGTTTTTCAAGGCAAGGAAGGTTCCTTTTGCGTACAAAGAGAAAGTGTCGCAGGAGTTGGATAGGCTCGCGGAAGCAGGGATAATATCTCCAGTGCCATATTCGGAATGGGCCACGCCCATTGTTCCCGTCTTGAAAAAGGACGGCTCGGTGCGCATTTGCGGAGACTTTAAAGCTACACTAAATCCAGTGTGTGAGGTTGAGCAATACCCGCTGCCAGTCATTGACGATATGTTTGCCAATTTAGCGGGAGGAGAACGGTTCAGTGTGCTAGATCTGCGGGATGCCTATAACCAGGTCGCGCTAGACGAGGATTCGCGGAAACTGACCGTCATTAACACTCACAAAGGGCTCTACTGCTACAATCGGCTACCATTCGGTATCTCATCGGCGCCAGCAATCTTCCAGCGGAAAATTGAATCGGTACTCCAAGGGTTAACCGGCGTGCAGGCCTACCTTGACGATGTGCTGATAGCTGATAAGAGCCAAGATGACGCCAACTTGAAAGCAGTGCTGCAGCGCTTCAGGGAACATGGTATTAAGCTGCGCTCTGATAAATGTCGCTTCGCCGAGCAAGCAGTCACATATCTTGGTCATCGCATTGACAAAAACAGGTTGCATCCAATTGAGAAGAACATCGATGCTATCCGACTAGCCCCTTCTCCGCGTAATGTTACAGAGTTGCGTGCTTTTCTTGGATTCATCACGTTCTACAATAAGTTTCTCCCTAATCTGTCCACATTGCTTGCTCCTTTGTACAAGCTGCTGACGAAGGGAGCCAGGTGGATGTGGAGCGAAAAAGAGCAAGCTGCATTCGAGCTGGCGAAAAAGGCTCTTTGCGCAGCTCCTGTGCTAACGTATTTCAATCCGAAGCTCGAGCTACTTTTGGAATGCGACGCCTCTCCTCATGGGGTAGGAGCGGCACTGTTCCATCGCATAAATGGAGAAAACAGGCCCATTGGATTTCGGTCCCGGACCTTGACTTCGGCTGAAACGAAGTATTCACAGATTGAACGGGAAGCGTTAGCTCTTGTCTACGGTGTTTCACGTTTCCGTGACTACCTACTTGGCAGGGAGTTCACCCTGGTCACGGATCACCGTCCTCTGCTTGGCCTTCTGCGAATGGATCGCCAGACCCCAGTCATGGCCGCCGCCAGAATACAAAGATGGGCGCTCTTACTGGGAGCGTACAAATACAAGCTGCTTTGCAAGTCCGGTAAAATGATGGTCAACGCGGACGTCCTAAGCCGTTTACCTCAAACCTTGCAGGAAACCGAGACTGCACCAGAAGGCGACGCAGAGTTTGTTCTCGCCATCGACCAGTGGGACCAGTCGGCCATCACCATAAATGAATTGCGGTCACTTACAGCAACGGACGAGGTGCTACCCCTTGTATGCAGGTACGTCCGTGAGGGTTGGCCCAACGCGTGTTCAACCGGTAACTCTGAGATGATGGCTTTCTACAAAAAGCGGCAGGAGTTATCTGTTCAGGATGGCCTCCTACTGTGGGGACATCGTGTAGTAATCCCCAAACAGGCACGCGCTAGATTGCTGATGATGCTGCACGAAGCCCATCAGGGCGTCTGCACCATGAAGAAGGTAGCGCGGTCTAAATTTTGGTGGCCGGAGATTGACCTGGATATTTGCCGAATTGCCGCTCAATGCAGAAACTGTGTCCAGGCTTTACCAATGCCACCAGCTCGTGAGCCAGTGAACTGGCCAGCAACCGAAGAAAAGTGGTCCCGTCTGCACCTGGATTTCGCCGGACCTATCAGAGATAAAATGTTGCTAATCGTGGTAGATTCCCACAGTAAGTGGATCGAGGCAATTCCACTAGCGCGTGCAACGTCAAGTAGCACGGTAAACGCGCTGCGTACGCTGTTCAGCCAGTTCGGACTACCGCGCACTGTAGTAACTGATAATAGCACGCCCTTTACGGGGTCGGATTTCGCCACATTCATGGAAAGAAACGGCATTGCCCACATTCGGACACCGCCCTACCATCCTCAGAGCAATGGACTCGCAAAACGTGCAGTCAGGACGGTGAAGGATGGACTAAAGAAGATGCCGGGCGTGGATCTCTCAACCGCACTCGCGCGAGTTTTGTGTCGTTACAGGAATGCCCCGCGGCAGTCCGGCCTTTCACCTTCAGAAACACTGTTAGGTTATCGACTACGCACTCGACTTGACATGTGTTTTCCTCCCAGGAACAAAGCTGCGCAGCTGTGCAGGGAAGCTAAGAGAACTTCGGACGACGCCAGCTGGAGTTTCGCTCCGGGGGACCCAGTACTAGTCCGTAACTATGGAGTGGGTGACAAGTGGACACCCGGAAAGGTGAAGTCAACAACAGGCGCTCGACTAGTTACTGTCAAGACGGAAGATGAGGTGGTGGTTCGTCGTCATGCTGATCAAGTCCGCAAACGCTACGACGAGGGCTCCACACACACAGGGACAAACAGTCAAGCAGCAGCACCATCGGGACATCCGCTAGCTGAACACAACGTACCCACGTCAGCACCCGTTGACCCTGCACCCCAGGAGACGACGCTGCGCCGGTCAGCCCGGGTGAAGAAACCAGTGGATCGCTATGGCTATTAGGAGGAACGGATGCTGCTGATAGCAGAAGCGATAAGCCACCAACAGAACCCGTGCCGACACCGATCTTTCATTCGTTTCTCTCTCTCCCTCGCCCCTCTTTCCCTCGCCCCTCTGGCTATATAATATCCCTTGATCCGAGAATAAAGCGTCATTCTCCGGCCTGGCTACGCTGTCTGATGCATCGACCGGGAGCGGCTTGTCCACCGACAACGCCGTCTCAACACTGGGAATCAAGCAGGAAATAATTCAAGCTGGGAATCAAGCAGGAAATATTTCCAGCTGGAAATAATTTTAGCTGGGAATCAAGAAGGAAATATTTCCAGCTGGAAATAATTCCAGCTGGGAATCAAGCTGGGAATAATTCCAGCTGGGAATCAAGCTGGAAATAATTCCAACTGGAAATCAGGCTGGAAATAATTCCAGCTGGGAATCAAGCTGGAAATAATTCCAGCTGAAAATCAAGCAGGAAATAATTCAAGCTGGGAATCAAGCAGGAAATATTTCCAGCTGGAAATAATTCCATTGCAGAAGAACTTGCTTTGGGGCTAGTTGGTTCATGATTGTAGTTCAGAATGGCGCAAAAGTGGTTTTCTTTTCTGCCGATGGTGTTTCGAAATATGAATTCAAACCATGAATATGTGTTTTTTCTGCTTCCGGTTCGTGGTTGATATGTCTTGCCTTATAAAAGAGGGTGTTTCTGAAATAAATTCAGTTGGTAGTAGGCGCTCTTTGTGTCATCCCCTTTTCTCCTGTGTGTGTGTCTTTTGCGCCATTCTGAACTACAAATAATTCCAGCTGGGAATCAAGCAGGAAATAATTCCAGCTGGAAATCAAGCTGTCCAGCTGGGAATCAAGCTGGAAATAATTCCAGCTGGGAATCAAGCAGGAAATATTTCCAGCTGGAAATCAGGCTGGAAATAATTCCAGCTGGAAATCAAGCTGGAAATAATTCCAGCTGGAAATCAAGCTGGAAATAATTCCAGCTGGGAATCAAGCTGGAAATAATTCCAGCTGGGAATCAAGCTGGAAATAATTCCAGCTGGAAAACAAGCATTTCCAGCTGGAAATCAGGCTGGAAATAATTCCAGCTGGGAATCAAGCAGGCAATATTTCCAGCTGGGCATCAAGCTGGAAATCAAGCTGGAAATCAAGCTGGAAATAATTCCAGCTGGAAATCAAGCTCGAAATAATTCCAGCTGGGAATCAAGCTGGAAATATTTCCAGCTGAAAATCAAGCAGGAAATATTTCCAGCTGGAAATCAAGCTGGAAATAATTCCAGCTGGGAATCAAACTGGAAATAATTCCAGCTGGGAATCAAGCTGGAAATAATTCCAGCTGGGAATCAAGGAGGAAATATTTCCAGCTGGAAATCAAGCTGGAAATAATTCCAGCTGGGAATCAAGGAGGAAATATTTCCAGCTGGAAATCAAGCTGGAAATATTTCCAGATGGGAATCAAGCTGGAAATATTTCCAGCTGGAAATCAAGCTGGAAATATTTCCAGCTGGAAATCAAGCTGGAAATAATTCCAGCTGGAAATCAAGCTGGAAATAATTCAAGTTGGGAATCAAGCTGGAAATAATTCCAGCTGGGAATCAAGCTGGAAATATTTCCAGCTGGAAATCAAGCAGGAAATATTTCCAGCTGGAAATCAAGCAGGAAATATTTCCAGCTGGAAATCAAGCTGGAAATCATTCCAGCTGGGAATCAAGCTGGAAATCATTCCAGCTGGAAATCAAGCTGGAAATAATTCCAGGTGGGAATCAAGCTGGAAATATTTCCAGCTGGAAATCAAGCAGGAAATAATTCCAGCTGGGAATCAAGCTGGAAATCATTCCAGCTGGAAATCAAGCTGGAAATAATTCCAGCCGGGAATCAAGCTGGAAATATTTCCAGCTGGAAATCAAGCAGGAAATATTTCCAGATGGGAATCAAGCTGGAAATAATTCCAGCTGGAAATCAAGCTGGAAATAATTCCAGCTGGGAATCAAGCTGGAAATATTTCCAGCTGGGAATCAAGCTGGAAATAATTCCAGCTGGAAATCAAGCTGGAAATAATTCAAGCTGGGAATCAAGCAGGAAATAATTCAAGCTGGGAATCAAGCAGGAAAAAATTCCAGCTGGGAATCAAGCTGGAAATATTTCTAGCTGGAAATCAAGCTGGAAATAATTCCAGCTGGGAATCAAGCTGGAAATAACTCCAGCTGGGAATCAAGCTGGAAATAATTCCAGGTGAAAATCAAGCAGCAAATATTTCCAGCTGGAAATCAACATTGGTGAAAACAGCGCGAAAGGAGCCCAAAGGCGAATCAAGCTGGAAATCAAGCTGGAAATAATTCCAGCTGGGAATCAAGCAGGAAATATTTGTAGCTGGAAATCAAGCTGGAAATAATTCCAGCTGGGAATCATGCTGGAAATATTTCCAGCTGGGAATCAAGCTGGAAATATTTCCAGCTGGAAATCAAGCAGGAAATATTTTCAGCTGGAAATCAAGCTGGAAATCATTCCAGCTGGGAATCAAGCTGGAAATATTTCCAGCTGGGAATCAAGCTGGAAATAATTCCAGCTGGGAATCAAGCTGGAAATAATTCCAGCTGGAAAACAAGCATTTCCAGCTGGAAATCAGGCTGGAAATAATTCCAGCTGGAAATCAAGCTGGAAATAATTCCAGCTAGGAATCAAGCAGGAAATATTTCCAGCTGGGCATCAAGCTGGAAATCAAGCTGGAAATAATTCCAGCTGGGAATCAAGCTGGAAATAATTCCAGCTGGAAATCAAGCTGGAAATAATTCAAGCTGGGAATCAAGCAGGAAATAATTCAAGCTGGGAATCAAGCAGGAAATAATTCCAGCTGGGAATCAAGCTGGAAATATTTCCAGCTGGAAATCAAGCAGGAAATATTTCCAGATGGGAATCAAGCTGGAAATAATTCCAGCTGGGAATCAAGGAGGAAATATTTCCAGCTGGAAATCAAGCTGGAAATAATTCCAGCTGGGAATCAAGGAGGAAATATTTCCAGCTGGAAATCAAGCTGGAAATATTTCCAGATGGGAATCAAGCTGGAAATATTTCCAGCTGGAAATCAAGCTGGAAATATTTCCAGCTGGAAATCAAGCTGGAAATAATTCCAGCTGGAAATCAAGCTGGAAATAATTCAAGTTGGGAATCAAGCTGGAAATAATTCCAGCTGGGAATCAAGCTGGAAATATTTCCAGCTGGAAATCAAGCAGGAAATATTTCCAGCTGGAAATCAAGCAGGAAATATTTCCAGCTGGAAATCAAGCTGGAAATCATTCCAGCTGGGAATCAAGCTGGAAATCATTCCAGCTGGAAATCAAGCTGGAAATAATTCCAGGTGGGAATCAAGCTGGAAATATTTCCAGCTGGAAATCAAGCAGGAAATAATTCCAGCTGGGAATCAAGCTGGAAATCATTCCAGCTGGAAATCAAGCTGGAAATAATTCCAGCCGGGAATCAAGCTGGAAATATTTCCAGCTGGAAATCAAGCAGGAAATATTTCCAGATGGGAATCAAGCTGGAAATAATTCCAGCTGGAAATCAAGCTGGAAATAATTCCAGCTGGGAATCAAGCTGGAAATATTTCCAGCTGGGAATCAAGCTGGAAATAATTCCAGCTGGAAATCAAGCTGGAAATAATTCAAGCTGGGAATCAAGCAGGAAATAATTCAAGCTGGGAATCAAGCAGGAAAAAATTCCAGCTGGGAATCAAGCTGGAAATATTTCTAGCTGGAAATCAAGCTGGAAATAATTCCAGCTGGGAATCAAGCTGGAAATAACTCCAGCTGGGAATCAAGCTGGAAATAATTCCAGGTGAAAATCAAGCAGCAAATATTTCCAGCTGGAAATCAACATTGGTGAAAACAGCGCGAAAGGAGCCCAAAGGCGAATCAAGCTGGAAATCAAGCTGGAAATAATTCCAGCTGGGAATCAAGCAGGAAATATTTGTAGCTGGAAATCAAGCTGGAAATAATTCCAGCTGGGAATCATGCTGGAAATATTTCCAGCTGGGAATCAAGCTGGAAATATTTCCAGCTGGAAATCAAGCAGGAAATATTTTCAGCTGGAAATCAAGCTGGAAATCATTCCAGCTGGGAATCAAGCTGGAAATATTTCCAGCTGGGAATCAAGCTGGAAATAATTCCAGCTGGGAATCAAGCTGGAAATAATTCCAGCTGGAAAACAAGCATTTCCAGCTGGAAATCAGGCTGGAAATAATTCCAGCTGGAAATCAAGCTGGAAATAATTCCAGCTAGGAATCAAGCAGGAAATATTTCCAGCTGGGCATCAAGCTGGAAATCAAGCTGGAAATAATTCCAGCTGGGAATCAAGCTGGAAATAATTCCAGCTGGAAATCAAGCTGGAAATAATTCAAGCTGGGAATCAAGCAGGAAATAATTCAAGCTGGGAATCAAGCAGGAAATAATTCCAGCTGGGAATCAAGCTGGAAATATTTCCAGCTGGAAATCAAGCAGGAAATATTTCCAGATGGGAATCAAGCTGGAAATAATTCCAGCTGGAAATCAAGCTGGAAATAATTCCAGCTGGGAATCAAGCTGGAAATATTTCCAGCTGGGAATCAAGCTGGAAATAATTCCAGCTGGGAATCAAGCTGGAAATAATTCCAGCTGGAAAACAAGCATTTCCAGCTGGAAATCAGGCTGGAAATAATTCCAGCTGGAAATCAAGCTGGAAATAATTCCAGCTAGGAATCAAGCAGGAAATATTTCCAGCTGGGCATCAAGCTGGAAATCAAGCTGGAAATAATTCCAGCTGGGAATCAAGCTGGAAATAATTCCAGCTGGAAATCAAGCTGGAAATAATTCAAGCTGGGAATCAAGCAGGAAATAATTCAAGCTGGGAATCAAGCAGGAAATAATTCAAGCTGTGAATCAAGCAGGAAATATTTCCAGCTGGAAATAATTTTAGCTGGGAATCAAGAAGGAAATATTTCCAGCTGGAAATAATTCCAGCTGGGAATCAAGCTGGAAATTTTTCCAGCTGGAAATCAAGCTGGAAATAATTCCAGCTGGGAATCAAGCTGGAAATATTTTCAGCTGGAAATCAAGGTGGAAATAATTCCAGCCGGGAATCAAGCTGGAAATAATTCCAGCTGGGAACCAAGCTGGAAATAATTCCAGCTGAGAATCAAACTGGAAATATTTCCAGCTGGGAATCAAGCTGGAAATAATTCCAGCTGGAAATCAAGCTGGAAATATTTCCAGCTGGAAATCAAGCAGGAAATATTTCCAGCTGGAAATCGAGCTGGAAATAATTCTAGCTGGGAATCAAGCTGGAAATCATTTCAGCTGGAAATAATTCCAGCTGGGAATCAAGCTGGAAATATTTCCAGCTGGAAATCAAGCAGGAAATATTTCCAGCTGGAAATCAAGCTGGAAATAATTCTAGCTGGGAATCAAGCTGGAAATCAAACTGGAAATATTTCCAGCTGGATATCAAGCTGTAAATAATTCCAGCTGGGAATCAAGCTGGAAATAATTCCATTTTTGAATCAAGCTGGAAATAAATCCAGCTGGGAATCAAGCTGGAAATCATTCCAGCTGGAAATCAAGCAGGAAATAATTCCAGCTGGGAATCAAGCTGGAAATAATTCCAGCTGGGGATCAAGCTGGAAATATTTCCAGCTGGAAATCAAGCAGGAAATATTTCCAGCTGGAAATAATTCCAGATGGGAATCAAGCTGGAAATAATTCCAGCTGGGAATCAAGCAGGAAATATTTCCAGCTGGAAATCAAGCTGGAAATATTTCTAGCTGGAAATCAAGCTGGAAATAATTCCAGCTGGGAATCAAGCTGGAAATAACTCCAGCTGGGAATCAAGCTGGAAATAATTCCAGGTGAAAATCAAGCAGCAAATATTTCCAGCTGGAAATCAACATTGGTGAAAAACAGCGCGAAAGGAGCCCGAAGGCGAATCAAGCTGGAAATCAAGCTGGAAATAATTCCAGCTGGGAATCAAGCAGGAAATATTTGTAGCTGGAAATCAAGCTGGAAATAATTCCAGCTGGGAATCATGCTGGAAATATTTCCAGCTGGGAATCAAGCTGGAAATATTTCCAGCTGGAAATCAAGCAGGAAATATTTTCAGCTGGAAATCAAGCTGGAAATCATTCCAGCTGGGAATCAAGCTGGAAATCATTCCAGCTGGAAATCAAGCTGGAAATAATTCCAGGTGGGAATCAAGCTGGAAATATTTCCAGCTGGAAATCAAGCAGGAAATATTTCCAGCTCGGAATCAAGCTGGAAATCATTCCAGCTGGAAATCAAGCTGGAAATAATTCCAGCTGGGAATCAAGCTGGAAATATTTCCAGCTGGAAATCAAGCAGGAAATATTTCCAGCTGAAAATCAAGCTGGAAATAATTCCAGCTGGGAACAAAGCTGGAAATAATTCCAGCTGGGAATCAAGCTGGAAATAATTCCAGCTGGGAATCAAGGAGGAAATATTTCCAGCTGGAAATAATTCCAGCTGGGAATCAAGCTGGAAATAATTCCAGCTGGGAATCAAGCTGGAAATAATTCCAGCTGGAAATCAAGCTGGAAATAATTCCAGCTGGAAATCAAGCTGGAAATAATTCCAGTTGGGAATCAAGCTGGAAATAATTCCAGCTGGGAATCAAGCTGGAAATATTTCCAGCTGGAAATCAAGCAGGAAATATTTCCAGCTGGAAATCAAGCTGGAAATCATTCCAGCTGGGAATCAAGCTGGAAATCATTCCAGCTGGAAATCAAGCTGGAAATAATTCCAGGTGGGAATCAAGCTGGAAATATTTCCAGCTGGAAATCAAGCAGGAAATATTTCCAGCTGGGAATCAAGCTGGAAATCATTCCAGCTGGAAATCAAGCTGGAAATAATTCCAGCTGGGAATCAAGCTGGAAATATTTCCAGCTGGAAATCAAGCAGGAAATATTTCCAGCTGAAAATCAAGCTGGAAATAATTCCAGCTGGGAATCAAGCTGGAAATAATTCCAGCTGGGAATCAAGCTGGAAATAATTCCAGCTGGGAATCAAGGAGGAAATATTTCCAGCTGGAAATAATTCCGGCTGGGAATCAAGCTGGAAATAATTCCAGCTGGGAATCAAGCTGGAAATAATTCCAGCTGGAAATCAAGCTGGAAATAATTCCAGCTGGGAATCAAGCCAGAAATAATTCCAGCTGGAAATCAAGCTGGAAATAATTCCAGCTGGAAATCAAGCTGGAAATAATTCCAGTTGGGAATCAAGCTGGAAATAATTCCAGCTGGGAATCAAGCTGGAAATATTTCCAGCTGGAAATCAAGCAGGAAATATTTCCAGCTGGAAATCAAGCTGGAAATCATTCCAGCTGGGAATCAAGCTGGAAATCATTCCAGCTGGAAATCAAGCTGGAAATAATTCCAGGTGGGAATCAAGCTGGAAATATTTCCAGCTGGAAATCAAGCAGGAAATATTTCCAGCTGGGAATCAAGCTGGAAATCATTCCAGCTGGAAATCAAGCTGGAAATAATTCCAGCTGGGAATCAAGCTGGAAATATTTCCAGCTGGAAATCAAGCAGGAAATATTTCCAGCTGAAAATCAAGCTGGAAATAATTCCAGCTGGGAATCAAGCTGGAAATAATTCCAGCTGGGAATCAAGCTGGAAATAATTCCAGCTGGGAATCAAGGAGGAAATATTTCCAGCTGGAAATAATTCCGGCTGGGAATCAAGCTGGAAATAATTCCAGCTGGGAATCAAGCTGGAAATAATTCCAGCTGGAAATCAAGCTGGAAATAATTCCAGCTGGGAATCAAGCCAGAAATAATTCCAGCTGGAAATCAAGCTGGAAATAATTCCAGCTGGGAATCAAGCTGGAAAGATTTCCAGCTGGGAATAATTCTGGCTAATGTCAAATGTTCTCTGCCAAAAATGGATGTCACAAAACATTCATTCGTTGATAACAGAGCCATACTGTCAGCAAACAGCACTTGATAAAAAAAGACACAAAAAAGAGAGCGCACACACACACGCTACAACAACCAAGCTTCTGAATGCCGGCCATAGTTAATGTTTACTTCAGTGCGGCTCGCGATCGGCTTTGGCTAGTTTTGGCTAAATACAATTAAAGTAAACAAACATGCTGGAGCAAAACGAATCGTTCACATTGTTCGAGGCTGGCTTCTCTTTTTTATTGCACAAATTAGCCCTTTGGAATAAATTAAGGAGACGGTACAGGCTGGTTTCAATAATGAATGCTAGCAAGGTTCGATGCTGAGGCCCATGTCATGCATGTGGACAAATGGGCGACGTGGGCTTCAGCATCGGTTGGTAGCTGTGACTCGCTGTGACTGTGACTAGATGTCAGTCGCACAAGCGTGGGACAAGTCCCCCAAAAATGGCTGAGCACTGCCTCCGTGGCAGAAAGGAAACCTCAGTGTCCTGATGTCCACGACAAGCGTACCCCAGTAGTCTCTACTCGAATTCTTGGCGAGACCTCCTCACAGCGAGTTACACCGCCTAGGTTACATCCATGCGGTGGAATTAATGCACACAGGAAGTGCCACACAGATTTCTTTTTTCAAGGGCTGTGTCTCCATCTGAACTGGAAATGACGATTTCCAGCAGCAAAACCACTTTCATTTGCATGCGGTGTTAGGTTTTGCAATTTTCCGACAAGATATGATTGCTGAATTGTCCCCAACATCGTGAACACAACTCAATGCATTTGCCATTTCTTTACAAATTTCAGCTGGATTTTTTACTAATTCTTCAAGCTAGATTTCATATTTTCCAGCTAGAAAAATTCCAGCTAGGAAAGTTCCAGCTGGCATATTTCCCAGCTAGAGTTTTTCTAGCTGGAGGTTCCAAAATGGAAGTCCCATTTCTAGCTGTAAATGTGCTTTCCTAGCTGGGCATAGAATTTTCCAGCTGGAAATCCAAAAATTCCGGCTGGAAATGAAACCTCCATTTTCATTGGGGTGGTAAACCATGGCAGGCAGTTGTCATATATGTCAAAGCCAAAGAAAAACTACGCGTGAGCAGCGTTTGCTCTTCCGTCACCCACAGACACCTCCCGGCACCACTACTGTTCTGAGTGGCGGTGCCATCGTGATTGGAACAGCGGTCATTCCATCCATTATTGACACTCCCTTGAGCGCTGAGTGCGCAGTTGAAAGTAAAAAAAAAATCTGGAATACACTTAAGCTTAAGAGCGTTAAGAGTAGAAAGTGATAGTGTTATCAGGCGCTGCCGCTTATCAGCAGCTGCAATCAGCAGCCACGTGCTGCGGGGACGGGGTGCCAGTTCTGTGCCTTGACTGCTCAAGGCCAGCACCAAGAGAGATGCAACAGAACCCCCCCAGCAAAAATGCAGCCACGCTGTGCATCCCTGATATCTCGTTTGCCTCGCTTTTATTTATGGTGCCATGCTTTGGTTTCAATTGTAAGTCAACCCCCCCCCCCCCCCCCCGACTTTGAATTTTCAAAATTTTAAAAATAAGTCGACCTACAATCTTGTAAATACGGTATGAACCAAAAACAAACCTATTCCATTCGTATCTGAAGTTCTGAAATTCTGAATATTCACACACCCCTACTTTTTTTTTCACTATTCCAAGAGGACTTGGCAAGTATGCTTGAGAAGGATGTCTGTCCACAAGTAAAGTAGATCATACACAGGACAAAAAGCCCTGTGTCAGGCCAATCAGTCACACAGTGCTCTTCCACCACGAAAAGACCTTGTTCCCAACCACATTGCTGTCCACGACCGTGGATAAGTGCAGCCCCCAGAATGCACACCTGTTCACACCTGCTACACTCTGAACATAAAGGAGTTTAAAGGCGGTAAGCTGTCCCCTAGTGCACCCTTTTATGAAAGGGAGCTAAAGGACAGTTCATTCCCTTTTTACTCCCCAATAGGGGCACTCATGTTTAGGGTGTCCCTTGCTCATTTCGGGCAGGGCTTGCTTCCAATCTCGGCAAATAGCAAAAAGAGCTCACCCGAAAGGAGATCTCCAGGTTCTCGCCGCCCCAGATGTCCATGCCATCGTCATACTCGCCCAGTTCATGGAAGTACTGCCGATCCATGGCAAACAGGCCACCTGCCATGGTGGGAGACCTGCACCAAGGAAAGTCAGAAATCGCACACCGCGACAGTTCGACAAGCACAGGCCTCAAATGTGAACAGGCAGCATACGGTGCTGAGGCAGCCTAGTTTTGTTTATTCAAGCAGCAAAAACCACACACCATTTTTGTTTTAAAATAAGCGCGACAACATTTACCTGTTCATCTTTTTCTGAAATTTCTTCTTCATACTGAGCAAATATTTTCATTTGATTTGTACTCAAAAATTTCAATATTCGCACATCCCTATCCGCAATAGATTAAGACGCGTTGTTATGTGCGATATAATGCCCAACAGGATTCCAAGTATGGCTATCACAGAAATACAACATTAAAAAAAAAAAAACTGGAACGCTCAAATAAGTTGTTCGTGACAGGCATACCACACTGGACTGGATGACTCCACACCACCTTTCTCCCTTGCTCGCCCTGAAGCCGCTTCCTGACCCCACTTTCACATTTCCAAAGCAGTGCTCCTGCGATGATGCTCTGGCAGAGGTATGCTGTCTAACTCTACCAAGTCATGAGGGTGCTTTCAGTGCATCTCAGAGCCATATTAAGCGTCAGAGTGCTATGCAAAGCTGTGTTCATCATTACTGTTCCAAGGCACAATAGGAAGGAAAAGAATCTCAATGGGTTTCTATGGCAGGAGTTGGTCATAGTAGTTCCTGTTGTGATACACACACATATATATATATATACCTTCAAAAAAAAAAAAAAAAGTAGTACAGCATTTGTCTGCTCAGAGGACTTTTTAATCTCTCTGATAAACAGCAAACTGACACTACAGCTGCAAAAATTTTGGGGAATTTTCCTCTCTGCTCCCTCCTAATGTGATGACGATGTGCAACAAGCCTTTTCTCCTGGAATGAACTGGAATTCTATTTGTCTCACCCTAATCTGGACAACCCGTTTCAGTCATCGCTTTCACCATCTGTCAAGCAGCAGCAGCAGCAGCAGAGTGCCATGCATGAGTTGCTCACGGAATGGGGTCGACGGCTTGCCCAGGCCCCCGAAGCCTCGGGGGGGACTCCCACTTGAAGTGCAGCCCCCAGTTGAAGCCACCACGCACGATGGGTGAGGCACTGTACTCGAAGGTGTCCGCATTGATGATGTCGATCACGGGGCAGGTGACAGTGGTGCGGTTGGCCCCGATGCGCGCCAGCAGGGGCTCCAGCCAGCCCACGTTCACCTCACAGTGGCTGTCCAGGAACACCAGCACCTGCCACAGTGCGAACGAAATTCACCACGAGCCACTTACTGAAATGCTAATTATCATTTGTTGGCACTCACTCACTCACCCACCTACCCATCCTCCCTCCCCTCCACTCACTCTCACTCACTCACTCACTCTCACTTACTCACTCACTCACTCTTACCCACTCACTTACTCTCACTCATTTCCATACAAAGTTGCCTCACAGGGTCAATAACAGGAGCAGAAAGAAGTAACTAAAAGTAAAGATCATTCACCATCATCATTATCCTCAGCCTGACTACGTTCACGCATGCCCCCAAAGTTTTTCTGAGATACGTGGACGATTGCTTTTGTGTCTTGAAGAAAGGTTCACTGGACGCTTTTAGTCTACACCTTAACAGTGTGGAATCAGCAATACAGTTTACCGTTGAAGAAGAAGTCGATGGCCGCCTCCCATTCCTGGATGTACTGGTCTCCAGCGAACCTTCAGGACTAACCTTCAACGTCTACAGAAAACCAACACACACTGGCCACTACCTTCATTTTGCTTCCGTTCACCCTGTTTCCCAAAAGCGTTCCGTGGTTGCCTCGCTCCTCCGTCGAAACAAAAGAATATGCATGAAAAAGGAAGACAAGTCTGCTGACACCTTGCACATTCGCCATGATTTGTCTGCTTGCAGCTACCCTGGATATTTTATTGACTCGGTGGAACGACAGCTTGCACGTCCCGCGCTGCATCGGCCCCCAGGTACCCAAAAGCGGGCGACGATTCCTCATGTTCCAGGAGTTAGTGAAACGTTGGCACGCATACTCCGTCGCTACAATGTGCAGACTGCGCATGTGCCAGCCCGCAAGCTCAGGGGAGATTTGGTGCAAGGACCCACTCAGAAAGGAAAAATTCCCAGGCGTTGTATACGTAATCCCAAGTGCCGACTGTGCAGCCGTGTACATTGGCGAGTCAGGGGATTTTAAAAGAAGATTGCGCCAGCACCAGAATGACGTAAGGAACCGGCGGGTGGCTTCGAACGCGCTGGCCGAACATTCGGTATCTGCCGAACACAACAGTGACTGGACACAGGCACGTGTGGTAGCGAAAGAGAGGAACAGAGCATCACGGCTCTATCTTGAGTCGCTGATCATTCAGACGACAGCAAATACGCTGAACCGTAATCATGGTAATGACCAAATGTTTTACGGGAATCCCCCAAGGTTGAGTAGATGAACTACGAAGTTTCTGAGAAAGCTGTATAGCTTTCCTTTGCAGCCGTATGGCTGCGCTCAGGTGGACATCAGTGAGTAATTACTCCCTTATTACTAATCATGGTAATCTGCCCCTGTATATGCAAGATGTCTGGGTTCTGCGATACGCCGTATATAAGGCAACGGTTCCCCATTTCGCCTCATTGTGAACAAGGCTCCCGTGTGGGAGCCGAAACGTCATTCCATCTTTCTTTTTTGGTCGGTGCCATTCATTTTTCGTCATATAGTTGCTTTGCACATAATGCACTGCCTTGTGGTCTTCATTTTTGTCCTGCATAGTTTTCCAGTAGTAGCCTGAGCTCCCTGTCCTGTGAAGACCACTCTGATGCATACCCACATGAAGTCCAGGGGCAAGAAGATGTTTGCATGCAGCAAACTGATCAGCCAGGAAAGCGGTGGAACTTTTCTGGGATTTTGGAGCAGCAGCCCCTCTTGCTTCATGCAGTTAGGGGTGTTATACTTCCCACAGCACAAGAGTGTTTTTCCTCCTCAACCTTGTACAGAGTAAGAATCACAACATGGTCAACCAAACAGCACAAGGAACTAGCACAGGACGACAGAGTGATTCTGTCATCCTGTACTATGCAGTAGCCAAACGATTTTTCGGACTCCAATAATTCGGACTTCGCTGAGGAACCGTCGCACACCTCATAGGGACGTGTACATTTTCACGACCGATATTTAGAACTTTGTGGAGTCTAAAAGTTCCAATTTTCGGACTAAAATAGACGCCAACAATATTGTGGTGATCGTTTTTTAACTCAAAGTTCCTGATTTCAGCCTAATACAGACGTGAGCAGGCATCTGTCACAACCAACCGGTTCCCTGCCGCCGTGAAAGGCGCCATCTTGAATTTAAACTGAATCGGCTCGGCGGGCGCAATCGGACTGACTGGGATAGACTTATCTGTTCTCTACCGTTGCCATTCGACATAATATTATGCTCTCCATTGCCATCGAGATGGCCTACAAAGGGCGCGCAATCGCACTGAAAATGGTACAGAAAGACAGCTGCAGCATCCACCACGGTTTGGACGACGCACCCTGCGGTGCGGGGCAGCAAACTCTGTAGACGGGGGGGGACTGCATTTGGAGGCGCTCGCGTGTCCCGTGGGTTACCCACGGTTTACCTCTCGGTCTTCACGAATGTCATTGCCCCATGCAAACCGACTCTTCTTGCTCCACGTAGCGAGTGCATTCATTCACGGCATGACTGCTGCCACGTCGCCCTATTTGGTATCATGATGCGATAGGGTGCGGACATGAAGAAAGCATGGCTATGACTCAGAGAGTAATATTATCGCTTTGTAGGCGGAACATGGGAGGCGGCGATTTTTAAAGCCAATTTTTCGCAGAAAAGTTGATTTTTTTATTCAGACCATTTTTCGGGTCCTGCCGAGTCCGAAAAATCGGTCGGCGCCTGTACTTGAAGTCAGACATGATATTGGGCTGGCCGGTTCACAACGATTGCCAAAAAGTCTGTGCTAAGACGATGGCACAAGAAGAGGCACAAAGACGCACACACAAAGCGCAGACTTTCAACCGACTTTATTTTGTGAAAACACGGCGCTTATAAAGGCTATCAACGTGACAATCAAGGTACATACGCCGCAAAAACATTGTGCGCAGGGCGAGGACAGTATCAACAGTGCCACAGAGTGATTAGGACCAATGTGTGCGCCTCTTCTTGACCCATCGTCTTCACGCAGCACCATACTTTTTCGTCCGTGTCTTTTCAGTGCTGTTTCATCAACCATGAAATACAGACAAGCCTGTGCATCCATTTCAGCAGCCATAATAAACAACTTGCCCAAACAGTAGTTAAGGCAAGATAATTGCAGGGGTGAAAAAGAAGTACTCCCGCTGTCGCAAGACAAAGTGCTGCTGAGAGGCAGGCTTCCATAGAAACTACCGTAATTATTCGCATAATAGGCGCACTTTTTTTCCAGAAAATCCGGTTCAAAGTTCGGGGTGCTCCTATTACACGGGGTAAAATTTCCCGAAATTTTTCAACTCGCGAAATTGAACACACCGCGTAAACTCACTCGTGTACGGGCCGCACCCCGTTTTCCCGAAGAAAATATTAAAAAAAAAACATCCGTGTAAGGGCCGCACCGAAACTTTCCACGACCCCCATGGGAATAGCCTTCGAAATACATGCGCCGAGGCCTCCGCGATCAGCTCCGGCTGTGCATAACGGGCGCTTAATTGTGGAGGCCTCACACGCGCACAGGAGCTTCTAGACGCCGCCCACAGATGGCGCCAACGTTTTCACCAACGTTTTCCTCCGCTGCGAGCTTTCGCTATCCATATCACCATCAGCATCACCAGCTCCAGTTTTTTTGTTGCTGTCAAGTGCCGGGATCTGCGGTAGCACGTTAGTTCCTCGTGGCTTTGCCGCCGAGCATTGCTCTTTTAGCTTGACGGGCAAGCACCTTAACAGCTACACGGCTGGGAGTTTGCTCTCGAACACGGCAAGCGTGCGGCAGGCCGCAAATTTGACATGGCCGAGAAGTGCAGCAGTTGCGACTGCGGCGTGCCTAAATTTTCGTACGCGACTCCAAGCGCCGAGGTTTTCGCGGGCCTAAGTCGGGAACGTTTCCGGCTGGAGATGAAGCTTTCAAAACAGACGTTTCAAGTGAGCATCCCTGAAAACTGTGTGCGGCTGTTCTACGCGATATTGTTGTAGGTGCTGTGGGTCCGCAGCAGTTGCGACAGCAGCAGCACTAGTGAGGACTGAAAGTCAGTTCAGCAAAAACTTTGTTAAAGTGAAGATTGGGGGGCGGGGGGTGGTGAGGCGTCGGCTTGCAATCGTGTAAATACAGTATTGATCACAGTGCCAAGTTCGGGGTGCGCCTATTATGCGCAGAAATAAAAAAATCAGATTTTTCGCGACCAAACTAGGGGTGCGCCTATTATGCGAGTGCGCCTATTATGTGAGTAAATACGGTAACTGGCAGAAAGAGACTGCACATGCAATGCTCACGCCTCTCAAATCTTACTAACTTTGATCCTCTGCACAGGATCACGCAAGAAGAGTAAAGCGCTTAGTACAAATATTAAGTCATAACATTTGAATTTCACATAAGAAAATTTCAGGTGCCTGCAAACCCCTAATTCTTTCTCAGCCACATGATGTGTACGCACTTTGACATGCGAAATTCTTCTGTGTCCTTGAAAGCAAGTCCAGATGCCAACAGCACGGTGTTCAGAATGTCACCCTGTCTCTCTTGCAGGTTACACACTGACACCAGCGAATGCTTATGATGCAGCACCACTGTACGCAACATGCCACGTCAGTCACAGTCAGACTTAGGGCACATGGCTGCCCCCGTGAAAGAGCACACGACAGCATTTGAGCAAAGCAGCACAAGCAAAAAGAGCTCACCTGGCCTGAGGCATTGCGCGCACCATGCATGCGAGCACGGATGAGCCCCTCACGTGCTGGGGTGCGGATGAGTCGCACGTGAGCGGGCAGCTCAGATGCCACGTACTGCACCAGTGGTAAGCCCAGCTCAGCTGCAAACATCGCGAAGGAAAACGAAAATGAAAAATTGGTTTCTGAGGAAAGGAAAGGACATAGTAACTGTCTCACTTCTCCATGGACACCGCAATGGCGCCCTGAGGGAAGAGATGAAGGAGGGAGTGAAAGAAGGTTCAGGGTTTATGGGGCCAGAAAAGGATTGTAGCGCCGAAACAGACAACACACAGAAAGCTACACAGGCTGCACCTGTCCCATTTAGCTTCCTGTGTGTTGTCTGTTTCAGTGCTACAACCCTTTTCTGGAAGCATGCACCAACCAACCCCCAAACAGGTATTACTCGGTTTATGGCGGTTTAATGTCCCAAAGCGACTTAGGCTATGAGGGACGCCGCAGTGAAGGGCTCCGGAAATTTTGACCACTTGAACATGCATTGACATCGCACAGTAGATGTGCCCCTGGAATGTCGCCTCCACCGAAATTCGACCGCTGTGGTCGGGATCGAACCCGCGCCTCTCGAGTCAGCAGCTGAGCGCCATAACCACTGGGCCTACACAGCGGCTTAGGAGTGAAAGAAGAAAAAGAAAGAGGTGCCACAGTGGAGGGCTCTTAATTAACAAATGTCGAACCAGCCTTCTGCCACATTTTTTTTAGTTCTGCAGGCCCGTCACAAGATTCAGGAAAAAAGTAAGCAGTAGAGAACAGCGCTCAGCTATAGCGCTGAAACTTTGAGAGTAGTCATAACATTATTTCTCGTACGCTCAAAAATGCATGTAAATCACTCAAGAAATGAAAAAAATTTTGCTGAAAGCCATGTCCCCCCCCCCCCCCCCTCTTAAACACCCGTGGCAGAAAATAAGAATGGGGTGTGGAGCGCATATGGCAGAATCTCTCAGATCATGAATAGCAGTTGAACAATATCCGTCAATAGAAGAGCATACAACAGCTGTATCTTGCTGGTACTCACCTATGAGGCAGAAACGTGGAGGCTAACAAAGAGGGTTCAGCTTAAGTTAAGGACAATGCAGCGAGCTATGGAAAGAAAAATGATAGGTGTAACGTTAAGAGATTGGAAGCAACCGGAGTGGGTGAGAGAACAAACGTGAGTTAATGACATCCTAGTCAAAATCAAGAGGAAGAATAGGGCTTGGGCAGGGCATGTAATGCTAAGGCAGGTTAACCGCTGGTCCTTAAGGGCAACGGAGTGGATTCCAAGAGAAGGCAAGCGTAGCAGGGGTGGCAGAAAGTCAGGTGGGCGGATGAGCTTAAGACATTTGCGGGGATACGGCGGCCACAACTGGCGCAGGACAGAGTTAACTGGAGAGACATGGAAGAGGCCTTTGCCCTGCAGTGGGCGTAGTCAGGCTGATGATGATGATGACTGTCATACAGTTTCCCTCACTGATTGTTGGACTCACGCAGGGTGCTGTTGTCGTCGACGAGGATCAGCTCGTGCAGGAGAGCGGGCGGGGTGCGCTCCAGCACGGTGTGGACAGTGCGCACCAGGGCCGACCAGGCCTCGTTGTAGAAGCACACCACCACACTGGCCGTGGGCAGGGAGCGCTCATCAAACGTCTGCTGCCGGCAGCTACGGGTGGGTGGAACAGGCACCAAGCAGCGAATGAAGATGTGCCGGGAATTCAGCCACTTGATTCACAAAGAACACAGAGGGGAGCAAGGCAACCTTTGCATGAACACTCCCCGAGGGAAGAGCAAACAGTGGTCATGGAGATGGCAGGTTGCAACTGGATCAACTTGCAAAGACTACAGTAAAACGTTACTGATTCCCAGCATACCACAACACGCAAATGCTTTCAAATTCCGCACATTTTCAGGTCACACAAAAATGCAGAAAATAAAAAAAGTAAGCATGAAGTTACACCCATTGTAATGTTATCTTGTAGGCAGAACACGTGGAACCTAAAGGCTGCCGCCGAGGTGCTCAACAAAGCTGCGCTTGATGTTCAACAACTCAAAAGAACATTACCTCACTGCCAACACACACCTTGGTTCGCAGCTAAACTAGTTCCCTGAATAGCCCGGAATGATGAGGGGACATGCATGCTGCATCCAATGAAGCAAATACCAGCTGACTGGGTAGTGAAGCAAGGCAGCAATAATCCCTCTTTTTCAGTACATGTGCAAATGTAAATAACAAAGTACACCGTTTTCGCAACCCAATCACACCTGCCGAAGCAGAAATCAATGAGCATTGTGTCGTCTGAAAAAAACTTGGATGGGTGGGGGGGGGAGGTGCCTTCTTAACTGCATTCTTAGGGAAGAAAATGCGACAGCATCTAGTTTTCCTCCTATAATGTTTACAACGAACGTCTAGCATCGTTCTTGCACTTTTCCCGTAAAAACTGTAGTTGGAACCACTTCCCCTCCCCTTATATGATATGCATGAGTCACTGCCTTCTACAGTGTTCAGTACCTTACATTGGATTATCAAGTGGGATGATACTATTTATTTATTTATTTATTTATTCACGTTGCCTCACAGGCTCCAAGCATGGAGTATTGTGTGAGGGGGGGATTACATAAATAGGGGTAATAACAGGAGCATGAATGACATGATTATATAATGCTGATTGACTGTTAGTACTCATTAAACAGTAAGAACATCATTACACAATGCCAACTGACTGTTAGTACTGACCATCAAACAATAAGAACATCATTATACAATAGTTATTGACGCGTCAGTAATTAGAAAAAATGGCTGTTATTTCGGTCCTAAAAGAAGCTGGATCACGAATATTGACGATGTGTTCCGGAAGACCATTCCAGTGAACAATAGCCTGCGGCAAAGCGGATGAATTGAATGCAACGGTTTTACCTGAAAGGCGTTGGAAGCTGAGATGGTTGTTCAAACGGCGCGAGGTGCGGTGAGGTTGGGCAAGAGGGAGAGTCGAATGATTAGTGCTATAGACTATCTTGTGAAATAAGCAGGCAAGGGCAATTAATCTTCGTGATTGCAAGGTACAAAGAGAGAGCGATAATTTAATGTTTGTGACGCTTGAGTGACGGTCATAGTTTCTGGAGATGAAACGCGCAGCACGATTTTGGACTGATTCAAGGGAGTTAATTAAATAAGCCTGGTGAGGTGACCAAATGGATGATGCATACTCGAGTTGCGGACGAACAAATGTTTGATAGGCGAGCTTACGGGTAGTAGCAGGAGTTCCATGAAGATTCCGTTTTAGGTATGCTAAGGTCCGGGATGCTTTAGCTGTTATTTTCTGTATATGAGTGGACCAGGACAAGTTGCATGAAAAATGGACACCGAGGTATTTGTAAGAAGACACCTGAGAGACTAAGCTGTTATCGAGCATGTAATTGAACGACAAGTTAGATTTTTTACGGCTGAATGTAATTAACTTGCATTTTTCAGTGTTAAGTGACATTTGCCATGATGAACACCAAGTGGTTACATGATCGAGGTCCCTTTGAAGTGCAAGACGATCTGATACTAATCCAACCAATTCACTTTAATCCATTTTCCGGGGCGGGCCTAGTTACAGAATTTCAGGAGTTGTATGACCTCTTGGGACCAATCACTATTTCCCACCTGCCATGGTGGGCAGGTTTGCCTTTCTCGACCAAGCAGAGTGGCCCATCAGAGCAGGCTGCGATGATGCCACAAGGTTACAAGACCTCTTTCCACGAAGGAAACCACAGAGTGCTGTGACAGAGAAGCCGGAAATTTCTCATCAGATGACAACCTAAGCGCTATCACATTAGAGCCCCACCAGCAATCCCATCCCCCCTGTTGTGATGAGGCAATGCGTGAATAGAGTTAGAAGGCCACAACATGCCCCATTTACTTGCATCCGCGCCTGTACACTACACATGTTATGTAATAATGCTTCACAACTGGCCAAGTGGCCACACGTTCTTGAGGCAAAAAAAACAGTGCAAACACAGCACACCAGGATCACAGCTTTCCGCCCTGTCCAGTGACTCAGCACACTGGGTTCTCAAAGAGTGCGGCAGGATGGATGAGCATGTTCTTTCAGGTTGAACTAACTGGCCCAACTGCAAAACCTAGGTGCACGTTGAACACTCCCGGGCTCACACAGTGGTAGCATTTCTGCCAGGTCAGACTGACTGCTGTCCGAGGAAGCCCGCTTGTCATTCACAACGCCGCAGCAGCTGGACCTCTGAACCACTGGCACAGATGTGCAACAAGATACGTACACTTCGAGACTAACTGGTTCACTGACTGCCTTCTCCATGTCCCAGCTTTTTTGTTCCCCATCATGCCAGGGAAGGAAATGATCCAGTTTAGTGAGATAGTGGCATAGCTTGGTTCACTGTGACAGTCCCTGACGCAAGGACTCAGGCTGGGTTCCTGGCCCATGGCATTCAATTCCATTCCATCACTGACAAGCTCAACTGAAGGAGTGGAGGCACCAGATTTTTTGCAGTTTGTTTTTGCTTCGGATTTATGCAGAAGTGATTAGTAAGAACTGATCCCTGTGCACAATTCACCTGCACTCAGTAAATAGCTTATAATTTAGTTTCTTCTACAATGCAGTTTAGGTTTTGGTTTCAAGAGCAAACGGTGGTTGTGACATCACAGGTAGCTATGACACCATATGAGGTATAAAGAAGGGCCATGTGTACATCACTTCTTTTTCATAACAATTCACTCCAACCCTGAGCCTAACCTTCTCAAGAAGCTGGAATGATAGCCAGTGAACAAACAACTATTATGTCATAGTTTTCGTGTACGCATTGTGTAACGTCATGCCTACGTGTCATGTCACAATTGCTGTTTGACTGCTGAAATTAGTTGCAAGAAAAAACTGAACCAGTACAAACTATTTGCCAAGCACAGGCAAAATTCTGCAAGGTGACCTATGTTTACTAGTGTCTTGCATATCATTCAAAAGCAGCAACACTAGGGAAAAAGCTCAGGGGACTTTCTAACCACAGTCTTGTAGAAGAAAATGTAATAGCATTTAGGTAGGTTGCCAGCCATGGAGTCTACAATGAGTGTTTGCAGTTCTTCGTGTGATTTTCACACCAAAACACTGGTTGGAGCCAACTCCATAGCACTTAATTTCTATGCGTGAGTCATCACCTTCTAGAATGTTCTAGTACCTTCCATTGGACTATCATGTGGGATTAGACTAATTCAACCCACTAATCCACATTAATCCGCACAATAATCCATCCTAATCCATTTCCTGGGTTGGGCCTACTTCCAAAATTTTGAGGGTCCTCAGATTTTCTAATTTAGTGGTGCCCTATGACTTGTCCATTGGCGGTCACCTGGTGCTGGTGATGTCACAATCCCCTCAATCACATTCACAGATCACAGGGAGTCCTCACACAACTACCGGCACAGTGGTAAAGCGGTTAACCCTTTCCTTACTGCGCCCACTGAGCATCATTTTAGCCCACTAACGATGACTTCGCACACTGCTGACCGAACCTCCTTTCGCGCTGCTTATGGGCACACTGTGTGTCTGAATTGTGTAGTCTGAGAGCTGACGTTTTATTTTCGATGTAGTTTTCCTTCTTTCCCACAAGGTGGTGTCACTTGGCAGCCTCTGCATACGCGACGTGCGCTCCAAACCGTCGCAGATCTCGGAACTACGCTTTGTCTGTGATTGATTTTATCGACGACCTGAAGAGCAGTGAGTCTGAGGACGATGTCTTTGCATCGGAGATGATGCCTTTCAGTCGAGAAAGGAGGCCGCGCTCCAGTGCCCAACTACAGGGTTTCCAATGATTGTCTGGAGCAAGAATACTATTTGAGACAGAACTTTGATTTTATTCTCAGATAGTGGCCACCAGAATACCAAACATTTTGCATACTTCAAAAAATTCTTGACACTTTTTTCTTTTTAGACGCAAGCGTGTTTTATCAAGTTTGGTTCAATATTTTCCTAAAACCTTGTTCTAAACTTCTATGGCTAAAAATACCATCTTATATAGCTTTGTTTTTGTGCACTGCATAAAAGTTTAAATGCATTAGTTTTGATGGAAAAAGAAAAAAAGCTACTCAAACCAAGAAAAATGGTCCTTTTCCCCACGACAGGGAAAGATTTAAGCAATGCGCCACTGCCCTGGCAGGTGGAAATTTCGTGACAGAGAAGCCGGAGATATTTTTCAGATGACAACCTACTAAATGCTGCCACATTATAAAAAGTGGTGCATCCAACGCGGCAACACAAGGGGTACTCACAGGGGATTGCGAGTGTCCGGCAGGGTCCGCACCCTCCCCAGGCGGTTGCTGATGAGCACGTTGAAGGCATGCTGGTGGTAGCCTTCCACCTGCAGCACACAGGCGGTCACCACCACAGGAAACCACGAAGGTTGGCGAAACCCAACGTAGGAAGTAAGGGAACAATTCGCCAACTTGCCCCTATACTCCGTTTCATACATAGCAGGGCAACGCTGCCAAAGCTAGCACGCCTGTTCGCGCAGGCTAAGTCCACGCGCAAAACGTAGTTTGCCATACAACCACAGTGAACCCGAGCATAGTTCGTAGCGACAAATCTTAAGTGCCGCGGCTGGCACGTCCCTGGCTTCGTTTTACCACTTGCCACATTTTCGTCTTGCGACTCATCAAGATTTCGAGAAGCAAAGAGTACACATGGCGGTATGATACGCAGTTGGTAGGGCGAATCACTTTTACTACATCTGTGCCTAAAAAGTAGTTCACTCTCCGTGAAAATTATGGCCAGGGAGCCCGAACACTGGGCGCCTCACAGCTTCAACCAGGATTTTCAATGCTACCACATCGTTTTATACCGCTCCTTGTGTTCGTCCAAACAATGACCGGAGTTTCGAGAAGAACGAATGATACGTGGTGGAGTTATATAGTTTCCCGGACGCACTACTTCAGCAACCTCCGCAGCGTTGTCTGCTATGAATGAAACAGAGTATAGTTAAGAGGGTATCGTGCTTTAAAAAAGTGATGGAACAGCACTGATCCTCACTGGTACTTCTCAAGTATTCTGATGTGGTGCCGTCATAAACTTGCCATTTATGGTGAAATCTAAAAGAGTGTGGTGAGGGGCTAGTTGGTACGACATTATGAGAACAAAAGTAACTGCACAAAAGGACGGGACAAGAGAAAGAGAACCACACGGGACAAACGCAGACTGACAACTGATTTATTCCACCAACTCCTCTTTCCTTCAGCAGCAAAGCGCATGCGCACCAACCACAAAAACAAAAAAAAAACAACAAACAGAAGCGACACTCATGTCGTGGAATCAAGGAACTCGAACTCCTTGCGGTACAGGTGTACTGAAGCATCGCTAATACACTTATCAGGCCCTAACCTCGCGATTTCCAAGGCCTCGATAATTTATCGTTCTTTCTGATCCCTCGAGCGTCCGATAATCTTAGTCCTATCGAAAAGCGGATTACAATCTCTGTCATCATGCTTGCAAGTGTGACAATGCTTAGGCAGATGCTGCCCCCTTGAATCTTTTAAGGAATTTGCGTGCTCTAATAATCTAATGTTGACGCAGCGGCCAACACAAGGGGTACTCACAGGGGATTGCGAGTGTCCGGCAGAAAATTCTTCCAGAAAATTTAACATCACTTTGGGGGGAGGGCTCCTTACACAGGGAAAAAAAAATCAGTTGACAGATTTTTTTTGCGAGAGCGCAAATTTCGTATCATATGTCTGCCCACCAACCCGCCTGTCCTTCCGTCCAACCATCACCAACAAAACACGTGACCAGTTGCGCTCGTGTCACTGGTGTTTCGCATCATTCGCTTCGAAAGGTGTTTGCTGTATAACAGAATGATTTGACGATTTTGCGATAGCTGGCGGCGCCAGCCAATCGCGCCGAGATAAAGTGAACATACTGAACACTGGCCCTGAAGATCAGGTGCGCGTTTTTTAGGCAAGATTAAAAAAACTGACAGAATAGTTATGAGTGTGTAATGTGAACGTTTGAGCGTTAGCTGTGGTGTGAGAGGGATTAGGCATTTTTGCTACCGCTCTCAAGCTCGCCAAATCACTTGCAGGGACCTCTCATGGTCCTGCTTCCTCCATAGACTTAAGTGTATAAGGTGTTTTATAGCGGTCTGGTTTAAACTACTGCACTCCCCCTTGATGTTGAGAGAAGGAAAATTCTCAACGACAAATGTGGGGAGGTGGTTCATTATGCGAATGAGTTCCTTACACGAGTAAATATGGTAGTCTCACAAAATTGTTCTGTAATATATATTTTTTCCACCGAATCTTCTGAGAAGGCTACACAGTTAAGAAAATGGGGTGGAAGGCTGGTTCAACATTAATTCCCTGCATTCCTACTGAAGTGCTACGGGTGAAGGCATTCTTAGAATTTTTTTTTTTCGCAAAGCACAAACTCTGGCTTTGAATCTCTCCGATGCAGTTCCCATTGACATATCTAGAATGAGAAGAAAATAGCGTACAAGGAATTTAAAGTTTATAAATTTGAAAAACAGAGAATGTCTTGACCTGCACTATGGTCCTAAGAATGCAATGAAGCAAATGCTGGTCGAAATGAATAAAACAGTCACAGAGAAATCTCCTCTGCAAGCTGAGTATCTAGGCAGAAAACTGTTACTGAGAAAAACGCCCCTTGTTTCAGCGTTTCCCCACAATGCACAGCCACGGCTGTTCATGAAACAATTTTTGAGGTATTTTCCAGTCTATTTCAGCAATGAAACTACGGGGCAGCATAAAAAACAAGGAATATAAGCAGTGCCAACAATTTTTTTTTACCATTTTTTGAGATTTCAAAGCTGCGTGCCCCCTTTAAGCAAAGCCACAGATTAGTTTGATAAGATCAGCTACTTCTGAATAAAACACAAGACTAATGCTGTGGAGTGAGAAGGCAACCGAGTCAACAAGAAACAAATCAGAAGCCACACACTCCAAGTTAACTCTGTCAAGACTCCAATGTTTCCCTGACTGCTAAACGGCTGTATCACCAGAGTGTCCGATATGATCACTACTCTGAGACTAGAAAACAAATGCAGCACAGTAGTCAGAGTAAAAAGCCTCAGAATGCCATGGGTACAAATGAGCAAATGACAGGCTGTGAAGGGTCAGAGAGAAGTAGCGGCCCTTGTCATTTTACTGGTGCCTCACAATGATGTCAATGCATTAACAGGGTGTGCCTATCAGGAAGGGCCAATTTTTTATGGGCAGTGTAATCAAGCCACAATTAAGCCTTCTGAGTGACACCGACATGCCCATCTCAGTTGCACACAAGTCTTTTCTAGTAGAGCAAAGATGCTGCTTCAGTTGCAAACATTTATTGCTTTTCTTGGATAGTTCAGCCATTTTCACTCCAAATTTTGCTTAGCACTCTGTTCATCGAGTGCAGCCACCATGCTAACCTACAGGACACATCTTTTGTGCAGCTGTGAAGTGAGTGGCTAGTTTGTGGCATAGTGCTGCTAAAGGTTTAGCACAGACACAAGGACAGACAAAGTACATGGCACAAACACATTAGCTGTCATTTTTCTTCATTCTTTTTTTTCAATTCCTTCTCGCTTCTAGTCAAGTCTGACATAACGGCGCATTCTGAAAAGCTATTAACACACTGGCATTGTCAACAGAACGGCTCCTCAGCACTACATTGGTTTTCATGTGAAGAAACACACAGCCAGAACATCACACACAACCACAGGTTGGCGGATTCACTCATGAGTCAACACACTTGGCCTTACTCAGGCTCATATTCCAGTCATGAAATGAGTGGTGAGTGAGCTTGGACTAAGATTCAGATCATGATCTGGGTCGGGAGTGATTTCGGGGTCACATTCACATCATGATCTGAGTAGTGAGCGAGTCCAAACTCACATTCAGAGAACAATCTGAGTCGTGAGTCTGAGCACAGGCTCAGATTATGGTCTGTGTTTTTGCCACGATGGATTGCACTTTATTTTTTCTTCCTTGTTCGCTGCCAGTGCAGGCAGGAGCGACTGACTGCCGCGGCCAAGACTCTTAAGGGCGAGGCAGCCTTGCAACATCTATGGGCGACTGAAGACGAGGACTCTGCGCAAGCAAGGAAGACGGCGTTTTGTCCCTTGCCCTTTGCTAGTTTAAGCAAAACCTGTTGGCTGGGGTCCTTTGTCGCGTGTCTCGGTCGGCTCAGGGGCATGCGTACTGGCCGCTTCAGTCTAAACAGAGTTAGTGAGCCCAAATGATTTGTGAGTCAAAATCAGCGAGCGAGTCTAGATGAGTCGAACTGAGTTAGTGAGCTCAGATGAGTCACGAGTCGAAGTGAGTCATAAGCAATAACGAGCGGCTGAGCCCAAATAAGCCTCGAGTTGGAGTTCAGTTTAAATCAGTTCATGAGTTTGAACGAGCCCGGGCCTTTGTGAACCTGAGTTTGAGTGAGCACATACGCTGGCCAAACTTTTGTGAGCGGGCCTGAGTGAGCCCTCGGGATTTTGCTGAGGTATACGCACAACATATCCAACCTGTATTCAATTCAGTCCCTCACAGTTTGGGAAATATTTGAACCAGTCATATTACTATTCAAATTCGTACATTGCAAGGAACAGTGTTCTGTTCATGTTCAGTTTGAATACTAAAAAAAATTACACTGAGAGACACTCAAAGGGAGGCAAGTTTCAGTGTACACAACAGTGTGTGGTAATGTGGTATGGTCGTGAATGTAGAACCACTGTAACTGGTTGAACATTGCTGCAAGTTTCACATCCTCACTTTCAATGCCAAACATGGGCATGCTTCACAATGAGAAACTGCAGCATGCTACTATACTCCGTTTCATACATAGCTGTCAACGCTGCCAAAGGTACGAAAGTAGTCCGCTGCAAAAAAACAAGCAAAATGTATCCGTCCGCCTCGCGTCGTGGCTGAGTGGTACGAAGCGCACACCTGTGTGTTCCAGTTTACAAAGGGCCTAGGTTCGACTCCCGGCTTGGCTGTTTTTTTTTTTTCATTTCTTTTTTATTTTTCTTATAATATAATTATCATTAGGTAGAAAGTCAAAACTGTCAAACTCTAATGCCTACTTTGAAAAACACTGCACTATTTACTTGCGCTGCCTACTTGTTTCGAAGGGAAAAAGCAGTGTAGCGCATTGGCGACGGACGTGATTGCAAAATGCTGTTCTCGGGCATTCAGTGACTCTTTTGCATGCGGCACACACTGAATCATTAATTGTGTGGTGATAGAACTCAGTGCAGAGTCGATTATTCCGAGCAGCCTCGGCTAGCAACATCCTGGCATTGATCGGCGTACTCAGCGGCTTTAAAGTGAGCGGCGTCTGATTCGGGAAGTCTCCACTTTTGAGCTGTTGTCACAAGGAAAATTCTTTGAAGTGCTTCCGTTCGTAGTAATGCTTTGTATTAGATGTCGGATTCGGTGTGTTATGGGTGTGAGCTATAGTGCGGTGAGATGGGGACTGTTGAAAGCTGTGTATTTGGGCCGTGAGCAGAGATTCCACTGCGCAGGTCATCGAACGCAACAAGTGGTGTTGTATATTAGCGCACTTGCCGTTGCAGTTGACATTGTTATTGTGAGAAGCCGACGACGAGGTTCCGTGGTTCCTGAATAGGGCACACAAAGAGGTTGACGAAGCTCGCTGTTCATTCTCCACACAGTAGCTCATCATCATCATCTCGCGGTAACAATATAAACGAGTAAATATTCGGGCCTCTTACACACCAATGAGATGTGAGCGCAGCGTGAGTGAACGTTGTGACAGGCATTTAGTTGTTGACATCCGCTCTCATGTTTTTAATCTTTGTAAATATCATCTTTGTAACTAAAGTTGTCCATTTGCTCGATCGTAATCTACTATCGTTGTTTTTCACTGCTGCCACAACTCACAAGAGTGTAGAAACTGGTGCTGTAGGTTACGGAATGGTATGTATAACATTTGCTATGCGTATCATGTGATTGGCCTACAGCGGTTGTACGGTCGGTGATTTTTACAGAAAAGAGAACAGCGCACCAGGTCTCGGAGGAAGGAAATGCTTCAGGTGAACCACTCAAGCAGACGACATGACCGGCCGGCCTGCGCGGCCGGCCTAGCTGTGAAAACCTGATACAGGAGGGACCAAAAAAAAAAAAACCCCAAAAACTAAGGCACTCTGTTTTGTAGAACATAAAAGAAAAAGCAATCTTTTTGCAAAATAAAACACCGTTAGCATTATACTACAATATCAACCAACATTTACTTTACTTTTGAGTTCATTACGCTTTTCACTTTTGACGCACTACATTACGATGTGGATGAGGAGCACGAACAGGCGCCGCAGCCTTGGCTGCATTGACTGCTATGTATGAAACGGAGTATAGTGCACCGGATCTGCACTCTCAAACATGACCCCATCATGTTAGGTCGTAGCCTGCTCAATGGGTTCAGGTGGATGGGACTCCCAGCTGCACCTATGTCAACTACATGCAGCCAGGCTTCTTGCAGGTGCACCTTGTTTGCACTTATTATATATGTTTACTTTATATAAGTTTTTATTATCTACTGCAGCCACTAAGCGCCCACTAAACTGCACCAGCATCCCAGCACATTGCCATTGAACTCCACCAAGATGCAGTGACCCCGACCAAATGGGATCTAAGTGCCTTGTTGACTTATTCTAATTTACAGCTGCAGGCTCATTTGCCACGACCACCATGATGTAGTACTACCCCATCAGCCCCATATGCGAGGACCAGTGCACACATTCGAATAGTGTCAACTTGTCGTGTCGGCATCACCTTGACCCGCTGATCCTCGGCATTGTGGATGACCCCGAGCCGCGATGCATCAGGTGCAGCAGCTGATCCCAAAGGAGCTGCCTGCAAAGAGGAAAAAAAATTCAGGGGGGCACTTTGTTGACCTAAAGTATAGTGAGGCGAAAGCCTTAAAGGGACACTGAGGAGAGCTCTATTAATATTTTTTTTATAGTAAAATCCCATAGTTCGGCATGTCATGGCTTTGTTGCCACTTGGCCGGCAGCGAACGATGCCTTTATTTCTAAAAAATTTGGATTCGAAGTTGAAAAAGTTTTTCCCGCCACTCTGATTCAAACTTGGAATTCTCCTATGAGGACAAAGGACTAAGTGACGTGCACATGACGTAACGCAGACTCCGTGATTTCTGACAGCCAGCAGTGCGGCCCAGCAGTGCGGCCTAGCAGCAGCTGAAAAGAAAGCTACTGCCGGCCGCACGTTGAAGGCATCTAGCGGCTATTGCGGCCGTCGCTTCGTTTACGTTTGCACCGGCGTTTTCCCAGCGTTACAATGGATCCCGTTCTCGAAGTCGTCAACGAAGTTCTCGCAAATAGACACCTTTAGCATACCGTGTACCTTGTTACCGTTAGCGGAATACTGGGAGCAGGCGCTAATTGGTCCCGGCGCTGCAGGAGCGCGCGTAGCTGTCGGGTACATGGCGCCATCTGGCGACGTCAAGGAGATTTGCGCATGCATTTGCTGAGCCTCAGTGATTCGTAGCTTCTCGTGTCCTAGTGTTGCTAGAACTATTGGTTCTAGCAACATTGTTTTGTCCTATGACGTCATGAAGCTTGTACTTGCGAGTTTGGCCTGTGGCGGCGATACCTGTATTTTGGTTCTTGCTCTTTTTTACGTTACAAGAGCTTTGTTGTCAGTATGAATGGCGTTTTTGTAATCAGGAGCTGGTATTCTGTCGATGCAAGTGAACTTCAATTTCTCCTCAGTGTCCCTTTAAGCACAGTGTTGCTGCTTGTGTCAATGATGTGTGGTTAAGATGTTAAGCTTCGCCTCTAAGAGTGGAACGCGACAGCGTCTTGCAAAGTTGCCAGGGAGTCCACAGAACGCCATCGCCCCTTTGGCTGTACGCCTTGCTCGTCGATAAATTGGTTTTTGAGGAAAGATAATGTATCTGCCTCGCATATCTCGGTGCTGGACACCTTGAACCTCGGTGGTGAACTCCTGAACCTCGCTGTAAGGGAAGGGTGGGAGATGGGAGTGAACGAAGACACCGTATTAGCTAGACCCGCCTTTGTTCCTTCCAAATCATCGAGCTGGCATGGCGGAGTGGTTAGCATGCTCATCTTGCACTCCGGAGACCCTGGTTCGATTCCTCAACTCGACCAATTTCCTATTCAGTGTTATTTACTTTTCCTGGTCTGACTAGAAAAGCGTGGCACCTCTGCTGACAACCTTCTGTCGACAACGATGAGGCATTAAACGCTTTCGCCTTAACACGTGCAGCTAAGCCCAGTTTAAGCATCTGCAAGTTATTTCAAGGTTCAGATTGCTCTCAGCGTGCATTATACTCATGGCGAGCATGTTGTAACAGACAGGGGCCACCATTACCAATTTCTTGACAGTGTGAGGCACTAGGCCCAAGACTGGAATGTGCATGCCCATCCTCAAAGCAGACCAGGGCAGGGAGAAATGAGGCATTCACTACAAAAGGTCACCTGCATCACAGGACATGTTCCAGTCTGGTCCCCTTCTTCTACCTGGCACACCTGCCCCATACTTTTGACAGCATAAACAGTAGACAGAGCAGTGACCACTTTCGCTGAAGCTAACAACACCAGAAGAAGAAAAAAGGAATATTTTGTAGCCATCCCTGTCACTGCACGCACAACACAAAGTGAAGAAGGCAGGGGGGAGCCTCAGGGTGCTTAGTCACCGTTTCAACAAGAGGACTTGCCTCCGCCTGGGCCCCTGTCTTTGCCCAAGACAAGAACCCAGACCTAGCCTCGCCTAGCCTTTGGCACAGGTTTGGTGCAACTTAGGTCAAAGTAATGTTACTGGTGCAGCATGGTGCAGAAAATCTCATTTGTGTGGTAAGGCGCTCGTCTAACGAGCCGGAGTACCCGAGTTTGAACCCGACCATGGCGGCCGCGTTTCGATGGAGGTGAAACACAAGAGGTGCCCGTGTGCTGTGTGATGTCAGTGCACATTAAAGGGACAATGAAATAAATTTATTGAGATTACGTAAAGATAGGCAATCCATCACTCATCACCCCAGCGCAAGAATTTTTGAGCTAGCATCAATAACAACGAAGTTATAGACGATTAAAAATCACGCTCCTCCTCTCCCCCCTCAACTCGTATGCGCGGGGCACCAAGAAAAAATAAAGAAAACAGCTCCGGGACTGGGCACCGCCCATGAATACGTCATTCGCTGACGTTCGATTTACGACTTCCGGTTGTCCCACTCCCGACGAGCAGCGTGCGTCGGCAGCGTCTCTCCGGTCTCTGCGCTTTCTTGGCTCCCGAACTCGCGACAGAAAGAGGCGGCAGAGGTAAATTGAAAACATATGTGCGAAGGCAATGCCCTGGATCGCGCTTGCCCGAGGGGGTCGCGCGGCGGCTCGAGCAGACGATTTTCACCGCTACCGGAAGTGTGCCCGTGATGTCGTAGCTGCCGCGGCTCGAGCGAATGACAGCATGTGGTGGCCTGCCGACATCATGGGACTAGTGACGTCTGTTTTCCCGATTTTGGTTCCAAAATGGCTCCCTACGAAGACACCAAACGGCCCGCGAATTTTAAAAAACACGATTTTTAAAAATTCATAATAAATTGCCGGCTCAGTTCCGAAGACTCATACTTGGTGTCAATGCTTCTGAGCATCCCTTCTAACATTTACAAGCGGCTTTTAATTCTTTGCATGGTCCCTTTAAAGATCCCCAGGTGGTCAAAGTTAATCCTGAGACCTCCAAGACCTCCACTACGGCACCTCTTTCTCTCTTTCACTCCTACCTTCCTCCCTTCCCTTAGGGCCCTGTCCAGGTGTCCACCAAGACATGTGAGACCAATACTGCGCCATTTCCTTTCCTCAAAAACCAATTTACCAATTTAATTTTTGTCACAACGACACAACTGGCGCAGCTGGCCCACCCCCGCAATACGAGGGTATTCATGCATTCGAGGGAAACCTGTGCGTGACGGGGAGCCTCACAGTGGTGGACGGCCGTGTGCCAGCGCGAAGATGGAGCCGTGAGGCACCCCCCTGACGAGACCGCAGCCGGGGGTGGTGTCCGGGCGACTCGAGCAGGGGCAGCAGCACCAGCACAGACACACCACTGATGGCCACAATCACCACCAGGCAGCACCACAACCTGCAACGACCACAGGAAGGAATCAGGGCGCGCACAAGACACAAGACGGCACCAAGTGCGGAAGTCCAATTACAGCTCTTCCTCGAGGAGATGGGCTGCACACATGCCATGCGCTCCCTAAGAGGCAGACACCAACAGTACACCTGGCCAAATCTTTAACTGGCTCGGGTGTTGCATCGCTAAATGCACCTTGTAAAAGGTTCTTTTCAGCTACACTGCTGGCATATTAATGCTTCAGTTTGACGCGTGAGATGGCATTTCGTGGTTCCTTTTTGTTCATTTAATGTTTGAGTGGAGTACTTGCATGTTTACATCAAAGTTATCAGAAATATTCATTGTCTGCCACTACGAAGAGCCGAAACAAGCGGAATACGCAGCAGTGGTTCTGGTGGCGCATTTGCGCTTACTCTGGGTAAACGACTTGTCCGCCTTAAAAGGAGAGGTAGTTTACCCAGAGGAGGAGGCCATATGGACCAGAACCACTGCTGCGTATTCCACTTGCTTCGGCTCATCGTAGTGGCAGTCGATGAATATTTCTGATAACTTTGAACTAAACACGCAAGTACTCCACTCAAACATTAAATGAACAAGAAGGAACCACGAAATGCCATCTCACGCGTCAACTTACAGCATGAATATGCCAGTGGTGTAGCCGAAAAGAATCTTTTACAATGTGCATTCAGCGATGCAACACCCGAGCCAGTTAAAGATTTGGCCGGGTGAACACGCACTCCATCTCTGCAAAAGTGCCACAGAAGCCAAACTAACGCAACATACGCCTTTTTACATGCCCAAAGTTCAATTCGGGAACTTCCGTTGCAGCATGGTGACAACAGCTCAGAATTCACGTCTTATCCATAGATGAAAATTAGGCAGATGACGAAGCTGCCAAACGAATGAGGTCATAGCAAGGCCAGCAGTGTCATCTATGAGTGCAAACAAAACGCTGCATTTGAATGAACTTCGCATTAAAAAGATTACAACAGGAACAAGGAAGGACAGTGACCGTTGAGACTAACATGCATCCAGTGATATAAAGATATAAGTTTCAACAACAGCTACGCACAAAAGGTCATAAATGTGGGCATGCCTCGCTGTTATAAATACAAATTCTCCCATGTCTCAGTAACCAGTTGGAAGCGACGCCTGTACTCATCATCCTCTTTTGTGGGTTGTTCGAGTTGAATCTTGTTTAAAAATTAGCATACAGAACCAACTAGCCTGGAACCACACTACATTAATGCAGACTACACAATGTTAGCTTTCCACAAAATATTTTATCTGATACCTCTTTTCTTAATAAACCCGCTAAGCTATAACACATGCTGATGCCAATCTGTTAAGAAGGTAAGACACGATGACATCATCATGCCATCGTCATGCCGCATTCTTAAGACATAACTGCAAACCGTCATGCACCATAAGAAACACCTTATCTCGCGGCAGAGAAAAACCGAATTCGATCTATACAAGAAAATTGAAGCATCACTTAAGCATTCATTGTCTCTTTTTTTATTTGACAGGGTTCCAGCAGTTCACTCGTGATTCAATCTTTGCTTTTAACTAGGATCTTTGCATTGTCGAAACGCGGTGCACAGGTTTTGCACAAACTGCAATGCAAAACTAAGTGCACATCTTCGTTGTTCTTTAAGTTGAGTTCATGCTATCTTAACCGATCATTCACATATCAGCCAATTTGGCTGATGTAGGCTTTTTCGCATGAAAGTAGTATTTCAAACAGCACCCCTGATGCTAACTGCACATAAGGCTTGGTACTTTTTCCAGCATCCGTTTCTTCCGGCCTCCTAGCCAGAGATACGAGAGCATAGTTTCATGAGCTTAACCGGAGCTTAAAAAGCGAGCGGTAGCCCAAACCTGCTCGCAACTTCCTTTATGTTGCATGATACTTTGTGCAGGTAGACGCCAACTTCCAGTAAAAGGTCCTTTCACTCTCCCCCGTCTGCAGGCTCATTGTGCACGTCTTCACATTTTTCAGAAGGGTCTCGGCCACAGCTGTCACGACCGACAGAGTTTGGTTTGAAGTTTATCTTACCACAAAGCAAATTGATGCATGGGATGTGGTTGGGAAGGTGGGAAAAAAGCCACATATAAGAAGCTTGACTAGTCTGACCTCCCAATACCTGACGACGGTTTGACAGAGGTAACACAAATTTACTCAACAAATATCACAACTGCGATGCTAGTTTGTAAACAATAGACATAAGATGCAAACAACCTTGTTACAGAAAATATTGGAATAAGCAGCTGAATAGTAGCAAGCATTACACAAAAAGTGAATACAAGTTTAGAAAAATATACGCAATTTCTCTATTGTGGGGTGGTATTTATTTAAAATCTGTGGATTTATTTAAAATCTGTGAACCATCTGAAATCCATAATTTTTGCGAGATCTTGGAACATGCCAGAGTTCTGTGTGCCTCATTGAGCGTAAATATGTGCTGCTTTTCAAATCTGCCAATGGTGTCGAAGTATGTGTGCCTTTACGTACGCCAGATTTAAAGGTGCACTGAAGAGGATTCTGAACTTGTCTTTTTGCCGTGGGAACTCGATCTACACGTTCCTTGCATTCTTAGAAACTGCAACTTATTGCCCTGTATGGCCGATTTCCCTAATTAAATCGAATTAACGTCCGGCTCCCGCCCTTTTTTTTTAATTCTGCCTCGTACGATGGGCGGAGTCGACCAACGCGTGAAGTTCCTTTTCCGTGGAGGCTTTGCTTTCGCATTATTTTGTTTTTTAGGTTTCCATGAATAAATAGTTTCATTCGCAGATAATATAGCCGCAAAATAAGCCCGCAGAAATAAAAATACGCGCGGACTATTTGCTACTACGGACTACTACGTATTACTCTGCCGATGGCAGAGCGGCAAGCCGCCACGGGACTGGGTGAAAGGCACTCCACGCGTTGGTCGACTCCGCCCACCGTACGAGGCAGAATTAAAAATAAAGGGCGGGAGCCGGACGTTAATTCGATTTAATTAGGGAAATCGGCCATACAGGGCAATAAGTCGCAGTTTCTAAGAATGCTAGAAACGTGTAGATCGAGTTCCCGCGGCAAAAGGACAAGTTCATATTCCTCTTCAGTGCACCTTTAAGTGTTGGCAATAGCTTAAGTCATACAGCTTCTGTAATTTCACGATTTTGAGTTTAGTGAACAATGGAGATGTATGGGCATCGTAATACTGCTTAGAAATCACTCGTAGAGCTTTTTTTTGCATTATTATTAGGTTATACATTGCCTTCATGGTACCATTCTCCCATACTAGATGGCAGCAGCCCAAATGCGATTCAAACAGGACTACATACATTAGACGGCTTTGGTGGACCGGGAGAAAAAACATACACTTCCGTGGCATGCTTTAGCTAAAGCCTTCAAGAGTTTAATGCGCAGGTAGTCAGTGTTATAGTCCCACAGCATAAATTCATTAAATATTACTTCCACATATTTAGCGCTACGAGAGATTTCAATCACAGAGTGATTCAAGGGTAGGATCTCACTAAAGTTACATGGGACAGATTTTGGACGGAATAAGACAGCTTTTGTTTTAGAACAATTTATTTAGAACAATCTAGAGGGTAGCCCAAGGCCCGAATTCTAACCATATGGTTATCGAAGCTGGCCTGCATTTCACAAATGCTCCATTTATCATTTTATAAATGCACAATTTGATAGACTTGACGCAGTGGCTCAGTGCTTAGAGCGCTTGGCTACTAAGCCAGAGTCCCTAGGTTCGAACCCGGTCGCGGCGGCCGCGTTTCGATGGAGGCAAAGTGCAAAGGCGCCCACGTGCTGTGCGATATCCAGGTGGTCGAAATTATTCCGGAGACCTCCATGATGGCACCTCCTTCTTTCTTTCTTCTTTCACTCTCACCTTCCTCCTTTCCCTTGCGGCGCGGTTCAGGTGTCCGCCGAGACATATGAGACAGATACTGCGCCATTTCGTTTTCTCAAAAAACCAGTTTTTCCATTTTTCCAATTTGATAACCAATTGGCAAGAATTTTGGGTACAGGCTACCCTTTGGCGGTCATGACAGCTGCTGCCGAAACCCTTCTGAAAAGAGTGATACACACAACGAGCGTGAAGACAGAGGAAGTGAAACGACCTTGCAGACCGAAAGTAGTAGTCCTCTGCCCGCACAAAGTATCATAAAACATGAAGAAAGTTTGCAAACAGGTTTGGGGTACCACTTGTTTTTTGTTTTTTTTTTTCTTTTAGTTGCAGTTAAGCTCGCCGAACCATGCCTTGGTAAGAACACCATCCCTAGCGCTCATCAGAACACTCCACTTAAAAATGGATTGTTGTCTTTCCCACAGCCATGAATGAGATGCCATCTCCTGTCTCTTAATTCCACTGACATCAACAGACCACAGATTTTCCCTGCGGGCAAGTCAGTTTGCGACTGACTGCATATCTTTACTCCTGAATCCATCCAGGCAGCAAGGATGTGCAGTAGGGTTGTGAATAGGCATGTATGGGTGCAGCTGACCCGAAAAGCGTAGGTCACCCAGCATATGAAATGTGAGGCTCCTGTTCACACCGGTAATCACCCTGTCCCACCCGAGCATTTTAAAGAGAGTTTCTTCACAAGCCCTTGGTGTGCTTTCATAAGACAAGAGAAGAGAAATGACGACTGCCCAAGAACATGAGTGTTTGTCAAACTGCCACAAAGCACCTTGTTGGGATAGTCTGGGTCATGGAATTTAATGTCTGAAAGCAGCACAGGCTATGATGGACGCCATAGTGGAGGGCTGTGGATAATTTCGACCACTTGGGGTTCCTTAACGCGCACTGACATCGCACAGTACACGAGCCTCTAGCATTTCGCTTCCATTGAAATATGACCACTGTGGCCGGGATCGAAGCTGCATCTTTTGGGACAGCAGCCAAGCGCCATAACCACTGAGCCACTGCGGCAGCCCTTCTTGAGATAGGATGAAAGTGGGAAGGCATGAAAAATGGAGAGATTAATGACAGCTCAGTGAGCTATGAAACGGTAAATCATACAGGTAACATCAAGAAAAAGGAGAAGAGCAACATGCATTAAGAGCATAAATTGGATTAAACAATATCCTATCAGAGATAATTCATTCTAGCAGCACATGCAATGCAGAGAGCACATAGCTGATGGTCTGTTCGGGCAGCAAAGTGGATTCTAATAAAAAGAAAACACAGCCAGGGTCAATGAAGTTAGTGTCACAGGGGGGTGATGAGGTTAGGAAATTTGTGCGGGTAGCCTAAAGCAGGCACAGGTCTGAGCTAACTGGGGACCAACAGGGCAGTCCTTGGTCCTTGAGTGAATGTAACAAGATCATGATAAAAGACAAGGCTAAGCCCTTTACCTATGAGTACTCTGCCACTGGCCGCAATTGCTGACACATAAAGATGCATTCAGGGTGACACATTCTCGGATACTGCAGGTGTCTCACCTCATAGTTTCCTAAGAGCAACCTTCAGGACATTACAGGCCTGTGAGGAGGTCTCGTCGTCCACTCAGCCAAGGGAAATGTGTCTGGAAGACAGAGAACGTCCCTGCACACACTTCCACCTACCAGCACAGCACAACCAAAGGTCGCTTTGGCCGCAGCACACCAGAGAAGAATAACCACAAGGTTTTTACGGAGTATGGTAGATATGCACAAGACATAGAGACACCTAGGCGAGTTCGAAAAGCTTCGCCATGGCTAATGTGTAAGAAGAAACAACTACCACTTCTAAATTCTCTCTGATACTCTATCTAGATTCTTTCCACAAGCCAGTGGTGACTGTGTGGTTTTGCACACTGGTCCCTTGATGGCAGGCCCACACTTCATATTGTTACGCTGCTGCTGAGCTGCTGAGCTAACCTCCGTAATAATATCACGCACACCTGCTTAACAATGCCCTTCTTAGTAGCAACTAGACATACAGCACTCACAGCAATTTCAGTGCTGAATGAAACGACTATGATGCCGCAACTCAAGAAAGAGCCTTCCAGTATAGCCTTTGTCAAAAATTTACAGCCCAAGGGGTTTACAGTTGCGTCTAATATGGACACTTTGGTTCCCAAGCAAAACTGTCCATAAAGCGAATCGTCCATAATGAGTCATGAAAAAAAAAATGCTCAGAAAAAAAAACACCTCATGATTAAAGCATGCTTCCGTGCTTATTGGTGAGCATTGCAAAGGGGAAACAACGCAAAGTATTGTGAACTTCAGTTGCATTATCCTAGTTGCTGTTATCTTCAAAATAATCTAGTGCAGTCTGAAGCACTTACTGGCCCATGAGATGCGTGTTGGAGTCTAGCGGCCTAGTTACCTCTGTCCCAGTACGGATATTCACATCCCATGAACTGCTGGTACATTCTGCACTCTTTCTGCTGACAGCTGCTGAATCCAGTCTTCAACCTAGCCAAACCTGCAGAGAGTTTTCCTCACAGCCATTCATGCAGTAAGGCAAATGAAATGCAGCTCATCGACCGGGCACTTTAAAAAGCATGAAACCACAAAAAAAGGTCATCGCTGAGATGAGGGGGGGGGGGGGGGGGGGGGGCACCTTTGCACTGCCTTTTGCTGGCATCCTGACCCCAAAATAAAGTAAAAGAAAGATCCTGTTGGAGCAGTAGAGAATTTGTTCTCACTACTGTCCATATTAATGCGACAAAAATTACATGAGCCCTAATGAGGCCTGCAAATTTTCATCTTGTCCATTGTCCAGACAGTGAGTTCACATACTAACAAGGCATAAATACACTGAAAAAGTTTGGTCCCCAGAAAAATTATCCGTAATTCGAGTCGTTCATATTAACAGGGGTCATATTAACAGGGAACGACTGTACTTCTAAACCGTGTGGTGGGGCTTTCTAATACATTTGACAGTCCTAAGCTTCGGAGGGTAGAGGACGCCAGCCTCTTCCACCTTTGAGAGACTACGGTCACTGAGGAGGCAAAACAAGCCAAGCTGCAGGGCTCAGAACGAGCTGACAAAGGCTGTACATCAGCCAGTGTATGTAACACAATAACAAAACCCAGCGAAGTTGCAGCCTATGCTTTTTCAGCAAATGCGGACGTCTTCTTATATGTACACAACTTTATGTATGTATAGAGACACTACTGCATATGTACTTCCTGCGAGATGCACCTGAAAGCTATGCTACGAAAAAAAAACAGCAAAAAAAGGACGCATTCACAAGAAGGAGTAGACAGGATGACGCTGGAAACACAACAGCATTTTACTCAGTGAAAATTGTCACAAAAGAGCCGGGTACACGCAAGTAAGCCACAACGAAAAGAAAAAAAACATTTGACAGGTGCAGGTGACAGGTGCTGTTATCTTGCACTTAACAAACCATGTCCCATTCATGAAACTATATTCTCTTGCAGTGACTGATGCATTCAAAGCCTAACTTCTTGATTTTAAATGCTTCTAGGATTTCTCGTTCCATTTGTGTTTTTCCGCAGCTGATGATTCTGACATTGTTGAAGAGGGAGGTACAGTCTTTAAAATGGTTGTAATGTTTAGGGAGATTGGCTGTTTTATTCGCTTGCAGCGAGATGCGATGCTGTCTTAAGTGAGCGTTAATCCATTGCCCAAAGCACCAGAGTATTATTCTCCAAATGTGCAACCAGTGTTGCTTACTCTCTCCCCCTGTCATGTGGAAAGGCCGGCGTCGGCCTTTACACATGGCGGGGGAGAGAGTAAGCAACACTGGTTCTACATTTGGAGAATAATACTCTGGTGCTTGACTTTGCATTTCTTTGTGCTCTTATTTGGTACGATGCAGGCACACAATGACAACAGTTTTGTGGGCGCAGAAAAGACAAAGCGAAAATCGTAACTGGTCAAAGTGATTTAAGGAACAATTTCTCAGTTGATTCCAGTTGGATACCAGTTGGCTCCCAGCTGAATTCCAGTTGCTTCCAACTGGTATCCAACTGGAATCAACTGGGAAATTGTTCCTTAAACCAGTTAGACCAGTTGCGATTTTCACCTGGCGACCGTATCTTGTGGCAACCTTTTTAACATTACGCGAGACGTTGGGCATGTACGGCACGGCATCACAGCAGACCTCATTTCTTCACATGGTGTGTATTCGTTGTGGGGCGTGTGCTGAGACTTCACCTTGCTAGATAATGATTTAGTAACAGAAACCAGGACCTGTTCAGGGTAACCTGTTGACTGCAGGCGGCAAACCTGTTCTAGAAAACGTTCCTGCAGAACATGTGGGAAGCTTTCTGTAAGGCATGGGCAGTGGTTGGCTATACCCCTTTTCACAAGCTTAGAATGTGACGAACCGTAGGACAACAGGCCTTTCTTAGTGCAAGGAGCTAACTCCACCAAACGTGGCTATCGTCAGAAAAAGTCTAAAGCAAGTCTAAAAACCTGATGATACCTCAATTGTAAAGCTCAAGTGTGTGGAAGTTTCATCAAAGTCGGATAAAATGTCACTCGAGTCGACATTGTCACGAGAAGTTAGTTTTCAAAGGAGTAAAGTAACCGACAAAGCAATGTTGAAAGGGCTGTTTAAATAGTCTAAAACACGATTTAGTGAACTTGGCGATGGAATCATTCCGTCCGTGCGCTGGTGTCGGAACCGGCGCGCCGCGAACGCAAGCCGACGCACTGGACGGAATGACAGCGAACCGAAGAAACAACCCGAGTGACCGCATCGCTCTAAAATTTGAAAGAAAAAAAAACTGCTTTTGAGGAAAGATGACGCAGTAACTATATCACTACTACACTACTCCTTCTTCGCGTAAACGCGTCCTTTTCTGCTGTATTTTTCCCGCAACTATGCACCAACTGGTCCAACAATTGCTAAGCTTCTTCAATACTTTCGGGCACACTCTACGCCATCTTTTCTTGCTTTTTCTTTTGGCTAAATAACCTTCGCCAATTTTTAAGCATTTGCCAGCGGTTACCCCACGCCGTGGATAGAATTACCAGCGACCTTGTTTACCGTGCGGCCAATTCGGCCACTGCTGGAGAAGTCTTCACGCTGCTAGCAGTTTCCGCAATGCCGCGCGGCTTGGGGACCCTTATCCACCGTGAGCGACTCGTCTGCACGAAAACCTTCTTCCCACCACACTGGCACCACACGGCAGCACACAGGCGCACGGGCACCACACACAGATGAAAGTTTTAAACGCATGACACGCACGGAGCGCAACAACAGCATCACGGAGCGCGCCCGCACGCGCCCGCACCTGCGGAGTGCGAAAGCACTGGGCGCCACGCACCTGCACGCATCTGATGGCTGGGCGCAGCCAGACCAAGGTCCGCCTTGGCCAGACTAGTCGGACGATGCAAACGACGCCGGGTAACACCACAGTTTCGAGCTGCCCCTTAGCTAGCTTTCACAACCACCGGCGCAGGCACGCAACCGAGCGCCGGGCGCAGCCTTTCTCAGGGCAGAGCTATTTCGACAGGCGACGTGAAAGTATGCAGCACTCTAAACGGCGCGCACTTTGAAATTGCAAAACGCTAGCAAAATATGAGAATGGCAGGCCGAGGCCACCTCTGTTTCTCTGTTCTTTAAAGTGTTGTAGTGAATTAAAACTGCGTGCCAATGATGATATTACAGTTTCTTTAGAGCATCACGAGACCTGAAGTCTGAAGACCAACTACGCGTCACAGCCGCCGTTCGGTCGATGAAACCGAAACTGATATAGCGCGAGAGAAGAAAGTCAATTCTAAATTACTTAGCTGTCGTATGCGAATACGAGATGGGAATTCAATGAATTCTAGTGTCTAACGCACCATTTGAAAGAAGAAAACACGCAATAAAATTAGGTGTCAGTAGTCGTTTAAGAAGCTTTTAGCTCCTGTTCTCGGCAAACTTAGGCGAACAGCTTCCGGGGCCATTACGAACCGGAAGGAGAGAATGACCCGAAACTGAAGCGAACTAAATGAATCATTCCGTCCGTGCGCTGACGTCGGAATCGGAACCTGCGCTCCGCGAACAGAAGCCGCCGTACTGGACAGAATGACAGCGCAGCAAAGGTCCCTCGGGTTACCTTACTTTCTTTCACCGTGCTTTACTGGCACTGCCCGAGCGACCTCATCGCTCTAAAACTAAAGAAAAAAAGGGGGTTTGAGGAACGGACTTCTTGATGGGCACCTCAACAGTGCCGCAGAGGAGGACATGAAGGTGCAAGTGAAAGCAAGAAAGAAAGCGACGCAGTAACAGAAGACTCCGGAAGATTTCGAACACCTGGAAGTACAGCTACCAAATTTGGGTTACATGTTTTCTGCTCTGTAAGGATGTATAAGACATAACTATACAATGTTCCATGAGAAAAAAAAACATTATGCCCAAATCAATTAAATCCAATTGGACCCAACAGATAGCCAATTGGATTCACGATTGGACAGTCCAGTTCAGTCCACTTTAATCCAGTTGGAGAGCTCAATTGGTTTTCATATTCCCAAATGGAAAGTCCAGTTGATTTTCCTTCCAACTGAGCATTCCGTGGATGGATCCAGTTGGGATCGTGGACTCAATACAGCAGCCAATTGGACCCATGAATCGAGATGGGTAGAACCAATTGGGTTCAGTTGCATCATCCGTTTGGTAGGTACGATTGGAGCGCACAACTGGACAGCCCAATAGAGCTTCCATTGGAAGCCATTTATTTTTTACTAAGATCTGCATAGTGCTCCCTACGGGAACAAAAGAGCGAAATTAGTTTCTTGGAAAAAAAAACTTAGAGCGGTTCAACGCTGCTGAACCGAATGCCGAGTGATTGCTCCGGTGATATAAGACACAGCGCTGGTTTTAATGTTTTGATATGCTGTCACCACTTCGCGCACTTTAGCGTGCGTTCTCAGACACCCTTAAAGCGGGGGGGGGGGGGGGGGGGGGGGGTAGCGGTATCGGACTCAAAGGAGATGCAATCGACTCAGCGTGGCAAGCGCAGCGGAGACCAACTACCAAGTGACAAGAGGTTTTTGGTCGTTTGGTGCCCAGCTTTCGCCGGTCGCAAGCCAGAGAATGGGTCGGAGCCAACGGTCCACTACAAAACAAACTTTATACAGCAATAAGACGATACAGAGGATTTCACAATCACTAGTACAAACACATACAAAGTGATTAACAAAACAATGCAATTCATGCAGAGTTGCACTCGAGAGAGATTACAATAGAAATGAATTATTGCACCTAAAGTGCACTAACGCAAGAGAGAGGCAAACAAACAGAACACAATTTGTTCACCGGGCACTGCGACAGTCCGACGTCTGGAGGTTTACGACAGTGCCGTCCCGCAGATTGGTGCGCGCTGCCTCGTTGGACTGCGGCAGGCCGAGTGGTGTTGTCCCGGGAGTCGAGCTAGCGCGCTTCGCTGAAGCTTAAACGGCCGCTCGGGCGAGTCGACAGCAGTCAATGCTCTTCTTACATAGGCTTGCTCCACATCTGTCTGTTCTCAGCGCCAAGGCAGGTGCGCACATACACACAGTGTCGGCTGTGCAGTCTCCTTCTCCCTCTCGCGCCGGGCGCGCGTCCCCATTTGTAAAAAAAACCGGGAGTGGCTTCGAGTTGCTTCCAGATTTTTCCGCTGCTCGTTTACTACGCTTCTGACAACCCCGGCGCCTCATAACCCTCATATGGACGCCAGCACATGCTGGCCTCCCTGGCAACGAGGAGGCTCATTCCCTAGCCCGAGGTCTCACATTCCGGGCAGGAGTCGAGCCCCCTGTACAGCGCCTGCTCTCCTTCTGTGATATTCTATAGTATTACCGAGACAAACGAAGGGAATACGCACCCCCAGCTCCATGTCTCACCATAGCGCAAGCTGCACATTGGCGACAACTACAAACCCGGACTGCTCCATACCCAATACTGCTGCACGCCCGATACCCAGACCAATTCCTGTCATCATGCAAACTTTGCGGCAAACCAGGAGACTTCTTAAGGCGCGCTCACACTAGCGGGAAACGTCCCGCAGGGGCGCAGCGTCAACGGCGCCGCTGCGTCGCAGCTCCTCGGAATCAAGCTCACACTGCGCGCGTTTTCTCGCTGCGGTTGTCTTGGAATGTAGAGAGAGCAGGCGTTGAGAGAGGGAAAAGCAACCGCCGAGTGCCCGGCAGGACCAAAGCCACCTGCAGGACGCGCGCAGCCTCCGCCTCCGCCGACGGGGTCACTGAACTGGGACCGACGTCACGGTTCACGGTCGGCCCCCATTGGCTGTTCTGGTCAGCGGCACGGGAAAAATAGCTCCCGGACCCATCGCTCTGCGGGACGGCACAGCAGCCTGTCTGCGGGAGAAAAACCGGCTTGTGCGGGAAGCGGCGCGCGGAAAACGTTCTGCGTTGCGCGTTTTCCCGCCAGTGTGAGCGCGCCTTTACACACCCTCCTCACATGCCCCACCTTCCCTCATCCCCCATCACCAACCGTGGCGGAGTCTTACTGGAAGTCTCTTCTGACCAGATCGCCCGCTCAAGACCATCACCGGATCATCTCCAGCGCTCACAGAAAGATTGAGCTCCAGGGGCTATCCTTCGCGTTGTAAGGGTGCCTCCTCACATTGAGGGGACATCCAAGTGCCATGTAGGGGGATTCGCCCCCACTGTTGACATGACTGCAATAAACGTTTTCACCACCACCACCTGTCCTACCTACACCTCACTAATAAAGAACACGATCAAGTAAACGCTTAGCTCCGGAGTTGCACGAAAGCAGCTCTGCGCCTTCCTCCCAGCACCTCTACACGGCGCCTACTCAAAATTGGAGCCCAATGCACCTATGAAGAACTCCGTGAGGCGACGCTCACAGCTCAGACGGCCCGCCTCTCAAGCACACCAGCAGGTCGCGCTCTTCTCTACGCATATCGCCAATAGGACTCCCATCGGGAGGCACCCACTTCCCTCCTGCAATTCGATCCAAAATTCTAGTACTCCCACTCATGGGCGTCCGGAAGTGGGGGGCAAAGGGGGGCGGTTGCCCCCTCCCCTGGAATTATGGATATTATTTAGGCACTAGTAGCTTTTTAGTGCTAACCTACCGCCGCCCCCATCCCGGACATCGGGTGCCCCCCCCCCCCCCCCCCCCCTGGAAAAAGTTCTGCGGACACCCTGCCCCCCCCCTCCCGGCAACATGCATCCAGAAAGGAACGGGAACCGCAGAACAGCTAGGGCGCAAGCCTTACACAGACAATTTTGAGAAGATCTCAGTGTAGCCTATGTCGACGCGGCCGCCTATTCAATCGGCCATCGCAGAGTACTAGCCGTCACAAACAATCACACAAAACTTCTCACTGCTGGCTAAATTATCACCGGTTCTACAACCGAGACAGAAGAGGCCGCATTGCGCTAGCCATGACCTCGACGTCCCCCACCAAAATTATCTAGGACTCTAGAACGGCTGTCCTTAACTTTGCCAATGGCATAGTGTCCTCAACCACCCGCCGCCTTTTGCGTTCTTGGCAACCCCGACAATCCATCACCCTTATTTGGACACCAGCACATGTGGACGTTCCAGGTAACCAGGAGGCTCACTCACTGGCCCGAGGTCTCACTTTTCGGGCTGGGGAGGAACGGCCTTCCTCGTATGCTGGGGAGTGCCTGCTATCCTTTCGAGACATCCTTGCGTACTACCACGAAAATAGAACATGCGCTCCCCCTCCCCCGACTCTCATAATCACACAAGCCGCCCACTGGCGCAGGTTACAAATGTGCACAACCCTATACTCCTCCACGCCCGTTTTCCTGATCAATTTCCCCCCACCTGCAAGCTCTGTGGCAAACCCAGGAACTTCCTATACATACTACTCTCCTGCCCCTCATTCCCACATCATCTCGCACCAGAGGTGGCCTTAGATTACAGGGAGCGCCTACTCACCAGTACTTCCAACAGGGACCAGCACAGGTTTATTACTAGCGCTCTATTTAGGATAGCCATCCAAGGGCTATCCTTTACTTTGTAAGGGGGCCCTTTCTACACGGTGCTTGGATCGGGGCAGTGGGGGCGGGTCGAAGAAGGGACGAGGAAGATCGGAGACGTGGTTACGAGGAGACAAGGAGAGCTTTATGCAAGTATTTACATTATGTGCGAGTAGGAGCAACTGTGAGTGCCTCACTGTTTTAGGGAGCGTCTCAGGAGACGGGAATCTTGGTGAGAAGGAGCTTCTTCGGAAACGGGAGTCCCTCGGTTTTATAAGGTCGTACTTCCCTAAAATCCCTGGATGTAGGCTGGGCCTGCCGAGGAAGGCGTGTCTTGAAACGTTCACCTCGGCGCTCATCACGCACTCTCTCACTCGCAAGTGGGCACGCCCTCGTCATATGATGAGCTTGAGGATGAGGGGGATGCCATATATGTCGCGCAGGCAGCGCGAGTGGCGTTCCCACGATCTGCAGGTGGCCGCACCTGTGACTTGCGTCCCCCGGGTCTGCAGGTCGTTGCCCGAGTGACGTGCATTCCCACGACCTGCAGGTGGCCGCACCTGTGACTTGCATTCCCCGGGTCTGTAGGTCGTTGCCCGAGTGACGTGCATTCCCACGATCTGCAGGTGACCGCACCTGTGACTTGCGTCCCCCGGATCTGCAGGTCGTTGCCAGAGTGACGTGCATTCCCACGACCTGCAGGTGGCCGCACCTGTGACTTGCGTTCCCCGGGTCTGCAGGTCGTTGCCCGAGTGGCGTGCGTTCCCACGACCTGCAGGTGGCCGCACCTGTGACGCGTCCCCCGGGTCTGCAGGTCTGCAGGTCGTTTCCCGAGTGACGTGCCATCCACGATCTGCAGGTGACCGCACCTTTGACTTGCGTTCCCCGGGTCTGCAGGTCGTTGCCCGAGTGACGTACATTCTTCGACCTGCAGGTGGCCGCACCTGTGACTTGCGTTCCCCGGGTGTGCAGGTCGTTTCCCGAGTGATGTGCATTCCCACGATCTCCAAGTGACCGCACCTGGGACTTGCGTTCCCCGGGTCTGCAGGTCGTTGCCCGAGTGACGTGCCTTCCCATGATCTGCAGGTGCTTGCACCTGGGAATTGCGCTCCCCGGGTCTGCAGGTGGTTGCACTTGTTTCCAAGGCGACGTGCAAGGCCACGCGGGGAAGTGAAATCGCTCGCCGTCAGCTGCTCCTTTGACGACGGATAGCATGAAGTGACTGGCACCCGGGTTTTCTCGGGAGGGTCAGTTGCGGCTGTCCTTGGCAATATTCATGTAATGTTCCCACAGGGGCCTGCTGTCGCCGCTGCCACCGTGGTTAAGCATTCTGTTTTTTTTTGCGCAAAAGACACGACACAAAAGAAACGAGGTAGACAGGACAAGCGCTTGTCCTGTCTACCTCGTTTCTTTTGTGTCGTGTCTTTTGCGCAAAAAAAACCCAGAATGCTTAGGCACCAACTAGCCTGCAGAAAGCGCTTGTCCTGTCTACCTCGTTTCTTTTGTGTCGTGTCTTTTGCGCAAAAAAACCCAGAATACTTAGACACCAACTAGCCTGCAAAAACATACTAGCCACCGTGGTTATCCCGGTCGAGGGAGTCCACGTGCTGACCCACTTAAGCTGGAGGGGGGAGCGGGGCATTTAATAACAGTTAGGGCTCCTAAGTGCCATGTAGGAGGTGCCGCCCCTGCCATCTCTAATTATTTGCAATAAATGTTTCCACCACCACCTGCTCCCACACGATGAACCACCAACTGGCTTCTGTAATCACTCTTTTACCTAAAAGTTGGGGATGTAATTATGGCATACCCTGACATGCTTCATGCTCAGATAAGGCATGGACTATCCGAAATTGACCTTGAAGTGACCTTGGCCAAAATCAAGGAAAATTAAAGTGTGCGTTCCTGACAGGTAGTAGGCGCGTTCCCAATGTTGCCCGTGACCAAATATGGCACGGACCACCGAAATTTCACCTTGAAGGGACTTTCGATGAAATCGACGGAAACTGAATAGTGGGTTGCTAAGATGCAGCATGGCGCGTCAGCAACGTGGTCCATGCCGAAATTTTGCATGCACCACTTAAAAATTTTTCCTTGGAGTGACCTTGCCCGAATTTGACTGCCGGTGAATGTGGGTGTGCTCGGGTGAAAGACAGGCTTGACCTAATCTCAAAATGGAACTGGCCCACCTCCAGAAATGGTGTTGGCCCACTCCCGAAATGTGTGTTTCAATTATATCCGGATGTCAATAAGGCGGTTTGACTGCAATATTCCCCGCGCATATCTCGATGATGCTTTTCACTTACATCTGCAAATACTTTTTACCTGAAAAAGTGACATGCCGGCAAAAGTACTTACGGTCAAGCTGTGAGACTGAATATACCGGGGGTTTCATCGAAAGTGAACCAATATTTAAGAAAAATGGGTTTTTATAGGTAAGAAGCTGGCTTCTGCGGCACAATAATGCCTGGGTTGGGGGACTTGGAAAAGAGGTGAATAACATCGGCTAGTTAACCAGCTAATTTCTGATAATTAACTTTTTAACTATTACAGGTGGGCATTTGGTGACAATTAGAGATTAGAAGCCGGTCGTTAGTAATACCCATATAAGCTTTTATAAGAAAACGCGATTGACCTCGGCGCTATGGTCCAACAAATTCTGGCTACATTGTTCCGAAATCCATGCGCTTTCGAAAAGCATGAAAGCAAAGCAACCCCTGCAGTGCACGTATCTTGTCGAAATAGCCAAATTTTGTCAGGCCGCAGCGTTAAGGGTAATTGCGTTTTCAAAATTTTAAACAACTGATATGGCTATTACTGATGAGCGCATACACATCTCTAATTTCAAACAGGTGTCTAGCTGCACCAGTTAAAGAGTTAATTATCAGAAAAAATGAATAACGGCAGATCTTCTAGATCCCTGAGATGTGTCTCGCATAGCGCGTATACACCTACTTCGTCATTTAACTGCTGTTCTATTTCTAGCAATTCCGCTCTCTTTCTACCCCCTTGCATGTTTATGTAACTGATCTATGGTGTTAAATTTCTTTTTAGTAGCTTTCTTGCCGGACCTCCTAGTGGCCTTTTTGTTGGGCTCAGCCGCCATTGTTACACTTTCTACTTCCCTTCTACCTACCCCTAAGCCGCCGTGGGCCCCCTAAAAAAGCTACCTCCCGGCCGGCCAGGCGCCAGCCGGTCTCTGCTTCTACCCTTCCACTAAAATGGTTGCCATCGCATGTAAAGCGTCTGCCAAAGCCTGGTGTGTGCACTTCCCTGTTTTTCTGCCACTTCAAAGCCTTTCTCCAGGCTTAACTTCCTTATCTCTCGATAAGAGTTAGCACGTCCTTAGTAACCTCTCCGTTTCGTCCTTGCATCCCGACGCAGTGCACACCACGACCTGCACTTGCTGTGTTATCGCCCTTATATCATCAACTCCCTCAGCTAATCTCTCCATGGACATCATTTAGCCCCACAGCTACCACTACCAGATTATGCCCTGCAACATTCTCAGAAAGTTCACGTTTTTTCTTTCTCAGCACCGAGACCATTGTCCTCCATGAGGATACCCCGACTGCTACCCACCTATAACCCTTTACACGCTCCATTATACATGGTCTGTTCTGAAAGTAGTAGGACTCATTTTTTTTAACAAAATTTATTCAAGAGAAACGTAAAAACGATTACAATTTTTCAAGGTAGCACCCTTCCGCACCTACTCACTGCTGCTAATGAGTTTTACAATTTTCGTACGCCTCCAGGAACGCCTGGACCGGAATGCTCTTTAGCTCCCTCGTCGCGGCCTGTTGAACCACCTCTACCGGTCCGTGATGTTTCCCCTCGAGCGTCGATTTTATTCTCGGGAATAGAAAAAAGTCTGGCAGGGCTAAGTCGAGGCTGTAGGGGGGCTGAGACAGCGTTGCCGCCTTGTGCGGGACAAAAAATCGGGCTCCTCATTCAGATGACGAAGAAGATCCTACCGGTTGGCCTTTTCCTCCTCTGACAACACTCCCGGCACCAACTTCGCGCATGGGTAAGTTTTCTGTCACAATCCCAAAAACTTGGGTTTGAGGAATGCTCAAGTCATCAGCAATCATTCTGATAGATCACTGTTAAGTAAATGTTTCCCTCGCTACACATTTTCGTTGGTCTTGCTGGTCGAAGGGCGTCTGAAGCGGTCGTCTTCCTCCACTCTTTCCTTACCTTCTCGGAAAAGCTTGTGCCTATCAAAAACACCTTATCTACCCATGGAAGCGTCGCCGTAGGCCTCCTTAATCATGTTGTGAGTCTCTTTGCCCGTTTTACCAAGATTTACTCAAAATTTGATCGCGTATCGCTGATGCAGTAAACGCTCGACGATTCTGCGTGACGAGACGTTCCGACAGGGGTTCACAGTACAAGCGACCTCCTCTTTTTAACGGCCGAGAGCCGACTTCCGATTTTCCACAGCATTCCCAATATCCCCCTTCAACGATCCTGCACGCGCAGGCCACCTCTCGTCCGCCCGTTCGCCCAGGAAAAAACCAGTCCTACTACTTTCAGAACAGACCATATAGCTCTTTTGCAGCGCCTCATGTTTGAGTCTCCAGCGATAAGCACTAGGGTACTCTCCCCCTCCCTCGTAACTTCCGGATTCTGCTGCCTCTTATCAGCGACTGAGACCTCATTCCTTGGGTTTAGCTAGTTCCCCTTCTCTACATCGCCTCCTCACTTCCTAGCTGCCACCTGTGCGTAGCTGTTCCTGTCGGTCCATGCCCCATGCACGAGGCTGGCGCTGGAACGTCCGCCAATGTGGCTTCCAATGGCGGTGTCAGCCATTTTTGTTTCCAATTGACCAACCTGTTCTTGAAGTTTGTGGGTTTCTAAGTGGACACAGGCCACCAACCACCGCGGGTTCGAGCTTCGCGCGAGCCAAGGGCCCCGATCAGCCGTCACCACACACACACTGGGACACCGATGCAGTGCACTCAACCTCCGCTGGGAGGAGAGCGATTCGCCGCAAATAAATAGGCCTCCAAGTTCACCAAGGAGACGTTTATTCACGTCGTCCTCCAGCTGATACACACACACTCAATAGTCACCCCGTCCCGGGGGCGCGCGAGGAGCAAGGCTCCGCTGCGCGCACGAAGCGACTAGAGTAATGCCAACACCACCTAGAAGACTAGCACGCCGCTGCAGGAGAATGTCCCCGCGGCAGTGCTGTGATCTCTCTCTCGTGTCGACCGTTGGGCCGGTTGCGAGAGAGAGTGGGCAATCAACGCAAGGTACGCCTGTCGGAGGTCGCTGGATCCCGCTGGACAGGCTCGAGCCGCTGCAGGTCAGAGGACACCTGCGGGCGAGCTCGAGTATGCACTGGTCCGAACGGCAAAGGCCGGCACGGACAAAACAGTAGCGTACGCACCTTACGCTGTCTCCGAGGGATCTCTCTCTGGGCCCCGCTCGGACGGTAGCGCGGTGCGCGGCCCCCAAAGCGGGTCCCGAAATCCCGCCAAAAGGCACCAATGGCAAAGGCCGTTTGGGAGCCAGGGCGGAGCTGTGGCCAAATGACAGTGATTAGTCACCTAGCCGCCTCTCCACCGCCTGAGGCGGGAGCAAGGGAAAGAGGAGAAACAACGCGGGAAGCCGGCAAAGCCGCGCGAAGGCAACGGCGGAAAGCCAGGATTCCCACAAGTTTGAGCTTCTCTGCCCTCTCTACCTGTAACTCTCTTTTTAGAGCATCCATACGTAGCACTCGTTTGGTCTTCCCTTGGTCAGCCCTGTCCAGGCGTTGTAGTGCCGGCACCCACATTTCGCTGGCTGGCCTCTCTGGAAACCAGCGCTGCGCGCCCGCCGTCGCTCAAAGCGGGCCCAGACTCTCTCGGACATGTCGCGGCTTGCAGCGTGAATCATCCGCCACGCCGGCGCCGGGCACGGACCCTTCCTCCTCCCCTCCTCTCCGTCGGTGCGAACTCCTACGACGCTTCGCCGGCCATCGCCTCTCGACCATTGGTCTAATTTGAACGGTGGCCAGTGCCGTGACCTGATTGGAGGATTTAAACGGCTGGCTGCCGCAACGGGCACCAGCGGCTTTAAAAACGGAGCCGCGCTGAGCCCGAGCAGCAGACGGGCAGCAGAAGAGCCATCACACCGGAGCTACGCTCGCCGCCGGGGCCGCCCTTCTTTGTGCTAGCCCGTGGTGCTGTTGACCCTTGTATCATGTAAAAGCCCTTGTACACACTGTACATAAAAGTCATTTGACTCACCGTCGCCTCGACCGTTTCCTGGCTCGGACTCCCAGTCCCAACAGTGGTGACAGCGGTGGGATGCCTCAGTCCCTACAGCGTGCAGCCAATACGCAACATTTGCACATAAAATCCGCACCTTCGGCCTCCTCTAGCGATTCGAATTGCGTTTCCTTCAAGTTCACCGACACCTCACACTAATTGCGTTTAACTTTCAGTTGTTTGACTATCCTAGCGGCACTCGATTATTGCTACCACAAAATGATAGAATATCTACAGGCTCAAAAAAAGCAAATCACTTACAGACACATCCTCGAATAAAATTCTGCCTACCACAAGTGCTGATCACCTAGAAAAGGAATAACTACCTTTCTAAAAAGTTAACTCACATATGACCGCTTAAAATCTATAGCTGGCGGACAGAATAGACCCGCCCGTTACAGGTCACTGACCTAAATTCTGCTCTTTAGACTGCACTTCCCCTAACTAGCCTAAATCTAAACGCACCTTACTTACAAAATGTTAAAAGGAAGAACTCATCTCATCAGTTCGTCCGTTCCCGGTCACCACGCGTAACCTCAGGCATAATCCCAGGCAGGAAACAGGGTCAAGCAGCCCGTGGTGACAGTTTGCCGAACCATAGGAGGCTATGGCCGAACTAAACGGCCATGTGCCGGAAAGCTTGTGTATAGTGCCTGGAAGGTTTCTTCTAGGCAGTGTAGCTTGTGTGTAGCGGCATGTACAAAGGTTGTCTACGCAGGTTTGCATGGACAACGTTGTGGCAGAAACGCGGCACTGAAGCTATAGCTATAGCGTTCATTGTGCTGATTGACTGGCGTTGACAACGTTCTACAGACTCCGTTGATTTTGAGGAAAGGAAGCGCGTAACTGGCTCCCTGGGTCAGTGGTCGCCTCACTCGCGCTTTGAGGTACGTGGAGGTGGTGAGAGAGAGATGTGGGCTGCATGCGTTAGCGCTGACAACATTGTTGCAGACACGCAGCACTGGAGCAATAGGCCGCAGCGTGACTTCACGCTGGTTATGCAAGCGTGACTTCCGCTTGCATAGCCAGGGTTAGCTGACCTAAGCCGCAGCCAGTTTTTAAAAATCAAATCAGGGTTTATTTATTCGGTTCCAGAATATAAACAGCCCCTATATATTGCTACAGTCGGGGCCTGCCAAGTGAGAAACCACACAAGGTCTTAGGAAACACGTAGTATTCTCTTCTCTCTCTGCCTCTCGCGCTCGCTCGGCGCTCTCGTACCGCGCTTCCTAGTCTTCTGGCGCAGCGCTTCGCGTTGCCGTACGCCGTAGCGTTTTTCCACCGGAGCAATGGGAGAGCCGGCTCACCAGCAGCGAGCTCGCGGCCCAAAGGGCCTTAGTGCGGCACGCTACTGATGCAGCGCGACTCAGTGGAGCCCTGGACTAGGGGCCCAACCTTGCTGAAGAGAAGCCTCAAGTCGCCGGCGCCACGAAAGACGACGGAGGCTTCGAATCCGCGAATCTCTTAAAAGATCTAAATAAAAGTTTTCTACTACTACTACAACTCCACCGGGGATGGGGCAACGGAACTGAAAGTTCACACAGGTCCGTGTCCTAAGTCCTTTCCTGGGATGCTATCGATAGTCCCGTTCCGCTCAGGTGATGGCATCCCAAGCCCAACGCACTCGACTCCAATGCAGTGGGCGAGACGAGGATTGTCGCGGGGGAAAAGCGTGTGGGCTCGCCGACTCCGCGCTGGTGCCAGGCGAGACGGCATCCGATGGAGACGTCGACGGTGGTTCACAGCTAGGAGGAGTTCCCTGCGGCTTTTGCATTTCTTGAGGAGCCCCCTGAATGGGGCTACATTCCTTAAGAAAGGTACCGAGCTCTTCCAGGCTGCGGCGCTGGGCATTCGGTACTTAGGCTCGTGCCAGGAACAGACCGTGGTGTGCGGTAGTCACCATCACGCGACGAGGACGTCGAAGTGCCTTTCGATACCGAACTGTCCAGGTAGACCTCGAAACTGCTTGTCAGCGGTTCTGCGTACGACGACGAGGGTTCGTGCTCGCCGTCCGACAGCGGTTCGCGTAAGGTGTTCACTTCGAGCTTAGCCACGGGTTCGGATTTGGCAGCATCGTTGGGCGCGGCTCCTGCATCGGCTCCTGCTGCTTCGTGTTCGCTCCTGGAGGCGCATCTCCAGGCGTCTCTCTAGTTTTCCCGTGGTGGACGATTCGCTTCAAGTGTCTACAGTCGGGACTGAAACACTCGGGAGCTTGTGATCGCGCCACTCGTCTTCACGTGGAGATGGCAGAGAGGCATTTTATTCAGCCCCTGCGGAGATGGAACTCAAGCGCGGGAAAATGACGCGGTCGAATTGGTCTTTGACGTCGAAGTTTGTCGCCCGTGTGAAGGCGTCAGCAGTCGCCGAAGAACGTCCCGCATCGACCAGGACCCGACTCTAGACGGCTAATCCCTCGCCGTCCATCCAGCAAGCTGCATCGGCACTCTCGGCACTGACGGGACAGTTGGGCGCGGCATGAGGACCATCACTGACTTTCGGTTCGGCTCCACGTCTCGGCGACGTTTCTGCTTCTCCCGCTCCCTCTGGTCACTGCACGGGGCCAGCTTGCTTCTCGGCACGTTTTCGTCCATTCGCTCTGTCTTCGTCAGGAACGGCTTTCCCCACAGCCTTCACGTTCTTCTCCCTGGACTAGCCTGCGAATGCATCGCGACAGCTCCTGCAGACGACGACAGCTCGGCGCTCTTGCTGCGCCGTTTCAAAGCACGCTGCGATGCTTTACCGCGTTTCGAGGACCGCCTGTCCTTCCTCCACACCCAACAGACGCCTTTGAAAAAGCCGACCGGTGCTGTCCCGCGCCTGGAACCGGCACCGCAGACCCGACCAGCTTTCTAACCGGACTGTTCGCGCGGCGAGTCATGACAATGTGGGAACCGACAGTCTCGACTTTGGGGGTATTGGCGAGCAACGCGTTGCCTTACGGGCACGAACTCCCTGGCTGCTGACAGGACGGGCTCATCACATTCTCCAGCCTCACCACCAGCGTCCTGTTTCCCTACCAGAATGAAGTCCTCCAGCTGCACACCCTGAGCTCATGCCAGAAAGGCGGTGCTCTCGTGAACGTCTAGTTGCCGCCGCTGTGAAACACAGAGTTGTCGCCAGAGCGTTCGCCGACGACGGTGGGGAAATCATGTTAGTCATGCGCTGAAGCTGCTCTGATGGGGCCTCTAGCGCATCCGACTCAGGCAGGCGGCCGTCCAGGGACCGGTGAACAGCCATTGGTCGAGACGCGAGATATGCCGGGGATAGTCGACGCCGCCGCCACCCGGCGCGAGACGCCGCAGCGCTCGTGCAGAACGTCCGCCAGCGCTGTGTACTTGCCCAGATGCTCGTGGGGCACGCACAACAGCAGCTCCGTCGCTGGCCCGTACAGCTTTGCGATGAAGAGCACGACTTTCTGCTGATCGGTCCACCCACGCGCTGCCGCGATGGAGCCAAGATGAAATCTGTAGGCCTCCCACGAGGTGGTGCCGTCGTATGTAGACAAGGCAGCGAATAGACCGGGGCTGTCGCGCCCGTGCCACGCATACCATTTCCGGTTGCGGCTGCAGCTCCGGCGGCGGCGGATGCGGAGTCGGCGGTAGCGTCGGCAGTTCCAGGTCCAACGCGGCTGTAGATCAATGTGTCTGTGATGCAACTAGCCAAACAAATTCTCTTGTGCTCTTTGTCGTCAGCCCAGCTGAAGTCGCCAGGTTAATAAAATGATTAAATTCCACTGCAGCCAGTGGTATGACGATATTAAAGGGGCTCTGAAACACTTTCTGAGGAGAGCACATCAACTCGCTCAATCACTGCATTGTGCTATCATGAAAACCTGAGCCAAATAATACCCTTCTACACACAGCACAGAACCCACAATCACGCGAGAAAGTTGGCGAGCCCTTCCCGCTTACTTTTTCATGCTCGCACCCTCCTCCATCGCCTGCACCTAGGTGGCTATTGGTTAAATTCTTTCTGACGTCAGGGCAGCTAACGTGGCCGCGGCCAATAAGCCGCGTACTCTGGCCGGTCAGGAAGCTCCGTCCCCGGAGGTGGAGACAGCGGAGGAGCGCCGACCTTCCAGCGTGCAAAAAATGAGAGAAGGAAAGGCGCGAAGTAGCTGAAAATCAAATTTTGACTACAGATAACTTACCTTCTACAAAGCGCATCAAAAAAATTCTTGCTGGATTATATTCGTGAAATGGCGTGTTTTAACACCCCAGGCATACCGCAACTTTATTAGAACCCTTTTCAGAGCCCCTTTAAGGTAGCACCAATAAAAGAAGTATTGTCAACAATTAGTCTGATACTTGCGTTCCTAATAAACCTGTCGTTTCTGGCTGCAATCCTTCCACAGAAACTGAAGGTGGCCAAAGTAGCTCCGTCCATAAAGGTGGTTTTACAAATGACATCTCAAATTACTTTGGTTCAATTTCAGTCCTGCCAACATCTTCAAAAGTTCATGAAAAGTGCATTCGTGAGCGCCTTAATATCATATCTCAACAAACACAACACTTTCGCCATCTCAATATGGCTTTCAAAAAATAAAACGACGAAGAAGCCCTCGTAAAATTCAAAATTTGAGTCAGTACTTGTTTAGCTTATTTCAATTACACATCTGAATTTCTTTCATTTATTTCATAAATTCAATTATTATCATTGTTATCATTATTTTTAATCCATCATTATTTTCTTGTTTAACATTCTGAGCACCTATCAGTTGCCGCCTGTGTCTTGGCCAATCCCCCGCAGTGGTTACGCGCCATTATATAGAGGACGACAACAACAACAACAACAACAACATTGTTAACCTTGCTAAGAAGCTGTATACCCTAGTTATCTTCCTCAATTTGGTTAAAGGCTTTGATTCGGTGAATCATGACATCATGCTTAGGAAATTGAGCCCATACAGAATTAGAGGTATCAAGTTAGGTCTCTGTCAGAGTTTCTTGTCACTGAGGCAAATGTATATTAGTCTGAACAATGTGAGGTCCCAGAAATTACTTACAAAAGCAGGTCTCCCACGAGGTACAATACTGGGACCAGCCATATTTCTATTGTACAGCCGGCCGAATCTTTAGCTGGCGTGCGCGACGGCCGCGTTTTCCGCGCTCCTGCAGCTTATGACGGAGCAAACCTGCGAAAATATCAAATCTATGCACAGGATCACTACGCCCGTAAATAATACTGAGCTTTCGAGAAGTTTGCTTTGTCTCAAAGCGCAGTAGCGCAGAAAAAGGAGTCTTCGCGCACGCCGGCTAAAGATTTGGCCGGCTGTACATTAACGATATCACTGAGCTAAAACACACACCTGAAGTCACATTATTTCCTGATGACACAAACATATTTTTTGCAGGTGGAAATATCCGAGAAATAAAGGAAGCTAATGATTATCTGGTAGAACTGTTCCGATAGATAAAAAATCAAGTTGCGACTCAAAACACAAAAAATTAAATACATAGTGTTCAGACCCGTCAACAAGAATGCATGTGATAATATCGAGATTAAGTTTGACGACCATTACTTGGAGAACGTATAGACGCAAAAATTTCTTGGAATAGGGTTTCACGAACATTTGTCACGGACTTATGTCGATCGCCTCAGTTCGGAACTCGCTCGTTCTGTTGGATGTGTAACTAAAGTGGCCTGTATCCTACCTTCGTGGCTGAAAAGATCAGTCTACTACACACTCATCATCATCATCAGCCTGACTGCGCCCACTGCAGGGCAAAGGCCTCTCCCATTTCTCTCCAATTAACCGTGTCCTTTGCCAGTTGCGGCCACCGTATCCCCGCAAACTTCTTAATCTTATCCGCCCACCTAACTCTCTGCCGCTCCCTGCTACGCTTGCCTTATCTTGGAATCAACTCCGTTACCCTTAAAGACCAGCGCTTATCCTGCCTTCGCATTACATGCCCTGCTCAAAACCTATTTCTTCCGATTGATTTCTATTCTAGGATGTAATTCCCCGGGTTTGCTCCATGACCCACTCTGCCCTCGCCCTGTGCCTTAACGTCACACCTATCATTTTTATTTTCATACATCGCTGCGTTGTTCTTAACTTAAGCTGAACCCTCTGTGTTAGCCTCCACGTTTCTGCCCCATAGGTGAGTGCTGGAACGATACAGCTGTTGTATACGAGGTCTGTTAGAAAAGTATCCGACCTTTGGCCGTTAAAAAAAAAAACTTGCATAACTGGAGCGTTGCAAACCTAGCCATCTTTAGAGTAGTCTACTTGGGACTCCACACACTTCTCCCAGCGGTGCTGCCATTGTGGGAAGTATTCCGAAAAGGCCCTTTTCGGAATGGAGTTTAGCTCAGCTGTCGTTGCAGCCATAATGTTCTTCCTTGTCTGAAATAGCGCTCCTTTCAATGGCCTTTTGATTTTGGGAACCAGCCAGAAATCGTAGGGGCAATATCAGGACAGTAAGGAGTTTGCTGAACTACAGGAGTCTGGTTTTTCACCAAAAAATCTGATTCGAGTGCGAGGAATGTGCAGGAGCATTGGCGCGATGGGTGCGCCAATTTCTTGTTGACCTCAGCTCCGGGTTCTTGCGCCGCACAGCATCACGTAGGCAACGGAGGACATCTCTTTAGTACTCTTTGGTCATTGTTTGACCCTGTAGAGTGCGTACTCGTGGTCTGCCACACAGAGGGTGTCAAAGAAAACAGTCAGCATCACTTTCACATTGCTGCGCACTTGGCGGGCCTTCTTAAGTCTTGGTGACGTGGAATGCTTCCACTCTGACGACTGGGATCTGGTTTCCGGGTCGTACCTGTACACCCAAGTCTCGTCACTAGTGATTATGATGTTGATGAAGTCGGGATCACTGTTTGCGGAATCCAGCATGTCCTGTGAGACTTCAACACGAAGCTGCTTTTGCTCCACCGTGAGCAGCTTCGGCACGAATTTCGCCGCAACTCTCTCCATGGCCAAATCTTCGGTGATAATGGAATGTGCGGAGAAATTGCTCATGTCCACCTCTTCCTCAATTTCGCGGATAGTCACGCGACAGTCCCGCATCACCATGGCGTTCAGTTCCGCAATGACCTGGTCATTTTGGCATGTTGATGGCCGATTGGAGCGTGGCTCGTTCTCCACCGATGTGCGGCCATCTTTAAAACAATTGTAACACTGCTTAAACTGTGTGCTGCTCATAGCATCTTCACCGAAAGCCGTCTGAATATTTCGAATGGTTTTCACTCGGCTGTCGCCAAGTTTATGGCAAAATTTGTTGCAGTAGCGCTGCTCCTTTCACTCCGCCATTTTCCTTGCAATAAAAAACCGACGAGAGCACTGCACACTGCCTCACTCAAACGCTGCTTCCCAGCGACTGACGCTATCGGCAGGCGGGAAAAAATTCATGCATGCGCATGAAGGTTCAAGGTCGCCTGATGCAAGCGCGCTTGTCTCATATCCATCAGGTGTTCGCAAAAAAAAAAAAATAAAGTCGGATACTTTTCTAACAGACCTCGTACTTTTCTTTTGAGGAATATTGGTGAACTGCCATTCATGATGTGAGAGAACCTGCCATATGCGCTCTACCCCATTCTTATTCTTCTAGTTATTTCCCTCTCATGATTCGGATCAGCGGTCACTACCTGCCCTAAATAGACGTATTCCCTTACTACTTCCAGCCCCTCGCTACCAATTGCGAACTGCTCTTCCCTTGCGAGACTGTTGAACATCACTTTGGTTTTCTGCATATTGCCACGTATCATTGTAGTGTTTGTTCGTTCACGCTCAAGGCTGCAGGAAAGGGTTGTTATCACTTTTGTTCGTGACGCGAGAAGCGACCACACTAATCTCGATTGATCGCAGCCATGAAAGGCTGCATCTAGGTTTTTCCAGACTTCTGTAGATGATCTTGTCTTGTTATCTGGAAGTTTCCTTGCCGGCTTTAAATTGAGCGATGCCGCGAGCGGCGGACATTCGTAGATCGACGATTGACGAGCACGCTTGTTGCTTACGCCGCCACCGAGTGATTCAGTTCTTTTGCGGGCGCAAGTCAGCCCTAATAAAGAGCTTCGTTTGCAAGTATTTCTGGTGTCTTCCTGACCGCTGGACTGCCGTCACTAAAACGTGACATCTGGTGGAGGTGCTGGGTAGCCTTCCATGTACCGGACACCCCCTACAAGCCGTGACGCCAGCCCTCTGAGTCATCAACCGCAGGACCTGAGTCCATGGAGTCCACCGCGCTAGCCGACGCCTGCAAGGGGACGCACCAGAGTTCGGGAATCTGCCGGACCCTACCCGGAAGCGGAAGCCAGCCGAAACGTCTACCATGAGCTTGCCCCAGACGACGACTCCAATCATTCTTCACCAGCCCCGGGTGCCACCAACCTTCGACGCTTCGCCTGGCGCCGACCACGAAGAATGGCTGGAGCAGTTCGACCGTGTGGCTATCTTCAACAACTGGGACGATGCCACGAAACTTAGGTACGTCTTCTTCGCCTTGGAGGGACCAGCAAAGGTATGTTTTGAGAATGAGGAAGCTAACCTCACGAACTGGGAAACCTTCAAGGAGCAGCTTCTAAAGACCTTCACGAACGTCGTGCGAAAGGAGAGAGCCCAGCAGCTGCTACAGTCTCGCATACAACACCCAAACGAGACCGTTGCTGTGTACACTGAGGAAATGAAGCGTCTCTTCCGGCGTGCCGACGCGAGCATGAAGGAAGAAGAGAAGGTGAAGTTGCTTATGCGAGGAGTTAAAGAGCAACTATTTGCCGGCCTCGTTCGCAACCCACCGAAAACCGTCGCGGAATTCGTAGAAGAGGCATCCACAATGGAGAAAACTTTTGACGCCCGAGCCCGCCAGTATGACCGCCAGCAGCGCTTTTTGTCAGCAAGCTGCATGGACACCGCTAACAACGATAACCTGCGGGAGGTTATACGTCAAGTTGTGCGAGAGGAGCTCCGACGATTGCTGCCAACGGGAACGCAGCCGCAGCTTTCATCGCTCACTGACGTCATCCGGGACGAGGTTCAACAGGCCTTGGGTGTGACGCCGACACCCACGCAGCCTCTGCAGCCCCCAGCCATGACTTACGCCGCAGCTGTGCGCCGTCCTGCACCTCGACGACGGGACCCAAGCCCCTATCGCCCTCAGCCAGCTGCGTTGGACCGCCGCCCACTCGCCCCAACCCGCCCGTCCTACGAGCGACGCGCGCAGCCGAGGAAATGCGACGAGAACTCCCGACCAGCGCCGCCCACTATGCTTCCACTGTGGCGAAGCCGGTCACGTCCTCCGGCACTGCCCATACAGAAGACTGGGCATCCGAGGGTTCTCTTACGACGCTCCACGATCCCGACCCGGCCAGCGCCCAGCCGAAATCGAAGAGTTTTTGCGTCGGGAAGAATACTCATCGCCGAGCCGCCTATCACGTTCCCCGTCGCCATCGCCCCCGCGCTTTGTTTCTCCTAGCCGAGGTTACGCCGTGCGTGGACGCTCCCCCAGCCCCCGAAGGTTAAACTAAATAAAGCAGCCTCTGGAGGTGAGGTTGCTTCTACGCGCAATGACAAAGATCCTCCATCGACGAGTACTCAAGACCATGCCTCAACTACGACGACAACACCGACGACGACGACGACGACGACGCGGCCAGACTTGAAGCTTTTACCACTGCCCAGTGAAGTAACGTCGCAGTACGCCCACCGCAGCCTTACTACTCGACGAAGCCGAGACCGGACACCGAAGACAACGTACAATACGAGAACGCGAACAAGTGACCTTGAAGTTACAGTCGACGGTCACGCGGTTACTGCCTTGGTGGACACGGGAGCTGACTACTCTGTCATGAGTGGCCCACTCGCTGTCCGACTCAGGAAGGTAACAACAACCTGGGATGGCCCGCTGACCCGCACCGCAGGTGGCAACCTGATTACGCCGTCAGGACGCTGCACCGCGAGAGTTACTGTAAATGGGAGAACCTATGCGACAACCTTCCTGATCCTACAGCAATGCTCGAGAGACGTGATTTTGGGAATGGACTTCCTGAACGAACATCGGGCGATCATCGACCTTCAATCTAAGTTTCCACGGAAAAAACCATACCTGTTGCGACGAGCGCGACTCATCACGTTGCCTGAAACGTCCTCGATGAATCATTGAGCGTGCCGCCACGATCAAGTGTTCTCGTCGGCATAGGTACTGGAGACATCGAAAATGCCGAAGGCGTTATCGAGGGGAACGCCCAGTTACTCCTGGATCGAGGATTGGGCGTCGCGAGGGGAGTCGCCGAAATCCGAAATGGCCAAGCCCAGGTGTTGCTAACCAACTTCACCGAAGAATACCGGCATCTAAACAAAGGTACGACGATCGCTTTCCTCGACGAGCTGGCAGACATCAGAGACGTATTTGCCCTACCCGACCAACCCGCAGAGCTACCTGACCAAGGCCATCAACCCACGTTCGACATCAACCCGGCATTACCCCGGAGCAGACAAGACCAAATACGCAGTCTTCTTCAAAGGTACACCGAATGCTTCTCATCAGCATCGAATGTGCGACGAACCCGGCTTGCCAAGCACCGCATTGTCACAGACGAACACTCACGACCACTGCGACAGAGCCCCTACCGCTTATCGCCGCTAGAACGCCAAGCTATCCGCAAGCAAGTTGAGGAAATGCTTCGTGACGACGTCATCCAGCCATCGAGGAGCCCCTGGCCAGCACCGGTCGTCCTAGTGAAAAAGAAAGACGGCACCCTTCGCTTCTGCGTTGATTACCGCCGCCTGAACAGCATTACGAAGAAGGATGTCTACCCCCTCCCCCGCATCGACGATACACTGGACCGGCTGTGCAACGCTAAGTACTTCTCATCGATGGACCTGAAGAGCGGCTACTGGCAAATTGAAGTCGACGAAAGAGATCGCGAGAAGACTGCGTTCATCACGCCAGACGGACTCTTCGAGTTCAAGGTGATGCCATCCGGCCTCTGCTCTGCACCAGCGACGTTCCAGCGAGTAATGGATACGGTGCTCGCAGGCTTGAAGTGGCAGATTTGCCTAGTCTACTTAGATGACGTTGTTGTCTTCTCCTCAAGCTTTGAAGACCACCTCAGAAGGCTTCGGATAGTGCTGGAAACGATCAAGTCTTCAGGCCTGACACTGAAACCAGAGAAGTGCCACTTCGCCTACGAGGAGCTGCTGTTCCTTGGTCACATCGTAAGCAAGGATGGTTCGCCCAGTCCCCAAGAAGACGGCTGCGATCGCAGAGTTTCCACAACCTAATGACAAGAAGGCTGTACGCAGATTCCTTGGATTGTGCGCTTATTACCGGCGATTCGTCAAGAACTTTTCGCGCATCGCTGAACCTTTGACCCAACTTACCAAGGCTGACGTGCCTTTTAAATGGGAAAGGCCGCAAGAGGAAGCTTTCAACGAACTGAAGCGCCGCTTACAGTCCCCTCCTGTGCTCGGGCACTTTGATGAAAACGCCAAAACCGAAGTTCATACCGATGCAAGCAGTGTGGGCTTAGGACCGGTCCTCGTTCAGAAAAATGGCAGACAGGAGAAAGTTATCGCGTACGCTAGCCGTTCACTGTCGAGAGCCGAAGCCAACTATTCGACGACAGAGAAAGAATGTCTCGCCATTATTTGGGCCACGTCCAAATTTCGCCCCTGCCTATACGGACGACCATTCAAGGTTGTGAGCGATCACCATGCTCTGTGCTGGTTGGCCAATGTGAAAGATCCCTCCGGCCGCCTTGCTCGTTGGAGCCTGCGTCTTCAAGAATTCGACATAACTATAGCCTACAAATCTGGCCGCAAGCATTCCGATGCAGACTGCCTATCGCGAGCCCCCGTAGACGCAGCACCGGAAGAGGAAGACGACGACGCTTTCTTAGGACCGGTAAGCGCCAGCAGTTTCGCGCAGCAGCAGCGCTCGGATCCTGAGTTGCAAAGCCTAGTTGATTATTTGAAAGGCAAGACCGCATCGCCTCCCCGGGGGTTCAAGCGCCAACTGTCGTCCTTCGTCCTTCACAATAATGTCCTTCTGAAGAAGAACTTCGCGCCCAACAGGACAGTGCATCTTCTTGTCGTGCCCAAAAATCTCAGGCAAGAAATTATGCAGGCATGTCATGATGAGCCGACTGCAGGGCATCTCGGGATTGCTCGCACGTTGCACCGCATCCAGGAGAAGTACTATTGGCTGCGGCTAGCTACCGACGTTTCCCATTACGTGAAAACGTGCCGTGAGTGTCAGCGACGCAAAACGCCTCCGACTAGACCAGCCGGACTCCTGAACCCCATACCACCGCCAATTAAGCCCTTTCAGCAAATCGGGATGGACCTCCTCGGCCCCTTTCCGACTTCATCATCAGGTAACAAGTGGATCATCGTGGCCACCGACTACATGACCCGCTACGCCGAAGCAAAAGCGTTGCCTAGTGGTACCGCAACAGAAGTTGCAAAATTTTTTGTCGAACAAATTCTCCTCCGACACGGCGCACCCGAAGTGCTCATCACAGACAGAGGAACAGCATTTACAGCGCAGCTGACGCAAGCCATTTTAAAGTACAGCCAGACAAGCCATCGGAGGACAACTGCCTATCATCCGCAAACCAACGGACTAACAGAGCGTCTGAACAAGACCATCGCAGACATGCTCTCCATGTACATCGACGCCGAACACGTGGGACTCTATTCTGCCCTACGTGATCTTCGCCTATAATACTGCCGCCCAGGAGACAAGCAGGTTTACTCCATTCCAGCTGGTATACGGCAGGAAGCCCACGACAACACTCGACGCAATGCTCCCGCACGTTTCCGACGAAGACAACCTCGACGTCGCCGCCTACCTTTATCGCGCCGAGGAAGCCCGAAGACTTGCGCGGCTTCGCATTCAAGACCAGCAGCACACCGACACCCGACGCTACAATCTGCGCCGACGAGACACGCATTACAAGCCAGGTGATCGGGTTTGGATATGGACGCCAGTTCGCCGCCGTGGATTGAGCGAAAAGTTGCTGCGACGCTACTTTGGCCCGTACAGGGTTCTCCGTCGCATCGGTGACCTCGACTATGAAGTCATCCTCGACGGCACGACAGCATCTCAGCGACGCCGCCCACGCCTGGAAGTCGTACATGTCGTACGCCTGAAGCCATGTTATGAACGCTAAATGACTCGAAGTTTCATTCTCCGTGTTTATTTTCATTTTAAAGCATCGAGACGATGCTTCTTTGGAAGGGGGGTAATGCCATATATCATTGTAGTGTTTGTTCGTTCACGCTCAAGGCTGCAGGAAAGGGTTGTTATCACTTTTGTTCGTGACGCGAGAAGCGACCACACTAATCTCGATTGATCGCAGCCATGAAAGGCTGCATCTAGGTTTTTCCAGACTTCTGTAGATGATCTTGTCTTGTTATCTGGAAGTTTCCTTGCCGGCTTTAAATTGAGCGATGCCGCGAGCGGCGGATATTCGTAGATCGACGATTGACAAGCACGCTTGTTGCTTACGCCGCCACCGAGTGATTCAGTTCTTTTGCGGGCGCAAGTCAGCCCTAATAAAGAGCTTCGTTTGCAAGTATTTCTGGTGTCTTCCTGACCGCTGGACTTCCGTCACTAAAACGTGACAATATTAATTCTTAGACCCACCGTTCTGCTCTGCCTGTCAAACTTATTGATCATGCTTTGCAGTTCATGTCCTGAGTGACTTAGCAAGACAATGTCATCATAATGGGGCCGTATAAACCCGATTTGAAGTTCAACCGAATAAGAACAGTGCTGAGTGCCAACCACATCATCTGCTGCGGAATACAGCTTTCGCACTGCTCGGTGATTGGCACTGCGAGAACACTGTGTGCATATCTCGCATGAATTTTACTGTCACTAGATTTTTTGCCTGCAAAGCTCTAAATGGCGATTTTTTACGATGGAAGGGAGTGGGAGGCTTCTAACTTTTTCTGAATTCCGGCCGTTATATGAAAATTCCTTCGAAAGTGTCTTCAAGGCAATCGACTTAGCTAACTGAACTGTGTCTCAAGTACTGAAGAATTTCACGCCTTTCTGTCTCTTGCGCAGGCGGGTACATCCACGAGACAGCGAAGGAGACCTGGAACCTGGAGAGAATGACCACATCATCATTATCGTCATCGTAACAATAACTGCCGTTCCTGCCACAGAGGGCGTAGCCGTGATCACCATCGTCGCCATTCTCGATGCGGATTGGACGTTCCCCAGTGGTGGGCCTAGCAGTGCCCTTCGAGGGTGAAGAAGAGAAAGAAGACGAACGGCACAGCCCCCGTGCTTCGGGCAGCACCGATCACAACAGTTCCGTGCCGGTATACCGACGCAACGCCCCCCAAGACGCCCCCACGGCCGCCCGCGCTGGCGGGCACGCGCCGTCGGCTCAGCGTGTGCCAGACCATGGAGTCCGTCGTCTTGCTCAACGAGAGCAGTGGGTCGGGTTCGCCCACCTCACCCGGGAGCTGCAGCTCAGCCGAGGAGACGCTGCGCCTGGAAGGCTGCCTGTCCGCCGAGCGGCAGCTGCGCAGCTTCGTGCACGGCTACCCGCGGGAGGGCCGCACCATGCTCCTGTACGGGGCGTCCGGCTCGGCCTTCATCTACCTCGCCAAGCTGGTGGCCAAGGAGAACCCCCACTGGAAGGTGCACTACGTTCGGATGAAGCACTTCCTGGGCCGCTCTTCGGGGCGCGACTGCCAGAAGGAGCTGCAGTCTCTCTTCACCGCGGACAAGGGCAAGGGAAAGGTGAAGATGGTGTTCTTCTTTCTGCTGGACACCCTTTACGGGACCGCGCTGGCGCCGGAGGAGGCGGAGTACGCGCAGCGCTTCCGGCGAGAGCTGCCCGATTACCTGAGGCGGGCGGTTTCTTCGGAGAACGAAGAGCTGGCCGTGGTGGCGTCCGCGAAGAAGCCCTGGCTCCTCCAGCGGGACCTGGAGCCCCTCTTCGAACGGTGGGTGCACGTGGGCCTGCCGGGATCGGCCGAGAGGATGCGGCTCATCAAGGCGCACATCGGCCAGGTGCCCTGCTCGCTGAGCGACTCCAACATGCTGCAGCTGTCGCGCATGACCGAGGATTACACCTACTCGGAGATCGGAAACGTGGTCGAAGAGGCCCACCTGGGTCCCTTCAAGCGGATAGAAGTGGCGACGCACTTTCGCCAGGTGGAACGCCACTGGGAAGTCTGCGCGCCCACAGACCGCGGCGCTGTCCAGCTGTCGTGGCACACGATGAAGCCGACGGACGTCAAGGAGCCCATCGTGTACGCGGACCTCCTGGACGGCTTCGTCAAGGTGGAACTCCGCCGAACTGACAAGGAGCTGGCTCAAATGGAGGAGACGCAGAGGGCTCACCCTGAACGCAAGCAGACGGACTCCCCGGCCGCTCAGGGGCAATCGCCCGCCCAGACTCCGCAGTGACATCTAGCTCCATTGTTCTCGTCACTGCGGTATATAAACGTGACTGTGATCCGACATAGAATTTTCACTTGGCCCTTTTCTTGTTTTTACGACCATGCAGTGACATTGAGGAGCTACTATGAGCATATGTGGAGAAAGTACCTGGACCTCGTAATAAATTTTAGTCAGATCCCGGGTGCAAGAGTTTAAAATAACTTTTTCAATTACTCAAAGAATTAAACTTTCACCTCTCATTATCCGCAGTTTTTTTTTTCGCCCGTCGACGCCCCAAGAGTATTTGTTCAATAAAATACGAGTTGAAGGATATAGGTGTCAGTAGGATTCGAACCCAAGACAATTAGATTCGCAACTGGCGCCTCTAACCAATGGGCTAATGCACAATGCCGTTCGTGACGTTTTTTTATTTTTATGGTTGGTATTTCAGCTCACCTAAACCTTTTGCAGTTCAGCGGGCGTTACACCTTTCATTTAAAATTATTTGACATATTTTATAATTCGTGAACCCACCAATAAACAAAACTGTTCGCATCGCCATCTGATAACACAACTCGACGATTTTTTTAGAGAAACAAAAAAAAATGGCGAGTTTGTTATCAGATGGTGATGCGGATCATGGCAGCAAAGAAGCATAGTGTAGAACTATATCACACTATCGTGTGGGGACGCCTTCGTCCCTTGCGTTCGCTTTCCCTCAGCGCACTAGTTTCCTGTAGTTAGCTCCTCCGCAACGCACTCTTCTCTGTTTGGTTACTCTAGCTAACAGGGGAGGGCGCTCGCGTCGCAGCGACAGCAGCGCCACGGATGGCGTGTTTTGCCGCTCGCGCGCGGGGGAAAGGCTAGGTCTCTTCTCCCTGGGACAGGGAAGCGTGTTGGACGTTCACGCGCAAAGCTCCGCTCTCTGCCGCGGGCGTCCTCGTGTGGAAACTTGTTCCCCTCAGCTCGTCCCGTCTGGCCTCGGAGATATTCCCTCTGCCCTACCGTGGGCGAACATTCGCTCGTAGCCGTACTGGTGAGTCGGACATCCTAGATTCCTCAGTGTATTTTGTTGCTAGCTGGCGTTATTGTTGTTATAGCAATAAACGCCTTGTTTGTGTCAGCCAGTGTGTCGTTCCTTTGTTCCCTCAGAGCAAGGCCCGCCGTGGTCGGCGTGCGCTGGGTAGCGTACGCGACCACGGGGTGGGGTCCGCGCGGTTTTGAACTGAGTCAGCCGCGCTTAAACGGGGAGAACGGATTTATCTCCCCGATTTTAAACCCCACAATCGATACTGGAAAAATAAAATTGGGAAGGAATAGTTCTATGATAACTCAAGAGGCAGTGTCCTACTCTTTGAAGCTAGGTTAGGATGTCTTGGAACGTGCAGCTACAAAAAGAAGTTTAACGAAGATGCCCCAAAACCACAGAAAAAGGACCAGAGTAGAATAAAGCTTTCCCTTCCTTTCTTAAGAAGAATACACATGTGCTATGTGTGGTACATCTGTAGATAATTGAACACCTCATACTCAGATGGGACGGTATCCATCCGATTGTCGATGCAGGCGCAGTGACTCTTCTTAGAGATAACAATACTCGTGTAAATAAATCTGCGGTGGAAGTTAGCAAAAAATTAGCTGCGGTTTAGTTGGTTTATTGGAGTTTAACTTCCCGAAGCAATCCACGCAATGACGGACGCCGTAGTGAAAGGCTCCGGAAATTTCGACCACCTGGGGTTCTTTAACGTGCGCAGACATCGCACAACACACGGGTCTCTAAAATTTCGCCTTCATCGAAATTCGGCCGCCGCGGTCAGGATCGAACCCGCGTCTTTCGGGAGCTGCGGTTTAAATACTGCTGAACCTGGTTAGAGAGCGAAAGCTATGGCGTATCGGGCAACTACACACGGCTTGGCGACTGTAACGTTGAGTGCGTTCCGGACACTGGATAGGCAGGGCGCCCACCCTGCCACCCTGGCAGTTAGGAGTTAATAGTTGATCACGTAAGTTTGCTCACCCAATGAACACTGCGGCCTAGGATGGATGGAAAAAACTTTATTGCTGATAAATTTAAAGTGTTCTTGACCTCTACGGGTCACTATTGCTGCAGTGCCGCGTGCCTGCCACAATGTTGTCAGCGCTAACGCATGCAGCCCACATCTCTCTCTCACCATCCAATGTACCTCAAAACGCGATTTAGGCGTCCACTGACCCAGGGAGCCAGTTATGCGCACTTCCTTTCCTCAAATCATTAGAGTATAAAACGTTGTCGATGCCAACGCCAATGAACGCCGACGGCCTATGACTTCAGTGCCGCGTTTCTGCCACAACGTTGTCAATGCCAACGCATGCAGCGCACGTCTGTCACTACCGCCACGCAGCTTAAAGTACGACTGAGGTGTCCACTATCCCAGGGGGCCAGTTATGCGATCCTCCTTTGCTTTCGAAGCTCAAGGTCATTTGAAGGTGAAACTTGGGTCCACCAAGAAACTGGCCTTATGCAGCGTAGTGAAGCGTTTGCTTCAAAAGCGATTGGAAGAATGGTGGCTCATGAGCAGAGTGGTGACATAAGGTTACAAGCGTAGGAACACGTATTGAAAGAAAAGGGCGAACTTTAGAACAATTTACGTTAAACAAAAAGAAAAAAATCCGAACATGGTGGCCTCTGGCGCAACCCGCTTCAGAGGTGATGCCCCTGTCTTCCATCCATCCATCCAGCAAGCTGGTATCACATGCAACGTTACTAGAGCAGAGTCACATGTGGAGGTGCGGGCCAAAAATTTGTAAACCCGGTTTTAGTCTACCATACCCAAGCCGAAGATAGAGTGACGATGGCAAATGTCGGACGTGTGGGGGGAGAGAGGGACCCTCGACCACGTAATTTAGAAATGCCCCCGAGCGTCAGGGAAAATATCACGAGTAGAGATGCCTTGGCTGCGCCTCCATCCCTTACATACGTGGAGTGTCTCACAGTCTTAAGAAGGTGGCTGGCCGTTACGAGGTGGACATGGCATTTTCGGCTAAGAATAAGGTAAGGCGGATATGTGCCGCCCTTGAAAAGTGTGACGCACCGCGGGAGAGAAGAAAGGCCTTTGGTGGGAAGCACTCCAAACCGTTTGTGGACTGTGCTTGCGGTGTGGTCTATTCCATTCCCCCGACATGCGGTCGACATTACACGGGGCAGACGGTGTCGTGTTAAGTGGTTCATGCGAAGGAGCAGACAAGTTTCCAGGGGCGAAGCGACGTTTATTGCCACATGTTCGCTGGTGCGTGGCTGGTCGAGATAAGCCCGCGCTCAGGTTGCGGCGCACGCCTTTTATTCGTTTTGCGCACCTGCGCATTAACGACTGCGGCGATATGCCAGACACCACAGACGGGACGCTGTCTAAATGTACGCCTCCAGGAACATGCCCGGTCACTCGACGGAGGTTTGGGAACGCATTTGACCAAGCATGTCAAAAGCCACAAGTGTGTCCTTATAAAGAAGTCGGCGGCTGAATGCGTGAGTTCGCCATCATTGCTGCAACTTAACGCTGAGGTTGATTATATTGAAAGAGCATAAAACTCATGATAACATGTAAATTCGTGGTGCTGTAGCACGTGTAATTGTCTGGCACTTTTGTAACCTCGTTCTGGACTGCGCATGTAGCCGTTAGATTTTTTCTATATTCTGTGCGTCTAATAATAAGTTTTGTCGGTTGTTAGGGAGGAATTGTGTTGTCGTCACTCCGTCTACGCCCTTGTCCTTGTGGTGCCACAGCACCATGTATTTGCTAAGCGCCAGCGCTAGCTCGCGTCTGCGCCGCGCGCATGCGCAGACCGGCTCCGGCGTACGCTGGTACGCGTAGGCGCTGCGCGCGTGCGCCTCGGATGGCCCCATGGAGTTAAGTCTGCAGGGACGCTCCACCCACATTCAGGACCGCCGAACAGAATTCCTTTGTGACAAAATGTACACCGTTGTTGAAACTTTTCCTGATAACCAGACAAGAAGCAAATCTCGAGGCCAAATTATAAGCTCAAGAATTCTAATGCCCCTGGCTTGTTTGATGCAGCCAAACATAAGAAACCTGATTTTTTTTCACTGCTGTAATTATTTATTTATTTATTTATTTATTTATTTCAAGTTGCCCTCTTGGCCCAGAGGGCATTACAGAGGGGGAGTGATGCCGTAGGAAAAAAAACAGTGCAACATACGTAACAAACAGTTCCAAAGAATGTAACAGACGAAAAAATTAACAGAGGATAATGTTATGGCACAGTATTTCGGGAAAGCGGGATAAATAATAAAAAAACGACATATACAAAAAGACAGGCAAACTGAATACAGGCGTGAACAGGGGATTATCCCCGGGGCTCGGGGGGTAACAATCTAAAAACTAAACAGAAAGCACTGACATTGTATGAGAAACATAGTTAATGAGTGGCAACACTCGTTAATGTTGGTCGCTAAAAATGGAGAAGAAAGTAGATAACAATATGAAACTACACTGCGGAGTGATGCAGTGTTAGTTCCCTTGCAATTGTCGGCCCCGCAACAGCCATATTCGGACTACAAGCTGCAGTAGCTGGTCTCCATGATGTGACAGTGCCAACATTTGCATACACACTCGTGACCACTTAAACAAAGGCACCTAGACTCCTCCTCTCCACCAGAGCCCACGTCTCATTAGATGGCCGACCGCGAATGATGTTTAGAGTTCTGTGAAACGCAGGTGGGTTCAACACAGGTGCTTCGCACCTGGGAGGCAACGCACGCGGATCGTACCCCACTCTTCCCCCGTGGTTAGGTTAGGCAGCGAACGTGCTGACATTTAGCTTTTCCGGCTTCTCGCTTTTCGAGCTGCAGGTCGTCGAACTGTTTTGTCTTGGCTTGTGCGTGTTAAAACCATGATGTGGTGCTGAAGAAAAGCAAGCACACTCATTTTATAACCGCCGCAACATGGGCCGATGCTGTGCGCCTGGGTGCCGCGGAAATTACGACGCTGGCCCATAAGTTAGGGTGTTTGGTTTTCCAGAGGATGAAGCTCACAGGCAAGCTCGGATGAGAGCAGTTCCTCACAACGATTTTACGCCAACATTACTGTGGCGGATGAAATGGGTTTTGTACAGGTGAGGGCTCGACGGAACACAGCTTGCCGCAAACGGCTCAGAACCCAGATCGGTCTGCGCGCGCCTCCCTCTTCTTCCTCCAAGTCATGAGTAAGCCCCTACGCGGCGTATCAATACATTCCAAGGTAAGTAACTTAAATTTAACCCCTTTTGATAGCCTTAGCTTATGTACCACAAAACTCAACACAAAACAAAAACCTTCTGTAAATTTAAAAGTTGCTAAATAGTGGTTTCGAGAGAACTGGGTGGTATTATAATTAGGCTTGTTCATACAGGTATGCGAGCTCCATTTCTATGAGCAAGACTTCATTGGCAAGTTCTCACATCATGATAGACAAACGGGAAGAACCAAAGGGCTCAAGCGCAACTACGTGAAATGATTTATGAAATTTATGAAAATTTATGAAATCTTTATTTGCCATCAAATACATATGGGGGATTGTAGAAAAAAATCTGTCCTTGGACAGCTTGACGGGTCCACCATCTCTTATTTCGGCAGAGTGGCAGCATCAAATAAGCAAACATATTCTTGATACCCAAACATATACATGCATATTTAGTATGATGCAGATATAGTACTCATAGTAAACAAAAACAACAGCAGAACTCACTGCTACAAACACAAAAGAAAAGAAAAGCAAGGCTAGACAACATACATAGAAACCAAATACATCTGCCGGAGGTCCTTGTAGGTTGCCGTGAAGAGGTCAAAATGGACCAAATTATAATAATTCAAAAGCGTTGGTATTGTGCACTTAGGGCACTGTTTCCCGTAACTTGAACGTGACATCGGTACTGGCCAATCCTCGAAGTGTCTTGTAATGTAACTTGGAGTTCTGTCCTGTAATTGTGATAGTTTACGTATATTGTTGATATTGCTGTGGATTTCCTGTTTATATACATGACTTAAGCGATGTCTATAGAGATTGTGAGCTGGAATCACACCAGAGTTGTTAAAGAAAGTAGATGCGGAAGTAGTATAAGAGGCATTATAAGTGTGTCGGAGATAGTTTTTCTGTAACAGGTGGATGTGTTCTATATTAATGGATGTGTTTCCCGATATTAAATGACAATAGTTCAAGTGTGATTGAAAGAGTGAATGATAGAGCAAACGTTTGATGCGTGTGGGAAGGATATATCTTAAACGACCTATTACACCATTTGACTTATTTTGCTTAGAACATGCTTGACGTGATTATGTGCAACTTCAAAGGGACGCAGTTCCTTCGATGTTCTCAAAATCCCGATCGTACCTTTCTTCTATGCCTTCATGTCGCGAGTCCCCGGCAAGAAAGAGAGCACGTCGGAAAAATGACGCCATCCAGGAAGCCATCAAGAATTATAGGAGTTTGAGTTTATTTCAAACAAGCATGTTTACATACATGTTTGAGGTGTATGGGAGTAAAAGCCGCTCGAGAGCAGATTGACAAAGCTCCCATTACCCTTCTATGCTCGGCAGTGCAGGACAGAAAACACAGATTAGACAAAAGATAACAGATAACAAAAATCAGCTAGAAGCAGTGCAGTACAATAAAAATTGTGCAAATACAACAATACAAGACATTATTATATGTTCACTTTATAATTGTACTCATGCAATCAATATACAGGTGCATTAGAAAAAATGTTCTTTTAAGCTTTTAAAAGAGAAAGAAGAGCTGGTAATATTTTGTTGTGTAACTTTAAATTTATTTAATGTGTATGGCAAAGCATAGTAAAGTGTTTCAAAGCCATAGTTTGTACGCGGGTGTGGAACGTGCCAGTGTTCGCGGCATCGTGTTGTGTAATTTGAGGGATTTATTTTTATTTATTTATTTATAGATACTGCGATCTTGTACAGATCATAGCAGGGTGGGACAAAGCAAAATACAAGCATATAAACACACACAAATTCACAACATTTACAGGCACTTTTCAAACAGAAGTAAAGAATTTTGATTAACAGTCTCGCTATTAAGTTTGTTCCAATCAGTAATTGTCCTCGGAAAAAAAGAATATTTAAAGCAGTTATTTCGCGCGTTCAAAGGGGTGATTGTTAGTGCATGCCTTTGTCTCGTGTTATAACCTGAGGAGTAAGAAAAATAATTAGAGGTATCAACTTTATAATGTCCTTTTATAAGCTGGAAAAAAAACTTTAGTCGACAAACACGATTGCGCTCAGTGATGGGGGGTAACCCACTTCGCCTCACGAGCTCACTTACAGATGCACGGCCATATGAGTTAAAAACAAATCTAGCTACTTTATGCTGTATTCGCTCTAATTTCTGAATGTTTGTTAACGTGAAAGGGTCCCAAATGATTACGGCATATTCTAGTAACGGACGGATGAGGGAATCGTACGCCAATAGACGAACACTAGATGGGGATGACTTTAGGGAGCGCCTCAAGAAAAATAGTTTCCGCATTGAGTTTGCTACTACAGCGTCTATGTGTTTTGACCACGAAAGGTTGTTAGTAATCCATAGGCCCAAATATTTATACTCTGTCACTTCTAATAATGATATGCTGTTAGTACCGTACACAAAATGAAGAGGCATTTTCTTGTTTGTAATTTTCATGAACACGGTTTTTTCAAAATTAATGCACATCTGCCATTTGTTGCACCACGCAACCACCTTCGCTAGGTCATTATTTAGACGCACCTGGTCGTCAACTGAAGACACCATTTGATACAGGACACAGTCATCCGCGTACAGCCTCACGCGAACTGAAAGATCTGCCACAATGTCATTAATAAACAACAGAAATAAGAGTGGTCCCAAAACAGATCCCTGGGGGACGCCAGACATAACCCGGACACTGCTAGAAGAAATATTGTTCATAGTGACGAACTGACATCTGTTCCAGAGATAAGCTTTAATCCATGCAAGTATCCTGTCGTTTTTAATGTAATAACTTAATTTATGAATTAGTTTGTTATGTGACACCTTATCGAATGCTTTACGGAAATCCATGAATATTGCGTCTGTTTGTTTTCCCTGGTTAATCGACTGAGCAAAGTCATGCACAGTTTCAACTAACTGTGTACTTGTGGAAAACCCACGCCTGAAGCCATGCTGAAAATCGGTAAGTACTTTGTGCTGTTCCAAGAAACCTAATATATGTTTATGAATTATATGTTCTAAAATTTTACATGACGTGGAAGTTAGAGATATGGGTCGGTAATTCTCGATGTGTGCTTTTTTTCCGGTTTTGTGCGGAGGTTTAATCGCGGCTGTCCTCCAGTCATCCGGTAAAGATCCGTCATGTAAAGATCTGTTGAATATTACTGTCAAGTACTTTGCGCACCACTCCGCATAGCGCTTCAAAAAAGTGTTTGGTATGTTATCGGGACCTGCTGATTTTTTGACATCAAGGTTCAAAAGCAAGTTACAAACACCAGTCTCTGAAATTACAACATCAGATATGGCAGGGAGTGCTGCAGAAAAGTTGGGCAGGCATCCATTATCCTCTGTGAATACTGACTGAAAAAATTTGTTGAACGCAGAACAAACAACAGCCTCATCACGTACACATTTGCCGTCTACTATGAATTCGTTCGTGGAAGAAGATTTGGGCGTGATTTGGCGCCAGAATCTCTCGGGAGACGTTTTAATGAACGAGGGCAGGAGCGTTCCGTAATACTTTTCTTTGTCGCAAATTATTTTCTGCTTAAGTTCCTCTGAAATTGCTTCCACAATTGGTTTTAATGATGAATTCCTGCTTGATTTCTTTTTTAACCTTTTAAGCCTTCGCTGCAAGCGTAACGTCTCCCGAGAAATCCAAGGATTGCGGTACACAGACTTTTTTGCAATTTTGGGAACGAAACGGGCAATACAATGGGAGACGATCATTTTAAAAGTGAGCCATAGGTCATTCACACTATCAGTGCTATTCCTAAAATTCTCATAACATGAATCGAGCATGTCCAGAATAGATTCGTCTTCCGCACGCGAAAAATTGGGAAAAAATTGCACGCTAGTTTGACGATCTGGGTACACATTTGACAAGCTCAGCAGGACAGCTTTGTGATCGGATATTCCGTTTGTGACTTCACAGGCTACGAAATTGCGGATGGCACCACTGACAAAAAATAGATCTAGAATTGATCCCGCGGCTCCTTGCATTCTCGTAAAATTATTTACTACTTGCAGCAGGTCAAATGTGAACACAATGTCGAGCATTACAGTATCAGCATTATGGGCAGAGAATGATGAAAAGGTGTTCCAGTCAATATTAGGCAAGTTGAAATCACCAGCCAGTATTAGTCTAGCGTCTCTTTTTACATGGCATTGTAAATATGCTCTTAAGTTTTCCAAGACCGCAACCGAAGAGTTGGGAGGCCTGTAAAAAACACCAAGAACAAAGCGAACCCTGTTGATGTATGTTTTGCAAAATATGGCTTCAATGCCTTGAGCATCAGGCATCCTGAAAAGTTGCAATGATGATTTCATTAAAATTGCCACTCCTCCACCTCTTCTGTCACGGTCACTACGAAAAACCTTATAATCTTTAGGTACAAATTCACTGTCAAATATTTCATTGCTTAGCCAGGTCTCGGTAAGCATGGGAACGTCCGCGTCATGTGAGAACAGCATGCCTTCGAGTTCTGCAGCTTTGTTTACGACGCTGCGACAGTTTATGTTAAGGATTTTGAAAACCAGACTGTTCCCTTGTTGGTGTCACTTTTGGTTCCTCGGGATTTTATACCGAGTGTTTCTTGCATTATCCCATCCGAACATGTTACCGTCGATGTTAAGCTTGTCAAACACCAGCTTAACTTTGGCACCATTGCTCTTTTCCCGAGATGCGCTTTCCCATAACTTTTTTCTGACGTCACGAATTCTTTTTGAGAAGTCTTCACTAACCGAAAACTCTGTGCCTTTCAACTTCGGGCATGCCTTCATTATTGAAGCCTTTTCTCGGTAGTCACTCAACTTTATGATGACAGGGCGATTCTTTGTTGATTTCATACCTATTCTGTGGCACCTTTCTATACTGTTTATTGCCACTCCTAACTTCTCGTCAAAAATTTCCCTTGTTATTTTCTCCCTAAGCTCTGCTTCTGATTCTTCATTTTCTTCTTTTATTCCGAAAATAAGTAGGTTGTTCCTACGGCTCCTGTTTTCCAGGTCGTCTGTTTTATTTAACAGGTGTTTTTTACTGCAAAGACTCACAAAGAGGAGGTTCCGTTCCGGTGTATTGTTAGTGAGCGCTACACTTACCAAAGGCTTATTAGCCAATACCTGTTAAGGCATTTAAACTCGCTTGTCGTTGATGATCCCTTCTGTACGAAGAACTCGACGGAAATTATTGCTTTCTTTCAGTCCTGCAAAGGCATTGGAAGTGTGTTTTCGGTAGATGCCAAGGACCTTTTCTATTCCATTCCACACAAAGAGTTGTTCTCAGCTGTTCAGACTTGCATTGAAAAGAAAGGTGTGTTGTTTCAAAATTCAGCGGGTATTTCAATGGAGAGTTTTCTTTCTTTGTTGGAATTCTACCTCAGTGCTACTGTGGTCGAGTTTGACAATCAGGTGTACATACAGAAGGAAGGAATTTGTATAGGGTCCTGTGTAGCGCCAGTGTTGAGTAATATTTTTCTCGCAGCAGTTGACAAAAATCTGGATGATAGGTTCGACAAAAGCAAAGTATTAAAGGTTTTCAGGTATGTCGACGATTTTTTAGTTGTATTAACCAAGCAAGACGCACCAGCTTACAGAGCCACTGTAAATGAAATTCTAGATGCATTTAATGAACTGAGCCATGGTTTGGAATTCACTTGTGAATTTCCACAAAACTACAGTTTTTGGACTTGGAACTCTCCTTGGAACGAGATAGATTCTGTTGGATGTACAAGCCTCGAAGTCAAAAAGAGCTGTTGTCCTACGAGTCAGCTCACTCAAACACAGTTAAAAGAGCCATAGCCACATCAGGATTAAGATCTGCACTAACAAAATCATGCGAGCATTGCATGCAAGAGAGCTTCCAACTGCAGACCGCACGGTTAATACAGGCAGGTTTTCCGCAGACTGTGATTTCGGCAGTGACTGAAGCTCTGCTTCAGAAAGTTAAAGGCAAGAAGAAAAACGTTACTCAGGAAAGCAATAGGAGGGTGAGGCCTGCCGTTATCCCGTATTCCCACCGGGTAGCACATAATTTGAAAAAGGTTGCAAATAAATATGAGATTCCCGTAGTCTTTTCTGCCCCTTGCAAGCTAGCTACGTTGTGTCACAGGATAAATAATGAAAAGCCAAGACAGCAAACCTGTGGCGTAAAGCATGCCAACATGTTCGTCAGGTGTAGGGAAGGTGTGATTTACCAGGTTCCGCTTACATGCGACAAAGTTTATATTGGTCAAACCGGAAGGTGCCTGAACGAACGTTTAAGGGAACATGAGCGCTCACTTGAAAAAAGGCACTGGCTCTAATCTAGCGCTTCATTGCAAAGATTGTAAATGCATGCCTCGATTACGCGACACTATTGTTCTTGATAGGAGTAGAGACAGCGTAGCCCGGGAGTTGAAGGAGGCTTTCTTTATAAAAAGAAAGGGCTTGGAATGTGTCAGTGACGCGTCAAAATCATTGTACAGGAGTGAACTTGCCTTTTTGGAACAACATTGCTAAATTTTTATTGTTGACTACGCGTGTTTGAATCGTTGAGTGTCACTGTTTCATCGTTTTATTGTTAAGGTCTGTGCATGTTTTTAGCCATACGTTGTTACATTCAGTTAGTTTTTATTCTTTCCACAATTCCATTTCGTCATTTTTTATCGGTTTTACCCTTGTTACCTGCTATGGATGTTTTATCGGTTTTTATGGCTCTTTACACCTTGTGACATCAACTTTTTAAGTCATCATGTATTTTTTGTTACCATCCCCTTGAGATTCTGCTGACTTTTAGCCTTTTCACCCTGTTATGTTTTTATCGCTTTTATGGCTCTTTACACCATGTGACATTAACAGTGTATAGTCATTGAGTGTAGTTTTCATTTTGTTACCATCCCTTTTTATATTCAGTTCACTGTTAGCTTTTTCACCTTGTTTTGTTTTTATCGCTTTTATGGCTCTTTGCACCATGTGACGTTGACTGCATCTGACTATCTTTGGCACTGCCTTCCTATATATTGCGCGAGTTTCGCTCAATAAATTCAGTTGTCAGTCAGCGCTCTTTCCTGTCACTTCCTCGTTTCGCCTTCGGGCTTCTTCTTTCGCGCTGTTTTCACCAATGTCAGGTATGTAATGGTGTCTTCCATTTTAGTTACAGTCGACTTCAGGTCCTGCAATTCCGTTTTTAAAGTATTGATCGTTGCTACCTCATTTTCAAGACTTTTAATCCTATCTGTCAAGCCATCTATCTTTTCTTCAAAAGAACCCTGTTTTGCCAGAATGTCGTTCACAGACGACGCCAGGGTGCTTTGGCCCAAGAGTAGCTGCTGCAGCATTTCCTTTTCTGTCATATCTGGGCCTGGATTTGATTCTATGTCACCACATTTTAACAGATCATCTTGGAAAGAATAAACGTACGACAAAGCATTTTTTATACACAGTGGGCAGGGCAGCAGCAACAGAAAGCGGTTATCGCTACGATAGCAACTGGCAGATAAATAGTTACCAACCTGCGCAATGAAGCAAAATGGGTTCCTGAGCATTGTGCTCGATGTGCTGCTGCCGAGCCCACTGGATGCCGGCGGCGATGAGGAGCTTCTTATATAGGCGTCGATACCCTCGTGATGTGACGTTCCCAGTGATGGCGCAGTCGCAGAAACGGTGGTGATAGGCACGCTGGGGTGGTTAATCAAGCAAAGGGTGGCACGTGCTGGAGTCTCGAAGCAAACGTCACTTGCTTGATATGAAGGCACTTCGAAGAAATCATAACCGAGGCATGATGGTTGTACGGGCAGCAAGACGGCCAAAACCTGCGCAATGAAGCAAAATGGGTTCCTGAGCATTGTGCTCGATGTGCTGCTGCCGAGCCCACTGGATGCCGGCGGCGATGAGGAGCTTCTTATATAGGCGTCGATACCCTCGTGATGTGACGTTCCCAGTGATGGCGCAGTCGCAGAAACGGTGGTGATAGGCACGCTGGGGTGGTTAATCAAGCAAAGGGTGGCACGTGCTGGAGTCTCGAAATTTTCATGTAATTTAGCGATGTCTCTAAATAACCTATTGTTTTGTTTAACCTAAAGGCAAGCGGGGAAGAAAAATGCAAATTCAGTGTCTTCATTTGAAAAATTGCAAAGCTCGCTAGTCAAAATTTGCGGCACCATGTTTTGGACAGTCACTGCGAACGAAAAGTTCATGTTTCTTCGTGTGGAAACTGAGCCATCTCCATACGCAAAATGTGCTGTCACAGTCCTTCTGGATCTGACAATATCTGTGACTATAGGCATGGTGATGCTGCCCTCACTAGCACGTGGCAGTGCAATTCCAGACAAGGTTTGCGACACCCCAGCTTGAAAATCCTGAAGGTCATCTGTGTAGAAGTGCCGAAATAATCAGGTGGGCAAAAACGTGACGTTCTGACATTTTTGAGATTCCTGACATCCGAATTTATTCAAGACACTGAAGAAGAAATGGAAGACATTGCTGTCTCGAAATCTGCAAATGAACAAATCAGCCTTCTCCTCACAAATAAGCGTGTATACATTTCGGAAATGTTAGTTTTTGCCAGCATTCTTCGCTCCATTTCGCGCCATGCGTATCACTTTTCAAGATCTGCATCTCGCTTAATTTTGCCGCACCCAACAGCTCTAAGCTGTGTCTGTTATAAATATCAATGTGACCCTAGTCACGAACAGCACCAGGTAAATCTCCTTTTGTGGAGCGAAGCTACTGAAGCCCCGTGAAGAAAGCGTAACACTAATGATTGACGAGATACATCTTAAAACATTCTTTGACATCAAGGTAGGAACAATAGTTGGAGCATCAGCCCATTCGTCAGCCAATGTCTTTATGACCCAACCACTGCTTTCCTCAAGCAAGGATGTTATACATATCCTGCCTGTGTGAAGAATGAATGCTGGTACACTGAACCAGTACACGAGGAAGATAACAGTCGGTATTAAAGAAATGGGGCTAAAAGTAATAGCTGTCATAACCGACAACTCTCTGAACCGCAAGATGATGACCAATTTCGAAAGAACTCCAACTGAGCAGTAAGGAAAAAATTTGAGGCTACAAGAGCTTCTGACACTGCCAAATGAAGCTACACAGATAATAACTTTTCTGTTGTTATTACAGAGGACGACATTACTGCGTCAAAATGTGACATGGATGTGATAGCGCATACAGCTGGCTATTTGCGCACATGCTGCCCTAAAGAACCTTTCCTGTTCCTCGTGTGTGAGCGCAGTTGTTGTTGGGGACAGAGTCCTGGAAGCTGAAGACATGAGCATGATTCTTCACCTTTCCAGAAGTGCGCACAAGTTTCCGCAGCCATGTGTTAGTATGGTTCTTGTCTGTAAGTTCGTTGTTGAAAAGCTTTTACCAGGAGAGAATGAAGAGAAATTTTTGTTAAGCCGCAGTAAACACTCCATTGTAGCTTCCTTAGTACCTTCCCAGGGTGCAAGAGGACTTTCTGGTCAGCGAGTGTGAAAGCGGACATGAAATGAAATTAATTCTATAGCTTATGGTAAAAGCCGCAGCCAACTCTGTGCTGGGTAATTCTTGTGAATTGAAGAATGACGTCACTCAGGACAGCAATCAGAAAAAGGCAGCTGCCAGGAAGATGAAAAATTGAAGAATTCAAATATTTTAATGCAAAGCACTGACAGCAATACAATGTTCATAAAGTCTTAATTTTACTGTTTTCCACGACTTCATTCATTTTGTTTATTTCGATGTGTTGCACGGCATCCGCTTTTGAAAACGACAAAAAACGCAAGTTTCTTTAAAAAGCAGTAGATTGCATGGGATGCAGCTAGATACTGCATCTCATGCATTATAGACGCCTGAAAGCGCCGTATCATGGGGGCTGCCATCTTTGATCCCGTGATCTTGCCGCCATTACACGCCTCCTGACTGCTCGGCGCGCGCCTCGTCGCGACGCCTGCTGCGTCTAATGGTTCGGTTCCGACAGGCAATGTTCCGGCTGATACGGTTGTAAAGGATTGGGAGGACGACACAATGGTTAGGCCAAAGCTTCGAAGGATATGTGAGAACCCTAATCTGATCACTTGAGGCGTGAAAACGGGATTGGGCTTCTTGCCGCGGAAAGCCGCTGAGCTCTCCGCCTCTTCTAGCCAACGGTCCTAGTCCCACTCCGCCCGCTTCCGATCTCTTAAAGTTATACCCATAGTTTTTCTTCTTATAGCTCGCTGTGTTGTCGTTAACTTAAGCTGAACCCACTTTGTTAGCCTCCACGTTTCTGCACCATAGGTGAGTACTGGTAAGATACAGCTGTTGTATATTTTTCTCTTGAGGGATTTTGGTAAATTGCCATTCATGATCTGAGAGAGCCTGCCGTATGCGCTCCACCCCATTCTTATTCTTCTAGTTATTTCCCTCTCATGATCCGGATCAGCGGTCACTACCTGCCCTAAAAAGACATATTCTCTTACTACTGCAGCACCTTGCTACCAATTGCGAACTGCTGTTTCCTTGCTAGACTGTTGAACATTAGTTTGGTTTTCTGCATGTTAATTTTTAACCCCACTGTTCTGCTCTGCCTGTCTAACTCATTGATCATGCTTTGGAGTTCCTGTCCTGAGTGACTTAGCAAGGCAATGTCAGCAGCAAATCGCAAATTACTTAGGTATTCTCCATTAACTCTTATCCCCACCTGTTCCCATTTCAGGGCCCGTAATACCTCCTGCAAACAGGCAGTGAATAACATAGGCGAGATCGTGTCTCCCTGCCTGACACCTTTCCTTATTGGAATTTTATTGCTGACTTTATGGAGAACTATGGTAGCTGTGCAATCGTTATAAATATCTTCCAATATTTTCACATAACACTCTTCTACACACTGATTCCGCAATGCCTACATGACAGCTGAGGTTTCTACGGAGTCGAATGCTTTCTCGTAATCAATGAACGATATATATAGGGGCTGGTTATATTCTGCGCATTTCTCTATTTATTTATCATCATACCCACAGCGCCATTGGCTGGCATTACAGTGGGGGGGTAGAAGAAAAAGTACACAAATGCCACCGCGTGCAGGTGGTTACAAAAAAAAAAGATAACAATGAGATAGAAAGAACACGGAATTATTATACACAAAAAAATGTCACAGCATGGAAGAAAATGAATCATTTGATAATATGGACACTACTTCCTCAGGCAGCTTGTTCCATTCCGAAACCGTTTTGGGGAAAAAAGACATTTTAAAAAGGTCAGTCCGGCACCTGTATTCTTTAACTTTAAGTGAATGATCTCTACGTAAAGACACGTAATCAGGGTTGGCTATATATTTGGTTCTGTCTATTCCAGTTCTAGAATGAAATATATTATGAAATAATTTTAAACGCAGTACTTTCCTACGTTTTTGAAGTGAGTCCCAACCCAAAGATTTTTTCGCGCTCGTTACACTAAAATATCGCCCATAGTTATTGAAAACAAAACGAACGGCCAAATTCTGAACTCTTTCTAGCTTTTGAACGTCAAGCAAGGTTTTCGGATCCCAGACTGTGCAAGCATACTCAAGTATGCTTCTAACGTTTGTATTATACAGCAGTTCTTTAGTCTTTAAAGGGAAAAGTTTAGCGTTACGTCGCAGGAAACCTAAAACACGACAGGCTTTGGCAGTAACGAAATGCACGTGACGATGCCAAGACATTGAACTTGTTAAATATACACCAAGATATTTAAATTCCAACACTGAAAGCAGTCTGCTATTATTTATGTTATAAGTGAAAATATGGGGAACCTTCTTTTTAGTGAAACACATATGTACAGATTTTTGTAAGTTAATATGCATTCTCCAGTTCTCACACCACTGGGCCACTTTACACAAATCCTGTTGTAATGCATCGCAGTCACTTTGATCGTTAATAATTCTATACAATACACAATCGTCCGCAAAAAGACGCATGTATGAAGAAATACCTGAAAAGATGTCATTCATGTAAATTATGAACAGCAATGGGCCCAAGACGGATCCCTGAGGCACCCCTGATATTACAGCCACCTCATGCGATTGTTTCCCGTTGACAACAACACATTGACGCCTAACGTTCAAATATTCCTTTATCCACCTAATAACGTTCTCATTTATGTTGTACCAGTATAATTTTTGTATTAATAAGGAATGTGATACAACGTCAAAGGCCTTCTTAAAATCTAGAAAAATGCAGTCAACAGAATATCCCTTATCTAAAGCACTTGACAGGTCGTGTACAAATTCGGTAAGCTGGGTGACACACGAGTAACCACTGCGAAAGCCATGTTGATTAGTATTTAATAATGAATGTATACTAAGATGATTCATAATACTAGTATAAAACACATGCTCTAAAACTTTGCATAATACACTGGTCAAGGACACTGGTCGATAATTTGAAACAACATTCCTAGGTCCCGATTTATGTATAGGTACAACATTAGCAAGCCTCCATTCATCAGGCAAGGAGCCTTCCTGTAATGACTTTGTGAAAAGAATTTGAAGGTACCTTGACAACGCAAAAGCGCAAGAAGAGAGCAGGATCGTGGGTAAGCCGTCCGGACCGGTGGCACTGTTATCTTTTAAGCGTTCTAAGAGCGACACAATTCCTCGCTGATCAAATTCAATGTTCTCCATGGGTTCCGTACAGTTCAAGGCAAGGCGAAAATCGGCAGGGCTATTGCTGTCCTCAGTAGAAAAAACTGAGCTGAAAAACGTGTTAAAGCACTTGGCTTTCTCCAGATTATCATGAACGATACTTCCGTTGTGATCGAGTGGCGGGATAGACAATTCATCCTTTCTGTTTTTTTTTTATGTACTGCCAAAATTCTTTAGGGCGATCCTGGATACGCATGTCGAAAGACTGAAAGTAGGTAAATGTAGCCTCTTTGACCGAAGCATTCATATCCTTTGTAATCTTTTTTAACTGATCCATGTTATCTTCCGACGGATTTCTTTTGAAGCGCGCATATAGTTGTTGCCTCTTTTCAACGACTCTGCGCAGCGCTTTTGTGAACCATGGCTTGCTTTTGCTGCGACGTTTCGTCATCACCCATGACGGCACATGCTGCTCACGCAAATCAAAAAGTTTGGCTGTCAGTGTGCGCCACAGCTCATCAACGCTGAGTGAATCAGACAATGTTTCGTACACATCGACATAGGATTCAAGTGCCCAGGCTATCTCGGGGAAATTTGCCTTTCGGTAACTGTAAATGCGCCGATTGCCACAGTCTTCAAGTTTAACATACTGAAAGTTCATTTGATTGATTGCGTGAATATGGTCTATTGTCGAGTATCCTTTACGAAAACCTGCCTGATCATTTGGTTGATTGAAGTGTAGGGTTGTCCTGACTATATTAGCGATTAGCTTAATAACTACCTTGTAGGCAACTGACAGTAAGCTAATCGGTGTGTAATTCTTCAAGTCCTTCTTATGAATTAATATTGTCACGCGTGGTTCAGTACGGTTGGGTACATCGAAGTAGGCGACTGCAGCGGACGTCGATACCAGCCCAAAAGCGGAGCATTCGCTGGCCCCACACTTCGGATTCTTTCTTTTCTCAAGGCGAGCTCGCGCGCATTCCGCGCGGTCGTGTCTCCATTAGAACGATGACGACGAATGGCGGTGTCATTACTCCCCGGCAAAAAGAAGCATCGTCCCGATGCTGGGAGTGAGTGGAGTGGTCGGAAGGAATGAACGGGATTAGTGGGCGAGGCTACCGCTCGTGATAAGGATTCAGGCGGACCACGTGAACCACTTCAGGGCACGGAGACCGTCGGGACTTCTGAAATCCATCGGGAATGACCTCGTAGTTGAGGTCGCTCAATGACCTGACCACACGGTATCGTCCGAAGTAGCGATGGAGGAGTTTTTCGCTCAGTCCTCGTCGCCGAATGGGGAACCACACCCACACACAGTCGCCAGGCGCATAATGGACGTCATGACGGCGCCGATTGTAGCGATCTGCATCTCGAAGATGTTGGTCCTGAATTCGAACTTTGGCCAGTTGGCGGGCATCTTCGGCGCGTTCCAGGAACGTGTAGATATCAGTGTGAAGGCTAGAGTCGTCCAGATGTGGTAAAATTGCGTCGAGCATCGTCGTCACTGCACGGCCGTAAACGAGGTGGAATGGGGACATCTGTGTTGTTTCTTGCGTGGCCGTATTGTAGGCGAAGGTGCCATAAGGAAGCACTTCGTCCCACGTTTTGTGTTCAATATCGACGTACATGGAAATCATGTCAGAAAGGGTTCGGTTCAGTCTTTCAGTCAACCCTTTCGTTTGAGGGTGGTACGACGTTGTTCGGCGGTGGTCGGTATGACTGTAAACCAAGATCTCCTGCAGCAGCTCAGCCGTGAACGCAGGGCCTCTGTCAGTGATCAGTACTTCAGGTGCCCCATGGCGGAGTACGATCTGATGAACGAAGAACTTGGCGACTTCTAAAGCGGTGCCGCTGGGTAGAGCTGGCGTTTCTGCATAGCGGGTAAGGTAGTCCGTCGCGACAATTATCCATTTGTTGCCAGAGTTCGAACGTGGAAACGGACCCAGCATGTCCATTCCTATTTGTTGGAAGGGCCTTGTGGGTGGTCTAATGGGCATGAAGAACCCAGCTTGTTTGGTTGACGGTAGCTTGCGACGCTGACAGGCTCGTCACGTTCTGATGTAGTGAGTGACATCAGCACGGAGACGAGGCCAGTAGTAATTCTCTTGGATTCGGGCTAGCGTACGGGCGATGCCCAAATGTCTAGATGTGGGTTCGTCATGGGAGGCTTGGAGGATTTCATTGCGCAGGCTAGCCGGTACGACGATTAGGTATTGCGTATTGTTTGGAGCGAAATTTTTCCTGACCAGAAGACCATTGCGGATGCATAAAGATGGCAACACGCGCCTGAAAGCACGCGGGGCGGTCGTGTTGGTGCCGTTGAGAAATTCCATTACATCTCGAAGTTCGAGGTCGGCGCATTGTTGGTCAGCGAGGCAGGAGGCGCTGAGAGCACTCAGTAAGATGTCGTCATCATTACAGGCGTCGGTAGAAGGATTTACTGGGGCGCGGGACAGACAATCGGCGTCAGAGTGTTTGCGCCCGGATTTGTACACGACAGTCATGTCGTATTCCTGGAGCCGCAGACTCCATCGGACGAGGCGAGCGGACGGGTCTTTGAGGCTTGCGAGCCAGCAAAAGGCATGATGATCGGTCACCACCTTAAAATATTTGCCGTAAAGGTACGGTCAGAATTTCGAAGTGGCCCATACAATGGCAAGGCATTCTTTCTCTGTAGCAGAATAGTTTGATTCGGCTGGTGACAAACACCGACTTGCGTAAGCGATGACCCGTTCTTGACCTGCTTGGATCTGGACCAGGACAGCACCTAAGCCGATGTTGCTGGCATCAGTATGGAGCTCCGTGTCGGCGTTTACGTCGAAGTGAGTCAGAACGGGGGCGCCTGCAGGAGGCTTTGAAGACTGCGGAATGCATTTTCTTGCGCTGCTTCCCGTCTGAAAGGTGTGTCCGACCTTGTTAGGCGCGTCAGCAGCTCGGAAATGCGAGCAAAATCTTTCACGAAGCGACGGTAATACGCGCACAATCCAAGAAAACAGCGAACAGCTTTCAGGTCTTGCGGCGGCGGAAAATGGGCAATAGCTGTTGTTTTTTCAGGATCAGGCTGAACACCGGCTTGATTCACAACGTGCCCTAAGAACTTCAGCTCTGTATACGCAAAGTGGCATTTCTCATTTTTGAGGGAGAGTCCAGAAGACCTTAATGCTTGTAGGACCAATTCGAGGCGGTGAAGATGCTCCTGGAAAGTCGGGGCGAAGATGACAAGATAGTCGACAAGATCGTCAAGATAGACGAGACACGTCTGCCATTTTAAATCGGCAAGGACGGTATCCATGAGGCGTTGGAAAGGTGCCGGTGCAGAGCACAGTCCAATGGGCATGGCTGTAAATTCATACAGGCCATCTGGAGTAACAAAAGCTGTTTTTTCATGGTCCCGCTCATCGACCTCAATTTGCCAGTAACCTGACTTGAGGTCCATCGAAAAAAAGTATTTGGCGCTACAGAGGTGATCCAGAGCGTCGTCGATCCGGGGTAGAGGATAGACATCCTTTTTGGTGATTTTGTTTAAGCGACGGTAGTCTACACAGAACCGCAATGTTCCATCTTTCTTGTTCACAAGGACGACTGGCGCTGTCCAGGGACTCCGGGAAGGACGAATTACGTCGTAGCGGAGCATTTCCTTGACTTGGCGGCCAATAGCGTCGCGTTCAGCGGGAGATACTCGGTAGGGGGACTGTCGGAGAGGGTGCACGTTATCGTCCGTAATAGTGCGATGCTTCGCTAGATGAGTTCGTCCAACACGCGATGATACCGAGAAGGTGTCGCCGTAGCGCAGAAGAAGATCTTTAACTTGTTGTTGCTGCGTCGGGGAGAGTGCTGGATTGACGTCGAACGTGAAACCAGTATCTGGGCTCTGCTGTTGCGACAACGCCATTGTAGAAATACTGGGTGTGCTGCTGACATGGGCGATGGCATCAACGTGAGCCACAGCGGTTCCCACGTTCAGATGTTGGTGTGCACCACCGAAATTGGTTATCAGCACTTCTGTTTCTCCGTCGACGAGATTAACGAGTCCTCTGGCGACAGCAAGGCTCCTGGCAAAAAGCAAGATCTGGTTGCCTTCCGCGACGCCTTCGAAATTCCGCACAGTCTTGGCGCCGACAGAAACCATGAGGCTCGAACGAGGTGGAATGGTGACGTGGTCATCCAGGATGCAAAGTGCGGTCGGATGGTCTGGATCTCTGTTGTATTGCGTTCTCTGTGGAGAAACACACGGCCTTTGACTGGAGGTTGATGACCGCTCCATTCTCGGTCAAGAAATCCATCCCGAGAATGACGTCACGTGAACAATGTTCGAGTATAACGAACGTTGCCAGGTAGGTTGTGCCTTGAACTGCTACTCTTGATGTGCAAGTCCCGGTCGGTGTAACTAAATGATTCCCGGCTGTACGAATCTGTGGGCCCATCCACGGAGTGGTGACCTTTTTCAGAGTTGCGGCGAAATTTCCACTGAGGATAGAGTAATCCGCCCCTGTGTCGACGAGTGCACTGACGGCTGTTCCATCGAGGGAAATGCTCAGGTTTGCTGTCGTAGACGTCGTGTGAGAGGTACGGCGCGGTGTTCGGTCACGGCTGCGGTGCGGCGCGGGTTCGCTTCGATTCGTCAGGTGGCATTCACGTCGAGTCGGCGTATCACGGTGCTGGACGGCGGTCGGTCGTGGCATAAGGTGGCCACCTAGTTGCGGCGTGGGAGGGTCTTGTATGTTGCGTCGATGAACAACCTCCCCCTCAAAGGTTGCTGCTTTTAGTTTTCCTGGCGGGGGCTTGGCGACCTTCCCCGCGGAAAGTCACCATAAGACCGACGAGGAGAAGAGAAACGACGAGGGGATGGCGACCTGCGTGTCCCGCCGGTAGATTCGGCCAGATAGTCGTTGATTTCCCTGGGTCGCTGCCCAGGCTGCGGACGGGATGCATTGACAGGGAACCCCTGCAGGCCCATCTGACGATACCTGCAATTGCGGTACAGGTGTCCCGGCTCACCGCAGTGATAGCATACTGGACGGTAGTTGGGAGTGCGCCAGATGTCACTTTTACGGGGGGAATACGCTGGAGCAGGACGAGCAGGTGGTGGCGGCCGAAAAGGGGCCGGGGTTTCCTGAAGGCGACTCGGCGACGGCGGTAGTGCGCGACGAGCAACAGCGGCGTATGTCATTAGCGGTGGGGCTGTGGACGGCTGAAAGGGAGCTGGGGTTGTTAGCGCCTGTTGCCCCTCTTCCCGAATAACCTCGGAGAGGGTAGAAACCGTTGGCGCAGGCGGCGTAGCCGGGAACAGCTTCTGGAGCTCCTCGCGAACGACAGCGCGTACGGTTTCGCGGAGCACGTCAGTAGTATTGATTTCAGTGGCTGCAGCAGTCATGGCGGCGAAAGGCTGACGCTCGTATTGCCGCAACCGCATATCGAGTGTCTTTTCCATGGTGGTGGCCTCCGACAGAAATTCTGCTACCGTGCTCGGTGGATTGAGCACCAGCCCGGCGAAGATTTGCTCTTTTACACCTCGCATAAGGTACCGAAGTTTCTTCTGCTCGGTCATATCCGGGTCAGATCGACGAAATAACTTCGCCATCTCCACGAAGTACATAAGCACGCCTTCATTCGGGAGCTGAATTCGAGACTGAAGGAGGAGATCGGCCCGTTCTCTTCGAAGCACCGTGGTGAAATCTTTCAGGAACTGCTCTTTAAATACATTCCACGTTGTTATGGACGACTCCCGGTTCTCAAACCACGTACGAGCTGCGCCCTCCAGCGAAAAGAATACGTGTTGAAGCTTGGAGTCATCTGCCAACCTGTTGTATCGGGCCACGCGTTCAAATTTATCCAGCCAGTCTTCCGGGTCTTCGCCTGGAGAGCCTTGGAAGATCGGTGGCTCCCGAGGATGCTGCAGCACAACGGAAGGTGCACTAATCGTCGTCTGCATGCCTATTTCGGGCTGGACAGTCGTCGACGATGGCGCTGGACGAACCGATTGGGTCGAACGAGACTCCAGTAGCCCAAACTAGGGTTGAAGGCCTAGGAGCCGGCGGCTGCCGTGGTGTACAAGCGTCACCTCGATGGCAGATGACCCTCGAGGACTTGAATCCCTGCTTGCTGGGGGAGTCCGAGGCATGGAATGCGTTACCCAGCACCTCCACCAGATGTCACGCGTGGTTCAGTACGGTTGGGTACGTCAAAGTAGGCGACTGCAGCGGACGTCGGTACCAGCCCAAAAGCGGAGCATTCGCTTGCCCCACACTTCGGCTTCTTTCTTTTCTCAAGGCGAGCTCGCGCGCATTCCGCGCGGTCGTATTTCCATTAGAACGATGACGACGAATGGCGGTGTCAATATAATGCTATTGTTCTTCCAAGCTCCTGGTACGCTCGAGGTCACAAGGCATTGCGTGTACAAGGTGGCTAGTTTTTCTAGCACAATCCCTCCTGCGTCCTTAACAAATTTGCTGTTATCTGATCCTCAAAAGGCTGCTTTCCCCCTTTGCATTGCTCCTAAGGCTTTTTTTACTTCCCCCTTCGTTACTGGCGGGATGTCCCATAGCTGCGCTCGAATGCCTCTCTCAGTAACGTTCTGATTACATTCTCTACTGTATAGATTTGTGTAAAACTCTTCGGCTACTTTATCTATCTTATCTACATTGCTAATGGCATTGCCCTCTTTGTCTTTTAGCGCATACATCTGGTTTTTACCTATACCTGGTTTCTCCTCACTGCTTTTAGGCTACCCCCGTTCTTTAGAGCATGCTCGATTTTCTCCATGTTAAGCTTCCTTATGTCGACTACTTTGCGCTTATTAACTTCGATAGCTCTCCTAGTTCTGTTCGGTCTGTTTAGTTAGATGTCCTCATGTTTTGGCGTTTCTTAATAAGATCTTTTGTCTCCTGAGAGGGCTTGCCGGTATCCAGTCGAACCATCCTACCACCTAATTTTGCGGCACACTCCGTAACGATAGCTGAGAGATTACCGTTCATTGTTTCAACTTTACGGTCGTCTTCTTCAGTTAAAGGGGACAGTTTATTCCACATTGAAATTCTGAATTCCTCTACTTTCCCTCTTAACGCTAACTCGTTAATAACCTTCCGCTTCAGCAGTTTCCTCCGTTCCCTCTTCAAATCTAAGCTAATACGATACCTTACCTTTCTGTGGTTGCTGCAGCGGACCTTTCCGAGGACCTCCACATCCTCTACGATGCCAGGGTGAGCGCACAGTATGAAGTCTATTTCATTTTTAGTCTCGCCATTGGGCTCTTCCACGTCCACTTCTTGCTCGCTCGTTTGTGGAAGAAGATAATTATGATCCGTAAATTATTTCTTTCTGCGAACTCTACTAATAACTCTCCCCTGCTATTCCTAGAACATATGCCATAGTCACCTACCGCCTGGTCTCCAGCTTGCTTCTTGCCTACCTTCGCATTGAAGTCCGCCATCAGTAGAGTGTACTGTTATTTTACTTTGGTCATTGCCGATTCCACATCTTCATAGAAGCTTTCAACGATCCAGTCATCATGGCTTGATGTAGGCGCACAGGCCTGCACCATCTTCAGTTTGCACCTAATTAAGCCTAATTACGATAGCGGCCCCCCTCTCGTTAATACTATAGAACTCGGTTGCCAGCTATATCCTGATTGATGACGAATCCCACACATAGTTCTTGTATGTCCGCTAATTCACGATAGAACAGTAGTGCCCGCTCCTTAGTCCTGCATACACTTCATCTGTCCCCATAAGATCACTAAGCCCTACGATATCCCATTTAATACCCTCCAGTTCCTCGAGCAGCACTGCTAGGCTAGCCTCTCCGGATAATGTTATAGCATTAAACGTTGTCAGGTTCAGTTTCCAATGGCGGCCTGTCCGGAGACAGTGATTCTTAGCGCCCTCTGCTGCTTCACTGGTCTGACCGGCGCCTCGGTCAGTTGCTCCGCAGCCGCTGGGGACTGTGGGCCGAGGGTCAGTTGGCTTGTCCATGGAAGGTTGTCACCGAATCCAGGGTGCCAAATCCTGTTCTGGTGAGGGAGTCCGTTGTGATTCTGGTCCCCGAGATCCGGCCACTCACCAGGCCTGTTTATGCAATTCCATCGACACGCGGAGTTTTTTTTTTTTTGGAGACCCGGTGGAGAATCGCGAGGCACCGGGATTCGAGCTTCCGTCCTCTTGCACGCGAGGCTGATGCTCTACTTCTACGCCATCGCTGAGCTCGCCACAAGTGGGCTCCGAATTATATTTTTTTTTTTCGATTTTCTATGTTGCTATGTAAAAACCAGGTTCCTCACAACCCGGTGGGCCGGTTGCGATGACTTCAAATGTTCACGGGGCCTCTATAATCCAATAATTAGTGTAACTGTCATCTGCCACGGTCGGCAGGTAGCTCACAACCCAGCGTCCAGGTTGCCACTTGCCATGATGGGGCGGTTGTGATGACGTCACAAAGTGACTTGAACTCGTCAAAATCAACGAATGTCGTGACGGCAAACGCAAAGCTGATGAACCTCGGTTTGTTTAACAAACAGGTACGAAAACCACAGGGAGTCGCAACTTGTCTCTCAGAAGACGAGGCTGCAACGAACTACGGCGATACGAGCCCTAGGTTTAGGTTTATGGGGTTTAACGTCCCAAAGCGACAAAGGCTATGAGAGACGCCGCGATACGAGCCCTGCTTCGGAGACTGGGTTATCACGACAGCATGCAGGAGATCGAACGAACAGCAGACATACCTGACGAGATCAGGACTACGGTTATGGTAGTGCCTGTCCCCAACCACATGCATCCTGTCGTTCATCAAAGCAGGTGTAGAGCCAGGGCGGAAGCCTCAACCTAGACCCAGCAGAATAAGAACACCGTCTACGGAGATGCGGCTATGTACGAAAGCGAAGAGGTGAGGGGGTAGATCGACTCCCAACTAAAGGAGAAGGTCAGCGCATCGCCAAGGAATTGCCCCTGTCTGACGCCGAGAAGGCCGCCATTTCTCTTGCGGTCGCCGATGGCAACATGTCCGGGTGTTCGCTAGTAATTCTCACAAAATTTCAAGACGCTTGCCGGGAATTCAACAATGATAGGATGGACAAAAAAATGGCCGCATCTTAAAGCGTTGAAAAACACCACATACCCGGGGCCCGATGGCATCGCAGGGAATCTCCGGGCCGATCTCATAGCTCGAGGTTACGTAAGCTAAGCGAGGTCATAGGCTGGACAGACCGAGGTGGTGACCCGCAGCGGCGGAGCCATTTTGGAGCACTTCAGGGGTACCAGAAGCCGGTATCCCCCGCTCCACAAGATAAACTTTAGCAATCAGTCTCATGGCGGCAGCTACAGATTCTTATGTATGTTTTTTTTCTATGTAACAAGATAAGCATGGCCGTACACAGCGACACGTGTCGCTGAAATGGAGAGAAACCCCCACTTTACCACATGACATAGGCCTGCCAAAAATAGATGCAGTGCAGATAATCCACAGCGCCCCGCCGGAGCAGTGGCAGGCTACGCTGTTCAGCTGGGAATCGAAAGGCCAGCTTGAACTTATTTAACGGGCTAGCCGGGTAGCAAAGGCCGCGGGAATCCTGGCATGAGGACCCAACCACGGGAGCTCTGCAAGACTTTTTAGTGCGCATAAAGTTAACTCCCTCTCTCTTTTGTGGCACCGGACATCGCGGGTTCGCTCACATTCCAGTGGCCAGGTTTCCACATGCCGCAGTGAGCAGGTTGGGAAGAAGTCAAAATGCCACGTGACCTGTCTCAACCAATTATATTGGCCCATCAGGGCAGCTCATAGGTGGTCGGCAAACTCGCTCATGAGTGCACGGGAGTGTGAGTGAGAGTGAGCGGATGTGAGTAGGAGTGGTCATGAGTGTAGCGAGCAGATGTGTGAGTGCTGACGAATGTGTCTGCGAGTTCGTGGAGATGAGTGGTGAGTGAATGTGAGTGGTAGGTAGACCCCAGGTAGCACACGGCAGCGGGCCAATATTGGAAATCCACTGGCAAAGCGTGGCCCTAACTAGGCCCAGAGTTGCCAGTGAGCATCCGATATTGGTTGTGCCACTCCTTAGCACATCCAACAATGGCCCTGGTTGTCCGTCGCTTTACCAGTATTGGCTGAGCCGTAATTAGATCCTGGCTATCATGGGCCAGGTCAGCCAGGATTGCCCCACTGTTTGCCATTGCTGGCTGTGCCATCATCGAATCCTGGCTATCATGGGCCATGTTAGCCAGTGTTGTTCCACTCTTTTCCAGAATTGGCTATGCCATTTCCGGGAGCTGGCTATATTGGCCTAGGATTGCCACCGCTTATCCAGTGTTCAAAGTATACAGGCAAACGTTGGTAAACATTGTGTCATCCATTAAAATGGGTTCAAAATTATTTTTATTGTCGAGTACCATATCGGCAGTTGATAATTTTCGAACGCGCTAAAACATGCGAGTTCAAAGATTTGGTTTTATTTATTATTATATTTTAACCGAACACTTTTGCAGTTTGTGAGCAAAGCTACCCATGATTCCGTTGGAAAAGCTGCACTCTGGTTGCTCAGTGAGCAGCAATAATACGTTTAGGAGAATTGCGATCGAAGTCCTGTTGATCAGAATTAACGTTCTGATTACACCCGAGACGCCTTCAACAAAAATTGTCAACAGGCGCCTTCAACAAAAATCAAATAAGTTTGATTTGATTAAATTTTTGGAATAAAAAAATAATTTTTTAATTCGCTCTAGGAATTCACTGCCGCAGTGCGCAGCTGGTGTCTGCTTCATGGAGATCGCGATACAAACGTAATAGATTAGCGTAAGTGCATTCGCTAAACCGAAATTGTGCTCAGTTTTGGCAACGCCCAGAAACGAAGCAGTCGCCTCGTAATTTCGAATTATGCGTTGCGCCCGTGAAATATTAGGCGGGTGCTTCATAAACGCACGCGGACACGTGCTAAGCGATTCCTACGCTTCCCTACCTCGTGCCCTGTGATCGCGCCTTTCCCGTGTTTTCTGATTTGCTATTTCCTTCCTTTTCTGCAAATCGTAGTGTTGGAAATTGTTGTTTTTGACCATTTTATTCTTCTGTTGCGTAATTTGCATTGGGGGCAATATAGCTCTTGCTCACGTCCTTGCATATTTACTCGCAAGTTTTTTTCTTTTTTCGAACATGACCTTTATTGATGAAAACCATCGAAAGTAGTTGCGAACCACAATTCAACATGCCTTTGTTTGTTTTTGCTTTTTTTGCGCGAAACTTCCACACCAACAAACAATTTGAGGATTCTTCGACGACCACTGAATAAATGGACTGACAACTGGCGTTAGACGCATGCTAACCTAGCTTGTTTGGCGTATATGTACGGTACATTTAACTATGAAAGAGCGCGCATTCTGCTTGGAAATTTTTTTTGCTTTATATTTTTGTTATTATGTGGTAACATTTTAAGCTATCTTGAACTAACAGAAGCCACATCATACGGCCCCACAAAATACCCGAGTGTCTGAAGTCGTTTTGGCGAAATTCATCTTGAAGCTCCAAGTTTTTCACTTCAAAATTTTCGGGCTTTTGCTGCAGCTTTGTAGCAATACTTTGACGCTTCCGTGCTTCCCATCCACTTGTTCCTTGTAGGTATTGCTTTCCGTACTGCCTGTGGCCATGTGACTCGTTCTCCAAAAATTCCAAACCATTTTCACGTGTTTTGGCCCCTTTCCCTCTCTCTTTCAAGTCTTCTCATATCTCCCCACCTGTTCTTCCGGCTGCGCCCTTTTTTTAGGTAGCGGGCTAACCCCCCACCCCGCGAAGCGCTTTTTTTTCTTTTTGGTTGTCACTTCCTCAAAGCTATTTTCCCTCGCGCGCAGCTACGCGCTTCGCTGTTCGTGCACCCTTCCACGATCTCCCTGTCTCCGCCTTTCAGCTCGAGGACTTCTCTCGGAGCCACAAAACCTGTGTAAAGGAAAATGACTCTATCCCCTCCAACCAACCCCCCCCCCCGCCCCCCCCCCCCCCCACCATCGTCTCCACTGCTGGTCTTGGAACCGCGCGACGCATCACAATAAGACATTCTTGACTCCACGGCGGAGCCAAACCACGTGCACAACCAACACGACGAAAATGCATGCACACTCGAGCTAAAGTTAAAATTCTTTTATCTTGATATACGTCTGGAAGTTAAAGTGGTTTTTGTAGTAAACGTTGCTTTGACTACATGCGCCTTTATTTTTTCGGCAAGAAAACAGAGCGAGCCAAAAAGCACGAGGACGACTTCTGTGTACCCACTCTCATTGCGAAATGGCTTGCTTGACGTCGTGCGCAGTGGAATTGTGGCCGAATGGTGAGAATTTAATTTTTCGTCTTTGGTGAGATGAACTCACTGAAGATTCACTACTTTGGCTAACAGCGGGTTTGAACTCATATGACCTGAGATGGGATGCATTCGGGAATATGTCCTTTACCGCTTATGCACGACGGAAATCAGAACCGCTTAATTAATTTTCCACTGCAGACCAGTTGGTAAGAATAGGTGTAATACTTCCGTACTGTTTGTTTTTGCCTTCTAAACTTGCAGACTCAATAGAAAATCCGCAATTTCTGGTTAAAGCTTTTGCCCAAGTTCTCTCGCAACGAAAAAGGGCATTACTCTGGACTATCAGACTAGTATTTTTGTGTGGTTTGCAAGTCGCAGTTTCGAATCCAATTATAGCATGCATGCGAAGCGACTAAGGTAAAACAAAGGTGCCCTGAGTTCCTTGCGTTCAGCGTATTTCACAAAAAATCGCAAGCCGTATTTTTAACCCTATTAAAAAAAACTAATCAAAAATATTGTTTTGACGTCCACGTGGAAGAGACGCTACAACCTGTGCATATTTACTTGAATAAAAAATTAGCTCGCAATTTAGAGATACGAGTTATGATATTAAAACAAAATAATACATTAATCTGTTTTCAATATCACATTAATTTGCTTATCTCGCATTGAATATATTTACTGGGAGTGCGATACGACGCATTGGACTAAATTAAACCATTTGGTATAAGAGAAGTTTAGTAAATTAAATTCCACTTTGTGCAACTAATGTGGTGCTGGTTCTTAAGAATAAATTTAAAATTATCCTGTAAAATATGTTGCTAGTGTCTTCACGATAACTGTGTTTCACAAAATTCGGTGTTATTTAATCATTTTTGTTTTTGTTCTGTGATGGCCATAATTCAACTTATCATGACATCATGCATCTCGATCGCTGCAGGCTTGGCGCTTCGTGAGGCCATCGAGCAAAAGCTGGACGGGCAATTTGTTTGAATGCAGTCCAGCAGCCCTCTTGCAAGTGGAGTGCAACGATTACTTCGGATATGACTGATCAGTTCACTGGAGGACAGCTCCGTTGAGCATTTTATGGATGCCTTAGCCGTGCAGCAGCAGCTTGCCCAGATGCTTTGCCCAACCTGATCGGCACGCACCAAACTTGAAAATAAATTGTTTTCCCACAGCCTCTGCCACCATGCTCTTGGGCCCCCTTTCTTTACTCCCCAGGGTGGCTGGTGGTAGCGCAAACCATCCTGTGCGGGCTAAAAGCGTGATTCTTGTAACTCAAAGCAATAAACGGGTCTTTTTTCTGGAATTCTTTCGCACCCTCTATTATGAATATTTGCTAGGTAGAATGGTATGTACATCCATCCACAGTGCCGGTCATTGGCGAGTGGGTTAATTGCATGTGCCAGCGTTCGAAAGCTGGATGCCATTATTCGAAAGCTGGAAACCATTATTCGAAAGCTGGATGCCATTATTCGAAAGCTGGAAACCATTATTCGAAAGCTGGCTACCAATGTTTGAAAGTTGGCTACCAATGTTTGAAAGCTGGCTACCAATGTTTGAAAGTTGGATACCAGTATGAGACCTTTGCTGGCCCATGCTGCAGAACGAACATCGGTACTGCGTTGGCCGCTTGATCGTCCGAACATTGGCCCAAAACTGGCATGAAAGTAGGTCCAATGTGTAAAGTGGTAGCGCTCGGGCCAAATGCCAGTGTAGGACCGATGTTCGTGCCAATTTTTGCCAGCAGTTGACCGACCTTCGGCCAATGTTAGCGAAGTGTACCACTCGTGTTTCGCGACGCCGGTATCCGCTTTGCTTGCTCCGTTTTGTTGACTGCCGAATGCAGCAAATGTTCACTGCTGAGGGCGCTCGAAGGCGAGGCAGCATAAGGCAGTATGCCGGCTTCTTTGGATGGCGAAAACAGAGGATTTCGCTGGCCAGGGAACGGCAGGCTTTCCTTCCTATTCGCCTTACTAGTATATATTGAAATGAATTCAAGCGCACAGGAACACGCACACAAGAGGAGGAACACACAGGACAGGCGCTAACTTCATCTGATTTATTCGCAGGTAAGAGAGCGAAAATATATACATAAAACGAGACATGCGCAGTAAAGAAAAAGATCGTCATATCATATCAGCCGCGGCGGAAGGAGATAAAGATACTTGGCAGAGGTGGTGATAAGACGGCACGTGAATTATCAGAAGCCTTTCACATCAGGAAGAGGGGGCATGACTGTGTGAGTGACACGTCAGTTAATCTTTTGCAGGCAGAACACAGATACCTTCAGCACGCATTGTGATATGACGATCTTTTTCTTTACTGCGCATGTCTCGTTTTATGTATATATTTTCGCTCTCTTACCTGCGAATAAATCAGATGAAGTTAGCGCCCGTCCTGTGTGTTCCTCCTCTTGAGTGCGTGTTCCTGTGCGCTTGAATTCATTTCAATATGAGCTATGCACCATCTAGCCCAAACAGAAGTTTTGTTAAATTGCCTTACTAGTACTTCAGCGTTGGCATGTGCGCGCGACTTCGTGGGCGCAGTGAGTCTCTAAGGGTATTTGGGGCCCTTTGATCGAATTTCGCATTGCCGCTGCTAAAGGATGGATTTTTCTGTCACACGACGGCTTGAGCTCGTATACGCTGAGTTCCAATGCTTGCTGCTGAAACAACTGTCAGCTTATCGGCACTAATTACCGTAATGTTGGATGCCATGCACTGCAGTAGACGCTTAGGTTTTTCCATGCTCGGGTGTGGGCATAGAAGAGTTCTGTATTGGCCGTAATTATTCGATTGGACGAGGCCGGAGCCGGCATAGCCTTGCTTTGTCTCACCGAGGAAACTGACCATATTGGTAAGGCCCTCGAACTACACAGGCTCGGCTCAAGTACGGAAACGACGCAAAAACCAAGTGCGTTTTTCGGTAACGCCAGATATTCTTGTTTATATAACCTATTTGAAAGAGCCCTGCGACGCAAATCAGGCATGTAGTTTTTCTTTGTGTGCGTGCGTGTGTGTGGCGTGCGTGCGTGCGTGCGTGTGTGCGTGCGTGCGTGTGTGTGAGTGCATAACATGGGCCATGGCGATGCCTTGACGCCTAAGTAGATAGCCGAAACGGTCAAATTTATTGTTTTAATCTGCTGAACATCTGCTCGTTTCGTGCCGATGTTGACGAAACGTAACGGCGATTTTCAGCAGCGGGTATGAGGCGGCAACCAGACTGGCCGCACTCATTTAGATTGGTTGCATGAACAATTCGAACTTAATTCTTCTAACTCAGGAAATGGATCCAAAATATAACGACTCTCAGAATTTTCAAGCCTTTCGATCAAAAAAATCTACAAAGGAAAAGCAGTACAAGCGAATGAAAGCTAATAATCAAGCTATGGGTGACATTTGTACCGTGGATGCAACCGCTGCTGTTCAAACTGCTGATACCGAGAAGGCAGCAAAGAAAGAACCATCCGACGTACACCATGGCCAGAAGTGTGACGAGAAGAAGGAATGTGGCAGGAGGAGGGGGTGCATACATATGGATTTCTGCCTATTCTGGTCCCGCCTTTCAGTCGCGCCTTCCCTGTCTGCAACAAGTACGCAGACGACGACGCCGGAAATTCCCAATGCTGCAAGCTGGCCTGTCAAGTCAGCAACTGCATGCAAGCTTCCGCTCTACTCGTATGTGTGCAAGGCACGGTTCATATATGCGGCGTCCTATCTTCGGCACTGGGTGAGTGAAATGGGCGTACGAAATGCGATTTCTTTTCATCTTTGTATTATGAATATTTCAGGTGGAATAACTTCAGTTTGAACACTCTGATCCCAGCAATTCTTTCCCCGCTGATATCAAGGAATCACGAGGAATCCTTTGAACCGGGCACTATGATTTCCTCTAAGAACTTCTGAAATTGGACTTATTTTTAAAGCCCTGTGCAAGAACATAGCCTCCTCGCCACCGTTTCCAAAGGGCATGCGGTGAAAATTGAATTACCAGTTAGATTCATACGCGTTCTACCAGGGACGAAGTTTCATCATCCAACGACGCGGCGGACTACGGAACAAGTATTAGGTGCAGTGGTAGCACCTCCTATGCCCATGCAAAGCCACACGTGGTCGCAGCACATAATCCTACAGGGACTATGGGCAGCGCAGACAGCGTACACTGCAGGCGTGTTCACAAATAGGTCACTCACGCCTGCCATGGCTAGACGAAGCCAGCGCTGCTCTTATAGCTATGTTTTATACTAAGCTCAAGAGGCTGTTGTAAAGGGATTGGTAATGGCCACTCCCCCTTGCATCCTTTTTCCGCTGGACAAATGCGTACTTTCGTCCTATTCCAGCTACTTCTTTTCCCGTGCGGAAACGCACTCGTTCTTTTCAAGCATACTCTGAACTTCTCAGCCAGCGAAAGGTGTTCATCCCCACATGCGTCCAGTGTGTTCATGCCGACCCGCGGACACGGTACTGTCAAGGCAATCTGATCATTGTTATTTTGACGCCGTTCAAAAGCGTGCCTAGGCTTCGTAGCTGAAGCTAAGCGCGGGAGCACACGTCCGTATACCAATTCTTCGGGTTATGGAAGACGCGTGATTAGCGTCCATTTCCTTCGTGCAATGAAGCAGGGAAAATTGGCTAAAGAGCGCGGCAAACCCCCGGGCGGAGTGAGTGAGTAGAAACTTTATTGATTTCCAAGATTTAGCTTGCGGTGGAGTTCGTCTTCAAGTCTTCAAGTCTTGAGGTTGCCTCCTTAGCCTTGGGTGGTCCCCTAGTCCAGGGCTCCACTGAGTCTGGCCACCTCGCTTGCGTGTGCTATGAGTGCCCTTTGGGCCTCTAGCTCGCAGCAGGTGAGCCGGCTCTCCCATTGCTCCGCACTTGGTGTGTCGTGTTTGTGGAACGATATGTTTCTATCGCATTCCCATGTTATGTGGTATAGTGTTGGCCTCGCTTCGCACCAAGGGCATGTGGCGCGGTATTTTGTCGGGAACATCTTGCTTAGTATATATAAGTTGGGGAAGGAGCCTGTCTGTAGCTTCCGCCATTTTGCGGCTTCTTCCTTGCTTAGCTCTTTGTGTGGTGGGGGGTATTTGTATTTTAGCCCCCTGTATAAACATAGTGTTTCAGAGTACCCAGCCCCTAGGCTAGTCCAGAGCTCCTCCGGGGCTTGTGACCCCCCAGCTCGGATAGTAAGCCCTCGAGCTAGTTCGTCCGCCCTCTCGTTGCCCCAGACCCCCGCGTGGCCTGGTATCCAAATTATGTTATGTTTCTCTCTCCTCCCCGAGGGTGTCCCCTCGCTGAGGATCCTGAGTGTCGTTTTGCCTACCCTTCCTTTTGTGTAGTTTTGACACGCTTCTTGTGAGTCTGTTAGGATATTCAGGGGTCTCCCCTTTCTATCCCCCTGCCTCATTGCTAGAGCTATCGCTATCTCCTCCGCCTCTGCTACATTTGATACCCTGGCCGTGAGGCTCGTTATGTGTTCTCCCTGGTGGTTGACGACTACCGCCACCATTTTATTTCCTCGTTCACCATAGTACGGGGAGGCGTCGGTGTATACCGTGCTGTCCCTGTGCCCTATTGTTTTTTCATAGTGTTCTGCCCTGGCTCTCCTCCTGCTGGCATGGAGGTTTGGGTCCACGTTGCGGGGGATGGGTTGTACGCTTATGTTTCTTCTTAGCGCGTCTGGTATGTTTGCCCTGTTGTTCTGATGGTTCTCCGTCTCCTGACCCAACCTAGTCAGAAGTGCTCTTCCGGTTCTTGTGTCACTGAGTCTTCGAAGTTGTGCCTTTATTTGGCATTCACTCAGCTCTTCAAAAGTGTTGTTAAGCCCTAGTTGCATTAGCTTCTCGTTGGACGTGTTCCTTGGTAGATGTAAGGCTATCTTGTATGCTTTGCGAAGGATAGCTTCTGCTTGCTCTCTTTCAGCTTTGGTGGTTACGTGGTATGGTAGTGAGTATGTTATTCGGCTGTTCACCAGTCAGATTGTGTCTTCTTCCTTCATGCCATGCCTTTTGCTGGCTACTCTATCATTCGGCCTACTTGTTCCGCCGCTTTGCGTAGCAGGCTGAGTGCGTGGCTGCATTTCCTGCTACCTTGCAGCCACATACCAAGTATTCTTATCATTCTTTGTTCCGGTATGTTCTGCCCTTCTAGTTTCCCCTCGAGGTTAGCCTCTGTAGGGTGCCTTCCTACTCTGAGAAGTTCGGACTTTTCGGTGGAACACCTTAGTCCCCTCTTCTTCATGTATCCTTCCATGCAGGTGGCTGCCGCTTGTAGACTTTCTTGTTTGCTTCCTAACGAGCCTTCGCTGGTCCATATGGTGATGTCGTCCGCATACATTGCGTATCTGATCCCTTGTATCTGGCTGAGCTCTTATAGGATGATCATTGATATGTTGAAGAGCACTGGTGATATCACTGAGCCTTGTGGAGTTCCCCTGCATGGTGTTTGAAAGACCTCGCTTCGTAGGTCTCCCAAACCCACCGTTGCAGTTCTCTTTGTGAGGAAGCTTCTCACGTAGTCGTGTGTTTTCTTTCCGCAGTTGGTGGCGTTGATGCCTTCCATGATTGCTGCGTGGGATACGTTGTCGAAGGCCCCTTTGATGTCCACGGCCATGAATACGTTTTCCCCTTTGCTTGGCATTGTTTCTAGTACTTGTTCTTTGAGCTGAAGCAGCATGTCTTGGGTCGATAGATGTTCCCTGAAGCCGAACATGGTGTTGGGGTACCATCCTCCGTCTTCCAGGTGTCTTTGTATTCTTTTAGTGATGATTCTTTCGAAAAGCTTGCCCAGACACGATGTTAGCGAGATAGGTCTGAGATTTTCTATCTGTAGTTTTTTGCCTGGTTTGGGTATCATAACGACTTCCGCGTGTTTCCACTCTTTCGGAACCGTTCCCTCTTCCCAGAGTTTGTTTAAGTATTTTGTGAGCTGTTCTACCGCTTCATCGCTGAGATTTCTTATCAACGAGTTCTGGATCTTGTCCGCCCCCGCTGCCGCGTTCTTTGTCGTTGCCCTTATGGCTTGAATAACTTCTTCTCTAGTTATCGATTTGTCCATGTCCTGGTTTTCTTTCCCTTGGTATTCTCCCTGGTAGGCTTTCACCTGTTCTTTTCCGTAGCATTTCTCCTTTACTGCTTGGATTACCTGCTCCTCCGTCCCTTCGTATTGGTGGATCAGTCTTTGTATCGATTTGTTACTTTCTGCTTTGTTCTTCGATGGGTCCATGAGCTTCCTTAGTATTTGCCACGTTCTGGCCGTGCCTAGGGTGCCATTCAGTGTTGTGCTGCATTGTTGCCATCCCTGTCTAGCCAGTTGTGTTGCGTATTCTTCCGCTCGCTTGGCGATTTCTGCTATCTTCTTTTTTAGTTTCCTGTTAAGCTTCTGTTTCTTCCAGCGTTTGGTTAGGCTTTTCCTTGCCTCCCATAGGCCGAGGAGTCGTTTGTCTACCTCTGGTGCCTGTTCTGTGCGGTTAACTTCTTTGGTATATCTATCTCTTATTTGTTTAAGTTGTTGGCTCCATTCTTCCAAAGACGTGATGTCGCCTTTGATGCTTTTGCAGTGGGTGCGGAAGGCGTCCCAGTCTGTCAGTCTTGCCTTGCCTATTTTCCTTCTGATGCTTTCGGCTTCAATGGCCACTCTGATTATATAGTGGTCGCTGCCTAGGTTCTCCTGTGTGTTTTCCCACTCTGCTTGTTTAGCTCCTCTGACAAAGGTTAGGTCGGGACACGTGTCTACGCTTACGCTGTTGCCTTGCCTTGTGGGTTGGCTCTCATCAGTAAGTAGCTCGCAGCCTGTGTTTTCTGCTGCTGTACATATGCTCCGCCCTTTTATGTCCTCTTTTTTGCTGCCCCATTGCGGGCTTTTCGCGTTGAAGTCTCCTGCTATAACTAGGGTGTTCTGCCCTGCAAGTTTCTTTGCCTCCGCGAAAAGCTTGATGAAGTCTCCCCTGTTTTTAGGTGGGCTATATATGTTTATAACAAAGGTGCTTTTTGCTTTCCTTTTCCTTTTGGGAATTATTTCAGTTATCACGTGTTCTAGGTGTGTATCTGCTATTTCCCCATGATTTATTGCTGTTATTTTGTCGCTAAGGAGTGTTGCTGTTTTCCCTTTTTCCTGGCATGAGTAGCCTCTTAGGGTTGGGGTACAGTTTGTTTCTTGTAATAAGATTAGGTCTGGTGGGGTTCCCCTAGTGCTAATGAATTGCTGCAGGAGCCCCTGCTTGCGCCTGTAGCCCCTGCAGTTCCATTGCCAAATCTCTAGTTGTCCTCCTGCCATGTTGCTGTGTTGCAGCTACTATTGTTCCCTTGGGTTTCTGTACCGAACCTCCGCTCATTAAAGAGGCGGTCTCTGGCGTCGTTCAGTGTTCTCTGTGTTTGATTTTTAACGTAATTACGGAAGCTCTGGTCTTGCAAAGCTATCTTCTGGCTTAGTTGTTGCATTTGTTGCTGCATTTGTTGTTGAATTTGCAGCATGAGTGTTTTTAGGTCTTCCCCTGCCGTGTTGGTCTCCCCCATGTTTTGTGGGCTCTCTATCGTTTGTGGTCGAGGTGTTGGCGTTCTCACTGGTGAGAAACCTGTTCTCCGTATCTCCTGTAGTTCTGCGATTAAGTCGCTGATCTGCTTTCTTAACTGCCTATTCTCCTTTCTTATGTTGTTGATTTCTGCTCTTAGGCTTTCGTTTTCTGCCTTGGTGTCTGTTGTGTTGTTTTCCTCGTGCGGAGCAAAAAGTATTTTGGGAGAGCCGCCTCCCCAGCTTACCTTAACTCCGCCGCTTTTCTTCTGCTGCGTTTGGTGCTGGCTGGTCGTGGTCTGGCTCGCCTCGCCTCGTCCCCGGCTCTGGCTCCGGTCCCGGCTGCGGCTGTTGCTGCGTCCCCTGGACTCGCCTCGGTAGTCAGGTTGTATCTCCTGGTCCTCGTTCCGGAACCAGCGTGGTCGTCGTGCTCCATTTCTGCCTTGGCTGCGGCCGCGTTGCTGCTGACCCCAGGCTCGTAGCTCTCCGAATGATTTTAGTCGCTGTGTGCATTCCCTTGCTCCTGTGACGTGGGAGCCCTTGCACACGAGGCACTTCGGTACGCATTGGTGTTGCGTCTCCGGATTTGCTTGGCCGCATTGCCTGCACGCCTTGCTTTCCGGGTTTGGGCACACGTGGCGGCGCCGGTGGGAACGCTACGGGGAGTCATCCACGGGGTAGACCCGGGAACCCCAGAAGAAGAATTAAAGGCCAACCTAAGGACAAGAACGCGCAGAGTGAAGATTTTGGCGGCACGAATGCTAGGGAGATCCAGCACAGCAGTCATTACCTTCAGCGGCCCAATCCTTCCCAAGCAAGTCCTGCTCTACGGGGGAGAGATGTGGTGCCACCTATACAGACCAACGAGGCAGATATGCCACAACTGCTACCAGCAAGGGCATCGAGCAGATGTATGCCCGGGCGGATAATCGCCACATCGGTGCGGGCCAGGCTATGCTAGGAGACTAAAGAGCATCTTTGGCCACAGCAATAAATGTCTCATTCCCGCTACTGTCAGCAAACAAGGAGAAAGAAAAGCTAGGACGCCGTCAACACACAAACATAAACCGCAAACTTCACAGTGAGCAGATGTGAGTTTGAGTGGACATGAGTTTATGTGGAAGTGAGCATGAATGAGAGGTCGTGAGTGTGGGTGATCGAAAGTGTAAGTGGACGCGAGTGTGAGTGAGCGTCTTTGAGTGCCATTGGACATGAGTGTGTGGTTGATAGTGTGAGTGAGTGGTTGAGAAAGTGAGTGGACATGAATGCGAAAGTGAGTTAGCAGTTGTGAGCGCGAGTGAATATGAGCGTGAGTGAGTGGATGCGAGTGCGAGTGGACGTAAGTGTGAGTGAGCTATCTCTTATAATGCCGAGGCATGAGGCAGGTTGCTATGACATTACAAGGTCGCGTAACCTTTCTCGACCAATCAGCGAATTTCGTGACTCCGGGCATTGGGAGATTTTTGGTGTGATGACAGCTTTAATGCTGTCGCACCAAAAATCGGATGAGGAAGATGCAAGCCACGCTGAAGCGGTAGCTCCGGCAGGTGCTAAAAGCAAGTGCAAGGCAGCTTCGAGAGGGTAATGCACGAGAGAAGAGTTCAAGTGGGTGTGTTTCTTTGCAGGGCACTCAGGAGGTCTCACCAGCTCCAAGGCAACTCAAATTCGAACTTTTTATTAACCTTCAACTGTGTAAGACCAACCGTGACACGAAAATACTAGTTTTGCGTGAGCACATTAGAGCGAAATCATGTCCCTTCTCTGCACCGAAGCCTAGGAAGGAAACGGAAGGAGACGGACATTGTCCCTGTGACCGGAGGAAGTGGCCTACCTCAGCACTGGTTACTGAGACTGACCCCCTTCGCCCCTCCGCGCCCCTAGCCTGAACCCCCAAGCAAGGAGACAAAGGTGAGACCTCTTCCCTTTCCTGCCTAGCCTCTGCTAAAGTTCCTCAAAAAGTTGTCTTCGTGGACAATCTGATATTGTCAGCAGCCATGGCTTAAAGAATGCGACAGTAGCATATCTTGTCGAATTTCTGTCGTTTAGTACTCTTGTAACTAGGGCAATGTGCTATTTCGCCAGACGGGGTTGAAAAGCTCACATATTGAAGAATGGTGGACGAGCTCTCTGCGCGAGTTCTGCCCAATGAGACAATCGTCTACAACAATACCCGGCACGAAGTTCGTGCTCGAACAGTCTGTTAGGGCAAAAGGGAGCAGAGATGCCGAGATAATGAAACATAGGGCATTATGGAGGTACAACAAATGTTAAGTATAATGAGAGTCATTTGGGAAGGATCATTTGTGCCGGGGCTCACTTTCGGGAATGCGGTTTTCAGCCAAAGGGCAGTAGTTCAGTCAAGATTTGATATAAATCAGGGAGCTGGTGGAAGATCAACACTAGGTGCCCACGGCAAAACCACAAACGAGACAGTACAGGGGCATACAGGCTGGGCATCGTTCGAAGCACGGAAAGCTCAGAATAAAATATTATGTCAAGAACGCCTGAGGAAACTGGACGATAACAGGGGAGCAGCTGAGGTATATAAATACTTTAAATACAGAAAGAGCTTTGGCTCACAATAGCGGAAATTGACTGGGAAACTAACCAGTAGGTATGCCGGACAGGGGGACGGAGAAGTAAAGACCATTGAGCGACAAGAAAAAAACGTCGAAGGTAAAAACTTGATAACTCCAATGGAAAAGAAGCACAGTGTAGAAGTATACAGAAACTGGAAAAGGTAAATCAGGAAGGAATTGTTCTATGATAACTCAAGAAGCAGTGCCGTACTCTGAAGCTAGATCCTTAAAACGCGCAGCTACAAAAAGCCATTTAACGAAGACGACACATGTGCTGTGTGTGGTAAATGTGTAGAAACAATTGAACGCCTCATATTCGCATGCAACGGTGTCCATTCGGATGTCGATGCAGGCGCAGCCACTCTTCCAGAGGCCCTAGTGTTTAGAGTGTAAGAGGGGGTTGTGGCTCAGCAGAACCTAGGTCGCGTTTCAACGTCCACCAAAGGTTCAGGCTAAGCGTTCGGGCTGCGAGCGAGTTTCACGCCTCTCGATCGTCGTCGTCTTTCACCCACACAGTTCCCTACAGTGAGCGCTTAGGGAGCACACATGGTAGGTGGTGATGTGCTCGGGGATCGGGACCAGGGTCTACACCGCATTAGGACGAAGCAGCCAGACTACGGAGGGAAGCCTTCGGGAGGAATAGCAAACTTGAAGGTTTATTTTACATTTTGTACAGTAGCAAGTAGACCAAAGTCAGAAAATGGTGGAGGATCTGATTTGGCACCCCACAGATGGCTGCTTAAATGCCGTTCACATTCCCCAGGCACCCAGCTAGGGAATCTGACCTCTGGTTGAGCGTCCAATGGGCCGCCAGCGTCTTCTTAGGCTCCGCCCTCCCCACGTGCCCGCGCACACCGCACAGACACACACACACACGGGCAAGGAGGAACTTGGCGTCTCTCAGTCGCGAACTGTTTGACCAGGCCCGAAGGTCGTTCGCTGCTGAGTGACGATCCTGATCGATGGGGACGCGAGCGCTGACCGCTCACACCGGTGACCTCTTCAGTTCGGTGGAAGGGACAAATCAGCCGTGTCGCCTCTGCGCTTTGTCTGTTGCCCAGGGCGCACGCGGGCAATGAGTTAGCGGCGCCGCCGCCCCGCCGTCGTCGCCACTGGGTCTCGTCCGTTGGTCCACGGCAGTCCGGGAGAAGCGAAGCACTCATCCTCCCCGGCGAAGGGATTAGACGCCTTTGTGTACGCCGATGCCGTCGCCAGTAACTGCTCCACGCAGTGTCTCTTTTGTCTCCCCCGAGCAGCAGCGCTTCGGCCGCATACCTGATGGCGGCTGACTGGCTCGCCGGTGTCCGCTGCTAGTCCCCAGCAGCGCAGTTCGGCACCAGAGCCGCAGTCAGCATCGCCGGCGAAGGGGATTACAGCCTTTGTCCGCCGACGCCGTCGCCAGAAGCCGTCCCCAGGCACCCTTTTCCTTGCGTCTTCTCCGAAAAACAGCAGCGCTTCCCGAAGTGGCCTGATGGCGCCCGTCTGGGCTCGCCGTTCTCTGCTGGCTGGGCCTCCGATCATTACAGTGGATCGTAGTAAGGCTTGAGGCCGTCTTTAGCATAGGTCGCTGCTTGAGAAAGGGTAACGGACTCGGACACATCAGGGCGATACGGGAGCACGGTATCCATGGTACAGGTAGGCTCGCGGCAGTAAAGAAGAAAGAAGAGAGAGAAGCCAGTTGTGCTCTGTGTGGCAGTTTTATAAGCATATGTCACAAATGGGAGAATGCGGTCCCAATTTGAGTGGTCAGAGGCAACATAGACGGCGATCATGTCGCGCAATGTGCGATTGAAACGTGCAGTAGTGCCATTCGATTGAGGGTGGTAAGCCGTTGTAGAGCGGTGAACAATGCGGCATTGACGAAGTAGGGCTTCGACTGTGTCTGAGAGGAAGACACGGCCGCGGTCGACCAGAAGTTCCTTAAGGGAACCATGGCGTAGAACGAGATGATGCAAGATGAAAGACGCAACGTCTTGTGAAGACGCGGACGGCAAGGATGAGGTTTCGACGTAACGACTACGGTGATCGACAGCCACTATGACCCAGCGGTGTCAGGCCGGAGTGGTGGGAAGGGGCCCGTAGCGATGCCAACGCGGTCGAATAGGCGCGTGGGGCAAGGCAAATGCTGCATCGGAGCAATGGAACGGCGAGAAGGGGTTTTGTGGCGTTGGCATTCCGGGCAGGAGCGAACGTACTGTCGGATAAAACGGTACTTTCCCGCCAGCTCAAGCGGATGCGAGGGCGCGTGTAGGTCTTCACCACATCAGCGTGAGCACACTGGGGGTCGGCGTGGTAAGAGGCGCATATGTCGGAACGGAGGTGCCGAAGAATGACAAAGGGCCATTTGCGCCCGTCCGGAAGGTAGTTGCGGCGGTAAAGTAGACAGTTCCGTATAGCAAAGTGGCGGGCTTGACGACGGAGAGTGCGGGTCGCAGGACGCTGAGATGGTGCAGACAGTGTGGGGACGCACCCGTCCCCTGTGGTTCCCTTTCCCGCAATGCATCATCAACTCGTTCCCCCTGGTTAGCTTCCCCACAATGCACTCTCCTTAACTGTGTTACTTTAACTAACAGGGGAGGGCGCTCGCGTTGCAGCGACACCAGCGCCACGGATGGCGTGTTTGCTGCTCGCGCGCGGGGGAGAGACAGTTCTCTTCTGCTCGGGAGACCGGGGAAGCGCGTGGACGTTCGCGCGCAAGGCTCCGCTCTTCGCAGTCTGGTGCGAATCCTCGTGGGGAGGAACGTTCACCCCGCATCTCGTCCTGCCCGGCCTCGGAGTTTTCCCTCGCCCTAGCGTGGGCGAACATTCGCTCGTAAGCGTGCTGGTGAGTCGGACGTCCTCGATTCCTCAGTGAATTTTGTTGCTAGCTGTCGTTATTTTTATTGCAGCAATAAATGCCTTGTTTGTGTCAACCAGTGTGTCGTTCCTTTGTTCCCTCAGAGCAAGGACCGCCGTGGTCGGCGTGCGCTCGGTAGCGTACGCGATCACGGGGTGTGGTCCGCACGGTTTTGAACTGTGTCAGCCGCTGTTAAACAGGGCGAACGTATCTATCTCCCCGATTAAGACCCCACTTCTGGCAGCCCAACGTGGGGCCTGCTCTTGGAACATTGGATGACTGTCTGTTCGGTTCGAGGAACGCTCTTTGTGCGGACTTGACAAGTGCTAGGCCTAGCGTGAATTTTGATCACTAGGACTTGCGGCATGCTTTCTTGAGTGCGAGGTGTATTGCGCTGCAGCATTTTTGAACTTTTCGACGTGCTCAGCATGTTTCTGTCAAGCTTTTTTTCTTCCCTGGAGTTTCTTCAGCACGAGAACCACGTCGTCCGCATCGAGGGAGCACGAGGCCTAGCGTCCGCGGAGTTGCCGAACCCGAAGCGAGTGAGTACGGAAGCCGCGTGGGTGGTCCGAGTTTTCTGTATATATTTTCTCGCGGTCTCTTTTTCGACACTGCGAGTCGCGGCTCCGGGAGCCGGGTGGCCTGCGGCCACGGGTGCCGCTACGAGCTCGCTGGTATTGCAGCTCGGCACCGGGCGCTCCGACAACGTCAGATACGGTGGGCGCCGACCGCTCAAAAGGTGCTTCGTGCAGTGAGTGGGGTCGGACCAACCCACAAAGCTGATGTCTCCTCGCGGCTGCGAGCACGAAACCCGTTCCGGGTCTTTCTTTTGTTGAGGGTCGGCGTCACAATGGCAGTGAGGCCTAAGGCTTTTCAGAGCTGCCTGCACCATGTGGTAAGAGACACGACCACCGGACCGTGGTGTTGAGAGGGGGCGCATTTTCCCACCGGTTTTGTAACCTCGCATGAACTGAGCAGTTTCGTTCAACTCAAGAAAGGGCTTTGTTCACTCGAACTTTGCGTTGCACAGCCGCCCGACACGTTTTGCTAGAGAGTTGAGCATTGAGCCACGAGGCCCTTGCGTACGGCGTTTCCCCTCCCGTGATCTACATTAAAGGCATGCGGAGTGTGTTTCGGAAATCTTGCAGATCCAGTGGAGCCACTCAGGCTTGCTGTCCTGTGTGCATCGTCTCGCTGCTGCCTGCTGCGACGGAGCGGCCTGTATCTTGTTCGCCGCATCCATCCGGGGCAGCCGTGGCGAGACCAGACAGCAGCCACCTCCGGCTGCTGTTACCCTGGCGACTACTGCAGGATCCTGGCCTGCAGTTTCCAACCGGCCCTCCTCTTCGCGGGCCTGCGGACACGTAGTCCGCGGGCCATGCGAGTCGTCACAGCGGAGACCTTCACGCTGCCTTCGGAATACCGCGGAAGTCTGCGTGGACGCTGTCGGCGTGACCTCCGCTGCACGACCTGCCTCAAGTGCATGAAGACCAGGAGACTCCTCCATAGCATGTACTTGCAGGCGCGTGGGTCTATTTAAGGTTGGGGGGATGTGGGGACGCACTCGTCTCCTGTGGTTCCCTTTCCCGCAATGCACCATCAACTCGTTCCCCCTGGTTAGCTTCCCCGCAGCGCACTTTCCTTAGTTATGTTACTTTAACTAACAGGGGAGGGCGCTCGCGTTGCAGAGAAACCAGCGCCACGGATGGCGTGTTTGCTGCTCGCGCGCGGGGGAGAGGCGGTTCTCTTCTGCTCGGGACCGGGGAAGCGCGTGGAGGGTCACGCGCAAGGCTCCACTCTCCGCCGGCTGGCGCGAACCCTCGTGGGGAGGAACGTTCACCCCGCATCTCGTCCTGCCCGGCCTCGGAGTTTTCCTCTGCCCTACCATGGCGAACATTCGCTCGTAACCGTGCTGGTGAGTCGGACGTCCTCGATTCCTCAGTGTATTTGTTGCTTGCTGGCGTTATTGTTCTTATAGCAATAAACGGCTTGTTTGTGTCAACCAGTGTGTCGTTCCTTTTTTCCCTCAGAGCAAGGCCCGCCGTGGTCGGCGTGCGCTCGGTAGCGTACGCGATCACGCGGTGGGGTCCGCACGGTTTTGAACTGGGTCAGCCGCTGTTAAATGCCGAGAACGTATTTATCTCCCCAATTAAGACCCCACAACAGGAGAGCGAGGAGAGAAGTGATCTAGGGGTCCTGATGTTGTTCAAAGATCATGTCGGCAATGTCAAAGGAAGAGACATCAGTGGTGGCGAAAAATGTGGAGTCTAAGTCACAGGGTAGAGGGGACCGCGATAGTGTGTCGGCATCAGAATGCTTACGGCCAGATCGATAGATTACTTCAATGTCGTATTCTTGTAAGCGCAATGCCCAACGAGCAAGACGGCCTGAGGGGTCTTTGAGGGACGACAGACAGCAGAGAGCATGATGATCGGTAACGATCACGGTGTAAGAATAATATACTGTGTTGACACTCTCCTCCCGCCGCGTGCGAGCGCGCCGCCTGCTCGCGGCCACAATATGTTCGGGGGAGGGAGCGGGTGTTGTCATGGCAACCGGTCGCTAACCTAGAGGGCGCTGCGAAAGGCGGGCCCACATTTGGCGGCTCGGTCTAGGGTGCCTAGCTCGGTCCGGCGTGGCGCGGCACTGCGCATGTGTTCCTGCCACATTTATGAGTGTGCGGCTGCACTTCTGTGCTGTTTTAAACGCGTTCTTTTATTTTGCAACAAGACCGTATGTTTTTTTTTTAAACGTCTTTATTTCTGCATTTAGTAGGCCGATACCTTGCGGCAGAACTAAGGTGCTTCATGGAGGTTGGGGTGGGGGAGTGGTTAAGGGTGGGGGTGAAGGTCGGAGTGCGGGTGGGGGACCTGTGCCCGCTTCTTCCTCGAGGTAGTGTCGTCCCGAGGTCGGCTCCGCGAAATGATGGCCTGGCCCGTCATCTTCCTTGAAGTAGGAAAGAAAAGTTCGCCAGAGCCGGAGTGCGTCTGATGGCCCGATGTGCGATGGCGGATCGACCCATTCCTGCAGGGTTCCAGGTCGAAGCCCGCCCAGGGACTTGAGTGCTCTCTCCCGTACTGCGTCAAAGGTAGGGCAGCTCCACAGGAGATGTTCGGCCGTGCCTCTGGCAGGGCACGTCGGGCACTGAGGAGTCGGGTATGAGCGCGGGTTTATGAGGTGCAACTTCGCTGGTGATAGAAGCTGGCCGGTCTGGGCTCGGCGAAGGAGCACTGCCTCCACTCTCCGGAATGCGCTATGTGGACGGCGATATAGTTGCTCAGGGTTGGCCAAGTGCTGGAGTATGCTGCGACGATAGCGTTGTGCGCGATGCCATGTCTCCGCCCTATCCATATGGGGCGACGCCGGGTGCGCAACGTCATCAGGGGGCCAAGAAGCGGGAACGAATGTGGATCCAGGCAAAGGTGCGGAAAGAGCTGCTGCGCGCGCTGCCTGGTGTGCCTTTTCGTTTCAAGTGATTCCTTCGTGCGCAGGAATCCATTTGATAATGACAGTGTAGCCCTCCTCTCGCAGGCGACGGGCTTCTGTTCGAATAGTGTTGAGAACGGCATAGTCAGCTCCCCCTGCGCGGCAGGCGGTGTACGCTGCTTGTGAATCTGTGTAAACATGGTAGATGCAAGGAGCCGGATCTTGTCTTTCTACTATTCGAGTAATGGCAAGTCGTATGGCAATGAGTTCGAGATTGGTTACGGTGTGTTCCTCGGAAAGCCGTTGAACTACAGAGGTATCTGACACAGAATCGTGACAAGCTATAGCGGCGCAATGTTGAAACTGAGCGGCGTCTGTGTATAGTTGGATGGCTCCTTCCTGGGCTAATTTGTATGATGTCTTCTCGTGCCGTTTGGCGGCAGCTTTGCGCTTTTGAGGATTAGCCGAACTCATATTCTTTGGTAATGGCATACCATCTACTAAGTCGATCAGTTCCCATGGCGGGGCAGCGGACGAAAGTGGCTCTAAGTTGTCAACGTTGTAGCCTAATGCCCGCAGGATCTGTCGGCCAGCCGCCGTTGTGGAGAGACGGACTCGCTGGGCTAGCGATTGCTGCTCTGCCAGATCCTGCAGGGCATTGATTTTGCTGCATGCGTGTAGGCTCACTACTGGGCAATACTGCTGCAGACCAGTAACCAGACGCATCACCTTGCGATTGATTCGCTCAAGCTGAAGGCGTTGGGTTGCGTTAAGCCGCATGTACGAATATGCGTACAGGATTTTTGATGTTATGAGTGCCAGGGTAATCTGACGGAGCCCCACCTCCTTGATTCCCCATCCACGCGCAGAGACGCGGCGCATAAGGTGTAAAGCCTGATGACAGCTATGCATCGTGTTATGAAGCCAGCTTTTGGCTCCTCCATCCTCGTCAATAAGCATGCCGAGTATACGGATTGTTTGTTTCCGGCAGATAACTGAGTGCCCTAAATGAAGAGAGATAAGTTTGCGTTCGGCCTCGGCCCGCACCCGCGAACCGTTAAGACAACCACATACTCGGTTTTTTCGGGAGAGGTTTCCATTCCACACTTCTTGATGTATTCATGGACGGCATTAAGGCCTGTTTGTAGGGCTAGTTCTTGCTCTGCAGGGGACCCTGAATTAGTCCACAGCGTTATATCGTCCGCATACACGGCAAAATTAAGACCGGGTATCGACGACAACATTGGCGGGAGACCTGACATAGCAATGTTAAAAAGAGCCGGTGATATGACAGCGCCTTGGGGGACACCTGTTTGGTTATGTTGCCATTCACCCTGAGTATCTCCAACCCTTACTGAGAACGTTCTTTCTGCAAGAAAGGCTTTAACGAAGCGGTAGAGGTTGCCGCCTATTCCCACTTCCTGTAGCCGGCGAAGTATGGTCGAGTGGGGCACGGAATCAAACGCCTTTTTGACGTCTACCCCAACAACCACTCGGAGCTGTGCGCTGCTAGGGTATGCGAGAACGTCGTTATAAAGCCTTCTGAGAATGTCTTGGGCACAGAGCCCTCGACGAAAACCTACTTGCATAGGAGACAGGACGTTGTACTTGTCTAAGTACCATTCAAGTCTTCTTAGAGCCATACGTTCCATGACCTTACAAAGGTTGGACGTCAACGATATTGGCCTGAGGTCTTGTAATGTTCGACTTGGCTTGCCAGGTTTTGGAATTGGTATTACCACTGACTTCTTCCAGGCAAGAGGAAGATTACCGTTGGCCCAGTACTTGTTCATCTCTTTCAAGAGGGCAACTTTATGTGACTTGGGAAGGTTCAGAAGTGTTGAGTAGCGTATATCATCCGGCCCTGGGGCGCTATTGTGATTGGAGTCATACAGAGCTGCCTCCAGTTCGTCTAATGTGAAGGGAACGTCGTAATCGTTTGATGTACCTGATACGGGGTCCGCAGGCAAGGCATCTGCATTTTCAGGTTGGGGAAAAAATACCTTCCCTGCTTGTATAGCTAACTTCTCCGGGGAGACATTCAATTTCAAGGCCATGCATTGGGCAGGGGAAATTGGCTTCTTGCGTCCAAGGATAGCTCGAAATATGTGCCAGGCCTTCGATAAGTTAGCTGCTCCATTGAGTGAGTGGCACAGCAGCTGCCAGTCTTGGAGAGCGAGCTGCAGAGTATACTTCTCAACTTCTTGACTGATGCGAGTGAGAGCACGCCTCCGATGGGGTGTCCGGCCTGATCGACGATACGCCTTGAGAGCCCGAAGCCTACGATTCCACAGATTCAAAAGGTGGGAGTCCGGCTTTGGGGCATCAAACTTGACTGAAAGCTTCGTTGTAGCTTTCTTCTTGGCATCGCTGATCTGAGTAATGAGCTCGTCTAACCCTGTGGGAGCGTTCAGCGTACCGAGCATTCTACGAAAATCGTCCCATGAGACGTGCTCCTCTATTCGACGGCGTTGTTGCCGCTGTAATGACTTTCGCCCTCGAGGAGCCCATGAGACCACCACGGGATAATGATCACTGCCCATGACATCATCAGCCCTCGACCACAGGATCTCACTGGGATGAGACACTAGTGTCAAGTCTGGGGAAGTGTCTTGTTGACCTTTGTGCTGGCCTAGGCGAGTAGGTAGCGTGAGGTCGTTGGCTATGGTCAGCTTCGCTCTGACAATTTGCTGCCAAAGGTGCCTTCCCCTAGCATCTGAGTGATGATATCCCCAGCTGCTGTGCATGGCGTTAAAATCACCCCCAACGACAACGCGATCCTGGGGATATATCCTTAAGAAGTGTTCTACAAAAGACATATCTACTCGATATGTCGTAGTACCGAATGATCGCGCATAGATTGAAAAAACTAAGGCTTGTTGGTCGCCATCTAAGCTAAGGCGTACTCCCGCTACCTCCTGCGTCTGCGTGCACCATGAGGAAGTATCTAGTTCAGCGTGGGCCGTGCGCGACAGAACAAGAACGCATGCTTGCCCATTGGCCATTGGAGGCGCAGATCGCGATCCTGGCCCGGGACGCCGGTGCTCTATGGAAGGGGTGCAGTAAGGTTTGTACCCTATTAGATTGGGCTTATTATTGACAGTCTCCTGAAGCAGGACAGCTAGAGGAGGCGTTGGCGTGATGGACAGTCTCCTCTGAAGTTCCGCTTGTTTGCGACGGATTCCCCGGCAGTTCCATTGCAAGAACCATATAGGAGAGTCCGAAGCAAAAATGTCACGTGGTTTCGCGCTAATTCCTGCCATTATTAAACTGAAAAGTACGCGGAAGTGAAGATGATGTGTGCCCAATTTCGGGCTCTTGATTCGGAGAAACCTGTGACATTCCCAAGAGTGGGAGCATACGCTTGATCACCTCGGCAGTGACCAGTTCGATAATGCGCGTGAGCTGGTTTTCATCCAAGTGTAGCGTACGCGAACTATCTTTTGCAAGATTCGTTTGCGCGCCGCGTTGCGTATCACGGAGTGTATCAGCGTAAACCCGATGAATGCGCGCTTGCTTTGGTGCCGTCGCGGTATGCTCAAAAACTGCGGTTAGAGATGAGGTGGCATTCCTTTGACTACTGCTCTCAGATCGTGTGGAGGGCTTGTGCGCGCCTTGCCGTTTAGTTTTATTTTCGCTGTCTCGTGTCTTCTGCAACGGCTGACTTTGTAGTGGAGGGAAGTCCTGATTAACAAGCAGAATTGACTCCGAGGCTGATTGCTGTGTACTGACAGGGCTCTTGTGCGCTGTCGTCGACACCGTTTGGTTACCACGTAGAATCTCGGCTTGTTTGCGTTCTTTTCGTCGCGATACTCGGATACGACGGAAAATGCCATTCCTCAAGGTTTTTGTGGCCTGCCGCCGAGCAGGGCACTTTGGGTCCGTGGCTACGTGGGGACCTCTGCAATTGCGGCATAGTGGTTCTATCGGACAAACCTGGAGGTTTCCATGTGCAAGACGACCGCAGTACGAGCATCGACGTTGGTCGACTAGTGGACACGAAATTGCCCTGTGTCCGATTTTGTGACAGGTCTCACATATGATAGACTTCGGGTGATAAGGTGTCACCGGAAGGAGTATGCTGTACAGATGAATTTTTCGGGGAAGTCTGGAGCCCTCAAACGTGATTAGAGCTGCTCCGTTCTTGCCCATAGGCCTGGCGTTTATTATCCTGCACGAGTAGCACGTGAGGTTTGCCATGAGCTGTTCGCTTGTTAACCCGTTGGCACGATAGATGACCCCGCGGATCTGGCCGGGGCGTATGGTTTCATAAGCTTGGATAGGTGTCTCCTTTCCAGAAATTAGGAGAGACTGCAGTCCAATCAAATGGTCTCTGGCATGCATATGCGATATGTCGACAGCAAACTTATTGCTTCGTTCAAGAGGCCGTACTTGAAAGCCAGAGTGAAAATGAATTTTCCGAAGCTCATTAGCAACAGCTTCGTGCAGCCAGTGTGCGGGGAGTGTCCCTAGTTGTCCAGGTGAGGTTAGCTTAATTATCACAGTGTATTTAACACTGATTGGATCGGCGGCTGCGGCCTTGTTCTTTCGCCTAACAGGCTGCCAATCATCTTCTTCAGTATGTTCATTATCAGCCAAGTGATCGATTCTGCCCATTGGGGTGACTATGGACGCTGAGGCACAGCCTAGCGATCGATAATGCGCATCCGTGAAGCGAGCATTTATAGCTATCTGCGAGTGGGCATGTTTTACGCCGTGTCGTTTGTTCTCAAAACGAGTGCTTTCTTGAGTCATCCGCGAGGTGCCTGACCCCATCCTAGGTTGCTTGGCAAATTTCGAAAACGGAAAAGTGCAAGATCCTACCTCGGAAGGGGCGCTTCCCGGCTTGTTTTCCGTGGAAAGAACAGAGAATGGGTTGGAGACAGGTATCGTCGCAACCACTTGAATGGCTTCGTCATCTGCCATGCTTTCGTCGGCGCCGAGCACGGCGACAGGTTTGGCCGCGTTATCTGTGCCGCTGCAAAACGATGTTACCGCGGCGTCTTGCCGAGGCTGCTGCGAAGCCATGTTGGCGGCTTCGGCGGTAGGCGTATCCGATGCATCCGGATGGTTTCCTGGGGTAGTCGTTGACGCGGAAGCGTTGAAACCGTCGTCCACAGGTGGCGAGGAACACGATGGGGGTGGCCCATTCATTTTTGGGAGCCAAGCCCAAAAACTTCCGGGCCAAAAAGCTTCAAAAAGTCGGAGCGATGCGACCGTGCGTCTGTTCGAGACGGCTGCTTGCAGCGCCACCCCAAGACCGTATGTTTGGCTATCGTCGACAGAGTAGCCCACATCTTGCGAGTGCTGCGCAATGGGAAGGAAGTGATTCGTGCCCAACTGCAGTTCAGGCTACCGGACTTGTGTGTAGCGTATGCAATTAATCAAAGCTCCTTCCGACAATGTTCGTTCGGAGAAGTGGCGCCGTGCGATTCCTATAGGGCGGACCGGACTTTAATGCCCACTGACCATGTGTGCACCAAGCATTTTGCAGAGGACGCGATATCCCGGGCATATTACGCGGAGTTCGATGGAAGAGTGCTACTTGACGCGGAAAAGAGGCCCGTGCTTTCCAGAAATGCAGTTCCTACCTTATTTTTGAACTGTCCCAAGTATCTCACGCGACAAGAGAGACCTAGATAGCCACCTCGGAATCCACCTAGAAAATTCTTTTTATCTTGAATTGTCATTGATATGTTTTAACATGCCACATTTTTTGCTACATTTGCTGTTTAGGTTACATCGAAAACTGCTGTTATCGCGCTGTGACACTGATTATATCTTGAACATTCACCCAGTTACAGCATTTTTTGTTTGCCCTGGCCATATGGTGTCTAATAAAGTTCTGAATTTTTTTTGGTTTGGTTTTATGGGGTTTAACGTCCCAAAGCGACTAAGGCTGTACAGGACAGTCCAAACATCTGAGATGGTGATTTCCTCATATTTTTTCACCTCATTGTGAGTTTCGAAAGCGTACTTGGCTGAACGCTGACCCCTGCACACGTGAGTCCTTCAAGAGCCATTTACCCTCCTGTAGAAAGGAGCTTAATGAAAATTATGCCCGTTCTAACATGCACTGACAGAGCACAGTTAACGAGCCCCTAGAATTTAGCCTCCATAGAAATTCGACCGCCGCGGCCGGGATCGAACCCGCGTCTTTCCGGTCAGCAGCCGACCACCATAACCACTGAGCCACCGCGGCGGCCGATAAGAGTGGAGCAAGAAAATTTCCGGTGCGGCAATTTTCGACCATTGCGAGCGGCAAATGGTACCAGGACCCCCACTTACATTCATTGTGCTTGGAGTTATGAGTAGATCGAATGAAACAGGAACCGAGCGAGGAAGCGAAACGTGAATGGGCTTCGAGTGCTGTTCGACCGAGTCCATATCTTTAACTGCTTTACACAAGATAATTTCATACAAACACAGTTTTCAGACTGGCACACTACTGATTTTAATTTCAAGCAAGGAATTTCCTTACAGTTTTGAATTAAGCGCACGCCACCATAGCGAGAATCGAGCTGGAGCAGCAGGAACCTCAAGGCGCCAGCACCGCTCAACTGGGCCCGCTGACATCGGCGCCATCTGTCGGCTTGCAGCCGAACTGCAAGGACCGCCCCGACGCGGCCGAACGTAATCTGGACGCTCGAGCGGGCGCAGTGTCAACACCTCAGTATTCTTGCACCGTGGTAACGATAGAGAATGGGCAACCGTATAGGTAGGGTCGGAACTTTCCAATAGCCCAAATTATTGCCAAGCATTCCTTTTCCGTTACGGAATAATTCCTCTCGGCCTTTGTCAGAGTGCGGCTGGTGTACTCAACAACATGGTAGAACGGCGCCGAGGCCCACGCCGCTGCTGTGAATTTCAGTGGGCAGGCTGGGGTCGAAATGGCGGAGGATCGGAGGGGACACAAGCAGGCGGCCGAGCGTGGTGAACACGCATCACAGTCTGGTGTCCAAGACGAGAGGTTGGTGTCGCCGGCAAGCAAATCAGTCAGAGGAGAGAGGATGGAAACGAAATTGCGCACGAAGCGGCGAAAATAAGGGCACAGCCCGATGAAGCTGCGCAGCTCACTCAGTGAAGAGTGTCGAGGGAACTCGGCGACTGCGCACAGTTTTGCAGGATCGGGAAGGACGCCTTCTTTGGAGATGACGTGGCCCAAGACGGTAAGCCGCCGGGCTGCTAAGCAGCACTTCTTCAAATTCAGTTGCAAGCCGGCGTCGGTCAAACATTGCAGGACACGCTCGAAGCGGACCAGGTGGGACGAAAAGTCTCGAGAAAAGACTGCGATATCGTCCAGGTAACAGAGGCACGTGTGCCACTTGAGTCCGCTGAGAACTGTGTCCATCAAGCGCTCGAAGGGCATTGCACAAGCCGAACGGCATGATGTCAAATTCGTAGAGGCCATCGAGTGTGGCAAAGGCCGTCATTGGCCGGTCAGCAGCAGCCATGGGCACCTGCCAGTAGCCGGAGCGGAGGTCGAGTGAGGAAAAGAATTCCGCGCCTTGCAGACAGTCGAGGGCATCGTCAATGCGGGAAAGTGGATACACATCCTTCCGCGTAATCTTGTTGAGGCGACGGCAATCAACGCAAAAGTGGATGGATCCGTCCTTTTTCCGCACGAGAACAACGGGAGAGACCCAGGGGCTGCGAGAAGGCTGGATGCCGCCGCGCTGAAGCATGTCGCCCACTTCATTGGTAATGACAGTGCGTTCAGGGGCCGACAAGTGATATGGGTGCTGGTACAAAGGGGCATGCGTGCCGGTGTCGATGGAGTGAGGGACGACGGATGTGCGGCCAAGAGAGGTGTGCGGGATATCGAATGACGGACAGAAACGTTGAATTAACGCGACGAGCTGAGCTCGTCGGTGTGGCGAAAGGCTGGCATCGATAGATCGGGAAAAAACAGAAACGGTGTCTTGGTTTGGCGCAGCAAGAGGCGAATCAATGGCATCTATCTGGAGAAGGGCAGGTTCTTAAGAGACGGAGTATGGAAGAGCGTGACCGACAGATTGGACACGTCCCAGGCATTCGCCACGGAGAAGCCTTGCTCGGTAAGAAAAAGGGTTCGTGGCGTGAATTGCGCTATGGCCATCGCAGATAGTCAGAAGAGCGAACAGAAGGAGGAAACAGTGGCGACGGGCAGCAACATCAGTCGGAGTAAAGAGAACAGTCGAATCAGGATCGCAGGCGCAAGACAGGGGAACCAGGTCTGTTGTATATGTTGTTGTACCATATGTTGAACAAGGTCTGTTGTTGTAAAGGGTGTTGTATATCGTTTGCCACTGTCTTGCGGTAATGAGTACATCGGGCAAACGGGGCGCTGTGTAAACGTAAGGCTCTTTGAGCACAGCAACTTACTCGGCAGTGACTCGCGAGACAACCTTCCCGCGCACTGCCGGGTTTGCAAATGCACACCCCTTTTCCCGAAAACCAATGTGCTTTTTCGCCACCAAGATAAGGTGACCCGGGAGCTGATGGAAGCGTTCTTTATTCAAAAAAACGGCAAACGGTGCGTCAGTGAACCTTCAGTGGCCTTGTCAGATTTGGAATTTAGGTACTTAAATAACCGGGTGCACACGCGCGCTGCTCCTGTTTAGATCATCTTTCACTCCATGCATGTAATCTGTTTTTCCCGGTCTTATGACGTACGCAGTCGTGGGTGGTTACTCTTTATATTCTGTCTGTTTTTTCTAATAAACCTTAGTTGCGAGTCAGCGCTTGTAGTGTCTCCCCTCTTGTTCTGTGTTTTCTGTCTTAGTTTGCGCTGTTTTTTCCACCATGAATTCACACCAACTAGCCCAAATGTCTGCTTTGCCTCTGTATAGAAGGCAGGGATGTCAGTATCTTCAGCGACCAGCTAGCATTTTACCGGATCGGGGAGAGGTGTCGCACGGCAGGATGGCACAGAGCGGAGACAGCTCAATGCTGGCGCGGGCACAGTCGATGATCGCATGATGAAGGGCTAGAAAGTCACAGCCCAGAATGGCATCGTGAGAACAGCGGGACAGCACGAAAAACTCGGCAATGTACACAACATCCCGGATAGCAAGGCGAGCTGGGCATGACGCTAGAGGTTGAATGCGGTGCGAGCTTGCAGTGGTGGAGGCAAAAGTTCGAAACAGGCGTCGTCACTTTACGGAGTCTTCGGCAAAGGTCTGCGCTAATAACGGATACAGCAGCGCCCGTGTCTACAAGGGCGAAAACGGCGACTCCATCAACAAAAACTTCGATAACATTGGCGGGTGAAGACGGAGGACTTGGACAGTTTGATAGAATCGCAGTTCTTGCCTCCGGAACTGCGGCTGTTAGTTTTCCCGGACGGGAAGGTGAGCGTCGGCGCATGGGAGAGATAGATCGGCGACGCGGGAAGGGCGGGGCGACCGGCGTGGTCAAGGTGGAAGGAGTCCGCAGGGGTGCCGGAGGAAACTGGTAGCGAAGGAGGCGTAGGGTCGTAGCGGGATGGGCCTGCCCCGTCCCGAAAACTCGGCGCGTGTTGGCAACAAAGCCGTGCGACGTGGCCCGGCAAGCCACAGGCATAATGTTAGGAGAAGGTAAGTGACGCCAACCAAGTAAAATACAGGAAAAACACGACGTTTCGGGACCGGCTCGGCCCCTTCTTCACGGTGTGACTACGGGCGAGCGCAGCTTGGCTTTTTAAGCCCCTGTGTGGAGGACCTGCGGGTCAATATATGGGGCGGTTGTCGAGGGTGCGCCATGGGCTCATGACGGAGCGGCGAGGTGGCATACGACGACGGATAGGTGCCAGCGGAGGTGGCAGCGGCGCGACGATAGGTGGTGTTAAGCTAGACGCCTATGGCGCCAGTAGCGAATTTCCCCCTACCGTGTCCGTCTGGAGGGGTCGAGAATGGAGACAGGGCGTCGCGCGCTTCGGGCGCTCTCCAAGGCTGCGGGAAACGGGGAGTAGACTGCGAACAGCCTTGTTAGGGCTGCAGAGGGTCGGCGACAGTGTCGCATTGAAGAAAGATGAGCTGTCAAGTGGGGGTGGGGGACAGTAAGGTGGGGGACTTTTGAAACCCCCGAAGCAGTGGACTTACTTGCGCCTCTAGAGTCGGGCTCTGGCGAGCACTGGGCTCCACCTACTTGTACCTACAGTGCCATTGCAGCGGGATTGGTTGAAATTGGGGGAGAGCGGATTTAATAAAGCTCCGCCCTATTATCTAAGGGTTAAAACCCGCTGCGAACAAAGATCAGAGACGAGCGCGCCGAGTCCCAGTCTCGGCCGCTTTCTCACAGCCCTTCTTTTTAAAAACTCTTTTTTTAGCCCGCCTTTTTACCATGCTGAGCCTATATCAGAATAACATTGCTGAGCCTATATCAGAAAGGCCAAGAAGCAGGCACTGGTGTGTATATACTTCGAAAGGTTGGTTTAATAACTTCTTTTTATTACATCTTTGCTTTCAAATACTTCTGGAGGGGCGTAAGAAAAAATAAAATATTAAGCACATCCCTTTCAAGAGGATGCGTCGCTACATTGTACCGAGAATCGACGCCGACAGTGGAAAGTCATTCTGCATTCTGCTGAGGGGTGTTCCACATAAGCCGCAACACCGGGTTTGATAATGCTGTGCCCGTAAGGTTGAAATAAAGAACGTCACCCTTTGGAGAATGCGTTTTGTGCTGTTCAAAACGCTAGCAGTTACTTTTTCATGCCTGCAGTTCTCTTTGTTTTACACGCTTTTACTTGTTTTTACCATCGTCACGCATTTCCCCCGTCAGCACTGCAACCACGGTGGGCCGTCATCGCATCTCCGTCGCGCGCGTACACCGAGGCCAGATAACGTCTATATTGGCCGATAAAAATGCGTGCAGCCGCACGCTTGAAAACCGCTCGGATGTGCCACGAGCACGCATGGCTTCCTTGCGGAACAAGAGCACATATCCTTTGATTGCCTAGTAGATACGCGCATGATGACGTGCGACGAGTCCTACGCATTGCTAGTTTTGAGTCATAAACTTGCATTTTTCAGGCACAAGATTTCAAGACGTTACAAGCCCTTTGATTTCCCCGCCGTTTTTGTGTCAGATCAACATCTCAGGAAACAATATGAATTTCATAGTTAAGTATTCAGTTAATAATATTGATACTTTTGGGTGCTTAAACAAAACACGTTAATTAGAATGAATAGAATAAATAGAACTTTTCAAGCTATGAGTTGTCTAATAAATCTCATAGATGGCGCAGCATAGCAACAACCACATTTTGAAAAAACTAGCAGAACGTTGTACGCCTGAGATTTTGTTTGAAAACCAGCTTTCAACCGAATTATTGTTGCTTTTTTCAACTTTATGAAGTGAGAAAGTGCTCAGTGATTAGCTAAAATTGCGGCGGTTAGAAACTGGTTAGCGATTGGCCAGCGAATGACATGAGGTGCTGTCGTCTGTTCTGTCCCGGCCGCTCATTGGCGGAGCCGGGCGACCGCCGCAGACGCATCGAGTGTGGTGTGAGTGGTGCGAGACGTCCGCATGATACGTGCACTTGTGTGAGTTGCGCGTGGCGAGTGTTGTGAGCTGCGTCTTTAGCGCTCGTGGACCACTTTGACCGGCGAACCAGGTAAGCACGCACGCGTGTGCGCTCCTTCTCTTACTCCATAGCTGTGCCCGACGCCGCGAACACCGAGGTGCTTCAGCGGTGGGCGCCGGCGTTTCGGTGTGGTCGTTGCACCGGTTTCGTCGTCCGCAGAGCAGCTGCCCCACGAACGTATACGTATAGCACTAAAACGAACGGGCGGAAAAGCCTCGCGGCCCATTTTTTTTCTTCGCTCGAGGAAGCGAGTACGTTTTCCTCCCGACTGTGAACCGGTCGACGGCACCGGCGGCAGCCGTGGGTGCGGGTTTGCGCTACGTTGGCGGCGCTCCGGTAGCGGCGATGCTCTCGTTGCTCTCGCCGTGCGCGGGGAGATGCTCATCACATCACCGCCGGACGTTATCGTCTGCCGGCGCCCGAGCCGCTCTGCGTGCCGTCGGGGCTTCGCGAATGACGGACGCTTTTGTCACGCGATGTTCGTCTTGCGAACAGTGGGCGCCTTTGCGAGGAGGGCCATCGCAGAGGCCATCTCTTTTCCTCTCCGGCGAAGGCGCGAGTGGTTTCCTGCTAGTTTTTCCACGGTCATTATAAGCACCTTGCTTTTCCTGGTGCTGTCCGGCGTGAGAAAAGCCTCGTTCGCCTGGAGGAAAAGCGCCCCGGGGGTGCGAATATTTCTCAATTTGGAGCGATAAGAAATCGTGACTGCCCGTCGCAAAAGCGGTGAACTGTATAGCGATTTGTTCGTCTCTTCCCCCATGCACTCCTGCAGCTGGTTGCGTCGCTGTTCTGTGCCGTGTGCGCGTAAGCGTTGCTCGAGTTATTTGCACTCGCTCCCGTGAACCGTTGAAATTGGCACTATCGCCGTGGATGAATCCTTCCACCGGGCCTGTCTTGTCGACTGCCTCAAGCTGCCCGGAAATAGGCCTGCTAAGCTCACAGTACTCCCTCCAGCAATTGGCTGCATGCTGTACCGCGCGGAATCTCGCTTATTTCTGCGCCAAGTCGCCTTTTGTGCTGAAAGATATCGAAAGAGGAAAGGAACTGCCCCAGTTACGTATGAGCGTATTTGGGCAGTTTGTATGGGCTTCTTGTGTTTTACGACGTCTCCTCTGACGCATGAATTTCAGGTGGAAACCACGTCAAAATTTTGTCATTGTTGCAGGAAGATTATAGCAAGTGAGGACTTCTTTCTTTACAGGTTAAGGACATTCATAATGATTATGGCAATATGCACTTCGCTCACATAATTATGATTGGAATATTGTCTTGGTCACCTCTGAATTAACAAGCTGATGTCAACAGTTACAGCTGGCAAGCATGGCTGAAAGGCTGCTGCTTTCCAGACTTAGAAGCCAGCGACTGGCTATAGCCAACTTGACAAAGTACAGTGGAAGCGTCGCTGGTGATGTAAAGTGCAGCATTGTTTTAGCCTCAGCTGTTTCACTTGTTGTGAATTTTTTCTTGCCAAAGACTCACAGTGAATGCAAGTTGGTGGTTTCACCTTTCCTGGGCATTTCATTCTTGCTCAAAATTTGTTAAGCCGGAAAGCATAATTCAAGAAGGGAAAGTGTGGCCAATTAACTGATGTGGCTGGCGGCACGTTGTCAGCTGGTCCAGTTTGAATGCATGTGTACCCCAACAGATATGCTCATGGTAGTAGTAGTGGTGGTTTTTATTATGCATTGAATATGAAAGGAAATAGATTTTTTGCTAACCCCGGCATCTGCCATCACTTCTGGAAGCACCTGAGCGGGGGCAGCGGAAATAAAGGATAGCAGGCAGTATGTAGAAGTGAAAGGAAAGGGGTGAGGGGATAGTAGAAAGGACAGGGGGAGAGGTATACTGGCAATAAATCTATTTACATATTAATATAATAACATATGTACAGGTCGCACACGCGTGAAGGTCTGGTAGAACACAGTACAAACACACGCGCATGACACTAAGCACAAAACAGCTGGAATGGGGGCGTCCAGCTGTTCAACGTCCGATGTAGCACATGCAGAGCGTTCGGTCACTGCACGTAACCGCACTGTAGTCTCCTAAACATATCTGGGTGTTCATATTGATTCTGACTGTCAGGCAGGTCTGTTCAGCAAGACATGTTGCAGAACAGAAGTAATTTGATTTTTTTTCCTTTGGAGCTCTGACACATAAGTGAGGCTATGATAAAGTGGCCATATATCAGCGTAGATAAGAAAGTTTGCTCCATGGGCGCATGTTGATAATCATTGTTGTCTTCTTAATTTGTTGGATAGTACTTTTACTTCTCAGACATGCAGTTCGGAATGTTGGTGTTCTGATTCGCTTACTGTGGGCAGCGGCTGTACTTGTGTAATGGATTAGGTGTGCTCGTAACCACCACATGCTCATGCCACTGGCATAGAGATGAAGGGCACCTGCCCTAACAACATACTCGTTGCTCCTGCCCAGATGTCACTTTAGCAGTGCCCTTGAAGATGCCCAGTGCCATGGCATGCTCTTGCTCAGATCGCTTCTATCTTTTAGGCCACCATTGTGCGCATGATCTGCTGCTTTGTTGACCTGCTTACCTTGATGTGTGACATTGGATCTTGGTCATTGAGTAATCTGTTAGATGTCGTCCATGACCACGCTTATCTTACCACTGGGAGTTTGCTCTGAGAGAGTTGCACTGTACTTTAAAGCAACGTCTGTGAACGGTGCACACGGTTGCTTTCTTCTATGGAGGCTTTCCTGTAAAATTCAAGTGCTTATAGCTGGACAAGTGCTTTAAGTGCATGACTGACCCTTCGGATTTGTGTGGCTACTTACCTATAGTGTACTGAGAAGCAGTTGCTAGCCTTCATCAGGTTACACTGAACCCTCTTGCTCAAGTAGAATGCTTTTGGAGTCCTTTTGGGCCATATGAAACACAGCAGTTGCTTGCGTCAGATTTGCAATTACTGCATGCTGCACATCATCAGGCATGGAATCCAGTACAATGTAGTTTGTCTGCAAAAGTTTCACTTGTGTGGTAAAGTTTGTGAAGTGAGCTTAGGTCCTTCCATCCCACGACTAGCTGTACTCAGTCAGTACCTACATGAGTGTCCCAAACAGGGCTCATTCTGGGTATCCTTTCAATCGCTGGACATTTTTCGTGTGCCAGCGTGGCGCCTCTTACATGACCGATGTCCAGTTTCCTTGAGTTCGTAATACTGCTACAGGACATGGGGAGAGCAGTCGTGTAATCACTTAGCCAAGCTGTTTTTCCTGCGACAGGAAGGCTGCGATCTTTGGAGTATTGGTACTTGCATGGCTGTTGTACAGGTTGGTGCAAAATAGTGGTCATGATCAGCATAACTACGTCCACTGCAGGACAAAAGCCTGTACCATTCACTTCCGATTAACCCTGTCCTGTACCAGATGTGGCCACTTTATCCCCGCAGACATCCTAGCTGCATCCATCCACCTGATTAGCTGCTGTACCTGTGCTGCACTTGCCTTCTCTTGGAAACCACATCATTACCTAGGGGACCATTCATTGTTTTCCCTTCGCATTACGTGCCTTCAATGCCCATTTCTGTCGTGATTTCAGCTAAGAATATCATTGAATTGTGTCTTTCCTATCTTTTAACGTAACATCCACCATTGTATTTTCCATGGCTCTCTGCGCTGTCTTGAATTTAATTTCCATCCTAGTTCCAGCCCTTCAAGTGAGTACCAGCAAGATGCAGCTCTTGCATACTTTCCTCCCGAGGGATGCCAGTTACCTGCTATTTATGACCAGAGAGTACATGCCAAATGCTTGGTGAAAGGCAAGAACTTGTTCGATTTTTGCCATTGTCTCCCGGGAGGGAGCTTTTCTCGTTCGTGGTCAGGATATGTCCTCCGTGGGTCCACACTGATCTCCCTGTCCTGTGCCTATTGATTCTTGGGGGCATCTGTGTTTGCGTGTTCTTTTCCCTCTGATTTCTGTGGCCCGCCCTGGTGGCTGTGACATATGGCTTCAAGGTGGCTGCTTTTGAGTGGAGGCTAAATTCCGAGACTCCTTTGTCCTGTGTGATGTCGCTGTATGTGGAAAACCCCAGGTGGTTGAAATTCCCCCAGAGCCGTCCACTGCAAGGGCCCATTAGGCTTTTGTTTCTCTCCTTTCTTTCACTCCCTCCTTCATCCATTTCCTCGTGTCGCAGTGCAAGGTATTGTCTCACCCTAGTGCGCTTTTCCTTATAGCCACGCAACCAGCCCATCCTTATCGTTCAACGGTTGTGTGTTATGCAAGTTGCATGGCCTCCCCCAACTCATTTCCTGCCCCTGATTTGCCGTATTAAGCAACGTTTTCCTGTAATCAACACTTCTTTTTCTGTTCATGTTACTCGTCATTTATTTCTCAATGGCTTGCTGTGCTATCCCTTTATGTTGGCCTCCAAGCACTGACAGTGTATATTTGTAAGACTAACCTACTATAACGAAGGTGTTCGTGGCGAAATGATGGCTATAACAAAGGAGTACCGATTTCCTTTGTACGCTTGTGTATATATGTATATCTCATTGTTCCAAAGTAAAGTTTTCCTACAATGCATACTCTAAACCTCCACTGCCCCCAATGTTCATCTCGAGCCAAGCATGGGAATTTGTAGCGGTGTCTTTTCGTACTCACTGGACGTGGCAAACTGCAGTTCCTCCCTTGTCCAACCTCCTGGCTGCACGCGGCCCACTGCGAATGCGCTCTTTCTCAGTTTGGTCGCGTGACGGTTAAAACCTTTCGGAAGTACGCCGGTTGTGCTTAATGGTTTAGTGAAATGTAAAACAGTTTCCGCCGACCAGAAGGCGGCCATTCATCAGATCCTTCGGTCTGACATACTCATTCTCCACAAGACAGCCCTGTCATGCGGAGAAGTGGTGTGGCCAACTAAAGTAGTGCTTGCGACGACACCGCCGCCGCGCGCCCTTTTTGACAGCGGCCCGTATGGGCTTCAGCACCAAGAAAATGGAGGTAAATATTCCTTAGAGAGCCGCTTTTTTTTTTTTTAGTGCACTGAGGCCCATACGGGCTGTCGAAGATAGGTGCATGCGTTGGCAATAAGGCTGACATATTCGGCCGCGTGGTGGGCGCTCGGTGCGCGTGTTGAAGGCTCGCGCAACGCACATCGGCGGCACTGCCAGCTATGTTGTCCTCGTTGTACGAAGTGACAGTTAGGCCCGCGGGCAGTTGCAACCAAAGCTGTAACGCAAGAAATCGCGGGTCTAGTTAAGTCTTCTTTAGTGGGGCTTGTGGCTTGTTTTCAGAGCCCTTTCTATTCTGCTGGTAATCTTGATTGCGTTAGCCGTAGCATACTTGAGCACAGCAGCAGCTGTCGTCGGTGGGAAGCATGGCAAGCTGCGTCCCGAGATCAAACGCATCGTGGAAAGCCTATCCAAGTGGGGGAACGCGATCGGTCGGTTGGGGTGCGCCTGTGACGAGCTCCGTCCGCGCTTGGCCGCAGGTGGCGGCAGGTTCGATACATGGGGCGGCGAAGAAATCAAAACAGCGCCCTGCCTGCAGCCCCCTCGGAGCATCCAGTTCCCACTAAGGTCGCCGGGCGAGGGGAAGGAGAATGGGATGCCCGACACTTCTTTTGCCCTAACTGCACTAGGCGTGTGTTCGCTTCCTGGATACGGCGGAGCATTACAAAGCCGTAATAACAGCAGGGGCGCCACACACAGTGTTAAATTGAGTAGTCCTACGAGGGCATTTCCGTTTCGGCTATTATTTTTGTTTAATGGTCGCTGTTTTTTATTTATTTACAGAATACTGCAGGTGCAGGAGGGGCGATGCAATACATACAAAATTACTGAAATAGAAACACGTTTGACTTCAATCTTCTGTCAGTGCTAAAGCATTCCATTCAGTTAGTTTGAAGGAATGCTTGAATACGTTAGTTATGGCGGTAAATGTGGTTAGGGAATCAGAGTGCCGATGTCTTGTTGACCGTGTCCGTGGAAAATGTCTTGACGTAGGTGTCCGGGCACATTGAAAATTAGCTTTGTTTTGGAGGAAAAATTAATTTTATTCTAAGATTTTTCATTTAATCTTGAATCCTCTGTTTCTGCATTATGGCAGCTGGTGAGTCTCGAACGGTATTTCGAAAAGATTAATAACTTGCGCTGTTAATAATAGCGTTGAACCTGTTTTTTTTTAAATATCTTCCGAAAGTTCTGTTATTTTTGAGAGAAAGATTATTCGGTTATTATTTTCGTACACTGTATGACTGGCTTCGCTGAGAAACCCTTTACTAGATGGGGTGTTTGTTCTCCCTCTGTGCTAATATTTCGTTCAGTAAATTACCGTTGCAGCGTCTCGTCTTCTGTGCTAGACCTGCCTACTCTTGCATCCTTACTGCTTCTAGTTCACTGTGTTCTCTACGGAAAAGTGCAGCATGGCAGCGGCCGTTTAAAACTTTCGACAGCATTGCAGTAGGACGTCCTAAGCGTGGATAACTCTTGGTACAAGGTTGGCAGCCTGAGCACCTTTCGAACCTTAGTCTAACATAGATTACGTTATAAGCATGCACACGCTGCTTTTTTGGTTGGTTGGTTGTTTTTTGAGGAAAGCAAATGGCGCAGTATCTGTCTCTCATATCTCGGCGGACACCTGAACCGCGCCGTAAGGGAAGGGAGGAAGGTGGGAGTGAAAGAAGAGAGAAAGAGGTGCCCTAGTGGAGGTCTCCGGAGTAATTTCGACCACCTGGGGATCTTCAACGTGCACTGACATCGCACAGCACACGGGCGCCTCTTGCGTCCCGCCTCCATCGAAACGCGGCCGCCGCGGTCGGGTTCGAACCCGGGTGCTCCGGCTCGGTAGACGAGCGTCTTACCATTGAGCCACCGTGGCGGGTACGCTGCTTTTCCCACGTTCTTTTTTAGATTTTTGCTCCGGGAAACACTACTTTCTTGTAGGCGCCTCTAAAGCTGTGAAGGCCCCTGTGCGGATTAACTGTTTGCCATGCAAACGAATCGGGCGGGAAACTGGTAGATTGGAAAGAATCACTTCGCGTCGCGGGGTCTGCAGTGTCCTTCCCCGGGAGGGAAGCGCGGGATGGTTGCGCCTCGGCTGCTCCCGTATGCCCTTCAGTTCGCACTTGGACGCGGTGGCGCGACGCCGTCGGCATTTTACTACGGCGATGCGTACGGGGCAGGACACCGCGCAGGAAAGCCGGCCCCAGGGGGGTGGCCTCGGAGTCGGGTACGCGGAAGTCGAGTGCTCGCGTCTCGTCTCTTTCCTCGCCTCCTGCTGGAATCGCCCTCTGCACACAACCGGCAGCCTCGGCCTGTGCGACCTACTTCATCGCGGCGCCCATACGAGGAAAGAAGATGCTCGCCCCGAGCGGTGTAGTAGTTTGCGAACGTCGTGCGCCGCAAGTGCCTTCTGCTACTTCGTTGGTGGCCGGCTTGTGTTTTATTCAAGAACCCGCGGCTAGTGCCTATAGTCGGGCTCAGGTTCAACTGCGACGCGCCGTCTTCTCCAGGAGCCAGAAGCGGTGCGAGCCGAATTCGGCGGCCTTTTCCGCATACTCCGTGCTTGCTCAGCGACGCAGACGACGGAATCGCGCGTGTGGGAGAATACGCGCCGTGTGACGTCACGCTCTCGCTGGCAGACCGCTACGAGGAAAGAGGGATCAAATGCTCCGTCCCCGGGTTCTTCCTGCCTGCCACACGCCAGGGTGGCGAATGAAAGTTAATTTGCTGTGCCCGCGATGATCGGACCTTTAGCCGGCGCAGCTGGCAACGCGTGACGGTGGCTTAACGCTCTCCAGGTGATGACACCCTTGGTGCAGAGTGGCTTTTCGAAGAAGTACTTGCTCGTAAATGCCTAGCCGAGTAACACCGGCGCATCACAAAGCTCGCGTCCGTCACTTCATGAGACGGCATCGTCGAGCCCATCTGGCGATGCATGAAAGGTCGTTCCGCAGAGCCATGGTTTTCAGCTCTCAACGGAGTAGTATGTTGTACCTTGAACGCCAGGACGGCATTCTAAAAAGGCTTTGCGAAAAGGTGCAACGAAACTGTCGCCCGGCAGCTTCAGCTCCAGTTTATAACTCAATGGATCCACGGCCATAGGCTTCCTATCGAGGCGGTAGCGAGCGCCACCTTGCCTGCGATCCTTTTGTTGTGCCTTCTCTTTCTATAAGGTCAATCCATTGATACGAGCTCATTTGTATCCAGGCCGCGCGGTTATCTTCAGTCTCTCGACTTACCAATACCCCAGTCTTGCTGATTTCCACTGCGGCCCAGTTTTGCTGGTTCCAAATCCCAGGGCTTCAGGGTTGTGGACTTCCCATCCCCGAGGACGCCTTCGCATTTCGTTGGAATGCGCTGGGCTCAGTGATTAGGCGTTCGCCTGCACAGCCGCAGGACCCGTAGTCCATCCCGGCCGCGGCGGTCGTATTTTGGTGGCAGTGAAATGCTAAAGTCCCGTGTGCTGTGCGATGCTAATGCACGAACTCACCGGATCCCTCCACTGCGGCGTCCCTCGTGGCTTGTGGTGTTGCTTTGGGGACGTTAAACCAAACTGGTTCCGCCGCCGCGGTGGCTCAGCGGTTATGGTGCTCGGCTGCTGACCCAAAGGACGCGGGTTCGATCCCGGCCGCGGCGGCTAGAATTTCTTTGGAGGAGAAATTCTAGAGGCCCGTGTGCAGTGCGATGTCAGTGCACGTTAAAGAACCCCAGGTGGTCGAAATTCCCGGAGCCCTCCACTTCGGCGTCTCTCATAGCCTTTGTCGCTTTGGGACGTTAAACCCCATAAACCAACCAACCAAACTGTTTCCGGGGCCGTCCACAATTTACTTCTGTCTATAAGTTTTTGTTCTTAAAAAGCTGCGCGGAGACATCGGCGGCACCGATCGTGGTGTCCCAGGCGAGGGTCAGCAAGCCTTCGTGGTATGCGCAGTGTTGCCTTTTGTTACCCATGGCCTACCCGCAAAGACCTCTGGCTTTGTACATGTCGCCTAGGCTGGGACAGAGTAGATTGAGACCCTAGGTTGGGACTCTAGGCTGGGCAGTAGACCCTGCAGGTACCTTGGCTGGAGTCGCGCATCTGCGTGTCGTTCTGCCTTCCGCGTAGATCGGATGGCGCGCCAGTGGCCGCCGCAAGTTGTGCGTCTGGGAGAGGGCAGACGGGCTAGCCGGAGTGACGTCACCGCTGACGCGAGCGTAGCGACGTCAGAGGCCTTTCCCTTCGCCCCGTGGAGGCGCGCTGCGAGATCTCGTAGCGTGTGACCTTGGAAGGCTAGCGGTGCTCGCACGATGGAGGAAACCGATTATCTGGTTGTCGTACCCGAAAAGAGCCTGCGGTCGTCGTTGTCTTTTCTCCGGCCGCATCGGTGTTCGGTGGTACCAAGGCAGCGGGTGAGTGAGCATGTGCATGGTCGCTTCTGCGACTCGACGCTTCCCTCTGCTGTGGCGTTTCGGCTACTGACGTTTTGGTGAGGCGTGTGCTGTGAGATGTCGGTCCCTCCACTTTTTCAATCTCCCGTCTTTTAGTAGCTTTGACGTTCGGCCGCTGATCCCGGGGTCGTGGGTTTGATCCCGGCCGCGGCGGCCGTATTTTCAATGGAGGCGCCGAAATACGCGGTGTCTAAATTGATCCGGAGCCGTCCACTACTGCGTAGTTCTATATATAGTGATATAGTACAAGGGAGATCTGCAGGCTGTGGTGGACATCTCCGGTGCAGCGGGAGTTGGGTCTGATGGTCAGTAGTGGCAATCGGCAGTCATGATTTTTGATGGTGATGAGGGCGGCGAGCGTAGCGTACAGCAGGTTACGCCGGAGGAAGAGGATAAGTGCATAAATATTGCTGAATGTCTAACGGAACATTAAATATATGTAACGACTCAAAGTGACAGGAATACAGCTGTCGTGCGGAATTACATTAGGCTACGGAGTTTGTAAGAGATTTGGAAATGGATGATGATTTCTAGTCTGACTTTCGCCAGAGCGGTCCTATGCATAAGGTCAGTTTAGAGTAATGTTACAAATTAAGCTGCGTGGGACAGGTAGGCTTGCTTTGGAAGCACATGGTAATTTTCTAATTCCGGGGGTACAAAGGTAAGGGATGGGCATCATTCCAGAGCAGATGAGTTAGCAGTACGATAGAATTTGAGGTGATATTGAGAGAGAGGGACGAAAAGCAGTGGGCTAGGTAAGTTTTCTGTGCATGTGGAATGTCGACACAAAATGGAGAAAAGGAACTAAAAAACAGACAAGCGAATACTTGGACACCGGATTATTGGAATTATAGGTTAAGAAAAAGGTTAAAGAAACAGAGGTGCCTGTGGAAAACAGGGATGGAGACGAAATGGCAGCGGGAACATACATAACGTTCAAGCGGGGAATTTACAAAGGAAATATCTGCCACAATTCTTCGGGATGCTTTTTGTTCGAAGCAAGCGTCTGTAGTCAAGTACTTAGCGGTGTGTGTGTAGAGGACGAGGAGGAAATGGCTGAGCACTTGATACTCTTCAGTAAACGGCTTCACCCCACAGTGGGGCTAATTTATTCAAAGAATTGGGTATTGTAAACAGGTAGAAGTAACGAGGCGGAGGTTATCTGATAGGCGGCTACAATCAAGACAAGAGGGAAATTTCATCCGCAGTCTGCAGGAAGTGCATGGTGGGAAGGCTGGCGCTAAAGGATAAGTGGAGCGTAACAGGTAGGTGGCGTGAGCGGCCGGCCGATTTGAAGCGTTCAGCCTTATCCATCCATCTCTGCAGTTCGTGATTTTCCTTCCTCCCGGGTCCCTTCCCTGAATGTCGTCCACCGAGTGCGAGAGGACGGTTAGTGCGCCATTCCTTTCCTCAGAACTAGTCTTCGATTTGCGGCCCAAACGGAAAGCGAGCTGCGCCAAGCGGTACTAACCCGCTTCGCTTTTATTCGAGGCATCTCTGCGCATCCTGCGCCCGACAGCGCGTATCTGCACTGTCCGCGATGAAGAGGAACGTTGTTGGTGTAACCGGTGCCGGTTGCGAATGAGCTGCAGATACCATGCAGATATGCGCTCACCGGGTCTGCGCACAGCGCGCGTTGATTTGCTGGGCAGCCTGTGGTGGCGAGCTGCTTTTCCCGCATTTAATGGTTGGCCGATGGTGCAGGCGAACCCCGTACCCAGGGGATGTCTGGGTGCCCCTGTTCCAGCTGTCATTCGGCGGTCTTGTCCGTGTCCTAACCGAATTGGGACCCCTCCGCAGTGCGGGACAGACAGGGTTTGCGGGGAACTTCTCGTACGCGGCCTCGCGCGCACAAGGCGCCTTCCGGAAGGACGTCGGCCGCGCTGCCGGAGCTGTGATACAATCTGGTCCTTGTACAGGCTGCCTCTGAAGCGGCCGCGCAGTGTGCGATTTCCATCGGCTGCTGCCTCTTTGGTGGCGCTCTTCCGAGGACCTCGTCCGCCGTGGTCCAGCCTTGCCTTGTGTTATCAGCGCCCAGAATAGTAGGGAAGGTGACTCCATAGCCGGCTCATGTTGCAGCGTGGCCTCCTCATAGAAATTGTGGAGGGATCAAGCGCAAGAATAATAACTGCATTGCCACTGACAATGCCATTGTGTATTAGATAACGCAACGCACTGTCTAGACAAGTTAAATATGTAGTTTTTAAAATAAAATGAATGTATTCGTTTGTCTTAAGTCATGGCAGACGTAACTGATAACAATGCTTCCCTGTTTGCGTATTTACTAAACAAAATATCACACGAAGTCTAGAACTATATAAGTCCGAAACCAGCAAAGCAGTGCATTCCGCTGATATGAAAAACGTAAATGCCGTGAAACGAGCTAGTAGAGGACAGATATTTTAATATCTGTCGTTCAAGAACCTTTACGTTTTTGTACATATGCAACGGCCTGGTCTCACTGACGCTGTCCTTTGTTCCAGTGCACTGCGCACCAGCAGCTGTCACCAGTCACGTATTGCGAGTAATTGCACCGAAATTTTAGTCGCAACAACGAGCGCATGTATAAACTAAAAGTTCTGCAAAATATACATGAGAAGTGCGAAGATGAAATGGATATTCTCTTCTGTGGCATGACGGCACAAATGAATCGCCGCAATGCTTCGTCTCATCGGACCTCGCTGCGTGCTTTCTCAACTTGTCTTATAGTGTGTTGATTTGGCTTGTCTCGTTGTATGGTCCGATTAACTAGATTAAAAAAGGCAGTGCCCCTTTGGCATCAAAATTTTATAAGAATAATAAATTAATTGAAGCTCCCGATTTGAAAGTCTAAAGCACGACTTTTGACATCTCAGTGCAGCTTTCGCGTCAAAAGTTTACGGGACCTTTATACCCGTTAAGTTTCGCAATCGAAATGCGTGGCTCCGTAGACTCCGCGACGGCCGCGAGGTGCCGCGGCGAACCCGCTTGTCATGGATAGGCCCTTGAAAGTTTGTGCTAGGATGGGGTTCCTTGCATTACGTGACTCCAGGTGCATGGGCGTTGGCACAAAATCCAACACGCGTTAGCAATGTTGGCGCCAAAATGTCTGTTCTGGTCTGAAAAATACACTGTAGGTGACAAAATCCAGAATGGTGGTTATTTTGGTCAGCGGTGAGTAATAGTTCGAAAAAATTTCGGGGGGGGGGGGGGATGAAGCCCCATCAGCCCCCCCCCCCGGCTACGCCTACGCCCAGGTGGTCTAAATTATTCCGGAGACGACCACTACGGCACCCCTTTCCTTTCTTCTTTCACTCCCACCTTCCTCCCATCCTTACTGCGCGGTTCACGTGTCCACCGAGATATGCGAGACGGTTACTGCGCCACTTCCTCTCCCGACAAACGAAATTACCAAGTTTACGCTTACTGTAAAATGGGCGAGAAGCTGAGCGATACCGTTGTAGCAAGCAGTTGTCGATATTTTAGGCATTTGTTACTAATCAGCTTTCATTACCTCGTCATTACCTTCGGCGGACGTGGAGGCAGTTGGCTGCGACCAGCTCTTCGCGTTTGCGTTGGAGTCGTTCGCGAGCGTCCGCCGCTCGCTTGCATACCTTGATGCCTGTGCTTTACGTCGACGAGTGCGTACCTTTTATCGCGCCACACGAAGTCCTGGGTCCTCCTCACAGATCGGGCTGTCTCCGATCACGAGTCAGACGTTGAGCAAGAGCGCCTCCGTGCACTCTGAACAGAAGGGTGTAAAAAGGGTGTAAGCTGACCTCTAGCGTATTCCCTTTTATAAATCGACTTACTCCCTTTTCACTCCCATATAGGCGGAGTGTGGTCCGGCCCTGTGTCGACTGACACTGTGGTCAACCCGACCTGACAGGTCGCACGCGTGACGACACGCCAGTGGTGGCCGCCATGCGCAACTCTAGTAACTGTCCTCTTCTCTAGGCGGACAGCTGTTACGTCTCCTTTCACTCCTACCTTCCTCCCTTTCCTCACGGCGTAGGTGATGTGTCCACCGAGACGGTTACCGCGCCTTTCATTTCCTGATAAACCAGTCACTCCTGAGGAAGTTCTCAACCTGCAGCTGCCACTGGAGAACAACATCGCGGCTCACGTGCGCGCCAGCGGTCGCCGCAGTAATTCCGGTTCTCTAGGAGAGGACGTTGTCGGGCGAGTCGGTCGTCCGTTATCACGTATCTAACTGCGCGCACACAAACAAGGACGTGGAGGGAACACATGTGCGAGTCTGCGCTAGCTGTGTTCCCTTCGCGTCCTTGTTTGTGTGTGGACAGTCAGCTATGTGATATCACGATTTTTTTTTTTTTCATTCAGCCATTAGTATGCGATCGGGCACCGTGTTGACCGCATCCGTTATCACTCAGGCGCGCAATTAAAAGAAAAAAAGGAAGCGGGGGAGGGGGGGGGGGGGGAAGCGTTTTTGAAATTCGCCAGGATCTTAGTGTGGAAGTTGTCGGTCGTGGGGGGCCAGACCGGAAATTCGCGTGATGTTTGTTGGTTGGCGCAGTCATAGATAGCCATGCCAGTGTCTCTTTTTAACGCGCGCACGCGCGGGTGTCTCGTTTCTTGGAACCCAAGCTCAAGCTGGGTCGCGCGATGGCAGCGCCGCATTTCTCTCCTGGCGGCGACTGGGAACGCGCGCTGCCGTTCCGGCCGGGGCACAGGAGGGCACTCCGCTGCGGTGGTGGTGGTGAAAAACTTTAATACTCAGAGTTTGAGGGTCAGAAAACCCTGCTGCATGGTCGGTATCCTTAGTCCGGGACACCGCACGACGAGGCCCCGTCTCGCGCCCGCTTTACTAGAGCCGTTTGGGACTCCAGTGTGGTAGTCTCGGCAGGCGTGTTGAGCGAAGCGGCGTTTTCGCGATCACAGGCCGCCGCAGCAGTGCAGACAGCACCGTGGGACCAGGATGTGAGAACATCCTGTTGCAGGCGCCTCATCCCATTGCCGCATTTCAGGGCCCGGCTGGTGTATGAATTTACTTCGTGATAGATCAGAGCACACACCGCAGCTGCGGGCTTGCACTGAGCTGTAATATCAGCCTTGCAGGTACATCTTCCTTCTCGAACGAAAAGCTCCTCCTTTTGCTGGCGCATTACCACGCCAGCTGAGAGAGAAAGTAAGGCTGAGACATTGCCATTTGCCGCAGGTTTTGAACTTTCCAGACTTGCCTCGATAAATATTCAGCAACATATCAATGACTGTTTTTCGAAAGCGCTAAAACAGCACGGACAAAGAAGGTTTGGTTTGGTTTATTGGGGTTTAACGTCCCAAAGCGACTCAGGCTATGAGGGACGCCGTAGTGAAGGCCTCGGGAAATTTCGACCACCTGGTGTTCTTTAACGTGCACTGACATCGCAGTGTACGGGCCTCTAGAATGGACAAAGAAGGGAGAGGAACGAGTGCTTGTCCGTGTTGTTTCAGCGCTTTCGAAATTTTTCAGACGTTCACCATCTAACCCAATCCGCCACTCGTCAATGACGGATGGGCGTTTTTGCGGCTAAACTCAGTTTTGCGCCTGTACAATACCAAGAGCGCGCGCCTGTGGTTCGGCACCACTCGCACTGCGCACCGCGTTCTCGTAGCAAGTTTTACATCCGTAAAGCCGAAATTCTCAAAGCTCAATGCAAGCATGGCATGAGAACCGAAATAATGAGGCGAGCAGCACGCCTAGCCTCGCAGTGCTTTTAGTTCATCCGCTTCGCGGACAAGTCAGCGGGTGATTTTCCAACTGATGAAGCACACGTGTCTTGTACCTTTCCACGTTTTCCAGTGGATAATACGGGATATTTTTTTTGTCCAAAACGCTACTTCAATAGCAAAACTGAAAAGCCTGAGGTATGTGTGAAGCCTCAACCTTTGACAGAGCGCCAGCGGCGACAGCCGATAGCGGCTGACAAGATATTGCATGCGGTTGCCTTTGAGGCGGTGTTGCCTCGAGTGCTTTAGTCCTGCTCGGTTTTAACCACTCTACCATATGCTCTCGCGCGCCGAACTTTCGTCTGCAAGGATGCCATACCAAAACTAAAGCATACGCCTCACGTTCGTGAAGAGGGAACATCAGTCGAGTGGGCCGCTTCGTTTCGCAGTGCTTATTGAACGTTCGGTATTTTGAGCATGTAACCGAATGACCGATTTACCTCGGGGTACACGTTGGAAGCGATGTGATCGCCGACTCAGTCGCGCTTCGTCGTTGTCAGCCGTCTGCTCGAGTACGAAGTGGACGCGATTAACGGGCTTTTCACCTTTAATCAAGTTCGCTTTGCTATCATTGTTTTTCAAGCCGCTCTGCGGACGGCACATCGGGACTCGCCGCAGAGCGCGAGAGCTACGCGCACGGGAGAGGGAGAGAATGCGACGGCGAAAGGAGAGCGCGCTGTGGGGATCTCCAGTTTGTATCGCATTTTCAAGCCAGAGATGACTCTTCCCGTCGGGAGCACTACCGCCACTCGGTGGTGCTTGCGGAGCTTATATCGATTCCGACATCATAAAAACTGGGCTGTAAAAGTGTCCCCTTTCCAGCAGTATAATCTTGCGCCATAAAAGCAAAACATAAATTGAGGTGGTAGCTTGCAGTAGCGTTAAGGGGCTTGTGTCTCAGGAAGTCGCTGTCAGCGGCGCTGACCGTGAGCGACAAGTCCTCGAAAAATCCCCCGATCAGCAAGCTAGGGGGCAGGCGAGCCACCTAGCTCCTATCCATCCATTCACGTGACCTTGCGGCGTCATCACACCCTGCCCACCGTTGCAGGTGGCAGTTCGGCGCTACAGGTTGCACGGCGTCCGTTAGGCGGACGCGCCGGTGGGCCCGTAGGATCGCCGGCGACGCCGCCGGGCCGTGCTCCTTCTCCCGTGGACTTTCCGGTCGCGGCGTGACGACTTTCCTCGTGGCCTTGCCCTTCCTACAGCAGTGCGTCGGCCCGAACGGTGCGCCCGGTGGGGGGGAGTAAACAGCGCGCCGCCGCCTCCTCCTCGCCACGCCCCCGCGGCGGCTTGTGATTACCCCGCTGACCACCGATGACGTAGTGGCCGCTGTTCGGTGACCCCCCGGCCTAGCGATGGCAAAAACACGCTGGGATTTCACTCATTGAAAAACGCCAGCGTGGCCTCATTGCGGAGCGAACCACCACCCCTTGTTTTCGGAGGGTTTGTTGTGCCTTGCGGCTCGTCTCATTCCTCGGCAACAGCTTTTCTGGAATGCTGCTGGCCTTTCTGTAAAGGCCTCGCAACTGTTGCTGCAGGACGACCACTTATTCCGGTTTGTCGAGTGACTTAAAGTACGCCACCACAGTTGCCCTCGTGCACCTGGCCCAGTGTGTGTAAAGCCACACAGTGTGTGCCCCGATGGGAGAAAATGCCAAGCTGGAAGAGTTAGAGAAGGAAGGCATGAACTGAAACCATGTAGGCAATAAGACGGAACAGCTTGCCGCAGATCACCAAACAATAGCTAGCAGTGGAGATAATGGCTGTCAGCTGTAAACTACTGCAGTGCTTTTCATACCGAGGCTACAATCGCTGTAGCTTTCGCCATGTGCAGTACGGGATTTGTGTTTTGAAGCACATTGAGGAGACTATAGTATGCACCCTGAATGTCTCTGGAGCTGTGCACATAATCGCAGCCTTGTCCATTGGGCCTTCGCTGTGCGTCTACGAACATGTCTGCTGAAATATGCACAATTTCAGGTAGAACTAACTTGAATACAGAGCATCCTTCATTCTAAACAAATTGAAATGTTGAATGCAAGATTACTGGGTTGTAGCTGTATACCTGCATGTGGCATAGGGTAGGCATGTGCGAAGGTTTTTTGGTTTGAAGCAAATGTTTCGAATACTTCTGGCACCCAAAGCCTAAATGGCACAATATGTATTTTCAGTCATATTATTTGAACACGCGAGGCCAGTACATGAAGAAAAGAGACAATTGCATTAAAGCTTTGTCTCACCCATTGAAGCTGCATTGGCTTTCTGCGAAAATGGCCTCGGGAAACTGGGAGAGCTAACCTACAATGTGTCAACACGCCTTAGGAGTGTGAGACCTGGCCTCCTATTAATTGCAAGTGCATCGTTGTTTAGCTGTTACTTTTAAGCAGTGACACCAAGACACCTGCTATGCGTATGCACCTAGGGTGCCGGATCGAGGCAATCAAGGTACTCTAGCTAGTACAGATCAATATTGGCATCCCCTTTGTAGCGTGACGGTGGCAAATACCACATTGTCCGGTAAATAAACTAATTAATTGTTTTATTTCTTTTGTAGCTGTCTGCCTCCTTCTTTAAACTTGAATCCTGTTCTGTTCATTTTTCATTCCCCGTCATTCAAGGCTGTTTTTTATGTTGTAAGCTGTATACTTACAGTTCTGGGATGTTTGGTGCAATTTGTCCACTCTACTTTTGCGCCACCAATGCTAGTCTTCTCTTGCTTGTCTCTGCGGCTGGTGTGTTAATTTTGCTTTCACTATCGCTAAAACCCAGAGCTGATTCCGACATCTACTAGTACAGTACGGTCCATTGTTAAAGGGAACACGCGATCGCGTGCCCTCCTCGCTTCATGAAGACCTGCCGCCTAAATGCGGCGAGAACAGGCGGCATCAGGCGCATGCGCGGAAAGACCAGCCGCTGTGCTTACTTCACATGTGTCTTGTGCCGACGATTCGCACAAGCTCTCGGCGGCAGCACTCCGTGAAGCGCGGGGGCCACGCGATCACGTGTTCCTTTTAACAATGGACCGTACTGTACATCTTTAGAGTCGACCAGAAAGTTTGCTTTCTACATTGCTTCTGCATGCTACACAAATATCTCCGTTCATACATCTAGATTGCCTGGTTCTAACGCAACCTGATCTAGCCTCAAATAGGAGAGTACTGCCTCTTGAATCCTTCCGGATTTCGTTCTCATCATCCATGTATCCTGGAAATGATTCTTTTGTTCCCCTTTTTTGCCTCCACTTAGCAGTCTTGGTTTCACAGACCTTCTTTTTATTTGTAATAAAAGTTGTTGTAAGGCTAGTTGGTTCAAGACTGAGGTGTGAAACGACACACCAAAAAAATAAAAAAATAATAAAAATGATAATGGAATCTTTGTCACTTTTTTCCTTTTGTGCTGTTTCCCACTTGTAGTTTCTTTTTAATGTTTGTAAGTGCTCCGTTCTTGCCTGTGTAACCTGTTGCAAGCTTTCTAGTCCTTTTCCTCCATCGCATATCCGCTTTTTTACTGTACAAATACCTGAAGACTTTTGCTGCCCAGCTCTTCTCTATTTGTATTTTTTTCATAAATGATATTTTGCTCTGTGTTTCTCTTGCCTCAAAGGATGACCAACCCATGTCTCCCTTTACAGCTTCACTTGTTGTCTTTCCATGGGCCCCTAAAGTAGCCCACAGTTGTTTGGGTAATCATATAGTCTTTGTACTGCATCTGATTTTAAGTGCAGTGCCGCGTTCGCAGAAGTCAGTCTCTGGACCATTACACCCTTCCACAGTCTTCGTTTTACTTCATATCTGTTGTATCCCCATAGTGCTCTATGCTTCATTATGGCCGCGTTGCTCTTTCCTTTTGCCTTGAGATGTTCTTCATGGGTCTTCAAATATTCTTTCTACAAACAACACCAGATGTTTATACTTCTCTACGCACGGCATTTCACACTCCTTTATTGGTACTAGTCCCACTGTCTCTAAATACTGTAACGCCCAATTTTTTCACACTGAATTCGAATGCTGCCTCCTTTACACAGATATCCGAGAGAAGTTGTGGCTCACTTTGGCTATCTGCAAACAGTGCCACATCATCTCCGTACACTAAACAAGAAAGACATTGGGAGGACGCACCACGCGTCCAGCGCCACCCCACGTGAGGCGCCGGAAAAGGGCATCCATCGCCATACGTTTCATGCTACCTCCCTTTTGCACTCGCACCGTACAAAAGCGGATCGCGCCAAGCCAAACCTCTTTATTGATACATGCCGCCGTGTGCATGCGCAGACCGGCTCCGGCATAAGCGCGGTTGCGCAGGCACGCAGCGTGGAGTCGGGGTTTTTGTTTTAGTTATGGTTGCGCGCACGCACGCCGTGGTTCCATCCAGGGGACACACGCTGAACCAAAACCACACGCAGCAAGAGTTCCTGAAGCGTTACTCACTCAAGACGAATACTTCGAAATTTTGAATGCCAAATATGTGGATCAAATCGAATATTGGCTACTTTACTGTTTGACCGAATATTCGACATTATCGAATATTCACACGTGCCTAGGCATAGGCAGCTTCACTATCATGCTTTCGTTGTTGCTTTTTAGGATTTTTGGAATCTCTGATGACACCTTTCATGTTGACAAACATAATAGAATGAAGCATTCATTTGGTTTAGGGTGATATTCACGCACACATTATCTCCATAGAATCCTAAAATGTAATGGTGATGAATGCGTGAGGCTCTACAACTGGCTGTACAGTTTTTTTTTAGTGTAAATCAAAACAGAGAATTACACTGCATTGATTGAAATGAAAAAAGAGGGATGATCAGTATCACCATAGCAGCCAGCTGCACGCAAGGATTACACGGTCATCCCACAACATATTCTAACAAAATTATTGCTAACGAACTACTTCACTTGCGGTATGATTGATTACAGGGAATGGAGGGAGTAATACTTTTGAGCTGGGTGAAAGATCACTGCTTTAGCCTTGTCAGCGTTGTTTTTTGGACAATTCTCAGTGGGCCAAGTGCATTAATGCCAAGGTCCTACTTGCTTCATCGGCTAAAGTGGGGCTCGATTCTCCAGAAGAACACGTGTGTGTTCTCGGCATATATAATAGTCTTGGATGCCATCACTAAGGTCATCAAGCCTTTCATGGGCAGGGCAGGGTAAGGCCAATCGCCAAGCCCCCTCCCCCCCCTTGAGGAGCACCCTTCGCAGTAAACATGAATATGCCTACAGAAGGGAGTGAGTGGTCCTCCAGCTCAGTCCTCCTCATGAGAGTCTGCTAGAGGGGCAGCCTCCTTTCGGCCCCTTTCTGTTTAGTGTTGTCAGTGAATGTGAACAAATTGTGTGGTGCTGTGAATAAGACGTTCAGATGTGTTGACCGTGTCGCGTCTGTGGTCTGCGCAGCAGCAGCTGTGTAGAGGATGTCAGCCAAGGCGATCAGCGAGGCTACGGGCAAGCGGCTGCTCAATGAGCACCTGACCCCTGGCGTGGCCGCCCCGTGCCACTTTGCCGCGGTGAATCCGGACACGCGTTGGGACACGCTGCGCAGCAACCACCCGTGGCTGGCCTCCCAGAGGCTGGTGGTGAAGCCCGACCAGCTCATCAAGCGTCGGGGAAAGCTGGGCCTGATCCACGTCAACGCCGACCTCAACAGCGTCCAGGGATGGGTCGACCAGCGCATGGGCAAGGAGATTGAGGTGCGCTGCTGCCATGTTCCCTGCGCCCGTCTGTGTGTCCTGAGCAGCTTCCATGAGCACCTGGAACTATTTCGCACAAAAACGCACTGTTGATGGTGCTTCTGTCAAGCATGCATAGATCTGTACTGTTCTATTAACTGGTTTGGATATGGCTGGCCACAATTGCCTAGCTGATGCAGTAATTTTTCAAGATTGCAAGACATGTTGTAGTGCCTATGTTCTGTTTAAATTCCTACACAGTGCTTAGGTAGCCACCGCAATGGCTCAGTGGTTATAGTGCTCTGCTGCTGAACCAAAGGATAGGGGTTCAGTACCGGCCATGTTGCTCGCATTTTGATGTAGGTGAAATGCTAGGGGCCCATGTACTATGCGATGTCGGTGCATGTCAAAGAACCCAGGTAGCCAAAATTATTTGCACCCTTCCAGTACGGCATCCCTCATAGCCTGAGTTTAGTCAGTGTCATAGCCTTAGACACCCGTTTAGGTACATTTCTCTGCTCCAGGAAATAGGAAGGGCAGCATCATAATGTTGGCCAACATGTGTCCAGTTGGTGCCTCACTTTCATTGAGCAAGTCATTTTCTTTTCCTTAAAAGTGCATCAAATGTTGACGAAGCAAATTAAGCATCTGTGATCTGCAGGCAGACCTGAGCAGTTTGTGGGCTGCCAGTTCCACTTTTCGCTGTGTACCACATCTCAGTACCGGATATGGGTTTAGTGTTAACCTAAGCAGCTGGGAGCTTGATGTGAGGCCTTTTTTCCATTTGTGAGAAAGGGGCAGCCCTCGCTTTGTTTTCTAGTGCTTCTGCTGGATCATCCCTGCATGGCTGTTGTTTCCACATGCAGGTGGGACGGGCCAAGGGGCGCCTGCGGCAGTTCATCATCGAGCCTTTCGTGAAGCATGCTCAGGTAAGGGCTGCTGTTATTTGAGCTGGAGGAGAGCTGGTGATGCAGCAGCAGCAATTGCATTTCAGCAGTTTTGGTGAAGCACCTTGCTCTAGAGCACTTAGCTGTGCATCAGTTCACAGTTGTTCTCTACACCGACTGCATAAATGCAACGTTTCTTTTAGCGCGACAGCATTAAAGGCTTCGTTGTCCAGAAAATCTGTTTTTCAGCATTGTGAGCGAAAAATCATGAGCATGGCTTTGGCAGGTGGTCCCCAGAGAGCAACCTAGGAGGCAGGTGGGCCACCGAGGTCACGTGACCCGGAGGCGTCATCTCGATCTGCCCACTGGATAGTGAGCAAACTGCCCACCGTGGCAGGTGGCAGTTAAATTAACGACTGGTTGCTCGGGAAGAGCAACCTGGGTTGCGCAAGGCCCACCACTGGGAGCACCTGCCATCACAGGGCAGTGGTGCATATTGCTTAACCGCTGCAGCACTGCGCCAGGAAGGATCTGAGGGCTCCCTGGGATCTGTGAGTGTAAAGTAAAGAGTGACCTCCTGCACATGTGGGAATTAATCATGCTATCGCATCATACCCTTAAAGGGGGCCATGACATGGTCGTTCTTCATATTGCAGTTTTGTAGTTCAGTGCTTGCAGCAGGGAAGCCCTTGCATTCGGCACTTCTCTCTGGTCCTTTCGTTCTGCAAGCTTGTGATAATTTGAATTTAATTATCAAGTTAACGGATAGTGGGCAAGAACTTGGTAACCAGCGACAGAACGCCACGCCGTTCATGGCACACATTGGTGAAGGCATGCACGGCACATGCCACTTTTCACATTCGGGAGGATGTGACTGCTCAAAGGAGACCACACTCATAGCATACTGGTAGCATGCTTCTAAGTGTAAATAATAAAGTAGGGTGCATCAATTTCAATTTCCTCAGCAATCTGATAACACATGCCATGAGCAAGTCCGCTTATCCAAGGATCACTAAGCTCGCTTACTAAGCTGAAATCCGAAAAGAAAACATTGAAACATTGAAAATGCATTTTATTTGACTAAGGTAAAAAAAAATAAATTTTCGAGCGACCATCATCCACGGTGTGCACGCAAGCATCTCAACACCGCCAACAGCGCACAGCAGACGACGCGAGGCGGTTATGACATTGTGACGTCAGCAAACAGAGGTTGCCAGGCCAGTAAGCAGTTCGAAAAAGAAACGAAAAAAATTGTTTTAAAAGTATCTACTGCAGAGAATCAACCGGTTCTTCGGGGTGGGAAATAAATGCAGCAGGCAGGGTATGTGCGAAAATAGGCTGCATGGACCCTTTGAGGGGGAGCTTATGCGTCGCCTCCAATTTTTCAGCCTGCATTGAATGCATGATGGAAGACTGAGTACAGGTGTAATTTTTGTGGCACGCAGTGTAGAGTGGAGGTGTGCACAGTTCTCTCCTGATGTGTGATAGCCCCTGGAGGATGCCTGCCCCACGCGTGCTTGGTAGCTGAAGGTCGATGAACCCCCGTGTAACTGCCATTTCCCTAATGGTGATCCTCTTCCCACAGGATGAAGAGGCCTACGTGTGCATCTATTCTCACCGCAACGGGGACACCATCCTGTTCCACCACGAGGGGGGCGTCGACATCGGTGATGTGGATGCCAAGGTGAGCTTGCTGCCTTGCGACACCTCTCCCTGCTGCATGTTGGGCAGGATTCTGGGTGGGCTCCTTGTAGTGGCACGGTTGGAAGCAGCAGAATGAGTTTTGTCGTAGTTGTCCTGTGGCTAGCAATCAATGAATCAGGTTTATTTTCACATCAAGGATGTGAGGAGCGGGGACAAAAAGCCTATAGAGGCTTGACGCAGGTCCCTGCCCCCTACAGCAGCTACATTGTGCACAAAAACCCACAATCACACAACGCTACAGTACATATTATGCCTGTGACATATTTGAATGAAAAGCACATTGCTTCGAAAATAAACATGTTCAGGGCATCAAATAACACAAAACCATCAAACATTCATGTCAAGAGGGAAGGCATAACAGCAGGCTGAGTTAGTACAGTAAAGAAACGATATGTTGTTACTCTTCGCTAATTAGTTTTTCACAATTGTTTAAAATGGACAGCATATTATAGGACAGCATTTGTCTGCCGTAGTTAGTTCGTGTTCGTGGTAAATACCAATTGTCTCCAATGCGCGTATTGTAGGGGCGTTCTCTGCATATTAGTCTAGACAAATCAGTGAGAAATGCAGTTCCTTGATTAATATTTGATGTGTACTTTTTACGCAGCAGGACAGACTACAATTGCACAATACGTACAATGTACCAATGCACAATAGGTACAAAGACAGGTTTGGTGTGTGCATTGTTTGGAATGTTGTTAATTGCACAAACTGCTTTCTTCTGTAGTACATGGAGTTTTGTAGTATTGGAGACAGTGGTTGGGTTAGCTTTATCGTATTTGTCCTGTGACGTCGGTCTGGGCCAACCAACTGTGCTTTGAAGTTCTCGTCATAAAGAGTGCAGGGACGAGGACGAAGGGAGTAGGGAAGACGGGCACTGTAGTTTGAAGCAGTGAGTTGTTCATGTTACTTGTGTGTGCTTGTTTCTTGGCATTCACTGCGCTGCAGTCTGGGTCTTCTTCCACTTCCATTTGTCTTCCCCTCTGGGACTTGAATGAGACAAGTAGTGGAGATACTGTTGTTGAGCCTTCCTTGTCATTTGCCAAGTGTAAGAATGCTGAATGGAATTCGTGTAATCAAGGTATAATCTTTGTCAAAAATATGTGGCCCAAAGGGGGTTTGCTTCTGGGCATTGCAGCAGGGCTTGCTTTGCATTGTCAACGGTCAGAATCACTCGAAGGTGACTCCCATCTTCTGCTTCATAGAGCCTGAGTACACCCAGGGATAGCAGAGCCCCACTACATGGCTTAGAAGCAAACCCTTTGGGCAAGAACTGTAAACAATTCATACCAATACTGCAGTATACACTTGTGCATAAGCCGCACTTTCTTCGATCAAATTTTCACAGGTGTGGTTTATGCATGAGAGAGAGAGCAAACCTTTAATAAACAAATGTAGAGGATGAGCTCACGCGGATAGTGAATGCCGGCATCATCTATATGTGTAGGGCTTATAGCTACACATTAACGCACTGTGGTGCCACTGCAACTACTGTGTCAGATAAAAAGCTGGTGACAGGTACAAACACGTTATATTGCCGTCGATCACTGCTTTCACACTTATCGCCGTCAGACGAGCTCAGCTCATCGGCACTCCCACCGCTGTCTGATGAGCTCACCTCATTGGTGTGCTCCCAAAGCTGGCTGTTCTCTGTGCTGTGCATGGCATTTGACATCCCCATGACTCTAAAACTCTCCGAGATGGTGTCTGCCCACAACAAACGCCACGTGTGCAGAATCCAAGCACACACTTGCTGGAGGGACGCTTGCTTCAGTCACCTTGAAGTTTTTCCATGGTTGCTCGCAGCAATCTACTTGATGTAGCACCACTGAAATTCTGTCTTGAATGGCCAGTTAACGCAAACATTGAGCGGCTGCAGCAAGCTTGTCAGGCCACCAGGAATTACTTCCAAGTCCGTTCGGCAGTCTGCCAGCCGAGCCTCTCTTGGTCCGACGTAGGTTCCCCCTAAAGCTCTCAAGCACAAGAAGGGCTTTGCGGTGTAGTAGGGTCTGCCACACTGTTGCTTCTCTTGGCAGAGTCTTTGTCTTAAAGGCAGCGTAGGGGGGAACCTTCCCTCTCAGTGTTGTCCCCTGTGGGTGGCTTGCAGGCGCTGCGCCTGGAGGTCCCCATTGACCACAAGCCGGATGCAGAGGAGGTCACCAAGGCCCTGCTCACTCACCTGCCTCAGGACAAGCGCAGGTAACCTTGGTTGGGCGAAGTTCTGCTTCACCACGCACAATTGCAATGTCACAGCTCAGAGTGAAGATGTTTGGGGCCTGGTTGGCAGTAATCGAGATGAAAAGGATGAAGTGGCACAAACAAAGGTGAAGGTACACGGAGGCACAAGGTGCTACTTGCCATTCTTGTGTGCCTCCCAGTGTCAAAGAGTGCATCGGTGATGAATCAGTGTAGGAGTACAGTGTAATCCACTTGTAATGGTACCAGATACGATATATCGCTTATAATGATGAAATCCTTTAGATGTATCAATTGTCCCATTGCGCCTATGCAAATGTAAACTACATACCGTGACTCGCGTAATGAACCCACTCATATCAGCGCCCCCCCCCCCACACACACACACTTTTGTTCATGAGAATTTACTTTAAAAAAAAAAAACTCTAGCTTTTTGTATTGCATTCCTCAGTTTTCTAGTCGTCCTCAGCGCAGAAATTTCAGAGCCAGAAATTTCTCAGCCAGCCCCCTTCCAGATGCCCATGGTTGTGTGCACATCTGGCGTTGTTGGACCCATTCCTCGCTGCTGCCGCTGTGTTGTGCCAGTTCATATGGGAGAGGTGGCTGCGATATCTGATCAACACTCATCCTTTGTTCGCGCCCTTGAAATGCTGCCACATTGACAATAGTTTCGTGGCTGTGACAGCACATTTAATCTCGGTGGTTTTTACATGTACCTTGTTTGTTGCATGCGGTGAAGGGTTTTGTGTACATGCATACGATTGCGTGTGTAACTGGTTGAGAGTTTGTGGTTCAACTATGCAAGGGCTTTGGGGTGTGGCTGATGCTGATGACATTTTGCACTGACTAAAGAAGTTGCTGGAGGTTTATTTGTGGCGACAATTGGAATTCATTTTGCGGAGTGAGGGCAACCTTCCTCATTGTGCTGACAGTTGGTGATCCCTTCTTCTTTCACCCCGTGGTGACGCAGTGTGGTGGCCGCATTCATCTGCTCGCTGTACAACGTCTACGTGGACCTGTACTTCACATACCTCGAGATCAACCCTCTGGGTGAGTGAGCTGAGGGAGCCCCACACTGAGTGGGAGGAGTTTGCACACCTGCATGCACGCACGCGCTCGCTTGTGGTGTTTTTCATGTCCACAAAAGCTCAGGAACTGTGGAAAATAAAGAATAGCATCTAATGCGCCTAGAAGAAAGTGTCTAGTCAGATTCCCTCATAGGATGACCACACAATGTGACCCCTTTTTCCGGATGTGGAACATCTCTTATCAACTCTCACACCTCATCACTGCTCCTTCCAAATGCACACTTCTTCTTTCTTTCTTTTTGGCAGAGGAGAGCCTGTTGCTATGCATAGGCAAAACTTGCAGTGAACCAAGTAGAACTTCAATTATGCGATTTTCAGGGGACCACATGAAGTGGTCGCATATTCTGTGCATCGTATAATCAGAAATCTTGTGCAGTGGAATTGTTCGCTTAATATTGTATAAACATGTGTAAGGACCGCACCTCTGTATGGGCCGCACCCAGTTTTCCCGAAGCAAATATAGTGGAACCTGTTATAACAAACACCGATATAGCGAATTATCGGTTATAGCAAACTAGATACGATCTTTTGTTGGTCATGCTTCATTTTAATCACATTTATTCTTTTATAACGAAACCGAAAATGCAAAATCCGCTGTGATATCTGCTGTAATGAAGAAATATTTGGTTTATGCAAGGCTCAAAGCTCGAAAGGTAGCATAAAAAAAAAAACCAAATATTGAAAGCCGATTCACAACCGCACTTCTTCCTGGCTGAAAATTTGCGCGTTTGGCTAGTCGCACCATCTATGAACAGAGCGCAAAAACTCTGAAAGCTCATGTGACGACAAAAATCCAAAGGGCGGCGCCACTTGTCCAGCGGTGAAGAAAGGCAAGTGCAGCAGCACTGGCAACTGCAGGGCCGTCTGTAGCAGGTCGGCATCACCACAGTCTCTTCTATTGCAAGTTGTGGCAATCGAAATGGCAACGAAGAGAGGAAGGCGAACTCTCTCGAGACAAAGCTGCAGATATTGAGAGCTTGTGGACAGTGGCCGCAAGAAAAAGGATGTCCCATCAGAATTCAATGTTCCCCCAAGTACCTTATCCACCATTTTAGCGGCAAGGAAGGAGATTGAGGGCAACACCGAGGACACCATAAAAGCCGACCGTAAGGGAGTTAGGCCTTGCTGTCATCCGCACGTGGAAACGGCTTTGCTTTAATGGTGTAAAGTACCTTTGCTTTCAAGGTGGACAAAACTTGGGATCGACTGGCTCTCCCAGGCGTTGCATTTGATTTCATTCTGGCCGATGAGAACTTGGCCGTGGCGCTCGAGCTGACTGATCAAGAAATTGTGGATCTTGTTGTGTTGTCTGAGGATAACAGCATCAGCGATAGCGAAGGTGACAGTGAACGTGATGAACCACCGATGAGCAGCCCAGACGCCACAGACATGGCCAGGAGGCTGAGAGGCTGTTTGGAAAAACTCCCGACAACCAAAACGGCTGAGGTAGAAAGGGCCCTTTTGTGCGTGGACACTGTGGAAACTTCATTCCACTCAGTGCTGTGAAAAGCCACTAGACAAAGATAACATTCTTCTTCAAATAAATGAACGCAGACCTGTTTTGTCAAACGAACTTTGTTCTATTGTACCGTATTTACTCGCATAATAGGCGCACTTTTTTTCCAGGAAATCCTGCTCAAAGTTCGGGGTGCGCCTATTACGCGGGGTAAAATTTCCGGAAATTTTTCGACTCTCAAAGAACACACCGCATAAACACACCTGTGTAGGGGCCGCACCCTGTTTTCCTGAAGAAAATATTTAAAAAAAAAGATCAGTGTAAAGGCCGCACCGAAGCTTTTCCAGGACCCACGTGGGAATAGCCTTCGGAATGCACACGCCGAGGCCTCCGCGATCGGCTCCGGCTGCGCGCAAAGGGCGCTTGATCACGGAGGCCACACACGTGCACAGGAGCTTCCAGACGCCGCCCACGGAGGGTGCTCAAGACCAAGCTCATCATCATCATCGTTTTCTTCCGCCACGAGCTTTCTCTATCTATATCGCCATCAGCATCACCAGCTCCAGTTTTTTTTTTGTTGCTGTCAAGAGCCGGTATCTGCGGTAGCGCGTTAGTTCATCGTGGTTTGTGGCTTTGCCGGCGAGCGTTGCTGTTTTTGCTCGACGGGCAAGCACCTTAACAGCTACATGGCTGGGAGTTTGCTCTCGAACACGGCAAGCGTGCGGCAGTTGCGACTGCGGTGTGCCTAAATTTTCGTACGCAACTCCAAGTGCCAAGGTTTCTGCGGGCCTAAGTCGGGAACGTTTCCGGCTAGAGGTGAAGCATTCCAAACAGACGTTTAAAGTGAGCATCCCTGAAAACTGTGTGCGGCTGTCCTACGCGATGTCGTTGTACGTGCTGTGGGTCCGCAGCAGCACTAGTGATGACTAGTAGTCAGTTCAGCAAAAACTTTGTTAAAGTAAAGATTGGGGGTGTGGCGAGGCGTCGAATTGCAATCGTGTAAAAACAATATTGATCACAGTGCCAAGTCCGGGGTGCGCCTATTATGCGCGTGCACCTATTATGCGATTAAATACGGTAATTCGACCTTCCCATATTCCGGCCTATTTTGATGGAAATGCCACAAGGAGACAGGCAAGGATTACCTTACCTGTCCTTAACTTACCTTCAGTATAATGCATTTTAGTGCCTAGAATATTTGCGGGAGCGAAATTACGGATTTGCCAGAGCAGATATTCACGCCTACTGTTACAACGAATATCGGATATAACAAACTAATTTACAGTCACGATGGTACTTCATTATAACGGGGTTTGACTGTATTAAAAAAAAATTCATCCGTGTAAAGGCTGCACCCAAACTTCTCATGACCCTTGCAGGAATAGCTTTAGAAATGCACGTGCCGTGGCCTCTGCGATCAGCTCTGGCTGCGAGCAACTGCGCGCTTGATTGTGGAGGCTAATCATACGCATAGAAGCTGCTTGCAATCGGCTGCATTTTTCGGCAAGCTTACTTAACTCAAGCTTGGTGTAAAAGGAAATGGTGGCAGGTTTTCAGGCTTGTAGTAAAAGTTCTTGATCAAGAGGGTGTGACCAAGCAACTGTGCCTTTCTTTCTTTCTCTTCCTTTCTTTCTTTCCTTTCTTTCTTTTTGCCAGCCTGTGGAATGTTACATGACAGTTTCTCTCCTGCATGTGCTGGCTTGTTTCAGAAATGGTGCTCCCACGCATTGGAGCTTTTGCACGAGTTCCACGCACGTTTGATTTGTGTCTACGCCCGTGTATGGGACTTGCTTTTTGCGAAACGTGGCACTGATTATCATCATATCATCAGCTCGGATAGTGGTGAAGCAAGCAGGAATTTTTTGAACTTTGGAAATGCTCTTTGAGAGAAGTGTGTGAGGAGGGTGGGATGTTTCGTATTTTGGCGTTGCCTGGTGGGTGCATTAGCGCTGAACGCACTCTGATGTGGTGTGCAGTGGTGACGGGTGGCCAGGTGTACATCCTGGACTTGGCGGCCAAGCTGGATGCCACGGCCGAGTTTGTCTGCAAGCAGAAGTGGGGTGAAGTCACCTTCCCGCCACCCTTTGGCCGGGACGCCACACCCGAGGTGAGCAGATCTGCGACTCAGGTCTGATCAATCTCCTGGAAGAGTGTTTGGATCTGTTCCTGTGTCTAGACCAGATTAGGCAATTTTTGAAATCCACCCGTGTTAAGTTACAACTGCTTGAGGACCTTGGTTGTTTTCGTGGATGAGTGTAATGGTGCCCCGCCGCGGCGGCTCAGTGGTTACAGTGCTCGGCTGCTGACCCGAAAGACGCGGGTTCGACCCCGGCCGCGGCGGCTGAATTTCGATGACGACGAAATTCTAGGGGCCCGTGTACTGTGCAATGTCAGTGCACGCAAAAGAACCCCAGGTGGTCGAAATTTCCGGAACCCTGCACTACGGTGTCCCTCATAGCCTGAGTTGCTTTGGGACTTTAAACCCCGATAAACCAGCAGTGTAATGGTGGCCAGCATGAACTATCTGCCTGGAGCATATTGGTTTGCCAGAAGGTGACTGTTTCCACAGACGCTGTCATTGCATACCAACAGGTCAACAGTAAGTGTCTCTGGCAGTGTTCACCTTGTGGAGTGAAAGAGGATGCAACAAATAGAGAGCCGGCACAAAAGAGAAGCCTAAAGCGTAATTCAGTAATGTGTGTGAGGATTACGGTGCAACGGTGACAACAGCAGTGAGGAATAGTCGAGCATATAGGAGAAAATGGTAGGCATGTGTGAATGTTGGATAATTTCGAATATAATAGCAAAGTATTCGATATTTGATCCAGTCTGAATGTTTGACCCTTGAAATCGGAGTATTCATCTCGGGCGAATAACACTTTGTAAACTCTTGCAGCGTGTGTTCTAGGTTAAGTATACCTCCTTCAGTATGGTGTACTGCGGCGGTTACTTGTGGTAGCTGGTTACTGGTCACTGGTTCTGTGTGGTGCTCAGTGGCTGCTTTGCGTGCTGCAGGAAGCGTACATAGCAGAGCTGGACTCCAAGAGTGGGGCATCACTCAAGCTGACGGTGCTGAATGCCAAGGGCCGGATCTGGACCATGGTGGCCGGTGGCGGTGCCTCAGTCATCTACAGGTGGGTTGGCAGACACTGTGCGTCTCTCTGTGGCCTCAGCCAGTGGATTGAGGGTGGAGAAGATTGTGCTATTGGGCGTAAGCCATCATTGGCTGGAGGCCACACTTGTGGAAGTGAAACTCAGGATCACTTGGTAAGGGTGTGGTAGTCAAAAGCCATGACCATGTGCACACATGGCACGTATGCGTGTGTGGGTTGTTCTGAGTGTCCTGGAGACATTTGTTCCCTGGTAGTACGTACATGCAAAGGGGAGATGAGCTCTAGTCTTTGTGCTCACTTACGCAAGGCAGACTCACTAAGGTGGGAGGCCTTTTCGCAGAGTGACCCCAAACTGGCCTGGCCATTGAAAAATGGTGGCCTTCTTGGCTTCTGGCTCTGGGAGACATAATAAACTGTGGCCAACAGACTCTTGAAGAGTGGTTTATTTTCCACTCTATTAATTGTACAAGCACTAGCTTGAAGTTCGATTTTTTTGAGAGGCCACTTTTTGCGGATGGCTGCATGCAGGAGTGTCCTTTCTTTGAAAGTAGTGCCAGTTTCCACTGTCTCGCGAGCGTACCTCCGCTGTATATCTGAATTGGCTGGAATGCAACGTCGGTTGCAGCCGCTTTGTTCAAAGACTCTAGGACGCTGCCTGTTGTGCAGCTTTCCTTTTTTAGCTAAGCTTTCTTCTGGGTGAAGGGGCACTGGTGAGGCCTCCTCTGGTCTTCGTTCTCTTAATCCTTCATATGCGGAACCCAGATGTATTTGGTGCTGTTTGTACCAAAACAGTAAAGGGAGGATTGGGCTTCTAGCAAAATTCTTTTTCTCTGTATATATTAACGTGAAATGTTTTGAGCCACAGGAAGTGTGGTACCAGTGGTTGCTCCTAGGTAACACGTGCCAGTGTATATTGGTGTACAGTGGAACCTCGATTATACGACGTTCAGGGGACCGCGCGAAACCGTCGTATAATCCGGGTGTCGTATAATCGAAAATCAAAGAATGCGGCCAGTGGCGCTCGGCCTTGCGCCGAAAACTGTTGACCGGCTTCAAGCCCGCGGCAAGTACGCCAATCAGATTAAAAAAGACAAAACCCAGCATTTGTTTGAAACAGATTTGCAAAAAAATCTTTATTACCGTTTAAAAAAATCGGTAATTTTTTTTTTTTTGCACCTTTGCCCAACCTCGGCGCATCAACTTTCTTTCAAGGGCTGCCACGTCTGGCAGTAGGTCGCCAACATCGTCGCGCGCGCAAGCAAAGCGCCGGATGTTGTCCACGCTCTGCAACACGTCCACGTAACTAGGAATGGGAGCGCAAACCTCTGCATCGTTGTCCACTTCGGAAGTTTTATCGTGGGGCACAAGCATCCATTACTTCCATTACAAAAAGCGCCGTGGACGCCGCTGTCCTCGCTTGGGCGAGCGCGGCTTCGCCCGCTTATCTGTTTTTTCATCAGCGTCGGCTCCTGCAGACGCATCTGTTGCTGGGACGCGCGTCTTATCTTTTCTCTTTATCTTTCCTCTGATCTTTTAACTCTCCTCGGCAGCGGTGGTGGCTTGGCTCACGCCAGTAGGCGGGCCCGTGCGCTTTCCTTTTCATCCTTCTCTCAGTCGCAACGACAACGCGCAGGCCGCGCCTCCTTGGGACTCCGACTGCACAGGCTCGACGAAAAAGAGAGCAAGTGCACTTGGCGGCCTCGGCAACGCTCTCTTCCGCGCAAAAACGGGGGTGCTTAGATTCGCATGCAGTTTTTTTTTTTTTCAGAATTTTTTTTCCGAAAATAGGGGGGGTGCTTAGAATCGCGAAAATACGGTACATCCCGGCCTGCGTTTGCTGACGGCCTTTTTTGATGGACGGTACGAGCCAGCCGTCGTACGAAGCGGGGTCCTTCTAAAATTTGCGTCGTATAACCGAGGTTTTTAATGCATTGTCTCTATGGGGGTTTTGCCGGGACCGCACAAATTCGTCGTAAAATGCGGGTCGTCGCATGACCGGGGGACGTATAATCGAGGTTCCACTGTATTTTGTGTAATATATGTTTGGGGTGTGTGTGCAGTGACACGGTGTGTGACCTGGGCGGGGCAAGTGAGCTGGCCAACTATGGCGAGTACTCGGGGGCACCCACCGAGCAGCAGACGTACGAGTATGCCAAGGTCATCCTGGGCCTCATGACCCACTCGGAGAAGCACCCGGATGGTGAGTCCCCTTTGTCATTCAGGTCTCAGTGTGCGGAGGCCTTTTATTCTTACGCCAGACTGTGCCGAGGTGTTGAATTGTTGTGCCTGCCTGGTTGCTGCAAAGAAATGCTTGAGGGCATTGAGGAGTAAGAGAAGGAAAGGTTACGTGGCATTGGCACTGCATTTTGCTTTCTCTCTTTGGCAAGACAACTGAATAGGCTAAGGCGGTGACGTAGAGGAGATTGGCCATACTGCTGACTGGCAGAAGATGGGTGGTATGAAGGGCACTCTTTTTATTCTCCTTTCCCTCTGGGACAGCTATGGCGATGGAGTACCCTGGGTTTTTCAGTAAATATATGAGCTGTGGCCTCTGGAAACCCCTTCAAGAACTGCTAAGAGTCCGTGTACTGTGCGATGTCAGTCCACGTTAGAGAACCCCAGGTGGTAGAAATTTCCGGAGCCCTTCACTACGACGTTCCTCATATCCTGAGTCGTTTTGGGACGTTAAACCCCAATAAACCAATAAGCCATCTTCAATGTGCAGGCAAGGTGCTCATCATTGGCGGGGGCATTGCCAACTTCACCAATGTGGCGGCGACCTTCAAGGGCATCGTGAAGGCCCTGCAGGAGTTTAGGGAGCGCCTGGTGGAGCACGGGGTGTCGGTGTTTGTGCGCCGGGCGGGCCCCAACTACCAGGAAGGGCTGCGCGTCATGAAGGAGGTGGGCCGCACCCTGGGCGTGCCCGTGCACGTCTTCGGCCCCGAGACCCACATGACGGCCATCGTGGCCATGGCCATGGGCCGCCGGGACGTGCCCGACATGCCCGAGCCCAACGTCACCACCGCCAACTTCCTGCTGCCGGGGGGCATGAAGACGCCGCCGCCCCCGCCCAGCCCCAAGAAGGAGATGCGGCGGCCGTTCCCGGACCAGGCCGGAGGAGAGGCCGGGACCCAGCCGCAGCGGGCATGGTTTACGCCCCGCACCAAGGCCATCATCTGGGGCATGCAGACCAGGGCGGTGCAGAGCATGCTGGACTTTGACTTTGTGTGCTCGCGCCAGGAGGGCTCGGTGGTCGCCATGGTGTACCCCTTCACGGGGGACCACAAGCAGAAGTTCTACTGGGGCCACAAGGAGGTGCTGCTGCCCGTCTACAAGAACATGGCGGATGCCATGAAGCGGCACCCGGACGCCGATGTGCTCATCAACTTTGCCTCCCTGCGCTCGGCCTACGAGAGCACCTTCGAGACCCTGCAGTACCCACAGGTAGGCAGGCTCCATGGCTCATGATCCCTTGTGCGGGTAATTCACCCTCTACAACGATCACCTAGCACAACAGCGGTTCCATCACTACGTAATTCCTCATTGGTGTACAGGTTCGTGAAGTCATTCCCCTACCATTACATAGTGCCTCTGAAGAACAAAAGCCATTGCAATGAAAAGCAAAATGGTCGAGCTTGAATTCGAACTGCGGCCCATTGGGTCATGAACCAGGCACGCTACCCCTCGACCACAGAGAAATGCTTGACTGGGTTAAATGGAGACCTTGTGTGTCTTGTGGTAAAAAAAAAAATGAAAATGAAAAATAAGTAACATAAAGAACAGTGTCCCTCTCTGCGAAGTGAAATGCAAAGAGGACCCCAGGCTGCTGAAGGGCCCCATTAACACTATTGCGTCACACCCTTACGGCGGAGCTTTAGTGTCCTCCCAAATTTTTGCAAAAACGGTACCTCGTTCGACAGCTGCTTTCTTCAAAATTGGGCTGTTTGGATCATACTTCTTTTTTCATACTACAGATTCCCCTCGCATATTTTTTAAAACCCTACAAACGAGTTTCTGCTGTTTTCTGAACACAGGCAACTCCATTGAACTCGGTTGAACCTCAATGTAACGATCCTCAGTTTAATGAAATTCATGAAATTATGCCTTCTGTTTCCCTTTCTCTGCCCCATTGAAAGCCATGTCCTTGTTTTTTTTTTGTTTTTGTTTTGTTTTGTTTTTTCACAAAACGAATTAATTTTGTACAGCACTTTTGACTTAACGAAGTCTTTGTGCATCTCGTGCACATACCAGGAGCCCCCTAGACAAGGTGAAAGTGTAAACTTCAGCAGAGACATCTCAAGATTTGCGTGCATCCTTTTGTGCACAAATGTTGCTGGTGGGCTTAGCACAGCAGATATACCACTGTGCCATCGGTCATGTACGTATGAAACCCCTGGTGGGTGCGCTCCACCACCAGCCTATTATGTAGTGCGGCATAGCCCGCCGCTTGTTATCGGTGCAGACATTGCTTGGTTTTCGGTTTCTGCATGAGTGCAGTTGCTGAAGTATGTTGGCTTAACTTGCTAGCTCTTGTTGGAATCTTACAGTCGGGTGGTTTAAGAATGCGGCATTTGCATTTTGTTGGAGCCCATTCTGAAACGTAGTTGTCTAGATGGAGGTGAGCAAGTAGGATCAACTGGGACCTGATTTGCTCCCCAGATTGTGAGTCTTATTAAAAAGCAGTGTCTTGGCGTGATGTGAATTTGTGAATGTTTGGTGCCTGAAGACCCCTTTTCCCACGGTGCCTGAGTGTTTGCGCCTGCTCTGTGCAGATTCGCACCATTGCCATCATTGCTGAGGGCATACCTGAGAACATGACACGCAAGATGATCAAGGCAGCTCACAGCAAAGGCGTCAACATCATTGGCCCAGCAACGGTGAGTGACTGGCAAACTTGCTAAACATTATACCAGTTTGTTTGTGGTATAGCACTTGCCAGTTAACCAAGTTAACTTGGTGTTCTAAGACTGGGCACCTTACTTTGTTTGTATGGCGTTGTCTTTGTTGTGCATGCCCCCTCCATTTGTGATGTGTCGGCCGCAATTTCACAAATGTCACTGCTGTTAAAAAGCTGCTAATGTGTGCAGTTCTAATGTGTGCTATTTGCAAAGTCTATTGCATAAAAATATGTGGCAACTGATGTTGTTAGGCTTTAGGCTTGCAGTGTTGAAGACCTTGTTCAGGCAGGGAAAGGTGGGTTGGCAAAGCTAAAATAGGGTTTTTGATACGGACAGTTTCAGCCTTGCTGTCTGAGGCATAAGCCTGCAATTGATGCAATGGCTCTCTTGTGTCTTGCTGCTAGTTGAGAGAGGCTTTGTGGTCTTGCCCCTTACTACTATTTTGCTGTAATGTGGCAGAGATTTAGTCTCCTCCGGTTTCAGAGGGAGTGCTTTCATCAAAGCCTTGTAAACAAGTTGACTTGCATGAGCTGAGCAAGTATATTTTGTTTCTGGGCTAGTTGCTGCATATTTGTGGTCAGTTAGAGGCCTTTACCATGCAGTGGGCATAGTCAGGCTAATGATGATGATGACAGAGCTCAGGGATGACACATGGAACAAGCCGGTTCCTTGCAGGAGCGCTTTGCTTCCTATGTCTCCGTTTGCGTGCTTGCGTTGTGTTGTGGTAAATTATTACCCAGTAAGCTGCGCGTGTTGGCCTAGGAAGCAGCTGGCTGCAGCAAGATTAGTCAAACCTCAGTATATCAATATTACAATTTCTTGGCTATATCGAACTCATTCAAAACTCATGTCAGTTGTCACTGAGGGGGTGAAAGGGGCAGTAGCTTTCGTGCTGCCTTAACATTCATTTTTGGCGTGATGCTGCTGTCATTCGGCGAAGGCACTGTAGCTGGCATGCTGCTGATGTGTGCTGTTGACGCTAGTACAGTAAAGTACAGTAAAAGCTTGTTAATTCGAACTATCTTAATTTGAACATACGGTCAATTCGAACTGACGCCTGGGTCCAGGCGCAACCCTGCGTATTTCAGTGGGGGGAAGAACTCCCGATAATTCAAATAATTTGGCATCCCCAACAGTTAATTCTAACTAGGGGCCCCTGGCTGACACCACCCCTCATGGATAGAAGTTGGCCTATAGCAAGTACAACATGCTGCAAATTTACTGGAGATGTAAAACAGTGGAAAAGAAAAAAAAAAAGCACCACGTGGTGTACACAAGGCAGTTCGGCCAGTTTGGTGATTCGGCCACCGCAGTCATGCTTTGGTGCCGCTAGCTACGTGGACAGCAGTGTGGAGACATTGGAACCCTCGAGTGACGCCAGTATATAATTTGGGCTGCGTGCTGTCGGCAGACGCCGCAGGGCTCGCGTGCAGTGAGAACAGCAGACAGTGTTGGAGTCTGTGCAGAAGAAACAAGCAAATGCCCATCACTGATTTCTTTTAGTTTTGACCACTCTTCCCTGTAAATAAACATGTTTTGAAGCATGAGTACCGCCGTATATTCCTGCACTAAAGCTCGCTGCTCACGCGAATGCATTCTAGTACTTGTTTCTGGCGTATAACTGGCTGATCAACTTATTTAATTTGCCGTTAGGACCGCATGACTTTAATTCTGAGAATCGCCCACCACAACATCTAGTAATGCCTAGCTCGTGATAATGAGTCTAGATGTGACTGCTTCAGGTGCCCGCAGAGCTGGGCCCATTCGATAATTCAGACGTTTTTCCGAACCCCTGCGATTTCGAATTAATGAGCTTTTAAAAACCGTAACTGGGAAACCTGCGTAATATTAATCGTTTGTTGCTTGCAGTTTTATTTTTTTTTTTTACTTCTAGCAAGGGCAGCGTGTTTCTCCAGAATTTGCGGAGGCAGTTTGCAAGGCTTTGTGGTGCTCATGCCTTGCAAAGGTTCTCTGCCTGAGCAGCTGTCTGCCAAAGGGTAGCAGCAGCGGAGAGGGAGGGAGAGCAAAGCGGGGGCATTGCGTGTGCAGTTCGGTGCCATTTTCGTGGCAGCCGCTTTAAACTTGCTTACACAATAACTGTCGGTTGGGATGGACCTAGAAAAGACATTAAGCGGCAGCAGGCGACGCGGCAAACGGGGATGACAGCGAACTCACACAACTATCTCTCTTCCTGCACTGCCTATGCGGCATAGTTTTGTTTTCATGCCTTTGGTCGTTCGCGCTTGTGCCACGGCGACAATGGAACTGCACTAACACCCGTAACAAGGCTCTCGTCGCCCTTATATATGCTCGGCCTCCAGTGCGACATGCTGGAAGCCACCACTGGAGTTTAAATTCCTCTTTGAAATTTAAACTCCATTGTTTAAATTGCCATTCCGAGCGTGCTAAGCATATGCTGTCAAAATTCTGACCTGCGACTTTTTTTTTTTTTTTTGATATTGCAGTTCACCATATGGAAACAAATACACACCCCCTCCTTATGTAATGCTTTCAGGTGTTTAAGGAACCAATGAATGAATTGAACCACCATTGAGAAGTGGCATTTGCGACGTAACAGGCCAAATGTATTGCATAGGTATTTAGAAGAACGTCCAATTTGGGCTAGATGGTGCATTATGTGAGACAGAAATGGTAATAGTAGCGCTACAGCAAGACGTACACAAGAAAGACTGACACAGGACAGCGCATGTCCTGTGTCAGTGTTTCTCGTGTACGTCTTGCTGTAGCGCTATTACCATTTCTGCATAGGTATTGCATAGGTTTCTGAGAAAGCTTGGACGGGATTGGCTAACAAGAATGTAGGAGCTGGTAAAATGCAGCATCCGGGAACATAGCTGCAGAGTTCTACTGTGCCGGAATATTGTGTATTTTATGATCTTTCAGGTGTTGACTGTCACGAGGCTTGACTGTATCACAGTGGTGTATCGATTGCCATGAGGACAGGCAGAGGTTTAGCTGAATGAAAACTGCGGTGGCTCAGTGGTTACGGCGCTCGGCTGCTGACCCGAAAGACGTGGGTTCGATCCCGGCCGTGGTGGCTGAATTTCTTGAAGGCGAAATTCTAGAGGCCCGTGTGCTGTGCGATGTCAGTGCACGTTAAAGAACCCCAGATGGTCGAAATTTCCGGAGTCCTTCACTACGGCGTCTCTCATAGCCTTAGTCGCTTTGGGACGTTAAACCCCAATAAACTAAACTAAACGAAAACTGCACTAAAATTGGTGGCATCAGGGTACGGCATGCTTTGGCTATGTTCACTGGTGCCGTTGGGCAGTCATGTCCCTCGGCGGAGGTGACATGCTGGGAAGGCCTCTGTATGCCAGCATTTGGTTCAGGGGGACTCCTCTTGCAGGTGGGCGGCATCAAGCCAGGCTGCTTCAAGATCGGCAACACTGGGGGCATGATGGACAACATCCTGGCCTCCAAGCTGTACCGGCCCGGAAAGTGAGTGCCGCGCTTGGACTGTAGTACGTCGTAAAGGGAGCAAGGCTTTTCACCTGGTCCTTTAGGGGGGGACATGGCTTCTGGAATTTTTTTTTTAGCATAGTAAAAATGATTTTATGACTGCTCTCACAAAAAATTTCACTGTTATGTGTGAAGGAAATATTTTTCTTATATATATACTTTCTGCTGAATCTTGTGAAAAGGCTGCAGAAGGCTGGTACAACATTCATTGTGTTGCTACTGCTGTGCTACGGGTCGATGCGTTTTTCTTGATTGCGAAGCACAAGTGTTGGCTAAGAGTTTTTGCGATGCAATGTCCATTGGCGGATACAATTTTCAAAAAGTCACGTTTCTGGCCACTTTTTTTAATATCAGAGCTGTGCCCCTGTTAAGGTTGGACTGAGAGGCCCATCTGAGGTATGCTGGTAATGCTGCTGTGTTGGGAATTTGTTATCAAGGAAGAGTTGCAATTAAAGCAGGTGGAATTGTCTGCACCACTGATGTTATTCAATGTGGGTTCACTGTGTTTTCACTGTGTTTTCACTGTGTTTTCACTGTGTTTTCACTGTGTTTTCACTGTGGGTTCACTGTGGGTTTAATGTGATTCAATGAAGAGGACTGAGCAGATCTGTTTGCTAGCCCTTTGTGGAGTGAGGCTATCCTATGCTGGGAGAGAGGGCTGTGTGTACAAATGGCTGACTGAATGGGAGAAGATAACCCAGGATCATGCACCATGATCTCCATGACCATGGTGTCATGATCTCCATGACTCTGATCTTTTGATTATTTCATGATCTGCCACCGCGGTGGCTCAGTGGTTATGGTGCTTGGCTGCTGACCCAAAAGACGCGGGTTCAATTCTTGCCGCAGTGGCTGAATTTCGATGGAGGCGAAATGCTAGAGGCCCGTGTACTGTGCGATGCCAGTGCACGTTAAAGAACCCCAGGTGGTCGAAATTTCCGGAGCCCTCCACTACGGCGTCTCTCATAGCCTTAGTCGCTTTGGGACGTTAAACCCCATAAACCAAACCTTTTCATGATCTCTTTGCTACTGAGTGTGAGGTCTTGGGTCTGAGTATGAACATTTTGGTGCATATGGAAGGACCCCAGGTAGTAGAAATTAAAGCAACTCCACTATCACGTGGCTCGTGCAGCTTTGGCATGTGAGAAGTCATTGTCAGGCCAAAGTCGGGTCGTGTCGTGAAGCAGCCTTGACTGTGTGCTCCGCTTAAATGGGGCCGAGTTGATTGAATGCCTGCTCCCAAACGTGTTTATTTCATGGTGTCCCTCTGATGCCTCGTCGCCTCCCGTTTAGCAGATGCTTGACATTCTTGCAATTCCTCCTTTCGAGGAGACCAGAGTCTTAGAAGGTAGCACCAGCTCCAGTTTCTGCACCACTGCTGCCAGTGTACCTTTGACGAACTTCATTTTTTTTTTTAATACAAAAACAAAACCCAAATTTGCGTTTCGCCTCCATCGAAACGCAAGAGGCGCCTGTGTGCTGTGCGTTCAAGATCCCCAGGTGGTCGAAATTTTTCTGCAGACCTCCACTACACACTACGGCACCTCTTTCTCTTTCTTCTTTCACTCCCACCTTCCTGCCTTCCCATCCGCCCAGATATGTGTGACAGACACTGCGCTATTTCCTTTCCTCAAAAACTGATTTGACCTATACGGCTTGTGGGCAGATCAGCATGAGGGATGCTGGTCACATTTGAAAGCTCTGCATAAGGTGGTGGTGCATTTTTCTTGGTGCCATCTACTGCAGATTCCAGCTGTCACCGGGGGGGAAAAGAAATGTTTTCTTTTTTTCTGGCCAGCACACCTGTTTCTGTTTTTGCATCCCTGTGACAGTCTGCCCCTTGTGTTGCAGTGTGGCGTACGTGTCCCGGTCGGGTGGCATGTCCAACGAGCTGAACAACATCATCTCGAGGGCCACCAACGGAGTGTACGAGGGGGTGGCCATCGGGGGTGACCGCTACCCGGGCACCACCTTTATGGACCACCTGGTGCGGTACCACGACGACCCCCAGGTCAAGATGCTGGTGCTGCTCGGAGAGGTGAGGGTCGAAGGCATACCTGTGACCTCCCGGTCTGCCTTGCTGTAAAGAAGCGGAATTGGAAAGAGTGGGCTTGGGCAGGGCATGTAATGCGAAGGCAAGATAACTGCTGGTAAAGGGACGCATAGCAGGGGGCGGCCGAAAGTCAGGTGGGGGGATGAGATTACGAAGTTTGCGGGGATATGGTGGCCGCAACTGGCAAAGGACAGGGTTCACTGGAGAGACATGGGAGGGGCCTTTGCCCTGCAGTGGGCGTAGTCAGGCTGGTGGTGATGAAAGCTGCTTGAGGGATACACATGATTTTTATGACAAGCATGACTGGGCATGGGCTTGGTGGGTTGTTTTGCCAGTAAAAATTTCACCACATTTCAGCTGGCTCGGGGGGCTGAGGCTAATTTTCACGTAGTCATCCCACAGGGACTTTCTTCTTTTTTTGAGCTTTCTTCTTTTGTTGAGCTGAGGTGCGGTGAACTGGGCAGATGAGACCAATCTTCAGACGTTCTGAGTGGCTGAGAATGAGGTTTCTTCCTGGCCCTGCCTGTGTGTACCTGGCGGTGTTTTCAGTGTGCCCCCAAGTAGTCGGGTGCTAAAAGGGGGTTCTTCTCCCTGCTGCAGGTGGGCGGTGTCGAGGAGTACGAGGTGTGCGAGGCCCTCCAGTCGGGCCGGCTGAGCAAGCCCCTGGTGGCCTGGTGCATTGGCACGTGTGCCTCCATGTTCTCCTCGGAGGTGCAGTTTGGCCACGCGGGTGCCTGCGCCAACTCCAGTCGGGAGACCGCTTCGGCCAAGAACGAGGCCCTGGCCAAGGCTGGCGCACACGTGCCACCCACCTTCGACGCCCTGGGCGACACCATCAAGTGAGTGGGCACTGCAGAACAGAGGCTTCGTCTGCCTCGTCAACACTGGGACTTCTCTGCTGGCTTGCATGATAGGCCAGTGCCAACTTGTATGTCTTATACAAGATTAGCTGCGCTTGGTCACGTCAAAGGTGGCCAGGAAACAGGAGTATGTAAATTAAACCTGGATGTAGCGAACTCCTCGATATGCGGGCAGTCCACGCCCAAAAAGTAGTTTGCGATGCAACCAAAATAAATGCAGGCATATTGTGTTTTAACAGGTATCAAGTACTTTGACTGGCACTCTCTTGCATTTTGTTTCACCTCTTGCCACCACAATTTCGTCCTGCGATGCATCAAGACTTCGATCGGTATGTGGCAGTATGGTATGAAGCTGGCAGGGCAAATCGTTTGACTGAATTCGCGCCTAAAATGTTGTTCACACTCGGTGAACACTGAGCGCCTCACAGCTTCAACCATGATTCCCAATGCTAGCACTTCATTTTATCCAGCTCTGTTTTTGTCCAAACACCCGCCAAAGCTTCGAGAGGAACGAATGATACGTGGCAGAGTAATATGTACATATATGGTTTTGTGGGCTTGCTACTTCCACAGCATCACAGTGTTGACTGCTGTGTATGAAATGGTGTATACGCGTGCAGTGCTGTTTGCAAACGTGTGGAACCAGCCAGCCTGCTGCTGTGTTCAAGCAAGCTTAAAAATAAGGCAGCCGCTCTGAGTACATGGTGTGTTGCACTTAGCTGGACCTGTTCACTGCAATAGGGGTATATGTGTGGGGATGAGGAGTTGGATCAAAAGTAGGTGCAGTGAAGCCATGGCAGACTTTGTTGAGGGATGGGTGCCTGAGGGAATGCTGTGAATGGAGGCTAGAACACTGTCATATAGAGATGGTGAGGTTTTTGATGAGCTGGTCACTGTTTTTTTTTACTGCAGGTAAGTGTAGTAGAGGGAGAGTGGTAGCTTGTGCAGTGGTTAACCCACTGGCGGTGTGCAGTGCAAGAATAAGACCACTGAGTTATACCCGTGCCACACGCGCACAAGAAATGGCACTAAATGCTTAAGGCCTTAAGTTTGTTAATGCCATTATTTCCGGAGTTGGTGCTACACGTCCACATTTAATGCCATTATCGGGAGTGACGATGGCGATAACGCTTGCAAGGTAGTCAAAAGTTTCATCTGAATATAAACATTCTTAATGAGCACAATATATCGGGAATGTTGTTCAAATGTAATGTAAAAACGATTTTCCGGAAAATACGGCTGTTCCTGCTTTACAAGTCGAAAAAGTAGGCATAAACTCGCATGTCAGCACAAAAGTCGAAAGTACCTGTCAATAAGGGTGTTTAAAATGGCGCTCTTTGCATCGAAAATGCGGTATAGATGCGTCATCTGACTGAAAGTTAAGAATTAACCATTTCCTACTGGTTAGGTAGTTGTTACTAACAAAGCTGCATGCTTTTCTGCATGTGGAATGGGAACGAGAGTACACGTTGCACGGGCGAATGAGTTGTGGCGAACTCAGTAGGTCGCGAATGGCAGTAAGGCCATTAAATTTATGCGTGTGGCACCGCACGAATGCCATTAAAACTTAAGGCAGTAAGCACTTAATGGCATTAAGTCTGTCCGTGTGGCACGGGTATTAGGTACTTGATTCGTGGAATGTGTTGGAGTTTCAGGATTCCAAGTTTTTTTCATTGACAGATGTTGGCAAATTTCGACCTTGATTCTGTTTGTCCTGCCCTTTCGTAATGCAGCCTTTAAGGGGCTTGATCTGGGTGCAGAAGCATAAGACTGAAAAGCTGCATTCTAATTCAAGAACTGGGGCTTGCTGAGTAGCGCTCGTCTACCGAGCCGGAGTACCCGGGTTCGAACCCGATTGCGGCGGCCGCGTTTCAATGGAGGCAGAACACAAAAGGCGCCCGTGTGCTGTGCGATGTCAGTGCACGTTAAAAGTATTCCGGAGCGCTCCACTGTGGCACCTCTTTCATAATCCCTTCCCTTACAGCGCGGTTCAGGTGTCCACCAAGATATCTGAGGCAGATACTGCGCCGTTTCCTTTCCTGAAAACCAGTTTTATTTATATTTGCTGAGCAGGAGTGGCGGGACATGCTTTGTGCATTTCGTAGCAAACAGTTCCACTTGTGGGTGATGCCGAGTGAAGTGGGTGCAGTGGAGACCTTTCCATCCTCGTGCAGGACTGTGTACGACGAGCTGGTGGGAGCCGGCGTGATTGTGCCCATGCCAGAGGTGCCTCCTCCAACGGTGCCCATGGACTACAACTGGGCACGGGTCAGTACGCTCATTTCACTCTTCAACTGTGGCAGTGCACTTTCTGGGGCGCTGCAACTTGACAAAGAGCCTTTTTTAAACACTCGAAAGGGCCCATGTTGATGCACTCTATGGAAGCTACTGGTTGTCTGATAGTTACCCTACAAGATTGACAATGTGCTGCTTTTTTCATGCAGTTCATTTCATGCTTGCACCTACTCTCAACAATAGTACAGGCTGATTTGTATTTTTGCATGGCCATCTTGAAAAGATGACGTCCAAAAATGGCACAAATTAGAAACCACATGGGCGCAATGTGCCGACTCACGAAGAATATCAACCTTGCCATTTGCGTGGCTCCATTAGATTGAATTTTATTTATTCGAACATGTTTTCGGTTTCCCTTGAAGTTTTAATTAGAGGTTCCAGTGTACACGTTATACGGCGGCCTGGGCATTGGCAGCGATTGCGATGAAGTCAGCTGCAATGCGTCCAAAATTTCAGGCACTCTTATACACTGGCTCCATAGGCCATGTCGCGGTGCCCCGAAAAAGTCCAAATAACGAAGCATGTCTATAAAACCAGGGGTCCGAATTTTCAGTCGTTGTCTGTATAGCCACCTAAGACATGAGATGTGACACAACAGATTAGGGCAGGTCCGCAGCTGTGCCTGCATAGTAATGGGCAACTTGGATTAATTCATCTTGCTTGTCCTTCCATACCTCATCTCAGGCAACTGCAGGACACTGATTCATGATAGAGAAAAGAGCTTTGTTAAAATTTTTGCTAAATTTGCGAGCAACATTCAAGCAAAGTTCGTTGAAAATAGCAGCGCTTTTGTTTTAAAACTCTGGTAGCTAGAAAAAATAAATTGCCATTCCAGTTATACATGACTGAGACCCTGGGCCTAGCAGTACTAAATGCAGCTGATCCTGCAAAATTAACTGCAGAGTGTCTCTCAGGAATGCCACCGCATTTGTCCATAAGTTCAGATAGACAAACGAGTAAATTTGTTAGAAAAATCTTTGCACGGTGAAAGTGTGGTAAGCACTGAATGGAAAAACACTGTTCACAAACTCTTTCTGACTCCCTGTAAAACCGGTAGTAAGATGCCGCTGTTGTGCATGCCTGCAGGAACTGGGCCTGATTCGCAAGCCGGCGTCCTTCATGACGAGCATCTGCGATGAGCGGGGCCAGGAGCTGCTGTACGCGGGCATCCCCATCACCACGGTGATTGAGAAGGAGCTGGGCATTGGGGGGGTCCTCAGCCTGCTGTGGTTCCAGCGGCGGCTGCCCCAGTACGCCTGCAAGTTCCTCGAGATGGTGCTCATGGTGACAGCCGACCACGGGCCGGCCGTCTCCGGTGCCCACAACACCATCGTGTGCGCCCGCGCTGGCAAGGACCTCATCTCCTCCCTCGTCTCGGGACTGCTGACCATTGTGAGCCCCCTTCCTTCCTTCCTTCTTCCTGCTGCGATGGATGCTATGGGACTCGCTTTAAACCGCCTGCATGCCAGGCTTGTAGGGAGGCAGCCGTCCCCTGGGTTCTGTTTCCACTGACAGCACTTAAAGGGGCACATGGGGACCAAATTGCGGAAATCTCAAAAAATTTGATTTTAGGAAATCGGAAACTTCAGAATCGGCAGGTCCCTTCGATTATATCCCATAATATTTTGCCCGGAAACAGCCCAGAAGCGACTTTCAAAAATGTTTGTGACCGTGGGTACTGAGGGCTGTGGCCTGTAGCCATATCATTGCGCTTTGGTGGATGCTAATGAGTAATTACCGTATTTACCCAATTCTAACGCGCACCTTTTTTCGGGGAAAATATGTCTCAAAATCGCATGCGCGTTGGATTCAAGTGCAAACCGAAACGTCCCCATAGCTGCCCATTGTCATCGCCATTATACGATGTGGGTGCTCGCTAACTGCTGGCAAACATGGGAGCACGTTTGCTCGTCGTTTTTTGCGTCGCAAGAGCCATTTTCAACCGGTGTGGCGCTTGTCATTGGTCGCGTGTCGCGTGCTCAGCGACCACGTTCACGGCGACGGTATCCCGTGCACTGCCGCGGGCGGACGCCTCATCACTGCCGTTGCACGATCGAGATACGCGGCACGAAAAATGTGTTGATGAAACAACGGTTGTCAGAAACGCGTCTCCAAAAACGATGAGAGTCCTTTCCGTTTTGCGGCCGATTCTCTGAGAGAGAGATAACATCGTCCGCAGGCGGGGCACGCCGCGTCGCTGAGGAGGTCGTGCATCATGCCGATCTCACAGATAACAGCGCTTCCGCGCTCGTTTTTACGCTTGTCTTGGCCGTCGAAGATCTCTATCTTTCGCTGAGATGCACTGACGAAGTCATGGATGCTCCGCAAGAAGCTTGGAGGATCCAAATGGTGCATCTCCGTTGCCGCAGTTACGCGTAGCAGCAGACGAACCTCCCGTCACCGGAGCTCTCCGCTTGCGCTTGGGGCGTCTTCCTCTATACTGACGCTTTGTCAGGAACTTGCGTGAACGAAAATCTCGTTTCTCAGTCACATCCATAGCGGAGAAAGGAGAAAAACCCGGGCAGAAGCGTTGGTTCACGTCTTGGTGGCGGCAGAACGAAGAAAGAGCGTCTGCGTCCGTCCGTGCGGTGGGATGCTCGTAGCCAATGGAAGGGCTCCGATCGCACCACGTGATTTGAAGGGCCAGTCGCGACGCTCGACTCGGGCGGGAAACAATCTTTTTTTTTCGTATTTTTATCAAGATTGCACCGCTGCCGAAGTGGCTTCTGGTAGAAGATGGGTAGGCCTACTTCCCCGCGAAAATTCAAGAGCGGGCGACGCCGTGGAGCGAAATGCCGCGTTCACGAAATTCGGTCAAATTCGCACTTTCGCGAGCCACCGCGGGTGCTTTAATTGCATTTTTTACTACCTTCCCCTTGATTATCGGCTTTGATTTTTTTGTATATAAAAGAAGAGGCTTGGGGGAATACAAAACGCAAGAAAATACAAAATCGACTTTATCGAAAAAATAGCGGTTTTTTCACCCGCATCTCTCAAAATATTAAAACGGTTGCAAATTATTTTCATTCGTGGAAGTCACATGCACGTTAGAAGCGGGGCTCGTAGTTTTTTTTTTTTTTTTCATTCGGGCGCATATTGGCGCGCGTTAGAATCGGGGCTTTAATTTTTTTTTTTTTTTTTTGGTGCGTAAATTGGGTGCGCGTTGGAATCGGGGGCGCGTTGGAATTGGGTAAATACGGTACTCCCTTATTATAAATCTGCTCCACATTGGCTGATTCCCCTTGATGTTTCTACTTCATGTTGTACCCCTGACCTATCGGCTGTCCTGTTACGTCAGTTCAGTCTTGGCATTAATTGAATCCGTATTTTAATCACTTTTTTGAGTAATTTGTAATATGGCTTCCTGGTTGCAATTTAGTAATGCTATGAATTACTTACAAAAGTCATTATTTCTGTATTTACAAAAGTGATTATACTTACAAAATTGCTTCCATTAAAAAATGCACTGCTTCTGTTTTTTCCTGGCAAAACTTCGGCCTCTTGTGCGTCTGGTCGGATGCCTCGAAACCAGGAACAATGCACGGCATTAACGCGCCAGCATCGAGCCTCTGTGCAATCGGTGGGTTTGATGTGCAGGGTGACCGATTTGGGGGTGCCCTGGACGCGGCCGCCCGGCAGTTCAGTGAGGCCTACGACAGCCGCCAGATCCCCATGGAGTTTGTGAACAGCATGCGCAAGAAGGGCATCCTCATCATGGGCATCGGCCACCGGGTCAAGTCGGTGAGTGGGGAGAGCTCCCCCCCTTCCTTGTACTTCCTGTAGACTTCCTGTGGACTTCCTGTTGATTTCCTTACGTCTCTACAGATAAGTCTACTACAGTGTGTGGCCATAAATTTGATTGTCTGTACACTGTCTATAGGATTTGTAGTGTGTATAGGCTAGTCTATAGAAAGTCTGTAGACTTTTTCTAGTCGATAGAAATTTTAATAAGGGTCGTCCTCTGCTTGGTGTGCGCTGGGCAGACCCCCACCTTCACAATGCATGAATGGGGGCAGCTGATGGAATGAAGCCACAGTGCAACAGTTGTCACGGGTGACAATAGAGGGTCTGCTTATAGTAATTTTCAGTTTCCATCGTGTGGACTGTGTGGGCAGCAAGTTGAATGTTATAACTAGGGCCCGGAAATTTAGGCATTTGCCTAAACATGCCTATAAACGCCTAAACTGGAGATTTTTGCACTTGCCTCCCTTTCTGTCATTTTTTAGCAAATGCTACCTATTTAACTGCATTTTTTGCCTATAAATGCCTAAATCTGGCACTTTGGTCCTCGGTGCCGTTTTTCCATTTTGAGACATGTGTCTAAGTACTATGGTGAAATGCGCGCGCCGATGCACGCACAAAAGGCGCGGGTCTCGCTGAACGCTTTTCTCGAATAGTAACTTGAACGTAGTGTAACGAACTGTTTATCTCGAAGTGTAGCAAGAGACGAGTTTGGAAAGAGACCTGACATACATTAGTGCAAACTTCTCAAAATGGACGGAAAGGATGACAAAGTTGGAAAAGGCTGGACTCTCAATAGACGAATCTTTGAAGGTAGTGGCAGAAGTACCAGCAGCAGGAAAGGGTGCTACTGCTTCTACGAAGATGCAACATTTGGTAGAAAAAAATAGATGCCTGGAAACAATTTCCCAAATCGGAGACTTTCTACGCGGAGACGATACGGCCATATCACCTGAAGGCCTAAGCCTTCATCAACTCTCATGTTCTAGGTTCGCGCCACTAACTTAATGTGATGTCAAAAGAAGCCTTTTAAAGTACAAAGCTATGCTTAGAGAAAACCGAAGGAGCTTCAAGTTCGAAAACCTGACAATGCGCTTTATTGCTTCGGTTGAGGACTGCGTACGCTCCGTGCTTGACTTACAAATCTTGTACACATGAATAGAGAGTATTATTCAAAGTGCCTATTTTTGCTTTATAGTGCCTATTTCAATATTTTTTAGAGCCTAGATGCCTGCCTATTTCGGGGTTCTTTAGTGCCTAAATTTTCGGGCCCTAGTTATAACTAAAAGCAGCTTTAAGTGCACTTGCTGGCTTATGTACCACGGTCAAAGGAATGAAAAAGAAGGGGGGTAGAAAGTGAGTTGTGCTTTTCCTGTGGCTGCTGATGATGTGATCTTACCTTGTAATCTTTCTGTATTTTGGATTTTATAAGCCGAAAAACTTCCATTCGCACTGTGGCCAACTCCTGTAACCCTGTGTTATGGCAGGTGATCAGTTCTTGTAGAATGTTTGGGACGTGCATCCTATTGTTTATATATCGGGATGCTAGTGAATGCAGTTGAGGGACTGCTCTGTGTGGTGCAGATAAACAACCCGGACATGCGAGTGAAGATTCTGAAGGACTACGTGAAGCGGCACTTCCCAGCGACACCCGTGCTTGACTACGCGCTGGAGGTTGAGAAGATCACCACCTCCAAGGTCAGTGGGTCCTTTAATTAAAGGGACCCTGGACCCTGTGATGCTGTGGTCGACAGTGTGCAGTGCTCTTTGTCCCCCTGCCCTGCTGACAAATTTCATGCTGTTGGGGTTTCTTAATGAGACTGGCATTTGTGTATTGGAAGGTTCACTTTTGGCTGCAGAAATGAGATTCTTTCTCGAGAGAAAAAAATAGTAATGGCAAAGAACAGAGAAATACGTGGGGAGAAGGTGATTGCATGATGCAGTGATTATTAGATCCGTGCTGCATGAGCCTGCACAGGCTTGCTAGCCTGTTGCGCATACTTGGCGTAGCATTCCGTTGAGGGTAATTGAGGGTAATGCGTGCCCCATCTGTTATTGTGATTTTTCATGTTAAGTCTTTTTTTTACATTTTTGCAATGGTGGAACCATTAATGATGAAATCCTGGAAGCTGATAGCTTTTCCGCAACACTTTAGACACCTGGGCATTACAGAACTACTGGTTCCTTCTTGTGCAAAGAACCCCAGGTGGTCGAAATTTCCAGAGCCCTTCACTGCGGTGTCCCTCATAGCCTTAGTCACTTTGGGACGTTAAACCTCCATAAATCAAACCAAATCAAACCAAATCGTTCTTGGGCAAAGTGGGGAGTACTAACAGGAAGGAATGGGAAAAGACTGCTGTAGCAAAACAGAGTTAAGCGAATTGGTGTGGATACATTTTCGTCCGGATACTTTCTCTGGGACCATGTACTAGCACTATTGTTTCTCATAGAAGGTTCTCCTCACTAATGTGCTGTCCGTGTTTTTAGTCTCTGTGAGTGGCTGATGCAGTGCAGTGATGCAGGAAAGCTCATCTACAAAAGAGGCAGTGGAGAGGTGTGTTGTTAGGGCCCCTTGGTAACACACATTGCAAAACTGTGCTTCAAAACCGTGGTTATTACCCTGTGGCCACTTTGTGGAGGTTTACAGAAAGGGGCGCTGCGTATGGGATGGGCTGTCACCCAGTGATGGCACCCATCATGACGGTCCTGTGTGGCATGACAGTCTGCTAACCTCAGTTTTGACCCACTTGGACTGCAGGCTCAATATAGATGCACTGTGTCATCATCATCATCATCAGCCTGACCACACCCACTGCAGGGCAAAGGCCTCTCCCATGTCTCTCCAGTTAACCCTGTCCTTCACCAGTTGTGGCCGCCGTATCCCCGCAAACTTTTTAATCTCATCCACCCACCTAACTTTCTGCCGCCCCGTGCTACACTTACCTTCTCTTGGAATCCACTCCGTTGCCCGTAAGGACCAGCAGTTATCTTGCCTTCGCATTACATGCCCTGCCCAAGCCCATTTCTTCCTCTTGATTTCGACTAGGATGTCATTAACCCTCGTTTGTTCCCTCACCCACTCCACCCGCTTCCTATCTCTTAACGTTACACCTATAATTTTTCTTTCCATAGCTTGCTGCATTGTCCTTAACCGTGTATGGTTTCACAACTGTTGTGATGCAAGAAGACCTGCCATCTCGTTGCTCACACTTTGGGCATGGCGGTTTCAGAAGCCCAACCTGATCCTCAACGTGGACGGTCTGATTGGTGTGGCGGTGGTGGACCTCCTGCGGAGCAGTGGCTGCTTCACACCCGAGGAGGCCCAGGACTACATCGAGATGGGTGCCCTCAACGGGCTCTTCGTCCTCGGCCGCACCATTGGCTTCATTGGTATGCACCCTTCTTGCTTCGCAGTACAGTTGAACCTCATTATAATGTTGTAGTACTTTTTGGAAAAAACTTCGTTGCATCAAAGTTTTGTCTTTCACTAGCACAGTTGATATCGCACATTTATAAAACCTTCCCGTTCTGCTTTATTATGCTCACGTGTGTTTGTGAAGGTATTACAAGCAATTTTAGACGAAACAGAGCAAAATGAGTGGCGAGAATAGTTCAGTAAAGCTTCATTATCTCGAACTGTCATATCTCAAAATATTGGCTTAGCCGAAATCTTCTGCAGAGCTGAGCCTCTCCCCATGGCACCGTGTGTTTATATTACCATTTACCTTGAAGCATCTCCTCAACGAATTGTGGAGACCTCAGAATGTTGACTGATAGCTAGAGGTACAGTATAATCTCGTTACTACGAACCTCACATTAACGAATTTTTCATATTTACGAGCTTTTTCAAAATCCCTGCCAAAATATCTATATTTTCAATGTAAAAATATTTCACTACTACGAATTTCAAAATACCGAACATTTCAGAATAACGAGCATAATTTATTTGCCCACCTATTATAAATGCACCTCATTATTACGAACTTACCCCGGAGAAGTGAGCCGACTCCCCGAGAGGCACACGCTAACTCTGCTAATCGCCAAGGGCAGGCATCCGATACAATCCAGTCCAATCCGAAGCCGCCTCGCAACCGGAAGTTGGCTCGTCTCTCCTCCTCCGTTTTTTTTTTCTCCCACGGTGTGCCACGGCCGGTCTCGACGCGTGCGCTCTCTCCTCTCTCCTCAAGAGAGAGCGAGAGAGAGAGAGAGCGCGCGCGTCGAGACCGGCCGTGGGTGTGCATGTGACTAGACTATGATGTAAAAAATAGCGCACAGGGAACACACGGGACGGAAAGTAAACTGCGTCGTTTACTTTCCGTCCCGTGTGTTTTCTGTGCGCTATTTTTTACATCATGAACGTTATCCAACTTGCCCAACTTTCCGCTTTGCTGACTAGACTACCTCCGCGCTTTTCTTTTTTTGTGTGCGGCCGCCGCGAACGCGAGGCCTAGTCGTTTCTTGCCGCTGCGTGTTGGCTGTGCTGGCGATGAATTCTGCGGGCGCCAGCGTCAAGATGAAGCGACGGCAGTTCACGCTTAAGGAAACACATCGTTTCGGAAGCGCCTAGTGCAGCGCTGTTAAACCTTCGGCTCGGACTCCCGACAGCCATAAATGTCCGCCAGGCTGCCGAAATGGTAACTGGGGTGTGGTGGAACGTAAAGGCCTCGACCATCAACAACTGCTGGAGGAAAGCTGGCCTAGTGAAATCGCCGCTTCACACAGAAGACTGCGATGACGCTGATAGCACGGATGACGACAGCGCAAAAGATGTGCGGACTGAAGTCACTGCGAAACTCTCTGTAGACTCTTCTGTAACTTTTGCCGACTACGCCGAGTCGGAAAATGCTGCCCCTGAATGTAGAAGACATCGTGAGCAGCGTTCGCGAGTATGGAGAGCGCGGCGAAGAAAATGAACTGGACGACGATGCCGACTCGCCGCCTGCAGACCAAGCGGCCGAACCTGTGTCTAGCGCGGAGGTTCTTGCATCCATAGGCAAACTTCGCACATTCATCGGACGTTGTAGCGATGTGCCTGATTCTGTGCTCCAAAAAGTTGACGTTGAAGAGTTCGTCCTGGGGCGCCTGTGTCGCACCCGCCAGAATCACGGATTTCTTCAAATAAACGAGCGCTGAACCTCTCGTTTGCGTTCCTGTTGGAAAATTACATAGCTTGTCGTGTGCCCTTCCTGAAGGTACAGTATTTTCATTGTCCAGTAATACTACTACAGTGAAAGCTCGTTAATTCAAAACTCGATAATTCGAATTTTCGGATAATTCGAACTACACTACTTGGTCCGGCCAAGCTTCATAGAGATCTGTGTATAAAAAAGCCCGTTAATTCCAAAGCGAGTCGGTTCCGTGACGGATAATTCGAACTACGCGCCACACGCGCCACCGCGTCTGGGCGGCTTGGCACACAGCATGTGGCCAAAAAAAAAAAAAAAGCACCTCCTCCGCATAGTTAGAGGCTGAGTACGTCCTAAACGGGGACAGAAGATGGAACTAGATAAAACCTTGGAAGAGTGGGTACAGCTTAAATGGCGCCATCACTGGCGCGGCGGCGGCCGGCGTGGCGGCACCGGAGGGAATGGGTTGGCGACCGCGCTGGCGGCTGCCTACCCTCTTTTCCGCGCAACCTCGGGAACTCGCAACTAAATGCTCGTTAATTCGAGCCCTGTTAATTCGAAAATACGGATAAGCACTGTCAGCGCGGCCCCAGCCAACGCCCATGAAGGCTAAGACTTCGGAGGGGCGCTACAAATTACGAGCGAAAATTTTTTTTCTTTGCGAGTGTCGTCCATGCTTCCACCCATCGGTCGGTCGCCAACGGAAGCACACGCTCAGCCGCGAACAAGGCGCCGGCACAAGCGCTGGCACTCTGCCAAGTTCCCTTCCCCCTTGCTGGAGCTAACGTCGAAAGTGATGTTATCGCTGCGCAGCATCTTGGCGCGCCGCCAAGAAATGCGTTGGGGGGCCGTGACGGTGCTGAAAACGAGGCTTGCACAACCGAACAAGCGCTGGCACTCTGCCAAATTAAGTTTGCTTCCCCCTTGCTGGAGCTAACGTCAAAAGTGATGTTATCGCTGCTCGGCATCTTGGCGCGCCGCCAAGAAATGCGTTGTGGGCCGTGAGGGTGCCAAACGGAGGGAAGCGTTAACGACTGACGCTTTTTTTTTTTTTTTTCAGATTATTAGGCAAAAATCGGGGGTGGGTGGGTTCATTATGTGAGTGGGTTCGTTACGCGAGTAAATACCCTACATACACCGTAATGCAAATGGTTCTTGTCGGTTTTTCGCGCCCATTCGATAATTCGAACATCGGATAATTCGAACGTTTTTCCCGGTCCCGTGAAGTTCGAATTAACGAGCTTTTACTGTACCTTTTTTCGCGAGTCTTTCGTTATTACGATATTTCAAAATAACGAACGATTATTCGCGACCCCGCGAAGTTCGTTGTATCGAGATTTCACTGTAAATGGCGCCACTGGTAAAGTATTGCAAACTTCATGCATTGCTGCAGAGACTGCCATGGAACGAGCACCTTCACTGAATACGAAAGCATGCTGCACTGCAGAAGTCAGTTAATGGCATCAAGCAACCCTGAGACCCATCATGTGCTCTCGTGGCCTGATGGGAATGGGGTGTGCAAGCAGCATGTGCCCGGAAAATAGCACAGTTGATTTGGCTTGCTTTATGCACAGTGTCATCGACTGTGTGTATGCACACACCAGACGCGATTTACTATAGAGTGGATCCGCACTTCACATGACCAGGCTGACCTGGCGTGATGGTGTGGTTCAATTTGAAGAGGTTCATCGTTCCAAAGCAACAGCGGCTATGAGGGACTCCATAGTGGAGGGCTCCAGAAATTTCCACCACCCGGGGTCTTTAAATGTGCACTGATGTCGCAGCGTACTATCACACTCAGTATTGAGTGACACCGCGAGAGTGCTAGCGGGGTGTAGTGCATAATGAGCACGATAGCACATGGGTGCCTTGCGTTTCGCCTCCATCAAAACGCGGTCGCTGTGTCCTCGGAATCGGCATTTGAGCGCCCAAACCGCTCAGCCACCGCAGCGGGGTGAGATGGGCGCGAGTTATACCAGACATTGTTCACAAACGAGAATCTTTTGTCGCACAAGGCAACCCACTTCACGGTGTGGTCAAGAAGTCTGTTATTTTTGCCTGACATTTGCTCAAGAGCGTTGGCGTTACGTGGCGCTACTGCTGCTTGTCCATTGGCAGCAGCAGTTACCTTCACGTTTTTTGAAGAATTTTTTAACTGAAAGAAGTGGTGCAATTTGCCCAAATTTTCTTTTATACTCGCGAGAACTTCTTTGTACCAAAACCTGCATCGTGAAAATACTTCATTAAATTTAAGGGGGCCAAGACTTAAATGGGCGTCTTGGTCCACTTCCACTGTGGCAGTGGACAGAGTGTGCCAGATGCCCTGCATTCTCCAGGACATGTGGAAGCTTGTCGAGAGAGAGAGAGAAAAGGACGGAAAGGCAGGGAGGTTAACCAGGCGATGCCCAGTTGGCTACCCTACACTTGGGGAGGGGAACAAAGGGGAAAAAAGGAAAAAGAGCGGCAAGGAAATGAGTCTTCTAAGTGTCCATCGGCCACTATGTCACAGGGACAGAGGGCGCGCACTGAAAACTTAAAGATTATAGGCGGGAATGCAACCCCGAGTCCCTTAGGAAATTCAGGAGCGCTTTCACCGCTTTCCGTTGTCTGGAAGGTTGTGTCCAAGGCCCCAGAACGTTACTCTGTTAAAGGACGCGAGTCCAAGCAGAGCAGAGAAGCAACTAGGCAACCGCGCTCTCGCTCAAAACGAGGGCAGTCACAGAGGAGGTGGCTGATCGTCTCGTCACAACCACACTGGCCACACGCAGGAGAGTCGGCCATTGAGATGAGATGGGAATAGGCGTTTGTGAACGCCACTCCCAGCCACAGGCGGCACAACAGCGTAGTATCACTGCGGGGGAGGCCGAATGGTATATGATGTTGGAGCAAGAGGCTTTCACTTTGCTTTGCAGCTGGCAGTATGCCATGGCCATCGAGCCGTATAAACTAAGAGCGAAATAATGAGTCTCTTGAAACCAGCTCTGCTGCAAACAACGGCCTCTTCTTCCCTTGGCAGGTCACTACCTGGACCAGAAGCGGCTGAGACAGGGCCTCTACCGTCACCCATGGGACGACATCTCCTACGTGCTGCCCGAGACCGAGGGCTACGACAACAACTAAGCCCTGGGCTCGCCCCACCACAACCAACACCCCCCCGGAAGCTCACAGCAGCCAGGCTCTTTCCCCGAGCCTATTTATTGCAGTCGTGTTGTGTCCCCACCCCCCTTGTGGACCCAATTATGAGAACTGTGTATTGCGCTGTGTCGTTGTTGCCTACGCGGGGCTCTGTGTAGTGTCTCTTCTACTCCCACGTCCATCTGGTCACATGCAGGCAGCTCCAAAGCAGCAACTCGTGGAACACTCGAGGTTTCTGGCTCTGGCAAACAGTTTTGCAGGCCTTACAGTTTGAAGCAGCGTTGCTGTGACACCTTGCGCGCACCTGCTGTTGGGGAGCACACTAGGGTTCCAGCAGGATTGGAAAGTTGCCAGCTCTGCTTGGGGCATCTCGCAGTATTCTGTTTGTTCTCATCACTGACACAAAACATTCTCATTTTTGTTGGCCTTTGCAAACCCCTTTTTTTTATTCCTGCGCTTTGTCTTTTATAACTTGAAGTGCCTATTTATGCCTAAAAATTGCCAAAAATAAGTTTTGCACAAAGGAGAAGGAAAACTGCTTCTGTAGAGCCCCTTTGTTGTGACCGTTTTGTTTGTGCCGGTGACTCAATTTACAGCTGCTCCAAGTGTTTTTTTTTTTTTTTCCCCCAGTATACTTTTGCAAAGGCAACGTCGGCAACAAGTAGCCGTCCTGCAGAAAGCGTTGCCCAGGTGCTTGCCTACAAGATGTTGCTGCTTGCGTACTGTCGCCTCAACATTCCAATCATATCACTGAAATTCTGATGCTTTTTTTACTAGCGTGAAATGTGATTTTGATCATCTTTTTCTTCCTTCAGCAAAGCTAGCGGCAGACGTGGAAGACCTCACTTTCGCAACTCGGTGCATATCTTTATATTTTTGTTAATACAGATGTTAATGTGAATGTTTTGTGAAAAAAAAAAAATATATATATATATTCATTGCTTCACTGTGATCTGTGTACAGGACGGCAGCGAAATGTTTATCAGAAGCTGGTGCCAAGAAACCATCGCTGCCCAAGATTCGTTGCTTTGGGAGGCACACAAAACAAAATGCATTTCGAGACTAATGTCCACAATAAGGCAGCTTGGGAGACTAAAAGGCACTATAACCCAAGCCAACCACAACACCGGTGTTCATAATGGCTGCGCTGTCACTGGCCTCTGTAACTCAACAAGGTGCTTGAGGTGCCACCAGTGCTTCGACTGTGTGGCCCCGTGAACGATGAGCTTGTTGTTCCACTGTTTGGGGGCGGCGGCCTTGCTAGGTTTCAAATGCGATGACAATCACACACTTGCATTGCGTGGCTGTTTTATGTGGAAGAACGCTTTGTACTGCCTACCTCCCCCCCACTTGGCATCTCTACTACAATATATACTTAAACAGCAGCCCCGTACTCTGTGTGCATCGTAGGCCAGGCACATATGCTACCACTCTTTGCCGTTTCCTCTTAGCCCTGCTGTCAGTTTGCTAGAAACAGCGAGGCCCACAAGTGGCACACGATTGCTGCTGTCCTGTGGGGCAGCACAGACGTGCCATTCAAGCAGTTGGTAATAGTGTGCAGTTCTCCGTGACAGCGAATAAAATATAAACTGTGGATGTACGACTGAGTTCCTCAATTGTGCTCTGGTGAGCACCTTGCTTTTGCCTGCAGTTGGAATAAGCTGCGAAGTTCACAATGGCTGGTCTTCTCATGCTGATGCTGCAGCAGCGGATTTTATTACTTCAACATTGAGTGCAGATGGCACAGGCTTTATGAACATTTTTAGCTAGTAAAGTACACGTATAACTTCAATACTTCTTGCGAAACTGCTCTTAAAAGAAAAGGATGTACTGTACCACTTGATCATTAAACCTTTAAGCCTTATTAGGTGCTGCATAAGTGTAGAATCTTGTAAGGCTGGTAGAATTTGCAGAACACTTGACAAGAGTTTAAGAGCGTACGTTGTTGGGCTAGTCGGTCAATCATGGTAAATAAAAGTGGGTACTACACACACAAAGACACGGACAAGAAGATAACACAAGCTCAGTTGTGTTATTTCCTCAAAGGTCTCTGTTGAGACATTACATGAGGGAGTGGATGGTATCTGGCAAACAATGGTAAAAAATGTTAAGATGAAAGGTTGGCGATGCTCCGCTCGAATTCTAGTGGGTTGATGATAATGGCAACTTTGGTGGGCAGGTCATTCCGGTCTCGTGCAGTACGCTGAAAAAATGACTGCTGAAATGTCACAGTATGGGCTTGTAGGGTATACATTGCGTTACTGTGGCTGAACCGGACTATGCGGTGGGCTCTTTTTATGTAGGGGTTATCAAGAGGCAAAGAATGGCAAAATTTATGAAAAAGGTTAAGACGTGCTATCTTACGGCGCGAGGCTAGGGGGGGCAAGTTGATTTGAGCTTTTAGCGCTGAGATGCTCGAGTGGTAGGAATAATTAGATAGAATGAACCGTGTTGCGCGGTTCTGAACCAATTCGAGGGCGTTAGTAAGATAATTGTGGTGCGGATCAGAAATAGCGTTAGCATACTCAAGCTTGGGCCGCACAAAGGCTTGAAAAGCAAGCTGTTTAATAGGGGGAGGAGCGAGTGAAAGGTTACGGCGTAAATAACCTAGAGCACAATTAGAATTTATTATGTGGTTAATATGACAGGTCCAAGTTAGGTCACGCGAGATATGCACACCAAGATATTTGAATGATTCGGATGTTCCAGTCTGCAGGTTATTAGTATTATAATTAGGCACTACGTAATTACGATGACGGTGAATGGACATTAACACGGTTTTAGAAATATTTAATGACATGAGCCATGTTTTACACCAGTCCTGTATGCGAATAAGGTCAGTTTGTAATGCGAAATGGTCGGTGGAGTTAGTAATTCCTCGGTAAACGACACAGTCATCGGCAAAAAGTCGGATATGAGAAGAAATGTTACACGGTAGGTCATTAATATATATCAAGAAAAGGAGGGGCCCAAGTACCGTTCCTTGCGGTACCCCTGAGAGCACAGGTGTTAAGGATGAAGAATGTGAATTGGCATATACGAACTACTGACGGTTCGATAAAAACCCTCGAATCCAGTTCAGAACACATGGATGAATATTAAGGCGCAATAACTTTAGTAAGAGACGGCCATGGGGGCCTTATCGAACGCTTTTTCGAAGTCTAAAAACACTGCATCAGTCGGGATATTACGATCAAGGTTTAAATGTAAGTCGTGCAGGAAGAGTGCCAGTTGGGTGTCACAGGAATGATTCTTGCGAAAACCATGCTGGCTTGAGTGAAAAAAATGAACGGACGATAGGAAGTTAGCAATATGCGAGTATAAAACATGCTCCATTATTTTGCAAGAAATGCTTGTTATGGAAATCGGGCAGTAGTTACTCGGCGATGATCGGCTTCCTTTCTTGAAGACTGGGATAACTTGCCCACCTGCCAGTCACGTGGAATCGAACCAGTGTTCAGGGATTCCTGGAATATGAGCGATAAGAACAGGCTACACGTATGTTTAGTATTTTTCAGCACTTTGGCGTTGATACCGTCCACTCCAGTAGATGACGAGTTCTTCATGCTTTGATGGTCATGCTTTGCAGCTCATCTCCGGAGTGATTTAGGAAGCCAATGTCATCAGCGCATCGCAAAATTACTTAGGTATTCTCCATTAACTCTTATCCCCAACCGTTCTGAATCCAGGCCTCGGACCACCTCCTGTAAACAGGCGGTGAATAGCATTGGTGAGATCATGTCTCCCTGCCTGACACCTTTCCTTAATGAAATTTTGTTGCCGACTTTATGGAGGACTACTGTAGCTGTGCAGTCAGTGTAGATATCTTCCCGTATTTTAACAAGCCTCTTCTATACCATGATTGCGCAGTGCCTGCATGACTGCTGAGATTTTCAATTAGTCATTTGCTTTGGTTTTGGTTCATGGGGTTTCACGTCCCAAAGCGACTCAGGCTATGGGGGAGCCGCAGTGAAGGGCTCCGGAAATTTCGACCACCTGGGGTTCTCTAACGTGCACTGACATCGCTCAGTACATGGGCCTCCAAGATTTCGCCTTCGTCGGAATTCAATTGCTGCGGCTGGGATCGAACCCACGTCTTTTGTAGCAGCAAAGTGCCATAGCCACTGCACCACCGTGGTGGCTCAGGCAAATGCTTTCTCATAATCAATGAAGGCTATATATATATATATATATAGGGGTTTGACTGTTTACAGCGTGCACTTCTTTCGTTTGAGACCAGATGGCGCCACAGGCGCGCTCGGAACACAACGCCATTACGGGCCTCCTAAGTCTCTGGCGTGTTGCAGCAGTGGAAATATCGCGGGTGACTGCCGAATGTGTTCTTTCTATGATGATGTGGAGAGGCAGAGGATATATGTGCTAAGTTGTGGATTGCAAGAATTGCGACCGAGAGGAAGGTGTAGAATTTTTGCGAACTTCATGGAACCAAACTGCACAAGGACGTATAATGTCCCTGTTCGTGGCCATTCACCATGCACCCTTTACAAACTGGCGAACGCAACAAACACGTCCACCAGCCCTAGATAGCCAGTCTAGAAAGAAAGGTTTAGATCTTCGAACTGGTTCCAGTTGAATGGACTGACCATTGGTGCGCCCAACACCATCCAATGTATCAATATGAATGTTTATATATTTTGACAAAACAAGGCAGAACTAACACAGGCTTTTAAAATAGCTATCAGCAGCTTAACATACTAAATTGTATTCCTCTGCACCACCAGTGTGGTCGAAATTGGATTAAATAACTGCGCTCAGTGGACCAGTGCCAGTGGCCCATTAGAGCCTCATAAACGGAGCAGAAGTGTGCTCTTTGGATGTATAGCCCCCGTCAAAAGTATGCAGCCCAAGATGTTTGCTTCTTAGTTGTTTAGTGCGGCTTTCTTGCACATCTACTTGTTCAAATATTGGGAGGAAGCGATGCCATTTCTCTTTCAAGAGATTGCGGATGCTGCTCGAGGATGGGCTATGAGGCACGCTGCAGGCCTTGCAAACCCCTTGGGCTATACTTTTGATGGGGGCTGTGCATACATACTGAGCTAATATATATGCTTCTATAGTCGGATACAACTTAAGAGGGCAGCGACTTTTCCCCCTCAAAGGACCCCCCTCCAGCCAATGGCGTCGGCCGATTCTCGTGACCCTGCTAGTGTCACAAAGCAGGGAGTGGTAGATAAAAGGTGACAGTCCCCTCCCTCCATAGTCGGGGCGAGACCCCTCTCTCCATTGTGGCACCGCTCCCTGCATTGTCACCCTAGCAGGGTCATGAGAATTGGCCGACGCCATTGGATGGAAGGGGATCCTTTGACGGGGAAAAGCCGCTGCCTTCTTAAGTTGCATATCCGACTGTAGTGTGTGACGTATGCATGTCTCGTGAAAGCCACGTGAATCGCAATTCCATAGTAAAAATGTTGATTGGCGCCAGGCTTAGAGCCCTCAGTCCACACAAATCAGTTCTGTTTTTGCACATTAATTAATAATAAGGTAAGTTGTAAAAATACGTATTTTTGTAAACTTGCAAGTTATATTTTCTGGATGCAATAACTGACTGTTCTGATGTGGGTACACTTGGTTGGTCCAGTTGGGTCCAGTTAGTCGGGTGGCTAAAAACACAACTGGAACCCATTGGTTCCAATAAGTCCAATTTGAATGTCCAGTTAGTTACAATATGCATGGTTTTTTGCTTACTGGGTGGAAAGTCTGCAAGGGTATGTTCTGCTGCCGAAATCATCACGACATGCTTCAGTTACTGTCGCCGTGGTGGCTCGATTGTTATGGCGCTCGGCTGCTGACCCGAAGGACGCGGGTTTGATCCCGCGGTCGCGGCAGTCGCATTTCGATGGAGGCAAAATTGTGTATATATATATATATATATATATATATATATATATATATATATATATATATATATATATATGTACACAATGCCTTGTGAACTCGAGCGTACCTAGAGCTTGGAAAAACGCTAACATTATCTTAATTCATAAGAAAGGAAACGCCAAGGACTTGAAGAATTACAGATCAATCATCTTACAATCTGTTGCCTACAAGGTATTTACTAAGGTAATCGCTAATAGGGTCAGGACAACCTTAGACTTCAATCAACCAAAGGACCAGGCAGGCTTTCATAAAGGATACTAGACAATGAACCATATTCACCCAATCAATCAGGTGATAGAGAAATGCGCAGAATATAACCAGCCCCTATATATAGCCTTCACTGATTACGAGAAAGCATTTGACTCAGTAAAAACCTCAGCTGTCATGCAGGCATTGCGGAATCGGTGTGTAGAAGAGTGTTATGTGAAAATATTGGAAGATATTTATAACGATTGCACAGCTACCATAGTTCTCCATAAAGTCAGCAATAAAATTCCAATAAGGAAAGGTGTCAGGCAGGGAGACACGATCTCGCCTATGTTATTCACTGCCTGTTTGCAGGAGGTATTCCGGGCCCTGAAATGGGAACAGTTGGGGATAAGCGTTAATGGAGAATACCTAAGTAATTTGCGATTCGCTGATGACATTGCCTTGCTAAGTCACTCAGGACATGAACTGCAAAGCATGATCAATGAATTAGACAGGCAGAGCAGAACGGTTGGGCTAAAAATTAACATGCAGAAAACCAAAGTAATGTTCAACAGCCTAGCAAGGGAGCAGCAGTTTGCAGTTGGTAGCCAGGTGTTGGAAGTAGTAAGAGAATATGTCTATTTAGGGCAGATCCAGATCATGAGAGGGAAATAACCAGAAGAATAAGAATGGAGTGGAGCACATATGGCAGGTTATCTCAGATCATGAACGGCAGTTTACCAATATCCCTCAAGAGAAAAGTATACAACAGGTGTATCTTACCGGTACTCACCTATAGGGCAGAAACGTGGAGGCTAACAAAGAGGGTTCAGCTTAAGTTCAGGACAACGCAGCGAGCTATGGAAATAAAAATGATAGGCGTGACATTAAGAGATCGAAAGTGGGCGGAGTGGGTGAGAGAACAAACGCACGTTAATGATATTCTAGTTGAAATCAAGAGGAAGAAGTGGGCTTGGGCAGGGCATGTAATGCGAAGGCAAGATAACTGCTGGTCCTAAAGAGTAACGGAGTGGATTCGAAGAGAAGGCAAGCCTAGCAGGGGGCGGCAGAAAATTAGGTGGGCGGATGAGATTAAGAAGTTTGCGGGAATATGGTGGCCACGGCTGGCGAAGGACAGGGTTAATTGGAGAGACATGGGAGAGGCCTCTGCCCTGCAGTGGGCGTAGTCAGGCTGATGATGATGATAATGATGATATATTAAAAGAGAGCACGTAAAGCCGTGCAGAGGAAGAACTGTCAGCTGCGTGCCATTGGGTCGCGTCATGCCGTAGCGCGCGGCAACTGAGTTCACAAAGTGAGCGGGCGGGCTGACTCCTCACACGTAAGCAGTCTGAAGTGTCTGTTAAAGGCAGCCAAACGTCTCCTTATCGGCGGATTGAGGTCAGAGGCTGCTGCAGAAGAGCACGGCGCATGCTGGCAAGATAAAATATGCTCTCGGAATGGACCAAGAGCGGCAGCTTGTGCTGCAAGGCGAGCTGCCGCCTCTTGGGGTCAAGCTCAGTCTTCGGAATGTGGCCATGCCGCCCCAAACGCGGCGTTCTTGGCCACAAACAGAAAGCGCGAAAACGAAACTATATGCCGCATTGTACGAGATGCCGGTGCGAAGGCCCACTGCGGTCGAGGCTCATATGTTTTGTCCTCCGCGTTTTTTTTTTAAAGGCGTAAGCCTTAGTTGCTTCACTGAGCAAAGTCTGCCTGTGTGTGCGTGTGGCGTGACACCCCATGGTACCCATAAAGGATGGCGTCCTCATGCAACCTGGCAGGTGGCGATTAAATGAATTATTGGTCGCGCGAGATTCCTCGAGACACCCTGGATCGCACAAATTTCACCGGTGGCAGCATCTGCTATCCCTGGGCATTGGTGCACCGCTGCGCTAGGAGTGGTACGAGGGCTTACAGGGATTTACAAATATTGAGCAGAGAAAGACCAATTCTGCATGTATACGGACATAAACCCACTAGCTATATAGCGTCATACGCTTCAGGCGGAGTGCGGGCCGCGATGACTGCCTTCACGAAGTAGAAGGGGTGCGGCGCCGGCTACGTACAGCCGTGCAGAGGAAGAACTGTCAGTTGCGTGGCATCCGGTTACACCACGCCGTAGCGCGCGGCAACTGAGTTCACAAAGTGAGCGGGCGGGCCGACGCCTTCTCACACGTAAGCAGTCTTAAGTGTCTCTGCCGACCTTTTCTATAGTAGAGCTGTTAGTTCGACTTCCGAAATCGCGCAGGTAGGCGTTGCGATCGGCACTGGAGGAGGGAAGGCGTGCCAGGCATCAAAACTGAATCGGTGAGGAATCCGAGTGCGGCTACGGCACCTGCGCGGCGCGCATACTCACAAAGCGCAACCTGTGGTGGGCGGAGTTTTCTTGCAGACTATAGCGCCACCTAGCGGTCACCACGCCACTTACTAGTAGGACAATAATGGCTCCCGCGGCTGGAAGAGCCACCAAAAAATAAGCAACAACCGAAGATGCTGCTGCGTTTTCAAGTCGCTCTGACTCAGGGCTAAGATCAAATCTACCTGTTTCCTTCGTGGCTGCATGGTAAAGGGCGATGGCAGAGGAGGATTCAAGTGGTCACACGAGTACAATAAATCGGAAGAATGCCCTGCCTGGTTTAGCCATGCTTTAACTTGCACCTGTCGGTGCTTATATAACGTGACATGCTGTTATTCACTGCACAGAAAATGGCGCACCGTGTTAGCCAACAGTGAATACCTAGGAAGCATTTTGTAGACAGTGCCAAAAAGCAATGCAGTACAGTACCCATGGTGATGCAACCCTATATGGTATGCTTTTCATCACCGACTGGATGTTCCCGTACCTTCCACTGGATTATCACATGAGATCACACTAATCCACATTAAAGCTATTTTCTGGGGTGGGCCAACTCTCATGGGGGTCCTCAGATTTTCTAAATTGGCGGTACCCAACGATTGGTCCACCATGTTCATGTCGTATTGACGTCACAACCCGCTCGATTGCATTCATAGATCGCGGGGAGTTCCCAGACCACTCCTGGTGCAGTGGTTAAGCGATGCGCCACTGCCCTGGGAACCCAGGTTGCTCTACCCGATCTCCTGTAAGACTCATGCACAGTGCCACGGTGGGCAGGTGGAAACTGCACCAAATTTGGCAATGCTGGCAGGTTGCCACATGCCACGCTTGGCATGTTGTGACGTCCAAGGTCACGTAACCTCTCCGACCAATCAGAAAGTTTCGTGACAAAAAACAAAAGATATTGTGCGATGACAGCTTATATGCTATTGCATTAGAATTATCTTGAGAATGAATTTCTAATTGCATGAAACTTCCATTCGTTTGTGCACACAGAAGCCACTACAGATGCCACTGGTAAATACAACCGTACAATCAAGGACGACATTTGAACTATGACCATTTTTTACAGTGCAAGAATGTCCCCTGTGCATACTTCACAGCTTTGAAAGCGCTCCAAGGATCTACTGAGATGGAGCATCAGGTGATCCTTCTGCAGATATCCACAATACAAGACATCCGAGATCAAAATGCCTTATATCTGTGCCACATGTGCACAAAAAAATGACAGTAAATGCTTAAGACTTCAAGTCTGCTAATGCCATTATTTTCGGAGTTTGTGCTACACGTCCGCATTTAATGTCATTATACAAAAGTCATGATGATGACAACGCCTACAAGGCAGCCAAAAATCCCACCTGAATATAAACAATGTTAACGAGCACAAACTTTCGGCAAGTAGTCCAAATGTAAAATAAAAAATGGCTGAGGCTTAGCTAAGGTTAAGCCTAGTCAGATGCGAAGCATATTGATGGCTAGGCTTGGCAATACATGGCTTTCCTTGGTTGACATTCATCCCGCTCTTCATCGGTCTCTGTGGCACGCTGAAGCTTTCGCTTCTCGTTCAAATCAGCCCTGCTTCTAGGCGGCATCCCAACACCTGGCCGCCTCATAAGTGCCCGGAGAGCGAGGCAAGCTCAGCTTTATACCGCTGCTGTAGAGTCACGTGGTCAGCTGCAGTGCCTCTGATGTGGAGCCTCCACCGCCGCGGCCGACCGCGCGAGCCGGCAGCCCATCTCTCCTCTGCTGTGAAGTCATTTTGTCACGTGGTCACGCTCAAGGTCCATGGTAGCTCCACCGCCGCGCTCGATGGGCTGTAGTGTAGCTCTAGTAATATGCTTCGCATAAAATTATTTTGCAGCAAATGCAGCTGTTCTTGGTTGACAAATCGAAAAAGTAGCCATAAACTCGTGTGTCAGCACACAAGCTGAGAGTGTCTGTCAGAAGTGTCCGTAGAAATGGTGCTATTCGCATTGAAAGTGCCCTTACCTAACTCAAAGTTACGAATAAATGATCTGCTACTTGACAGGAAGCTGCTCCTAACAAATGCTTCATGCTTGTCTGCGTGCAGAATGGGGACGAGGGTACTCAACGCTGGGGCAAACGAGTTGTGGTGAATCGATAGGTGACGAATGGCAGTAAGGCTAATATACTGCCATTAAATTTGAATGTGTGGCATTGTGCAAATGGCATTAAAACTAAGGCAATAAGCACTTAATGGCATTAAATTTGTACGTGTGGCAGAGGTATTATACACGTGGAGTAAACGAGGTTTCAGGCCACTGAAGACACCGCCAGATTTTGCAGAATCTCATTAAAAAAAATAATCCATAATGCCCAGACGATCTCCAGAAGTCCTGCCATTCTTGCAAAACCTTACCTGACCATGGCCCATCACTTATTGTTAGCTGGGGAAACCACACCACTTGTGCAGACAAGAATTCACTCAATGACCTTTAAATGTCGGCACGCTAACAATACAACCTGTATTCACTGGTTGAAGGAGCACAAACAATTAAGATGACGTCCATTGATTTATTTTGAGCATGATGCATGGATGAAAGGGAGGAGAGGGGGTGTACAGTTATGGACAAAAGTTTGTGGGATGCAGATTCGCAGAAAAAGTTTATTTCTGCATTGCATCCCTCGTCAGTAAACTGTAATTTTAGTGCAAAAGCACTTCTAGCTGCACTCCTCTGGTCTCAGCGGTGTCTGTCCTTGTCTGTGGTGGCGTCCACCACAAATTGAGGCACTTATGCACCTCTCCTTTTCTCAAAACTGCTGATTTTGAGGAAATCAAAGGCGCATAGCTGTCTCCCTGGGTCAGTGGACATCTCAATTGCATTTTGAGGCACAGCCTTTGTCAAAAGTTTGGAGCCCATGGGGTTTGCTTCTGAAGCGCACTGTCTGGTTCGTAATGCATCTCCAGCGCTCCAAATTTGCTGAAGGTAAGAAGATTTCTGGTCGTGTCTCCTCCAATGGGTAGGACTACCACAAATGTTACAGGAGTCCCACTGCGAGGCTTAGAAGCAAACCCCCTGGGCTCTATACTTTTGACAAAGACTGTACGTAACCGTGGTGTCCAACAATATTTCGTGTTTACCAATGCTAAACCACCAGCCATTTTTTTTCCTGTGAATGGAGCACACATGTCCCCTCGTTATTCAGTACTTCGCATTGACCTGCTTTGCCCAACCGCACAGAAATAAAAATTTTTTTCCATGAACCTGCATCTCGCAAACTTTTGTCCATGAATGCACATGCCTGCGGCCAAAATGCATCCACATTTGTGAGGTACTATGCAGGGCAAGCAGTGTCCATTCTCAATGTCTATGAGTGTGAGGTCCCCAGAACAACACTGATGTGTGCAGAAGGTTCCTGCACAAGCTCTTCCGCTCTTGATGCAGGACGTCGTGGAAGCAGCAGCCCTGGCTCAACACGGTCAGCTTCCAATCGAGTGAACACCTCTTCCGGACTTGCTGCTAGGTCGAATAGGCATTGGCCTTGTGCTTGGGCAAGAAGCTGAACCCTTCAGGCAGCGGCCCCAGGAGCATTTCGCTGCACAGAAGAGGAATGGGTTTGTGCTCCTATAGCGAAAGGCACGCTAGAGCACTTGCAAGGAATCGCAGCACACTCCCAATGGGAAAACACAATCGCTCCATATGGAAGCTGGCTGCTGCTGCTGCTTTGGCCACTCCTCTTATTCTTTGACCACTCGGCGTGCAAGCAACGGCTGCACCCTTCCCCATCAAATGCGTGAGCCTTCTCAGGCCTTCAACTGTCCCATGTCATGAGTATACCAACAGACAACGACCAGCAGCAGTAGCAGCAGGTTTTGACCAGCTGTAATGGACCACATGCATCTCGAAACAGTAGCACGGCAACCACAACATCAGAATGGAAACAAGCATTCTCTCCGCTCGTCCAGTGTCTCTCGATATGTCTTTGGGCTAGCAGAGAAGACAGCAGCAAACAGTCACCTTCTGACTCCGTGGGGAGACATTGTAACCATTTGGATGAAGTGCGTAATGCCAAGGATCAGTTACGCGCTGGAATACTAAGCCTTGTGTGACTAGGCAATGTTTTCAAGCCGAGTGTGATCATTTTCTGCAATTCATCATGAAATATAGCCAGCAACTATCATTTTCAAAGTGCTGCAGTCACCATTCACTAGGACTGATGATGATGATGATGAGTTCCAAGAAAGTTGGCTGCGGTTAAAACAGAAGAATGGGGTGGAGCGCATATAGCAGGCTCTCTCAGATCATGAATGGTAGCTTACCAATATCCCTCAGGAGAAAAGTATACAACAGCTGTATCCTACCGGTACTCACCTATGGGGCAGAAACGTGGAGGCTAACAAAGAGGGTTCAGCTTAAGTTAAGAACAATGCAGCGAGCTATAGAAAAAAAAATTATAGGTGTAATGTTAAGAGATCGGAAGCGGGCAGAGTGGGTGAGGGAACAAACGCTGGTTAATGACATCCTCGTCCAAATCAATAGAAAGAAATGGCCTTGGGCAGGGCATGTAATGCGAAGGCAAGATAACTGGTGGTCCTTAACCCTTTCAGGCGCTTCGTACACAATTGTGTAAGCGACAAACTTACAGCTTTTTCTGAGAAACTAGAGCACTTAACAGTGATTTCATTATTGCAATCAAATTGAGCACCCTTCTTGTTGCAAATAAGTTGCTTTTTTGTACTATGTAGCAAATGCAGTAAATAATATTTCACATAAGAGTGAGCTACGCAGCACTTTGTCCGCCGTTTTTGTGCAGACAGATTTTGCCGCGAGCTAAAACATTGATTTTTTTGCTCAATTTCGAGCGTAATGTGCATCTTCGAAACACAAAGCAATTCCACGATCCCTAGGGTGTTTACCTGACACACGAGAACATTTTGATGTTATTATTTCTAACAAATTTGACACTTTGTACAGAATTCTCCACATCGTTGTAAGAACTGACCTGCTGGTCTTTCACGCTCGAAAACTAACAAATTCCCTTTCTTGAGGCCTGAATATACTATTTAGGTGAAAAAATAATGGATTTCAGTGAAAACAAAAAATGGCGCCTTAAAGGGTTAAGGGTAACGGAGTGGATTCCAAGAGAAGGCAAGTGTAGCACGGGGCGGCAGAAAGTTAGGTGGGCAGATGAGATTAAGAAGTTTGCGGGGATACGGCGGCCACAACTGGCAAAGGACAGGGTTAATTGGAGAGACATGGGAGAGGCCTCTTCCCTGCAGTGGGCGTAAGCAGACATGATGATGATCAAAACAGGCCACTCACAGCCTATGCCATCGGTGCACGTGTGGTTGGTGTGGTGGGCAACACATGTGGTTGCTGACAGCGTGGTGCAGCACACGCAACGTCTGCAGAGTTGCCTCTAATCGGGAGGGGAAAGACGGAGGGGAACGCTCAACACATGCAAAACTGGTCCAGAGGCTGAAGTGGGCGAGTCTGCCAACTGGGCCACACCACCTCCTTGCTGTCACACTACTCACAACAAGGGGTGGTGGTAAGAATTAGGCACCTCTTCCAGCTTTGATGTAACAATGCGACACCTTCATTTCTCTTTTATGGGTGTGTGTGCCGCACAGCAAATTAAATGGATCTTCTTCGCTCGGTGCCCGACTGCCTGTTCTCTGCTCGCATTTGATATCGTGTAAACAGTAAAATGCCAAAGTATCAACCAGCACAATATGTTATGCTGATGACCTGCCTAATTTTCAGCCAGTCTGCACAAGAAGGGCTTGCAAAGAGGGTCTCCAGGTCATCCCGGCCATAATACGGTGGGGGACGCTCGTTGATCTTTTGTGGCAGAACCTCAAGAAGGCCCACAGGGATGTACCTGCAGCAGTGGAAGAAATGCACCGTCGCAACACTGCTGGCTCTGACAGGGCCTGGGCTGGCGTTTTGTGCACTACAGGAGCCAGGAGTAATTTTAGGAACATGCGAACATAGATTTCAAGCAGTTTTTTTTTTTTTTAATTTTAACATGCACTAAGAACTCGAGCAAAACCTGCAGTTGTGGCAAGTGCGCACCCTGCAGCCTTCCTAGCTAACTGTAGTGAGCAGCGCTGCCCAGAGAGGCCGCCACTGTCGACGTAACAAGCAAGCCACCGGATTGTGGGACTCTCGTTTGAACGCCTCACTGGGCGAGACACAGGCCATGGCAACAATGCTGTACTTAGTTGTACAATGAACCCAGTTAAAAGTACTGCTCAGTTCTTAATGCTTGTACTGTCATCCACAGACCTGTCTAGAGCACTTGAACAGCGCACGATGGAGTACACTTTTGTCATGTACGAGTGGCTTAGGGCTCGAAACCCGACCTTATCGCGCATGCACACTCCCATGAAACTTATTTAACTCCCCATGTCTTTAAAAGCTGTATCAGGCCTGCCAGGCAGCGGCAGTGGTCATCAATGCAGAATAGAGCTCGCGGCTCGAGAGCTCTAGACAAGTGTGCGGATGATTGCACATGACACCAACAATTTAACATTCATCCTGAGGCAAACCTGCTGACTGAACTGTGCTACACCCAACTTCCCGAGTTGTCTCTGCATGCATGAATCAGATGAAAAAAAAAGTTCATTTGTGCACATGAAGGCCTTGATGGGTTCCTGCCAGATGCTCACCTATGCAGGAAAGATAACCACTCCAGCAGAAAGCGCCGTGTCCGCTCGACTCCCTGCGACCAAAAGAAACAGACTGCAACCCATGGTGTATGCGTGCACTCCTGCAGCGCTGATTGGTCGAGGGCAGCACTCAACCAGGTGGAGTGATGAGGCAAGGAGGACACAGTAGCTGTGGTTGTCGCACAACAGGGGCCAGTGGAGATGTGGTTGCAGAGGCCACGTTTCCCTTTCTCTTTGCCAATGCTCACTTGCACCAAAAAGGTCAGTTGGAGACACTGATGCTTAACTGGTGCTGCATAAATGCAATCTGCTCCAAATTATTTCAGTTGGATGGATCAGCAGAGCCAGACATAAAGATCAAGAAGAGCATGACAAGATGCTTATGAAGACTAATAAGCCACATATATAATGAGCAGAAGCTGTCAGAATTGCACTAAGCTATCCCCGCCCCCTCCGCGCGTCTGCTGCTGGTGCCTGAATCATGTGAGCAACCAAGCGGTGATGGGCACGCACTGCTCGTCCAGTGCCTTCTTTGCTATGCCCTATTGTTGTGTGCAGCTTTTGGACAGGAGCTGTTGCAGAGGTACTTGGTGTGATGCTGCAAAACTGAAAGCTGCGAAGAGTGCTGCATTTGCCATGGAGAGGCGGCGATCACGTTGGTGCATGATGGTTTGAGTGAACTGGGTTCGCTCATTGCAATTGTAAACATCCTCTCATGGCAGTTCGTGTTTTATTGCCAAGAAACTTTCACCTAATTCGGCTAAATTTCAAGTAACGCCAAATTTCAAGTTGAACCGCCACAGCACCTTTCATCACATGGATGTCGCAAATGTTACATCCTTCAATGGGGGCGGCATTGGGGAATTGAGAAACTTTGTAATATCAAGGAATCCACTACATGGAGGTTTATTACATGCAGGTATAACTGTATCAAAGCGTGGCTGTATTTGCAGAGAGTTCAAGAAATACTCTAATTTTTTACCACTTCTCATCGTGCCCTATTGAAATGATTCACCAGGCTGAATGAATGGCTGCTCAACACATTCACTGCGGCAGCAATTTCCGCAGCCCCAATCCCTGTGAGTCATGATCAACCCTTATATAATTTTTTCAGTGCAGCATGACTTACCAGCGAGCCACTGGCGCAACCAGCTTCTTTCAGCCGCCAACAGATGGCATTAGCAACCTTGCATGTGCACTTTTCACGGGTTTTTTTAATCTTACTACGTTATCTCATGGCTTCATCATGTGACCCAGTATATGTGGCTGCACAGCTTGCATACACGTTGTGATGCACCAGAGATGCACGACACAGTGAACGTGTTAATCCAGCTCCTGAAAACTTTTAGTGCGAAAGCACTCATATGCTCACCGTCACCAACCAAGAGCCTTGTCATCATACATACGGTCTTGTGCCATCACCTAGCAACCCGAGTCACTACCCGAGCTTACCCAAATTACTTGCGTAAGCTCGGGTAGTGACTCGAGTAAGTTCGAGGAGTGTCGTGCCAGCTGAGCGAGATGTCGCTAGGGAAAAGCAACAAGGGTTGCCCAATCCCCATTGGTGGCTGTGATAGAAACAGCCAGCTGCCGGTGCAGTGGCACATCTCTTAACCACTGCGCTGGTAGTGGCATGAGGACTCGCCGCCATCTATGGATGCTAAGAAGAGAATGGCAAACTCTACATACATTAACCCACTAAAGATACCCTTAAGGAGCTCAAGTGTTCCTTCCAGTTGAAGAATGAACACCTGCTTTTACATGTCTACCCGGTTTAACTATGTTGAACCTCTGCCAATTTTTGATATAAAAGTAATCCTTGAAAATGCGGGACATGAGAAAGGTGAGCTGCACTTTGAGGTTGGTAAGGCAACAAGACTAGAGAGCCGTGTTTCTGCCTCTGGCTGGTAAATACCGTATCTACACGACTGTAAGCCGACCTATTTTTTAAAATGTGAATATCTGAAGTGGAGGGGGGGGGGGGGGGGGGGGGCTGACAATCAAAACCAAAGCATGGCACCATAAATAAAGGCGAGACAAACGAGATATCAGGGATGCTACAGCACATGGTTGCAATTCTATGTTTGCTCTAAGGCTCTACCCAGTAGTATTTGGCTATTCTGCGTACTTGTACAGAAGTATTCTTTTTTTTCACTTTCAACTGTGCACTCGAGGCTCAAGGGGCTGTCAGTAGTTGATGGATGGGCTGCTGTTCCAATTGTGGCGGCACCGCCACTTGGAATGACAGCGCTTCCGGGGAGTGTCGGTAGCTGATGGAAGAGCTGCTGCCGCTCAAGCATAGTTTTTCTTTGGCCCTGCTTGATGCATGTGATGACTGCCAGCCATGTTTGACCAGTTTTTAATGTAGTGCTTCGTCAATCGTCATTTGTGCACCGGGTCCGGCAAGCGTCCGGTGGTCATTCACTGCTACATTTAAGATGGCTGTCATTCCGCTGAAGAAACGAACAACTGCGTGCCAGGCTGCAAGCTCTACATCTCAGAACAGGTGATACAGTTGTGGCGGCTGAAGCGTGACAAAATTTTCAGCTGTTCGATGTGATATCGTGGTGCGGTTTTTTGTGAAGTGCGGGATTTAGCGGGACAACAACGTTAGAACGTCATGCTGTGGGACTGCAGCAGCAGCAATAACAACGGTAGCACTAGCGAGGGTGATGGTGCAAGTGTAGATGAGTAGTTGAGTGGCTAATACATTTTCATTTTAAGATGTCCCCCCCCCCCCCTTCTATTTTTTTTCCTCACATGGGATATTAAGGGGGGGGGGGGGGGGGGGGGTAGACTTACATTCGAGTTGACATGTTGACATACAATGGTGTAAATATGGTACCTCAGCCCACGAGGGTGTAACTCATGCTTAGTTTATTGGTTCAAGCGGGTTTAACGTCCCAAAGCGACTAAGGCTATGAGGGACACCATATTGAAGGGCTCTGGGAATTTCGATCACCTCGGGTTCTTTAACATGCACTGAGATCACACAGTACATGGGCCTCAAGAATTTTGCCTCCATCAAAATTCGACTGCCGCGGCTGGGATCGAACCCCCGTCGTTCGGGTCAGCAGCCGAGTGCCATAACTGCTGAGCCACCGCGGTGGCGTGCATGCACCGTATGCCTGGCACTGACTGTTCAGATGAGGAGGCTTGCCGAACACACATATCGTGTCGTGCAGGCGTGATAATACTCGTTGCCATGCTTTGAAGAGGAAAGCACCCTTGCCTTGATCCCAATCTGTGCCGGCGCTTTCACCAAAGAGACATGACTGTCCTTTGAAGGCTGTAACAAAGGTGCAGAGGCACCAAGCAGCCAGATGAGATACATTTGTGTCCAAGGTGACAGAGTGGTGAGGCCACTAAGATTCCAGAGAAATGATGTCGCTCGAGGCCCTTGCCACTGGATGTGTGCAGCACCACACTGAAAGCGTACCGAACCCTGTGTCTAACCCAAGGAACACAGCAAGTCATGCAACGCACCTCTGTGTCGGAGCCCCAGTGGTCGAGGCCATAGGCGACGTACTTGCGCAGAATGTCGAGGCGCTCGGAGGAGGAGATGTCCCAGTGTCGTCGCTCCTTGATCTCCGTGAAGATCCACGGCTTGATGAGCGCACCCCTGGAACAGAGCCACACTCACCTCTCTAGACAACAGGCTGGTGAAAGTAGGGCGAGGACAGTGCTCAGCATGCTGGGGAAAAGGCAGCTCATCATACGAGGCCAGGATGATAAAAGGAAAGAAAGTACCTAAACGCACGGATATTTTCACCATTCAGATGGAAAGTAAACAAACATGGTCACAAAATCGGAGTGGAAGAATTCTTTTTTTTTCCAAATTTGCCCTTCAGCATAAGCTAAAGAAAACAGTATGAGCTCATTTCCTCAATGGATTCAGTAGAGCTTGATAGTGAGCCCTTTCTGTAAGAGAAGGCAAGCATAGCAGAGGGTGCCAAAGAGTTAGGTACGCAGATGAGATTATGAATTTTGCAGGAATACGGTGGCCGCAACTGGCGAAGGACAGGGTTAATTGGAGAGACATGGGAGAGGCTTTTGCCCTGCAGTGGGCGTAGTCAGGTTGATGCGGTTACTGCTAATGGTGATTAATGAGATATTCAGGGAATATGTATTTTTGTGTCTCGATTCCAAATATACAATTTAATTTTAAATCCTCTTGTGCTCATGTAATATGTTATATACCACTTTGCCAAGAGGTTTTACGAACTTTTGCTATCCGACATTCACTAAAATGCATTCCATTGGTTTCTGTTCACAACAAAGTACGCAATAAGAGCAACATTATCATCCTGCCTATCACAGATGCTGAGTTACAGGGTTTTGAAGTTTCCACTTCAGAAACGGGAAGGAAAATATGTATTTGTGCCTTGAATGTCACATTTGTGCACCACCATACTACACCTCCAAATTATTCAAAGCCCTGGTGCTAGTGCAGTTAAACTGTATGTTCCTTTAGTTTCTGACAAGACAGGTGTACTGGAACTCTGGGTCTTTAAGACAGCCCACAACGCTGACCTTCACCCGCAGTGATCAGTAGGTGTAAGGAAGAAATACATTGCAGTGACACAGATAGACCACCCAACACCGCATAGCCATTTTTTCCAACATCACTGGAATGGTAATGCGAGTGCCCTCTAGTTGCACTATGTCGTGTGCACGCACGCTGCCATTTCTATGGCGATTCTACTCTGCATATCACCAGTCCTTACCCTGGTGTCACCCTGATGGCAGGCCATACCTACCTTTCACTGAAGGTTGCATTTCAGCACATTTTCTGCCTGAAACATTCGGAATAAAGAATAAAAGCATAAAAAAAACAAGCTACACTGACAAGATCTGCTAACACAGCTGATTAATACCACACTTATCTACAGCACGTGTCCACCACCCTTGCCTGACAGGTGCCTTTGCAGAAGTACTGACACAGCAAGGTCTCATCGTTCATTGTGCAGTTCAAGGAGAACAAAGCCAACACCAGTTTATGCACATAATTTAAAGCAAAGTACTCCCATCCCTTACTACTTACTCAATCACAGCAGCACTGACCATGACAGAGCTGTCCAGCACTACTACCACTGTAAGCTGTCCCACAGTACCACTGTAAGCTGTCCCGCAGTACCACTGTAAGCTGTCCCGCAGTACCACCGTAAGCTGTCCCGCAGTACCACTGTAAGCTGTCCCGCAGTACCACTGTAAGCTGTCCCGCAGTACCAGCTGTTAGCTGTCCCGCAGTACCACTGTAAGCTGTCCCGCAGTACCACTGTAAGCTGTCCCGCAGTACCAGCTGTAAGCTGTCCCGCAGTACCACTGTAAGCTGTCCCGCAGTACCACTGTAAGCTGTCCCGCAGTACCGCTGTAAGCTGTCCCGCAGTACCGCTGTAAGCTGTCCCACAGTACCACTGTAAGCTGTCCCGCAGTACCACTGTAAGCTGTCCCACAGTACCAGCTGTAAGCTGTCCCACAGTACCAGCTGTAAGCTGTCCCGCAGTACCACTGTAAGCTGTCCCACAGTACCACTGTAAGCTGTCCCACAGTACCACTGTAAGCTGTCCCACAGTACCAGCTGTAAGCTGTCCCACAGTACCAGCTGTAAGCTGTCCCGCAGTACCACTGTAAGCTGTCCCGCAGTACCACTGTAAGCTGTCCCACAGTACCACTGTAAGCTGTCCCGCAGTACCACTGTATGCTCTCCCACAGTACCAGCTCTAAGCTGTCCCACAGTACCAGCTGTAAGCTGTCCCGCAGTACCACTGTAAGCTGTCCCACAGTACCACTGTAAGCTGTCCCGCAGTACCACTGTAAGCTGTTCCACAGTACCACTGTAAGCTGTCCCGCAGTACCAGCTCTAAGCTGTCCCGCAGTACCACTGTAAGCTGTCCCGCAGTACCACTGTAAGCTGTCCCACAGTACCACTGTAAGCTGTCCCGCAGTACCACTGTATGCTGTCCCACAGTACCAGCTCTAAGCTGTCCCACAGTACCAGCTGTAAGCTGTCCCGCAGTACCACTGTAAGCTGTCCCACACTACCACTGTAAGCTGTCCCGCAGTACCAGCTCTAAGCTGTCCCACAGTACCACTGTAAGCTGTCCCACAGTACCACTGTAAGCTGTCCTGCAGTACCAGCTGTAAGCTGTCCCACAGTACCAGCTCTAAGCTGTCCCGCAGTACCACTGTAAGCTGTCCCACAGTACCAGCTGTAAGCTGTCCCACAGTACCACTGTAAGCTGTCCCGCAGTACCACTGTAAGCTGTCCCACAGTACCAGCTGTAAGCTGTCCTGCAGTACCACTGTAAGCTGTCCCACAGTACCACTGTAAGCTGTCCTGCAGTACCAGCTGTAAGCTGTCCCACAGTACCAGCTCTAAGCTGTCCCACAGTACCACTGTAAGCTGTCCCACAGCTGTAAGCTGTCCCGCAGTACCACTGTAAGCTGTCCCACAGTACCACTGTAAGCTGTCCCACAGTACCACTGTAAGCTGTCCCACAGTACCACTGTAAGCTGTCCTGCAGTACCAGCTGTAAGCTGTCCCACAGTACCACTGTAAGCTGTCCCACAGTACCACTGTAAGCTGTCCCACAGTACCACTGTAAGCTGTCCTGCAGTACCAGCTGTAAGCTGTCCCGCAGTACCACTGTAACCTGTCCCACAGTACCAGCTGTAAGCTGTCCCGCAGTACCACTGTAAGCTGTCCCACAGTACCACTGTAAGCTGTCCTGCAGTACCAGCTGTAAGCTGTCCCACAGTACCACTGTAAGCTGTCCCACAGTACCACTGTAAGCTGTCCCACAGTACCACTGTAAGCTGTCCTGCAGTACCAGCTGTAAGCTGTCCCGCAGTACACTTGTAAGCTGTCCCACAGTACCACTGAAAGCTGTCCCACAGTACCACTGAAAGCTGTCCCGCAGTACCAGCTGTACACAGAACCACTGCAGGACGAAAGGCCATTGAGCCATTGTGACTTTATGCCTGTAAACCCCACTGCTCAAACCCACTGCACTAATAAAGTTCTGCGCACATTTCCCACATTCTGTACAGACACATTTCAACAGCTCCATTAGTGGCCTGTGCTGTTCAGTCTGCACTCAGTCACGCCTTCATGTACAATGTGCACGGTTTCTTTTCAGTAAAGTTCCGCTGTGGGTGCCGCACCGGTCCTGTGCATCCCTGCGAATGATCTCACCTGGCAATCATGACCCCGCTGACAGATGTCTCCGAGAGCCGCGTTTCTGCATCTTCCCAGCTCAGGATGTCGCCGCTGCCTGCACGGGTGGATAAGATACTTTTGGACCAGAAGGTGTTTGAACACTGGCACTCCCTGAGCCACTTCATTTGCGGGATTCTGCTTCCCAAGCAAAAAAAGCAGGAGGGCAGCCAGGAATGGCATCTCAGCTTTGCCTGCAGCGATTTCTGAATGAGCAATTTCTGGGAGTGTTAGTGAGATGCCCAAGGGCCTCGTTTTCTCACACGACAACATAATTATTTTTGTCTCAGTGGCAGGGTCTCTCAGATCGTGATTGGCAGTTCACCAACATCCCTCAAGAGAAAAGTATACCACAGCTGTATCTCACCGGTACTCACCTATGGGGCTGAAATGTGGAGGCTAACAAAGAGGGTTCAGCTTAAGTTAAGGACAACGCAGCGAGCTACGGAAAGAAAAATGATCGGTGTAACGTGAAGAGATGGGAAGAGGGCGGAGTGGGTGAGGGAACAAACGCGGGTTAATGACATCCTAGTTGAAATCAAGAGGGAGAAATGCGCTTGGGCAGGGCATGTAATGCAAAGGCAAGATAACCGCTGGTCCTTAAGGGTAACGGAGTGGATTCCAAGAGAAGGCAAGCGTAGCAGGGGGCGGCAGAAAGTTAGGTGGGCGGATGAGATTGAGAAGTTTGCGGGGATAGGGAGGCCGCAGCTGGCAAAGGACAGGGTTAATTGGAGAGACATGGGAGAGGCCCTGCAGTGGGGGCAGTCAGGCTGATGATGATGATGATGAGCTGAAAGGAACATTTGCCCGGTCTTCAGCAAAGCGCAACACACTGATCATAGGTGTAGTGGTGCAGGTAACTGCAGTCAAAGCTAGTTTCCAGGCCAAATGCCATGATGCGAGAGAGCAGGGACCCACAGGTGGAAGACGTCCTGGCTGTTGCTGGATGCCTCCCCAGAAGCTGCACTGCATGGACCGCTTTTTCTGCCCACTGGCCACGCTCACAATGTAGTCACTGGCACCGTCATTCCACAGTGTTCAAGTGTGTTCAAGCATTGCCTCAAGAGAGAGGCGCCAAGGAACAACTTTCTCCTTTCTTTTCCGGAGTGACTAGAGTAACAGTGTGTTACGCATAACCTTGGTCCTTTCCGGCGATATCCGTGACTGAAAGCCCACCATGAGTGGTCGTGTAATTGAATCCCTCAGTAGTTGTTGTAGAAAGCCAGAAGCTAGGACAAGCCAAGCCATGAGAGAGAGGACTTGGCTGGGCAGGAAGCCTTTTGGTTGCTGTGAATACAGTCGAGTCTCACTGCATGCATCTCACAGTGACAGCTCACATTGCTCCCACAGCAGCAAGCACTCCAGTGAAAGCTCCCTGTTGATTGTCTGCTGGAACTGTGACAGGCAGAAGGCAATTTCTCCTCACAGAACATGTTTAGTGGTTTAAATTCCTTCATAGCGACATCTGTACGCTCACTAAACTCCGCGTCAACTTTTTTTGGCACCGCTGGAAAGGCTACGGGGCGAAGCGCATTATCTTCCCTCGCAGATGAATACAGTCCCTGGGTTAAAACTAGTGTTTAACCTTGAAAGAAATGAAAATCATAAAGCTTGTGATTTTTAGCACATTTCTAACATAATTACGATTCGTTAGCATTGAAGGGTGACTACGAAGTATCTTTGTTCTTTCCTTGGTTTTCTGGGTTCACGACCGTCGCGGGTCTTCAAAACACCCAGCGCGCTGAAAGAGGATGGCGTCTGCTTGCTCTTTGCTCCCCGTCGGGTTCTTCCGAAACTATGCCTCTTCTTTCGCCACAGAAAATCCAAGTGAGACTGAATAACCGATGGTTGTCCAAGCAGGCAAAGGAGATGCTTTGCAACGCGCACTCTGGCGTAAGGAACAGTCAGCCTCAGCTCTCTATATTATCCGTGCGCCGCAAAGTCAGCGAGCTCACCGGTGTGAGTGAGTGTGCCGTCTCCCGTATTAAAGCGGAGGCCCTCTCTGGTGGTCTGAAATCTCCAAAGCGAAGAAGGCCGAAGCCATCATCCGGGCTTGTTTAAAAAAAAAACTGGGAAGACGCAGCTTGAAAGGTACGACACTTTCACTCTCGCTGCTCTGAGGCGCAAAGTGCATCAGTATTATATGCACAACGAAGTGCCGACTGCCGCAAAGCTACAGGAGGACGTAGTAAACGACCCCGATATGGATATGCCGAATATAAGTGTCCGTACGTTGCAGAGGATACTAAACGATATCGGATTTGCGTTCCGGAAGTGCAAGCGGAACTCTTCCCTCCTGGAAAGAGACGACATCATTGTGTGGCAACGAAAGTACCTCCGGACGATCCAGGAAATGAGAAAGAAGCAGAGGCAAGTACGCTTTTTGTTACGTATTGTTGGACATATACCTGCGTGCAATATGTGATAAGGCAAAGATGGAACAAGATGTATTGTTGTATGACTGCGAAACTGCGAGACAATTGCAATGAAAAAGCGCGCAGTGCAATGTCAGGAGCAGCTCGGATGAACCTGGATAGGCAGGCGCGTTATAGAAGAAGTGATACGGTAGTACGTAAGTTGAGTGTCTTGCGCTGCTGGCTTTGTCGTGCCATATGATCGTGATAAAAACCGCCCAGGTGCATCGTCTCACGTACCCTGCGATCACTTTCGATTTAGAGCGACGAGGCCGCTTCGGGGTTGCATGTGTGAGTCTATATGCTATTTTTTTTTCGACCTCTGCCCCTCATAAATCGAAGAGTGCGTCAGAATCACTTTGGGCTCATTGCTTTTTTTTTATTTGGCTTTCATCTTGCAATGAGAGCACAAAACCGCGCGCCACATAAATTCACCTTCCTTTTTTGCAGGACCATTTATTACCTTGATGAGACCTGGGTTAATGCAGGCCACGTTAAAGAGAAAGTTTGGACAGAAACTACAGTGGCGTCAAGGGAAGATGCCTTTCGCCAAAGGCTAACAACTGGACTTCGTGCACCAAGCGGCAAAGGCGGCAGATTGATCATGGTGCACGCCGGCAGTGAGAATGGATTCGTTGAAAACGCGTGCCTGATCTTTCGTGCTACCAAAGGAACTGCCGATTACCACACCGAAATGGATGGTGCTCGATTCGAAAAGTGGTTCATGGAACAATTAGTGCCCAACATATATCAAAACAGTGTAATAGTGACGGATAACGCTCCGTACCATAGTGTGCAACTCGAAAAAGTACCAACTTCACGTACTCGAAAAGGTGGTATTGAGTCATGGTTGACAGAAAAAAAACATTCCGTTTTCGGGCGACCAACTAAAGGCGGAGCTGCTGCAGGTTGTGAACCAACACAAACATCGATATTCTGGGTACCGCATTGATGCTCTGGCAAAGAGTGCTGGCCACGACGTAGTACGGCTGCCAGGGTGTCGAACCGGTATTTTTTCGGGTGCGGTTCGGGTTCACGCCTTTCGGGTTCACTTCCGGGTTCGGCTCCAGAGGGCCATTCCGTTCCGGTTCGAACCGGTTCGGACCGTCTCGAACCGGTTCAAACGGGTTCAAACGGGTTCGGGACAAAAAAAAAAATTAGAACGCAGATGGGTTTCAGTCAGCCTTGCTATGCGTTTTCTTTTTTCTTGCACATCGCTATACAAAATAAAAAATGCCAAGATTTGTTTACGAGAACATAAAACTGGGCTAGTTGGTAGCGGTTGCTCAAGCAGCACAGTAAACAGGACAAACGGAAGTCTGGAGACGACACAGACACTGACTAACAACTGGTTATTACATTCTCGGAAAAGTATATGAAGGCGCAGGACACAGTGAAGAATCCAAAAAAACATAAGAGCAAAGATTAAAACTAAAAAAAAACATACTACGCATGCACATCGCAGTCGAGTCATGACATCTTTTTCAATGAAATTCGAAGACTATATTCCATAGTAGACGGCACTCCCCTATCTCCTGGACCTCACACAGTTGCCAAGAAAGCCTGGCTCCTTTTCTACGAAACTGATGTATCCTGAAGCAACACGCTCATCTGCATCCTTCCTGATCATAAAGGCCTCCACCATCTGCCTAAAAATTCGGTCAGGGTGATTAAACAGGAGACTTGTCTTTCTAAGTGGGGAAGCAGATGAGAGTGTTGCTTCACCATCTATCACTTTGGTAGATAAGGAGTCAGGCTTTCTTGGCATTGTGTGAGGTCCAGGAGATAGGGGAGTGCCGTCTACTATAGAAGTTACTCTTCGAATTTCGTTGAAAAAGACGTCACAACTCGACTGTGATGTGCATGCGCAGTATGCACATCACAGTTTTAAGTTTTAACCTTTGTTCTGTTTTTTTCGGGTTGTTTCTTGTGTCCTGCGCCTTTATATACTTTTCCCAGAATAAAATAACCTGTTATGAGTCAGCGTTCGTGTCGTCGCCTGTCTTCCTTTTGTCGTGTTTACTGCGTTACATGAGCATGAAGAAATTTTTTAATGCGAGATGTTGTCATTTTACCCACTTTATTTATTGTCCGCAGCAAAAAGACGAATTTACGGCAACAGCCGCAAAATGAAATGAACTCGAAATTATTGAAAATCGGCTATGTATATACGCTATAATTCACCTTATGAGGTGTGGGACGAAAAGCCGATGGATTTTGCACCTACAGGACCCCCCTGCAATTTGGGAGACCCCGTAGGACGAGTAACAGGTCTCCCTTGAAGCTTTCGTCAGTTGGGACTCTCTCGTACGCAGTGTACTTACGTGGCCCCCAAATTGCCGCCGCACGCGCCCTCTACGTTCCCGCGCACTACTGAGAAACGAAACTATCATGTATCGGCACGTATACATAGACACAGATACCTTTCCGTCACCCCGAAACCGACTTGCCAGTCCCCCCCTCCTTTACTACATGGTAAGAAAATGTTCGCGAATCCCTCCACCGCCTATCCCTTACCCAACGAGAGCCTCGTGGGAGCACTGGCTCTCCCTAAAATCCGGAGCTTACCAAACATTTTATTTAAATCACCTCTTCGATATCGCCTTTGTGACTCGTGTTATAGTATATATCGAGCCCCTATAGCTCAATGTCATCAAACACAGAGCTAATCGTGGCTTCTCACTATAGTAAAGTAAGAAATTTGTTTGTGATAGAATGTTTTGGACTTTTCCCGGGGCGCTATCAAAGGCAACCTTTGCGTCAACAGAATTTTTTGCGCCCTTGATAGAGTGATAAAGAGTGGTTAATCTGGCGTGCACCATTGGTTCACCAACTTGTTTCAGGCATTTATTTTCGAAACTAAAAACAACCCCTTTCTGGCACCTGTTAAGTGCTCGCCTGTCTTTTCTGGACATGCTCGCGAGCGCTGATTCATTCGGTTTTCTCACTCTTCGCTTTTATTTACCTGTACGGCCTCTCCAGAAGGCAAATGACAAATGTTGCGATCGGTCATTACTTCCTCTACCCATACATCTACAGCCTTACCTATACTTTCTTGATACTAGTCTATTAAAGCGAAGTCAGTGGATGTAAAGTGCAGCCCACTTGAATGGCCACAGATATAACGAACGGTCGCTTAATACGAGCGGATGTGGCGCTACCGTGAAAATATATGCATAAGGGTAACGGAAATTCGTCGCAGATACAGTGAACTCTGGCCACACCACTCGGTTACAGCGAACGAGATAGCGCGGTGAACTACCCCGAAGTTGTAGAGGTCGTCCTTCCGCTAAGCACGCAGAGGAAATAGCGCCTCTCAACCTTCACGACACCGCCCCAGAAAGAACATGTCAACCCAGAAATGGAATTAAAAGGCGGCACGTTGTACGCAGCGCTAACCGGAAAGTCCGGCGTCCGGTAACACTGTGAAAGGTAAAGTAAACACGGCAACGATATGCTATAATTCTCTATTGAAATAGCAAGTAACCGCCGGCCAAACCCGCGTCGATGGCCAACGAGGGCAATCATTGCCTACGCGTTCGCCGGCTCGGCAAAGCATCCTGAGTAGAAGAAGCGCGGTGCGCGTGAGACAGGGGCATCGTCAAAAGCGAAGCTACTGACCAATCTCGCGGATCAACTAAAAACATCTATCAGATAATTTTTAAATCCTAGGTGGCCAAATCATAGCCTACCCAGTCGTCTCAATCTTTGGCGCCGCTGCCATGTGCAGGCATTATTATATATATAGCGGACAGTGCAACAGATGCATTCTGCGCCACAAGCGCTGCGCTACTTCGTCTCTGCATCAGCCCAGTAACGACAGAAGAAGCTCGAAAACACGCGTGACCAGATGACTGCAGATTTCTGGCAACGCTTCGTTGATCCATAGCCGACCGGATGTTTCCTCGGATAACTACGTTCCTGCGGACCACAAAATCGCAGAAGCGCCCGCTCTGACGGAGACGTGGAACACTAAGTGCGAGCTCTTCCTACTGCCTGGAGTCTCATTTACGTGGCCGACCTGCTACCAGTTGCCATGCACACTTCATCCATGATTAGTTATACCCCGTCCCCAAACTTGATGTTTGGCAGCGAGGTCTCGACAAAGATTAAATGATCGCCCTAGATAGCCTGGAAAGAATCGCGGCAGTCTCTGCTTTGCACAAGTAGGCACGCATAACGCAGCTTTGTAAGAAATAATTGCCCCTTTCAGCAGCCTTAGTATTTTTGGCGGTTGTAAGAAGAATCCACTTGCTACGAACATCAGATATAACGAATGGAACCTGCGTGACCGTCAGGTTCGCTATAAGTGGGCTCGACTTAGTTTTAATCGGCCACAAAAACCTTTTTCACCCTTTAGACATGGACCTTACATGTTAAGACGTACCTTCGCGCCAAAGGGGCGTTTTTGCCGTGGTCAGTGCATTTCTACCTGCCCGAGCAACGAGAAACAATTTCAGCAATAAAATGGTTGGGTTGGTTGGTTGGTTTATGGGGTATTTTTGTCATGATGCTGTATTCTTTTGGGACATACTTAAGGAGTCTCTTAAAAACCCATTGACATCCCATTAACATCCCATTGACATTAAAAACCCATTAATTATAACATTTATGTCTGCGATGAAGAACTCTGGAATTCCGTGCGAACTCTTCGTGTTCATAGGACGCAGAACCGCCACGTTCCACGAGGTCACTGTTCAGACAACAGTGCACTTTAACGCAGGAGGAATATGTTGCGTAAGTTCAACCTCCTGACTGGTTCCCCTTTCATGGCGTGTGCACCGTCTGTAGTTTTCATGTGCAGGCGGAGGCAGGGAGTTATGGTGGCATGAGGCCTTATGCCGAGATCGCTCATTTAGATGCGGTCAAGTAAGGCATGAGGAGGGTCAGAGAGGTTCCAAATATTCCATGCAACAACCATAAAAAGAAGCCTACAAGATAGCTGAATAGCCTAAAGCATCTGTAAACAGAGTTTTCTGTTGCGCCGCCATTAGTACGAATCCCACTCGGAGTCAGAGATTAGACTATGCATACTCTTTTAGTTGTTCTTTTTACTGCGTTAGCAGTATAGCCAAATTTCCCAAAAATAACCGCGCTGCGTGCGTGCAGCCTCCATCCTGGATGCACACTCCGGTGGGAGTGTGCATCCAGTGTGCACTGGTAAAAATGCACCTTCAGAAACTTTCACCCATCGCACAACCCCCTCATCACCCACCTGTAACCGACATAGCCGAGGAAGATTGTTGTGAAGGCTCAACGTGTTCAACGGCCCAAGCGTTCTAAGAAAAAAACACTAAAAATCATAAGCCTGTCGCGTCCGACACGAAGAACGGGAAATGACTACGAAAAGTAGATATAAGTCGCCAGACAGACAATTCAAGATCGAGCAGTGCGAGAACAGCGGATGGAGCCGCGCTCTGGCGACTGGCAGCAATTTTTGCTTAGAAGCAGAACGATTTCAGCGAATCGGCAATAACGAAATCACTCGATCGTAGTTACATTGCATCGCAGTAGCATCTTTTTGGGCGTAATCACTATCGCATGCCAGCGAGCACATTTATTTCCGCATTGCCGTTTTGTGTAATCGGTATTTAATATTTTCCTTATTAGTACATCTCTACCGTTGCCATGAACCCGCCTTTCGTTGCTTATTTCCGTCGCGCGCGAACAAGAATATGCGGATTCTAAAAAAGAGAAGCTGCACCAATTTATACATCCTTCTTTTGGTAATGCTAGTAGCAATATATCAGGTTTAACGTGTCGAGTAGACATTGGGGCTATATCACAGACGGAGGGCTTCAGATTAACGGAGGCCAGCTGGGGATTTTCGACGGACGCTGGTTTTTGTATTTTTGGAATCAGCAGCCGAGCACCACAGCCATTGAGCCATTTTTTTCTTTATTGCCCTAAAGGCCCATCGCGAGGGGTTTTACTTAGAACTTGCTGCCTAAGACAATGAGCGTCTACAAAATTAAATGTTGCGCTACCCACTGCTGTTGCTCAGTGGTTATATAGGCACTCGGTGGTGTCTATAGTACTTTACTGAGCTAGAGCAGTCCTAACATGTTGATTAAAGATTTACGCAAATATGTAAAAGGGAGGAGTAATAACTCAAGATTTCACATAAACCTGACGTACAAGTGTTTACAATTGGCGGCAGTACATTACAGAAGCGTCAATTAGGCTTCTTCCCAGGCACGAGACCTCCTGTGAGTTTGCTGTCACATATACAGGGTATCATTTTCGCACTTCCGAGCGCAGACAGCTACGGGTGGGTAAGTTTATGCGATAGATCATCTCATTTTGTTGGAAAACAACACGTATGCCGGGATGCAAAAAAGTGGGGCTGAACCGAGTCCCGAACCGGTTCGGAACGGTTCCTTTGAATCGTTCCGGTTCGGGTTCAGTTCCAAGATGGCGAAAAAAATATGGGTTCGGTTCGGTTCCGGTTCCGGGCGAAAATTGGGGTTCGGTTCGGGTTCGGGGTTCGGGTTCAGTTCCGGTTCGACACCCTGACGGCTGCCTCCTTATCACTGTGAATTAAACCCAATTGAACTGGTGTGGAGTCAGGTGAAAGGCTACGTCGCTGCCAGCAACACCACGTTCACTCTGTCCGCAGTCGAGAAACTCGTTCACGAAGGGGTCTCCCGTGTTACACAAGAGAATTGGTCGCGGGACTGTGCCCATGTTGTACGCCTTGTAGAAGAAGCATGGGAACGTGATGGAGCAATTGACACGCATCTGGATACCATTACAATTTCTCTGGACTCTGAATCGAGCTCCTCCGGCGAAAGCAGCGAAATTAGTGGCGTGGAGGAATTGGAAGGAGGACAACAAGATTGCTGACTAAAATGAATTTCTTGTTATTTTCGCTGAAAACTATTGTCACGAATTGTGTAGTGACAGTGTTGTGGAGCATCCATATATTTTTGTTATTAATTTATTCGACTGCAGTGCTGTGCTTACACAGAAAAACTTATGTGCTGTAGCTTTCTGTGCTATATAAAAATACGTGGTGTTATCTGCTGGTCCAAGCGTTTATTCAATGCTTACTTAGACACGCATACATCACATAGTCTCTATGAGCATTAGCAAAGATCAGTCGAAGCGCTGTCTCTTCTTTTACAATTTCCTTTTTATTTTTCACAAAAACCTAACAGAATATCGCGCATTACTGCACATTATTGATTGGATTCTAGTGCTAAAAACAGGTAAGCTACCCACAAAGTACGTCACTTCGTTAGTGAAAAATATGCCTGAGCTAACAGCTATAAATGGATTGCCTTACTGTATGCTGCTGAGCACACATAAAAGAAAACAACAATGTCTAAGTTTTCGGCTTCAGTAACGATGTCTACAAAGCCTTGTGAACCTTAGTGCAAAAAAAAAAAAGATATCGGACTCCGATAAGTAAGCTGCCGAAAGCGCTTCTATCTGGCCGCGGAAACGAAACTGAAACTGCAATGAGACTCCGTGGAGGTCGACCCACCGAACTACATGGTGGAGGGACACATTTACAGATGCTCCTGCCCCGTAGCTTCGCTAGCGGTGCCAAGAAATATTGACGCGGAGTATAGTCATGTAATAAGCTCAACTGTCGTTGAATAAGCTGAAGACAGAACACACGTACCAAGTAACAACCAAAAAAACTCTTAAGGAGATCATCAGTGGATTGCGTGAATGCGTTAGCAGCTAAACATTCATTATATCTGAGGTTGACACACTAAAGTTTGTTACATCTGAGCTGGTACACTTGGGTTCGTTATATCTGAGGTCAACCCACTAAGTTCGTTACATCCGAGGTCCAGACATGAAAGTGCGTTACTGCCTATGTGGCATACTTAGGTTCGGTATATCTGAGGTTAACAAAGGTCGTTACATCCAAGGTGACCTACTGCCACCTGCCCACTGGGTTATGGGCAACCTGCTTTCCACTGGCTACTAACAGATGGCAGCTGCCATCTTCGCTTACACAGACATGTGGCATTCTTTCCCTTCCCTACACCAGCTTTCTGCAAGTAGGCCCCGTCACAGCTGACTCACCAAAGACGGGGATGGGGGCGGCTGCCTGGGCGCAGCGCTCCAGGTAGGCCCAGTCCGCTGACTTGGTGTAGCGCTGCTCCCGGGAACGGGGGTGCACCTGCGGGCACACGTTGACATCTGCACAGGGTTGCACTACTGACCCAGCGCAGCTCATGAAAACAATGCTAAAACTCAACCATGAACGTAATGCACAGACATAAAAAATGGAGGGCACACTTAAGCTTCTACTTAAGGGTATGATGCGATAGCGTCAAAGGGTTAATGCCCATATATGCGGAACTGGTCATTCTCTACTTTACATTCATGAGATCCTTGGGAGTCGCCATATCCCTCCAGGCACAGTGGTGCAGCAGTTGAGCGATGCGCCACTGCCCTGCAATGGCAGGTGCTCCCAGTGGTGGGCCTCGTGTGACCTAGGTTGCTCTTCCAGGGCGACCAGTCATTAATTTAATGACCACCTGCCACTACCACATGCCACTACCACATGCCACTACCACCTAACTACTACCTGACTGAATTTTTGGCTGATGTGGCCCCACTAAATTAATGTCAGTAACTCCGGCCACCGCTCTCTCATGCACCGTGAACATTGGGATGAGAGAAAGAGTTCAATTCAGCCACAAATGTGCTTCAAATTAAACGCTTTAAAATGAACTGAAATTATAGGAAGGCATCCAAAACTTTGAAGTTTGAATTAACTGAAGTGTGAACTATCCGAGGTTCAATTACCGGGAGTCTAAAGTGATGCGTACCAGGACGGCACGGCAAGTCTCTTTGCTTGATTCTCTTTGGGATGCTAAGCCTCATATGAACATGGAACCAATCAGGTATAGCAAATGTTTTGGCTGGGGCTGGCTGAATTGATCAATAACTTCGAGTTATTGACCAATTCACTCTCGCCCTACCATAAGCTTGCCGTCCCGGTTAGCTCAGTTGGTAGAGCGACTGCTCCGGTGAAGCGGTGGCCCCGGATTTGAGCCCCGGACCAGGACAAATTTTTCTTTAACTACGAAGTTTCTGAGAAAGCTCTATAGCTTTCCTTTGTAGCCGTATGGCTACGCTTGGGTTGATGTCAATGAGTAATTACTCCCTTATTACAAATGTTTTGGCTGTATCGCTGGCCAGCAAATGCATTATATCAATAGTGTGACTATTGATAGTGTTACAATCGATAGTGTTACTATCGATAGTGTTACTATTGATAGTCTTACTATCAACAGTCTCACTATCGATAGTCTTGCTATCGGTAGTAATACTATTGATAGTCTATCGATTGTAGTACTATCGATAGTTTTTACACTATCGACAGTTTGGATGGTTTGGTTTGGTTTATGGAGTTTAACGTCCCAAAGCGACTAAGGCTGTGAGAGACGCCGTAGTGGAGGGCTCCGGAAATTTCGGGCACCTGGGGTTCTTTAACGTGCACTGACATCGCACAGTACACGGGCCTCTAGAATTTCTCCTCCAAAGAAATTCAACCGCCGCGGTCGGAATCGAACCCGCGTCTTTCGGGTCAGCAGCCTAGCACCATAACCACTGAGCCACCGCGGCGGCACAGTTTGGATGGTTGCAAAAAAAACTATTGATACAATTGATAGTCAATTTCCTGATAGCAACAACTTGATGTGGTACATGTACGCAGTGGCTGTTGGCTCCGCGCGATACCCTAGGAAATCAGATGCCCACTGTCATCTCCATGTAAACGCGGCTTATTAAGCCTTTGTCATCCGAAGTTGAATAGCTCGTGTCTACATCATCAGGCGAGGTAGCAAAGTGTGGCCAGAGACGGCAGTTCACTGCCGACGAAGTACAGGACCATCACAATGCAGCGAAGTGTTTGAAGTAAGCTGTTGCAGTGAAACAACGTTCACCCCCCCCCCCCCTCCCAAGCCCCTGACAACTCAGTGACACAGTCAGAAACAACTATAAATGCTCTTGCATTTACACACCATAAGAATTGCTTAGGTGCCCCCAAAATTTTTTATTCTTTCTTTCCCAACTTTGAAATTATGCTGAAAAACAGCACCAGCTTTGCAATGCATCTGTCTCTCCATAACCAAAAAGAACTAAAACGGCTGAATGAATGAACCAATATGAAACAACAGCAGAGTCGTTTCTGGCGGCAGCTAACAAAACCACGTGAGCAAGCACTCACCGTGATGAGGGCGGGCTTGCGAGGTGCTCCGACAAGCTGGCCGATCACCTGGTGGGCAATCTGGCGGCCCTCCTGCATCCCAGCACGCATCTTGACCGTCACCGGCACATCCAGGACGCCCACCATGCCATACACAATCTCTGCAAGCTTCTTTGCACGACCCATGAGCCCCGATCCAGCTCCCTGCAACATGAAGGCAACTGCTCAGTCACAGCGCGCCGCCAAAGAGCTCTGTTTCATTTGGCTGCACTCATTGCACCAGTTTCATAAAATTCACCGGCGGTGCTTTCCACGCCATTCATGCTTCCAAAACAAATGCACGAGTGCAGGTCTGGGCCCAGTTGCTCGTACATTTAGGGGGAAATACAGGTCTTGATATGGTAAAAACAATGTTGAAATTTCGATTTTCAATAATCGCATATTCAGATTGAAGTACCTACCTACAAAGCTTCCAGGTCCAGTTCGATCTCTGACTACTAAGAAACTGATATATCTGATTTCTCTGAAGCAGTGAAATGGTGATCTCGGAGCAAAATGCAGCAGAGCTTCGCACTCGTCGCTTCTCACAACTTCGTCCCCGACTGACGCCATCTTGGTCTAGTTCGAAAGTTGATGCTCTTTCCTACATCTTGGTATTACTCACTATTGTGAAATCCTCCTGGAACGTCCGCACTCCGCTGTTTTCCGAGGCCTCTACAATGAGCTCCGAATGGCTGGCGTGCACACTCAAATGCCATTTTCTCAGTTTCGTGTTTTTTGCCAACATGATTAGCCTTAGTTTTCATTATGTTTTTATGATGAAATTTCAATTACTACTATATAGTTGAATTCAGAAAGAACTAAACTATGCAGAAATGCTATCTTTAATGGCTGAGTCGAACATTTGTGAACAATAATGTCATCTTACTATATTTTATAATTATGGTGCTTCGGTATAACTGAACATTTTTATATGATGATGTACTTCAATAACAATAAAAATAGCAAAGCTCCGCATGGTAGGTCTACTGATAAAGCTCCATTTCAATCGAAACCAAAAAATATTGAAGTATCTTAACGATCCATAAGAAATTACCTAATTAGGCTTCAGTGTTTTTTACGCAATATTGGAACTAACTGAGAAATACTGAAACTAATTACATTTTTGAAAACAGGAGCAAGAGATACATATACCCACACAATTTCATTATGATATCTCTAATAATAAATATCTTTATTTAACGGTTAAGATGGCAAGTAATGTCAGCTTCCACAACCCACTGCTATTTTGCACGAATCAAGGGCAAACCCTAGAAATTCATTAGGTACATCCTGTTCTGGAACATGGCTATGCCATTACAAGCGAGAGCTGCCCACATCGAAGAAAATTAATCGTATTTCCCGTCTTGTGGAGTGGAAGCGGCTGATAAAAATAGAGAGCATCGCAAGCTAACTCCTACATGCGTTGTTTGCGAGAAACATTCTGAGGACAATTGCGTCGAGAGAATGTTCACAATTACAGTGGCCAACATCGTCAACGCGCTCGCCGCAGAGAGACCGCGCCTCTGGAACAGTCTTATCTCTAGCAACCAACTTCAGATATTTTGTTGTTCATTTATTATACAATTAGTTCAGTGCTATGCTTAATTTGTCACGAACTTTTAGCACTGACTTCAAAATATTTTACTTGTTTATTATTGCTATGACTTAGTGTAGTTTGTGCTGCATTGTAGACTTTGTAGATTCGAATAAGTAACACAATCATTACATGCTTTTTGTTCTTGCCTATACTTTTCTACAAAAAAGAGCGCAAGCTCACAGATATCTGCATAAAGCCTATTTTCCTCAGAATCGAGTAATGACTTCCATGTAAAATGCATGAGAAGTGAGTCCAATTCAGACTGCTTGTCTTGATCATCATGCGATCATTGTAGACAGCTAGGTGCCACGTTGGGAAAGAGTAAATATGTCCCTGTCTTTATTTTGCGCATGCGCGACGCTATTAAACCTTGATTGACTGATTTATACCAACATTGCAGTGGGCACAACTGAACTGCAGAAACATCAGCCTATCCGAAAGTGCGCGGTCTGTGTTGATAAGGTGGATTGCAGAGCTAGTTGGTACATGATCAATTAAAAACAGCAGCAGAAAGAAACGAAGACCAAGAGGTAAAACACAAACAAGACGAGGACGATGCTGCTCTCGCATTGTCTTCATCGTGTGTGCATTACTTCTTGGTCTGCATTTCTCTCTGCTGCTGCACTGAAATCCCTTTGGTCATAACAACACCAGGAATAGAATGCAAAGCTGTTGTAATGATCTTTGCAAAAATATTAATGCTACCAGTGTCGCACGGGCACTTCCACATGATTGGCATGGGCCCTTTCCGGGTCAGTTTTTTGACCGCAAACAAGAATGGGCCCTGCTACACGGACCAACCATGTGGATACATCTCGTCGGGCGCACTTAGCATGATGTTGCATAAAAAATTAACCTATGATCGCGATGCACGGATTGCAGTCGAGTGGATCTGGATCGAGTAAAATTGCGATCGAAAGTTTCTATGTAGCAGCAAAACGAATCTTATTCGAACTCGAGCGTTTATTCAAAATGACTTACTGCGGCCAACATGTCAAACTTCGGTGCTTGTTTAAAGTTCATAAGCTGGATTTGTTGCTGGATACTGAACATTCAATTTGAGTTTTCTGTCTGACTTCTTCAGCACAACGAACAAAACAATAAAATTAGCAGACTGGATCTGGTAGTGCGCTTTGTTGGTCCTGTGGTGCTATTTGAGTCAAGGATTTTCCACGAACAGTGCTAGGCCAGAAAGTTTGTGTCCTGCCAAGACAGTTTTTAGACAAAAGTGCTCTCAGAGCAAGGAGTAAGACAGGCTTCACAGAGAAAAGCGTGGCCCACATTTAGTTACTGATAGTTACCAATGCCGTACTAGCTGGACCAGCCCGCGAACGCGGCGCGGTGGCACCTTAGCGGTTGGCAGCACCCCCTCGTGGTGGCTGTGGGAAGGCATCACCGCTGTGACCTCGTGAGCGCACGCCCTCGGCACACTAGCCAGTATATTCTAGGCACTATACCCGTGCCTCTGAAAGCCACAAAAGGATGGAGCTGGTGGTGCTGATGTCGATATGGATAGCGGGAGCTCGCGGTGGAAAAAAAAGTTGACCATGATGATGATAGACAGCGACCATGGGCGCCATCTGTGGGCAGCACCTGGAAGCTCCTGTGTGCGTGGCCTCCGTGATCAAGCGCTCCATTGCTCGCAGTCGGAGCTGATCGTGGAGGCCACAGCGCAGGCATTTAGAAGGCTATTCCCACGTGCGTCGTGGAAAGCTCGGGTGCGGCCCTTACATAGATCTTTTTTTTTTTTTTTAAATGTTTCCTTTGAGAAAGCAGGGTGCGGCATGTACACAGGTGCGGCCTTTACACGCATTTAAATGGCATTCTTCTTCAGTGACAACACACGCAGTAAGCAAAAGTTTCCTAGCAGCTAGTACATCAAGTTTTCATGACAGGCTTCTTGGAGCATCAAAGAAACACAGTAAAAGCTTGTTAATCAAACTTCATGGGACCGGAAAAGACATTTGAATTACCCAAAAGTAATGACCCCTCCTTCAGAAAAAAACTACCAAGAACTGCTTGCATGAGTGTAAATTCATTTGGTGAAAGACCAGGCAACGGGAACCTGATTTTGAGATGAGAACAGCGCGGCAATGACTGCTTTTCATGATTCCACAAATACATTATTGCGTGCACACTGTAGGGAGTGTCAAAGCAGAACTGCTCCACAATCGTAAGGGCCTCCCGCATCCTTCACGGTGTGACGTGGTGGAGATCCACGGCTACCGTGTCACAACCATCACAAGCGGTGCGTCAAGAGGCTTCATTACACCAGCTGCAAACGGCAAGTTACGAGTGTGCAGTTTCGGCACATGGGACTAATGGAAACAGGCGGACAGAAGCGAAGGCAATGCTCACTCGAGGAAGCAGCGAGGAAAAAAAAAAAAAATAGAGGGGGCCAGGGGATAGAGAGTAAACAGCAGCGATGCGCCATTCAGCATCCAAAATGTCGGTTGGCTAGTTGACGCTGGCTCGTGTGAAGCTCAGAAAAGTGAAACTGAAACTAAGCGGTCGGAGTGTTCTTAGATATGGGGCCGCCTGTCCATGGTCCCGCTTGCCATCACATGCACGCCAGAGTTGCTTGAGTGACTCTCCAGCATGGAATTCAGGTTTGGAGCAGGGTTATTTCAAAGGTCTCTTGCCTTGCCAGTCATACTTGATGGACTTGGATGCGGCCTCCCTTGGGAGCCCATTTGAATTAACCTGTGCGAGACCCATAGCGTCCGAATCGGTGCCACGGACTTACATGGGCATTGGCCGCGACCAAGTGGGCAGTTTGAATTATCCGAATTACCAAACTGACAGGGGTCGAGAATTAATGAGCTTTTGCTATACGAGGCCCATTTGGCTGAGGTTATGCAATGTAGCGTAATGTGACCTGGAGGTCCTCATTGATGGTTTCAGTAAAATATATGCATGGATGGCGATGTATACGAAGCCCCTCCTTTACACCCTTTGCCTATCTTGTCCTAAAGGTGGTGGTCCCGGCAACAGGGCAGTGACGTGGATGAGAAGAGTTTTGGCACACCCTGGTTTTCGCTCTGTCATAAACCAGCCACAGCTCACCTTCCTGTAGACGAAATCAATGGGGCAGCCCATGTTGATGTCGACAAAATCCACGCTGCAACGGTCCTTAAGCAGCTGGGCACAGCGGGTCATCACATCCGGGTGTGCTCCGCACAGCTGCACACGGGAAACATGCTACACTCTGATCTCTGCAAGGAGTACGCTGTGCACCACACTTGGCTGGAACGGTTCCCAAGCAGTTTGGTTGTGACTGAAAGTGCACCGCACCCCATTCATCAGGCTAACTGGTGCAATGCACAGGCAGGCAGATACACACACACACACACAAATAAAAAAAAAATCACCAAGTGTTTACTTCTGCGATAAAAGGCAAATTTCGGTGAGAGCCAGTGCTGTGCAAAATGCCAATAACAACCAGTGTGTTCAGTAACTCTGGGTAGGGGTGTGGGACATCTCTTGCGCTTATGCTGCTAAACTCTCTAAGCTGCTAAGCTCTGAACTCATTATTTGCACTTTGATTGTATAAAACGACGAAGTGTTTCATGTGTAATAAACAGTTGTGAGTTCGCGCTTTGTCGTTGTGCGTGTCTTTTTGTGTGTTTGTGTTGTAAAGTAGCGTGCTTAACAATGATGCAAAACCAACTACCCCCATATTAGCACTGCTTGCTAAACTTTCATTACCATCTTGGGTAAGCTATAGCTAAGGACCTCTAGATCCTCACGATTATGTGATTCCGCAAAAAATTGCGGATTTAAACATTTTTCGCATATGTTGCTACAGACGCTAGTAAGAACAGCGGCATAACAGGAGAATGTCCAATTTACAGTATTTGCACGAATACCCACAATATGACGGGCTGTTTAAGGCTTCACAAAAATTTTAAACAAAATATTCTTACGATTTTAGCCCGATCAGAAAACTGCACAGGCTGGTTACAGCTTAGCCCTCCAGCCAGGCTACGAAAAAAAAAAAGGAAACAGCAGGCTGGATACAGAAGCAATGAACAGTTCAGTGTAGTTAAAGTGGCAACATTTCCCACGTGCATGATGTAACATGGATGGATGGATGGATGATGGATGTATGGATGGATAGGAGCGCCCCCTTTGAAACAGGGTGGTGGCAATTGCCACCATGCTCAGCTTTTCTTTCTTTACTATTTTTTTGTTTACTGTGTTGGCAATTCTCATTAAGAATCGCCATCATCTTTACCTACGGTTTCCTACAATTCTAACCTTATGCCACATCTCTGCTTTTCAGCCACCAATCCTCCAATCGCTTTTTGCTAACTTCCACTGCAGATTTATTTACAGGACCATTGTTATCTTTAAACCCTAGGGCCTCAGAAAGAGTGACTGTGCCTGCATCGACATCCGGATGGATACCATCACATTTGATTATGAGGTGTTCAATTGTTTCCACAGATCTACCACACACTGCACATGTGTCATCTTCTTCGTTAAATTTCTTTTTGTAGCTGCGTGTTCTAAGACACCCTGACCTAGCTTCAAAAAGTAGGGCACTGTCTCTTGGGTTATCACAGAAAAATTCTTTCCTGATCTGCCTTTTCCAGTATCGATATTGCCACGTATCATTGTAGTGTTTGTTCGTTCACGCTCAAGGCTGCAGGAAAGGGCTGTTATCATTTTTGTTCGTGACGCGAGAAGCGACCAGTCTAATCTCGATTGATCGCAGCCATGAGGGGCTGCATCTAGGTTTTTCCAGATTACTGTAGATGATCTTGTCCTGCTATCTGGAAGTTTCCTTGCCGGCTTTAAATTGAGCGATGCCGCGAGCAGTGGACATTCGTAGATCGACGATTGACGAGCACGCTTGTTGCTTACGCCGCCACCGAGTGAATTAGTTCTCTTGCGGGCGCAAGTCAGCCCAAATAAAGAGCTTCGTTTGCAAGTATTTCTGGTGTCTTCCTGACCGCTGGACTGCCGTCACTACAACGTGACATCTGGTGGAGGTGCTGGGTAGCCTTCCATGTTCCGGACACCCCCTACAAGTCGTGACGCCAGCCCTCTGAGTCATTCACCGGAGGACCTGACTCCAGTCTACCACGCAGCCTCTGCAGCCTACAGCCATGACTTAAGCCGCAGCAGTGCGCCGTCCTGCACCTCGACGACGGGACCCAAGCCCCTATCGCCATTAGCCAGCTGCGGTGGAGCGCCGCTCTCTCGCACAAACTCGCCCGTCCTACGAGCGTCGCACACGGCCTAGGAAATGCGACGAGGTGAGAACACCCGACCAGCGCCGCCCACTATGCTTCCACTGCGGAGAAGCCGGTCACATTCTCCGTCACATACAGGAGAATGGGCATCCGAGGGTTCTCTTACGACGCCCCACGACCCCGACCCGGTCAGTGACCAGCCGAAATCGAGGAGTTCTTGCGTCGGGAGGAATGCTCATCGCCGAGCCGCTTCTCGCGTTCCCCGTCGCCATCGTCACCGCGCTTTGTATCTCCAAGCCGGGGCTACGCAGTGCGTGGACGCTTCCCCAGCCCCCGAAGGTTAAACTGAATCAAGCAGCCTCTGGAGGTGAGGTTGCTTCTGAGCGCAAGAACTAAGATCCTCCATCGACGAGAACTACCGACGAGAACTACCGACGACCACTACGACGACGACCACCACCACGAAGACGACGACCCCTACGACGACAACGACCCCTACGACGACAACGATGACCCCTATGACGACGACAAATACGATGACAACACCGACGACAACACGGCCAGACTTGAAGCTTTTACCGCTGCCCTTACACCTTATTAGGAACGCTAAAGGACTCTAAGTTCTCGAAGTATTCTCCGTGTTTAATTTCATTTTAAAGCATCGAGACGATGCTTCTTTGGAAGGGGGGTAATGCCACGTATCATTGTAGTGTTTGTTCGTTCACGCTCAAGGCTGCAGGAAAGGGCTGTTATCATTTTTGTTCGTGACGCGAGAAGCGACCAGTCTAATCTCGATTGATTGCAGCCATGAGAGGCTGCATCTAGGTTTTTCCAGATTACTGTAGATGATCTTGTCCTGCTATCTGGAAGTTTCCTTGCCGGCTTTAAATTGAGCGATGCCGCGAGCAGCGGACATTCGTAGATCGACGATTGACGAGCACGCTTGTTGCTTACGCCGCCACCGAGTGAATTAGTTCTCTTGCGGGCGCAAGTCAGCCCAAATAAAGAGCTTCGTTTGCAAGTATTTCTGGTGTCTTCCTGACCGCTGGACTGCCGTCACTACAACGTGACAATATAGTTCTACACTATGTTTATTTTCCATTGAATTCATCCAATTTTTAACTTCCGCATTTTTAACCTGTCGTTTAATGCTCTTTCTTTCTCCGTCCTCATGACCTGCATACTTACTGGTTAGTTTTCTAGTTCTTTTCCGCCACTGCGAGTCAACAATCTTTCTGTATAAGTATTTAAATACCTTAGCTGCCCACCTGTTATCGTCCAATTTCCTCAGGCGTTCTTCATATAGCATTTTACTCTGAGCTTCCCGTGCTTCAAACGATGCCCAGCCCACATCCCCCAGTACTGCCTCGTTTGTGGTTTTGCCGTGGGCCCCTAGTGCTAATCTTGCAACAGCTCTCTGATTTACGTCTAATCTCGACTCAACTTCTGCCCATAAGCACAGAACCACATTACCGAAAGTAAGCCCTGGCACCATTATTCCTTTCCAAATATAAGTAAGCCCTGGCACCATTATTCCTTTCCAAATATACTTCTCAGTAGCTCATACTCGTAGCCCCATACTGCCCTATGTTTGATTATCGCGGCATCTCTTCCCCCTTTCACCCTAACAGTCTGTTCATGCTTTTCCATGTACATCTGTCTTTTGTTCACCCATACCCAGAATTATTTTTATTTTGCCCCTCTGGGTATTGCATGACCTTGTATTGTGAGCATCTAACCAGTGGAATCGTTAAAACTCATCACACCTGACTTAACTGTGCTAAATGTGAAGCCTAGAACGTCTCCTTCGTCTTTGCAAGAATTAACCAGAGTCGGCAAATCTTCCTGGCTATCAGTTAATAGTACGATATCACTTCTATGCATTGGGTAAGCACAAACAGGCTACCATCTAGCGCCTTCCACTTTTGAACCTGTTCTGAAGTTCTCCAAGTATCCTATTACTTTCTACCCATGACTACATTTTATATTTAATCACCTGCATTGCAAGCCTGTATGCAACTGATGTTATCGTAATCGATCTGAAGGATTTTATGCTCGTCCTATCTCCTTTCCCTTTATACATCAAATTCATATGAAAAAATATGAAATTCATGGAAAAAGCAGGCGGCCCACCTGCCACTTAGGTGATGTGATGTCACCACAACCTGCCCACCGGAATGTGAGCATTCTGCCCACCGTGGCAGTTGGCAGTTAAATTTATGACTAGTCATGAGAGGAGGTTGCTTGGGAAGTGCAACCTGAGTTGCACAGGCCCCACCGGTGGCAGGACCTGCCATCGCAGGGCAGACGCGCATCGCTCAACTGCTATGCCACCATGCCGGTAGTGGTATGAGGACTCCCATGCATCTATGAATGTAATGTAGAGGAAACCAATTCTGCGCACATGGGCATTTACCCATCAATGCTACCATGTCATACCCTTCAGGCGGAGCTCAAGTGGCTACTCGACTGAGTTCTTTCAGTGCCTTCCTTTTGTCAACTGCTCGCGGCACCTTCCCACGTTTACAGCAGCACTCTCCTTTGCAGTTGCACACCGCATGCTTGGCTCCAAGGTCTTTGGAAAACTGGCTTCTCCTAATGGCCCAGTTGTCTGGTGGCAAAGGCTGCTTTAGCTGTATTGAAGAGCCAGGGAAAAAAAAACACTGCTATATTTGTACCTAGGTTAAATATATAATATGAAGTGCGTTCTGAAGCAGACAACATCAGGAAAAAAAAGTCTTATATTCGTGCAAACATGGCATTTATCTCAAATTCTCTTGAAAGTGAGATTCTGGTTACAAACAAAGGCCTGCTGATGCTTTAATGACATTCTTGCATTCCTATCCACTGAGCAAGCGTGCAAGACAAACGTGGCAGTGGTGACAATGCGCTGGTATCTCTGTGTGGAATATTAGCGTCTTTCGAAACCAAGATCACCAGGTGCAGCAAAAAGTGTTTTTAGTTTAATCTAAGGCCCAAAGTCCATTCTGGGGGCTGGCCCCTGCAGTGGGATTGGGAGGTCCAGGAACGAAAGTGAGTGTCAAGTGGATACCAAATTTTTGCCGGGTTGTGTCCCACTTGCAGGCGCAGTCATAACAGCTGGTGCGAGACTGTGCTCCGATAGCCCTGTAGCCCGAGTACAAACATGGCCACTCATCATCATCATCAGCCTAACTAATCATCAGCCACCACGTCACAGGCCTGACCGCTGCCTCGGCTAGTCGCTCCGCAACCACCAGTGTTGTGTTCAGGTAACATAACAGTAGTTTAATTTCCATTGGCGTCTGGCCGTACATACACCATCGTTTCGGGAGCGTCCTTTCTCCACGAACACACACATGACAGGTCGCTCTAAGGCGGTGGCTCCACCTATCGTACGGCACAACACATACACCGTACTTGCTGGGGCAGTGGCGCCATCCAGTGCAACGCACACAAGACATGCATACACAGCAGCCAGGAACTGCAGGCTGCAGGTTAACTGGCATATTCATGTGGGAGATGCAGGTCAAGTACTGCATCAGGGCAGCGAAATTCTCTTCTGGTGAGAGGGCGCATTGCATGCTCTGTTTGCAAGGATTAGGCTGGACACCAATCCTGGTTGATCGATGTTGCCAACCTCTGAATTGCCGATAAACCAGACTAAATGGCAGCTCCACAAGCCCGCACCTGGACGCCAAAGAGGTCCTCCGAGGAGTGCCGCTTGAGCAGGGCCCACTCGGATGGCTGCCCCTGGAGCAGGTTGGCCGCCATCGCCATCTCACCGCACGTCACGTCCGCACCAAACTCCTTGCACACCCGCCGAAAGGGAAGGTTGCCCACCTGCGACAGTGAAAGACTGCCGGGCTTAGCTACACCATGGCTGACACCAATGCCATTTTGCCAAATTTTCGCACTGCTCAACTGTCAAATGCACACCCTGTCAAACACAAGTTCTGCCTCCCAAAGACACACTTTTATTGGAGGTAAGTTGCTGGGCGAGTTAGTGATGGTATTCCATAACTACTGATTACATTACAAGGCACACAAAGTTTGGGTTCTGGTACAGAAAACCAAAAGAATGCCAAGTTAGAAAAAAAGAGAAAGAAACATAACAGCCTGCCTCCCATCTGGCAAATGAGCTAAGCATAAAATGCTGAAAACAGCCAAACTGCAGGCCCAAAATCAGTGGCACAAACCACCTAAAATGATTGCAATCTTCATCATCATCATCATCACTGAAGTCATCAGCCTACATCCAGTCCAGGACAAAGGCCTCTTCCATATCCCTCCAATTAATGGTGTCCTATGCTAGCTCCAGCCATTTTATCCCTGCAAACTTCCTAACCTAACCAGCCCACCTTGACCTTCTGCCGCCCCCCCGCGACACTTGCCTTCTCTTGGAATCCGTTACCATGAGGGACCATCGGTCCACCGTCTGCCTGCTCTCTGCGTTACATCACCTGCCCATTCCTATTTATTCTTCTTGATTTTGACTAGGATCTTATCAACTTGTGTTCGTTCTCTGATGCATTCTACAGCTCTCTTCCTGTAAAATTACACCTAAATTTTCCTTTCCATGTCCTCAATTTAAGTTTCAACCCTTTTTGCTAGCCTCCCTGTTTCTGCCCCATAGGTGAGTACCAGTAAGACAAAGCTGTTGTATACTCTCCTCTTCAGGGATACTAGTAGAATGATATTCATGAAATGAGAGTGCCTGCCACACACACTCCCCCCCAAGATGTTAAACTGATTTTTGTAAAGTGGTAGAGCGTTCAGGGCTTGTCTCCCCTCTGCCATGGGTTGAACCCCCATTGCAGCCCAGTGATAAAAAAAAAATTGGGGGACACTTAAGCTTCGAACGCGACAGCGTGTTGCAGCGCTGCCAGGGAGCCCACGCAGGACAAATCGGAAATTGGTTTTTTGAAGAAAGGAACTGATGCAGTAACAGTCTCACTTATCTTGGTGGACACCCAAACAGCCCATGATATGACATGACTTTTTTTTAACGCAGCCCTTTTCCTTGAGCCACTGTTTCAAATCCCTGCCGTGAGCTAGGCCCTAACTTAACAAATAAGCTTATGCTGCACAAAACGCTTAATCGTATGACACTATCCGGAACATTCTGTGGCAATTTTTATGCAGCCCCCAATTATTTACGACACGTGGTGCCGACTACTACTACTACTACACTGATGGCTTCAGCTTTCGAATGAATGAGCTGTATACAGTGTCACGTAAAAAAAAAGGCTGTAAAAAAAAAAAGCTGCAATACATTCATTAACTCAGCAGGGTCTTGTGACTTCATCACAACTGTCCCACTGAATCAGTGCTGCCATCCTACAGAGCCGCTTCTCCCCCAATTTGCAACCAAAAATTCCCGAGATTTCCCTAGATACGAAAATAGTCTTCAATTGGGAAAAAATGTATATTTATGCATAGTTCAGAAGCAAGTTTTACCATGCAGCAACCTTATTACCAGACGTATTTGAAATGAAGGATCTAAAATGAAGAACTTCTAAATAAAGCTACAGATAAACCGTAGCGCTCTTTGGAAATTACAAATTAAAGGCTCTATATCGTGTATGTGTTTTTTTTTTTCACTGTACGCAAGGTATTAGTAAACATGCATCGGCATGTGGAATTAACTGAATTTTTTTCTCTCATGTTGTGTCGGATTATACTTCAGCCGAAGGATACCACGTACAAAATGCCTGGAGGTCACTTGAGGAATGTGTGGAAACTGCAATATAAAAGCTGCTGGTTCATTTGCTGCGATTGCTCTGGAGGGTGGCTGACGTAACAGTTTGAGTCAATTAAAACAATGAAGCAGTGATTGTTACAGGTTTTGTATGACTCATGTGACCTCAACTCACTTTGCTCGTCGTGATGGAACTGGAAATTATGGTTTATGATTTTGGAGGGTCTAACGACCCAAAGCGACCCAGGCTATGAGGGATGAAATAGTGAAGGGCTCCGGAAATCCTGACCACCTGGGGTTCTTTAACTTGCACTGACATCGCACAGTACACGGGCCTCTAGAACTTCACCTCCATGAAATTCGACTGCTGAAGCTGGGATCGAAGGCTTGTCTTTCGGGTCAGCAGCTGAGTGCCATACACTGAGCCACTGCGGTGGGTGAACTGGGAATTGTTAATTGTTCCCCTAGTTAGACTAGCTAAGATTTTCTACACGGCGCTCCTTTATCAAAAAAAAACAAAAATGGCGCCCTTGTTCTTTCCTAGTTATCAAAATAAACATGCAGGGAATTTCACGTCGTGCAGTGAGCTCCAAACACAGCGTGAGGAAGGGACGCACGAGTTGAGGGAAGGCAGTGGTGCGCTAGATAACAGCAGCGGGTGCCACTGGCCACGTCAGGGACCATACACGTCCGCCTACGTCAGTGTAAAAGGCTGGTTCACATGCATGCACGCGACTGAAAATTGAGCAGCGCAGCGCGGCCAAAAAATTGTAACTTGTTGGAACATCGCCGCGATGGCTCTAAACAGCTTTTGTGCCTCAGCAACAAAGCGTTTTCACTTGCATGTGAAACAGGCTTTACTCGAGCGCGCAGCGGCGTTGTACAGGCCTTCGTCAGTTGTAGAGAAAAAACAATGAAAACCTTCTACTGTCTTCCCAATTTGAGAGAGAGAAAAAAAAGAACTCTCAAATAAAATTTCCCTAGATTATACGAAAAATCTCTTTTCCCCTAAACAACATCAAAATTCTCTAGACCTAGGAAAAAATCCCTAGGGTTGGCAGCACTGCACTGAATTATGAGCAAACCTCCTCCCCTGGCAGGTGGCAGTTAGATTAAAGATTGGTCAAGAGAGGTTGCTTGGGAAGAGCAACCTGGGTCTTATAAGCCACCTGCTGCAGCAGTGGGGCATTGCTTAATCGCTGCACCACTGTGCCAAGAGTGGTATGAGCACTACCAGTGACCTATGAATGTAAAGTCATCATCATCAGCCTGACTACGCCCACTGCAGGGCAGAGGCCTCTCCCATGCCTCTCCTATTAACCCTGTGCTTAACAAGCTGCGGCCACTGCATCCCCGTAAACTTCTTAATCTCATCCGCCCACCCAACATTCTGCTGCCTCCTGCTATACTCGCCTTCTCTCGGAATCCACTCCATTACCCTCAAGGACCAGCGGTCACCTTGCCTTCGCATTACATGCCCTGCCCAAGCCCACTTCTTCCGCTTGATTTCAACTAGGATGTCATTAACCTGCGTTTGTTTCCTCCCTCACTCCTCCCACTTCCGAACTCTTAACGTGACACCTATCGTTTTTCTTTCCATAGCTTGCTGCGTTGTCCTTAACTTAAGCTGAACCTTTTTTGTTAGCCTCCATGTTTCTACCCCATAGGTGAGTACCGGTAAGATACAGCTGTTGTGTACTTTTTTCTTGACGTTTATTGGTAAACTGCCATTCATGATCTCTGGAAACCTGCCAAATGCACTCCACCCCATTCTTAATCTTTTAGTTATTTCGCTCTCATGATTTGGATCTGTGCTCACTGCCTGCCCTAAATAGACGTATTCCCTTGCCACTCCCAGCACCTTGCTACCAACTGTAATGCAAAGTAGAGAATGACAAATTCTGCATATGTGGGCCTTAACCCATTAACGCTATAGTGTCACACCTTCAGGCGGAGCTACAACAAAATCAACAGCAACAGAAAATGATAACACATTCAAACGATCCACTGAGGATCGCCTAAGAGTTTTATTGCGAAAGCAATACTGCTAGCACTTTTCTGCCGTCGGTGGAGGTCGTTCCTTCGCTCCGGCGCAGCTGCGGCGCACGACCACGTGACAGCGTGACGTCACGACCAGAGGAGAGCAGGGGCCCCAACTCGTCTCTTCGGCCGTAGTCGTTCCTTCGCTCGGTGCGGCGGCTACCACGTGACAGCCTTCTCGGCCCGACGCGTGAAGGCGCTCGCAAAGAGAGGATAAACGGGGCGCCGCAGGCGCGCTCCGCTTAGTCATGTCTGAGGAGTTGTACAAGGCGTCGCTGGAGCGACGTGCTGCGCGCAAACGCCGGCGCAGTGCCGAGGAGACAGATGAAGAAAGGCAAGAGCGGTTGGCTAAGCAATGCGCCTATGCCGCAGAATGGCGAGCCCGGCGGTGTTCTACAAGTTCATTGAGTGAGAGTAGTTTCATGGACTCTCTGAATGCTGAAGAATCGTCTATGAGTAGTGCAGAGCGAAAATCCAAAGCGTGTTCATTGGAATAAACAAACAGTAGAAACCATGTTGTGTCCAGAGTAAATCCGTTAGTTGCACAAAAGGCGAAGCCATGCCAAACCACCAGCAGAGCCAAGCGCAGTCAGGGAGCTATTGCTTTCGCAATCACCCAGGCTTAACCAGAGATAAGCCACAGCTAATTTTTTTGGAGGGGGTTGTGGGATTATATTGGACTTCATCACCTATGCCTTCAAGACAAGCTTTACCGACATCTTCGGCCATGCGACCGTGGGCAAACTTTGTGTCAAGCAGTGTCTGCACAGAGTCTGTGAGTTCGCACCAGCAGATTGGTGAAACCTTTACCAGCAACATAGAAGTTTTCATCAATGCCGCCGAGGTGGCTCAGTGGTTATGGTTCTTGACTGCTGACCGGAAAGACGTGGGTTCGATCCTGATCGCTGTGGTTGCATTTCGGTGGAGGCCGAATGCTAGAGGCCAGTGTGCTGTGCGATGTCAGTGCCCGTTAAAGAACCCCAGGTGGTCGAAATTATCTGCAGCCCTCCACTATGCTGCCCATCATAGCCTGAGCCGCTTTCGGAGGTTAAGCCTCAAACCAAAAAATGTCATCGACCTCTGCAAGTGAGTCAATGCGTCCATGATGGAGGCTGACAAAGTCAAGCGTGTGCACAAAGGCATCGAGTATGACACTTTTCACATGTTTGTGGCCGAGAATCCCATCTCTGCCGCCGAAATTTTCAATCTCTGCCAGAGCTACAACAAGCTGCGTGGATAGCACGCTGTCATTTGGCAACCCTCTGTGCAGGCTGAGACGCTTATCAAGCAGCTTATTCGTGAAGAGGTTGCTCGGCAGCTGCGCTCCTTCCCTGTGTCCCGAGTTCTCCACCTAACCTGGCTCCGACACCTCAGCACGCGATCCGGGAGCAAGTGTCCGAGGCACTGCCATCTTTTTGCCACCAGGTTCCCGCTGCTGTGCTGCTTACCTACACTGAAGCTGTCACACTGCTCTCAGAAGAAGCGCTTATTCCGTTTCCATTTCTCTCGCAGTCGACCCCATTTCCTCCTGCGTGACCACCGTCCCAACATTTCCACTCATGGTGGACACTGGACAATGCCAGCCCAGTTATGCGTCACTGCCGCCTCAGCGTCCTGCCCCCTGCTAACGATGCTGACCGTCGAGCCTAGGCTTCCACAGCTGAAATTCAAACTTACCGTAGTAAGAGGTGCCAGATACAGCTTCCCTCGGAAGTCCACCTGCAAAGAAGCCCATAAGATCTGAGCATTCAAAAGTCTCCACATTACCACAGCAACTAACAACTATTGCACGCACAGGGAGCCGCCATGGCAAAAAATTTAAACCATCTGACATGCCAAACAGTTCATGAACGTTTCTTTAGTTCCCTAGATGCACAAGCCAAAAACAGAGCTTGCGCACATCAGTTAATGCATTCACGCTCCCACAACACAATTCTAATCACCTAGCCTTTCAATGGACAACAGCAATGCAGAGTGCTACAGTAGGTAGAGTTAGAAAGGACAGCACTGTTACCCACCTTCTTGGGCTCGTCCAGTCCCATGTCTTCGGCACCAGCACCACACACCTGGCCATTTGTGACCCCACTCACAGCGGCAGCTCCAGCCGAGATCTCCTTTAAGATCTGCACCCAGAATAAAATACGAAAGACCAGTTTGCAAAAGAACACAGTTGACACACATGGAATGGAACATCTCTTGCATAAAGCATCAAGGAACTGCCATGGTGGCTCAGTGGTTATTGCGCTCGGTTGCTGACCCAAAAGATGCGGGTTCGATCCCGGCCGCGACAGTCGAATTTCAATGGAGGCGAAATTCTAGAGGCCCGTGTGCTGTGAGATGTCAGTGCAAGATAAAGAACCCCAGGTGGTCGAAATTTCCGGAGCACTCCACTACGGTGTCCCCCTTAGCCTGAGTCGCTTCGGAACGTTAAACCCTATCAACCATAAACCAAACCATAATGTAACAATCCCAGAGTGAAGCTAAAGTAAAAGCTAGTACATTCAGCTCTCATTAATTTGGAAATCCAGATAATCCGAACTGCCAGCACTCTCCCGGCCAATCAAAGAAAATCATGTAAGCTGTTTTCATGCAGGGACCGGAGAAGGCTCCCGTTCTTATTGCTGTCGGTCAGTCACTTGAAGAAATCCTCCTCCCTTGTCGTCATTAGTCCCACTTCCTGTAAAACTCATGTCCTTGAAGCCCTTGTCCATGCACAAGTCTACAGCAGGGGTGAACATCTGGTGTGGAACACCTCGGGCAAGTGGTGGATCCTGTGTCTTCTTCAGGGCCCCATCGGCACGTGATTGATGGGGCCACCCCAGCCTTGATCCTTACAAGGGATACCTCCTCTAGTCTCATTAGGTCATAAGGGAGAGCGAAAGTGCACAGGAGAATGAGCGCACGTGTACGATGCTAAGATGGAGAGAGCAGAGTGGGCATCAAAAGGGAGCCTGGTGGGGGAGGCATTAGTGTTTGGAACTTGGCGTGTAAGATTGATACTTTGTTCAGCGTTCTCAGCGTGGTATTATGGCCAGTTTATCTGGATGTGTACCTTTGTTTATGTATTGCGTGCATGGATCTCCTGTGTTACGCATAGTGTTCTGGTCACTCTTTGGGCACCTGCTAGTTTTACTTTAGGAAAGCATTATGGAAAGAAACCAATGGTCTTGACTTACTCTTCTGAGCTACACTCAGATTCACAGGCAGCTTTGTGGGGTTCACCCAGTCCTAGCGACTAGCCTGTGCCACATCATACCACGAACCAAATCTACGCTAGTAAGCAGCAATGCCCTCCTCTCATTGCATAACATGCGTCCCTTGAAATGAGGGCACAGACTGCTTGCCCAGGCAGCAACCAGTGCAAAGACTGAGAGAGGGAGAGCTCAAGATAAAAAGTGAATTGCGCCTCCCAAGAGATTACTTTTGAACATCTCCCCCCTTGCTCCCCACACCAAAGGAGGCAGTGCAAGAGCCATGGCAGACGCCCCCCCCCCCCCCCCCTGTCCTGTTATACACATGGTCGCATGCCAGGCTTTCATGCCACACTTTGTAGGCCACCTCAATGGGAATGGAAGGCATGCAACTTGAGGTGCAACAGTGAGGGACAGAAATTTCCAAGCTCCGCTAAGCCAACTTGTCGGACTGAATCCAAGATTGCACCTCCCATGGCAGCAAACAGTCTGCCGGTTGCGGCAGCGATGGTCACCCATGTCCAAGTTAGAAAAAAAAAATCGCTTGGACTTCACAGAGTCTGAAATATTGGTCATGAACCTGTCCATGCCCCTACGAAGGGTGTGACGGTTCCAGTTCCACAAAAAAGTCTGAAATCTCATTCAATCCCAAATTATCTGAGAGCAAAAAATTACAGCTGGTTTGGTTTATGCGGTTTAACGTCCCAAAGCGACTCAGGCTATGAGAGACGGCACAGTGGAGGGCTCCGGATAATTTCTACCACGTGGGAGTCTTTAACATGCACTGACATTGCATAGCAGTACGGTGTGATTCAGTGGGCAGATCGCAAGCTTGCCTACTGTTCACATGGTAGAGCACAGACAAATGACGCTGGTTTCCATGACATGCCAGCTGCAGTACCTGCATTGCTGGCACCAGAAAACTCGTGCAATGGCATCTGCCGCCTCTTCTAACTCGTCAGAATGAAAACGCTCCCGTACCAGGGCTCCCAAGATACATTTGTACAGTAAAACTCTTAACATACGAGTATGCTGGTAAGCCACTCATGCAATAGAATAAACAGTGCAGTGCCGTACGTCAATCCCCCTTAGACTATTTCGTGGCGGTGCCACAGCTTGGCATTGATTTTGTGAAAATCGCAAACATATGGCAAAAAACGACGTGCCATAGTATTCCATCTTTTGCGATGACTACTCATAACTCTGAAAAGAAAATCGATGTGTAAAAGAGGAAAAGTTTAGTTATCTTTAAAATGTCAGGTATCTTATGGGTAGAATAACGTACTAATCTTGCCACAACCAGACTGGATGCGTGCGTCGCAGGCGGATCCAGTCTGACCAGTCCAGCCATATTCTCAAAAGTTTCAATTTTGGCGTCACATCTGTCTTGCTTCGTGCGTGTCGTACATTGTTCCTGCTCAACACGGTGTTGTCTACGAGGTAAAGAAGCTACAATGAAAAACTCGAGTTGTGTGCCATTGCATATGCAGAATGGGAGCCGGGCAGCAAGGAGACAGTTCAACGTAATCGAAAATATGACCCGGCACTGGCACAAAGCAGCAGGAGCACTCTGGTCGATGAAGCCAACCAAAAATGCAGACCGCAGGACGAAGGCGCTGGCCTGAGCTGCTGAGCAGCTGACACAAGCAAGTATTTTAATCGCACTCCCCGATGAAAGGATCTTCAGCATGTTTCTGTAGTGCTTACTGAATGAACAGGTGCATGTTCTACACCAGTGTGACTTATTGGTGTTTTTTTTTTAAAGAAAACTGCCGTTTGCGGGGGAGGGGGGGTGCAACTTATAGATAGGAAAACACAAGAATCTTTTTATCTCAAATTTCGTCAGTAGATACAATCCCTGGCCCACTCAGTTATTCTGATGAAAAAACCATGTGCAACCTCCAAGACCAAAAGCTGGCACCAAAACACTCTACCTTTTCCGCTGGTCCAAAGTCAAACTGTCGCTTTCTTAGTGCATGCTGAAGTCCCTTGTCCAGAGCATTGCGCTCTCCTGGTGTTCCACTAACGCCGTTGACAGAGTGGGGTGCAGCGGTGGCTCCACCTGGGTGAGCCTGGGCAAACCGGCAGGCCACACCGTAGCGGCAGCCACCATGTGCATCCACAAGAGGGCACTTCTCCCCAAGGTCAGATGGCTTGGCATCCAGGAACGCCTGCATAGAACACATTCAGGGTATTAGCACCTCCACAGCTTCCGCCATAAACACATTTTATTTGTTCCAATGTACTCCAAATCTATAAGCTATAACTAATGATATCCTAGTTGAAATCAAGAGGAAGAAGTGGGCTTGGGCAGGGAATGTAATGCGAAGGCAAGACAACCGCTGGTCCTTAAGGGTAACGGAGTGGATTCCAAGAGAAGGCAAGCGTAGCAGGGGACGGCAGAAAGTTAGGTGGATGGATGAGATTAAGAAGTTTGCGTGAATACGGTGGCTGCAACTGGCAAAGGACAGGATTAATTGCAGAGACGTGGGAGAGGCCTTTGCCCTGCAGTGGGCGTAGTCAGGCTGATGATGATGATGATAAGCCATTTATGTTGTCAGTGATACCCAAATCAAAGTGATTATGCAGCTAGTAAAAAGTAATTATCAGGGACAAAGGTCTCCGCATCACATAGTGGCAAACAAAGCCAATAGTTTTGTTAGGAGCTGGTGGCTCGAATACAAACTGTGTGAGTTAAAGTCTTACTCATGTTCTCCAGTGTGTGGCAGAGAAGTTAAAGGACTTCACTGCATTTTGCGTATCCTGTGTAAGGAAGACGACGGGCATATGCGTGAGCCGCAAGGCCATCGCCTGGTGTATTTTCTTGGCTGGACTAGCTGATCTCTGACTGGTGTTGGCCTATTCCCGCTAAGATGCTTCTCCAAGTGAGCCCCATCTTACATTTGATGCAGGTGCCGGGTAATAACCTCTCACCCTGGAACTCCGCAGCCAAACGCCACCCCTTACTGCAATGCCTTCGGGTGCCAACCATCAAGCCATGCAAGTGGGCTCGGTTGCCATCGTCTTCCTTACCCCTGGAATGTTTTGTTCCCAATGGCAAATGACATCACCGCACTGTTTCTTTACGCCTTCTATGTTTCCCCCTTCGACCACCAAGAATGACAAGAAGTCCTAAAGAGCTACGTATGTTGCCATGCTACGCAGCTTTTTTTCTACCAACAAGCATATCCAAAATATATCACACAGCCTAAACACATTGCTTCTCTGATGCAAAGAGCCTAACCTCAACGAATTCAGCACATGCATAACACCCGGTTCTTGCTATAATCCTGCTCTCTTCATGTGCTCAGTCTGGTATAAACTGTACTCTGTTTCACACTCAGAGTTAAAACAGCGCGGGAAAGCGAGACGAACGAAGAAATACACAACACAAGTGCTGACTTGCAACTGCTTCTTACTCAAAGAAAATATTCTTTAAATGCTTTCCTATTCAGGAAAACACCAAAAGTAAAGGAAGACAACCAAAACTACTGATCATACACGACGGTGACAAGACACACACATCAGGCACACCACTATGAAAGGTATGGAAGTAGCCTGCATGAAAAATGAAGCGAGGTGTGTTACTCCGTGCTTGTTTTGGAACCAGGTGGTGTAAGGGCACCAGAAAGTAACAGCGTGTCGTGAGAAAAAAGAGCATATATTTAATCAAGCTCATGACATATGTATCATGTAATAAGCCTGCAGGGAAAGCATTTACTATTTTTTTTTTCTCAGCGCAAGGACCACACTGATTTTTGGTTTGGTTTATTGGGGTTTAAAGTCCCAAAGCAACTCAGGCTATGAGGGACGCCGTAGTGAAGGGCTCCGGAAATTTCGACCACCTGGGGGTTCTTTAACGTGCACTGACATCGCACAGCACACGGGCCTCTAGAGTTTTGCCGTCATCGAAATTCGGTCACCGCAGCCGGGATCGAACCCACGTCTTTCGGGTCAGCAGCCGAGCACCATAACCACTGAGCCACCGCGGCGGCACAGGCGGCACGGCCGTAAAATTGATTTTTGATCGCGGATGTAGGCAGTACAAACAAGAGTGGCAACTTTGACAGCACTGCACCTGATGTTTGAAAGGAAGCATACGGGTGCGCAAATAGCTGGAACTTGGAACAGCGTATGAACACTATTTATAAACTATTTGATTCGCACTGAAATTTCACTACTGCAACATCCCAAATATTCAGAAATTATGAATGGCTTGTCCCTATAAACTGGTTGCAAAACATAGCGAATAATGCTCTGGTCTGGACTAGTGGTTTATGTTGAACTTGTAGAAAGAGTGCGAAAAAAAAAAAAAGAGGACGATGGAAAGGCATACTTGATCATATGAGTGCCTTTCTGTAATCCTCGCTTTTTTTTGGGGTGGGGGGCTGTTTTTACAAGTTAACCCTTTGTGGCTTGCGGGGTCAAAAATGTCCTGTTTTAAGTTCACCTCAGAGGTGCTCCACAACGAGCAATGAGTACTCTTTATTCCACTTACTGATGCGTTTTAACCTGGTGAAGGAACAGAGAAGAGACTTGAGATTCTTGTACTTCTGAAAGTAATCAGTACGTGTCACTAGGAGCAACAAAATTTTACTCGCAGTATTTTGGACCAGTTTTTAGGAAGCTACCCTTTGCTACACATACACCTGGTAAGCCCCCCTTTTACTGTCCCTTAGGATGGGGCGCCTAGACCTTAGATTTCAAAAATCATCAGGGTATCTTGAATGGTGAGGAGAAATTATCTTTTATTCTGAATTCCACGTCAAGTCAGATGTCACAATATGTAGGCCTAATAGAAACACTGACTGCTTTGCCGCACATTTTCCTGTCGCGTGTTCCTTATTACTACTGTGATTACATACAGGGTGTTTCATATTTATCTTTCCGGGTTGTAAAAAATTATCCTGCGCAAACCACTGGTTTATTTCAGGTCAAGCACAGACCACAGGTTAGCCTGCACTTTTCGATAAGAATTTAAACATTGGAACTTGCCTGAATTGTCCGGAATCGGCGAAAAACTGCAGTCGCCTGTGCGGAGAATTTTTCTCTGGGCAAGCGCAGCAGCAGCTTAGACAGGCTGCACCATCTGGGGTACTGCGAGACCTACCCCAGCTCCGAGCATGGATAATGGCTGCCTCGCAGTCCGCCAGATGGCGCAGCCTGTCAAATCAGTTATCCCGTTCGCCTTGATGGATATTCCGCATGCAGATGACTCCAGTTTTTCACCGAGTCCGGGCAGTCCAGGCAAGTTCCGATGTTAAATTATTTATCGAAAAACGCAGACTATGATAATCTACCCTGTGGTCAGTGCATCAGCAGAAATAGACCTGTTGTTTGCACAGGTGAATTTGTTAGAACTCAGACAGATAAATACTGAGCACCCCGTATATACCTGTTTGAGTGAACTAGGAGCCACTTGCTTGCCCAAGTGTCAGTCAGCACTGTGCGTGAGTCCTTTAGTCACTTGAGTTCGTTCTCGTGGTCTGGACGACTAATTATTAAATTCTAGGTTTGGCTCAAGCCAGCTCACCAAAGAAGAAGCCCTTGAGCTTTACTTCAACCCATCTGACCGCACAGTGCCAAGAAGGGAGATTTTTCCTTCGAGTGAGGAGCCTCATGTGGTGCGGATTCATGAAGATGAAGATATCCAAGCACCTTCTACGAGTACGTGCCATTCTCTAAGGGCACGACACAACATCTTCCGCAAGCACGATGAAAAAATGGAAGACATACCAAAAGAAATGATGAAACAAAAAGCAATGCACCACCTTGGAAAACCCAGGCGTAATGGATGAAGTTGAAGATGAAGACAGTCATTCATTATGGAGCATTAGGACACCCACCAACATTGTGGTATCACCAAAGTCATGGGAGCAATCCAGCCTATAAGACATCCTGCCAGGAACTCACTGTGTTTCAGAAATATTTTCACATTTAGAAGGCTCATGGAAAAGGTTGCAGAATGCAATATTCTAGCAGAATGCAATATTCTAGCAGAAACAATAGTTCGCACAAACCTTACGAATCATCCTAAAGTAAAGAGTGACGCTAGACTTCACACAGGCGAGTATATGCGGTACTCAAATGAGGTTGTAACAGCCTTTCAGTGGCAGGACAATAAATATGTCTGCGTTCTGCCTAAATTCCAAGACTCCAAGATGACCACAGAAGTGTCCACAAGGTTCACTAATGGGAATGTGGCAAGAGTGGTGCGCCCAAAATCTGCATCCAAACACAATAGATGAATTGGTGCTGCGGACTGATTTTATCAGCGATGCAACAGCTACCAGTCTGATCACCGTTCAAAGAGGTTATTTTATTTCGAGCTGGATGCCGTTGCCTTTCACCAGTACCAGTATGCTAGGCACAAAGAGTGTATTTACATGTTGTTTCGGCTACTTTTGAAAAGTCAACTCAACAACGGTGACACCTTTAGGAAACGTGAAGACATTGGCGCATTCGTTCACAATAAGAGAGGAAAAACGGGACGGAAGGAAAATGGTGGCTAGCCCAAATCGAAATGCACTTCATGAGCCATGAGCCCCACCCACAGCACGAGGCATGTCAAGACAAAGATACCACTGGTGCTCTACAAGGGTGAAGGAAGCATGAACAAATTACGAGTTCCAAACCTGTCATGCTTCCCTCTGCATCGAGTGTTTTTTCTAAAGAGGAAATGTAATGCCAGCAAACTCCCAAGTGTTGGCTAGCGCAAAGAAGTCCAAAGTAGTCCTTACTCAAAACAAATACTTTTTGTGTTCCTTTAAAAACGCTGATGAGTTACTTTTATCCCATACTTCAAACGCGGCTACAGTAAGTGGGACACAGGGTTCGTACAGGCTATGAAGGCACAAATTCAAGGGTTTTTAAGGACTTTCAAGGCCTCCAAAAGTTTCTTTCAAGGAATCATTTCAATACTCAATTTAGTACCCTTTATAGTAAAACAACTTTTTTAAAACACGCTGCAACAAATTTATTGAACACTAAGAAAAAGAAGCACTTACAGACTTGACTAGTTTAACACTAAACTAAGACAGGTCGTAACAAGCGTTCATGAAAGCTCCTGACACTTTGTGATTATTTCTTGCTTGATGTTTAGAAGTTCTTCCGTCTTGCTTTTTGCCGTTTTCCTGAGGCAATTTGACTTCACAATGTGCACGACGTCGCCTGTCTCTTCTGCTTTCTCAGCCAAGTTGTCTGCTGAAGCTGTCAGATTAGCAACGGTTGCTTCAAGTCTTGCTTTCTTTCGCTTTAAGGTATCAATTTCTTCCTCAACGAGGTGCCTGTCATGTCTGGCATCCAAGAACTGGGCGGCGTAGACGTAGCATCGAAGGAACGTTTATTCCTGCTACTTGGCAGGAAGCCAACAGGTTACATACTGAGCGCGGTGGGCCCGTGCGAGCGGTCTTTTAAAGCCAGCACGGGCTACCCGATAAGAGATAGCCGGGCAGTGAGCATGCGCAGACAGTACGCGATAACACGAGTGCTTGGTTTCGCGCGCACACAACTTCTCCTTCCTCCTAATGAGCCCAAAGTCCTTTTGCTACATTATACAATGCAACTAATGCTATGGCTGATATCTATCAGGAGGTCGCCGGTCCCTCTGTGGATAGCGTCGCTCCCCTGGAGGGTCGTTCGTTGCCGCAGGGGCCGCAGCTGGAAGTGGCTCGTTGGCGCTCTCAGGATCCCCGAAATCTGGAATAAAATCTTCCATGATGCTCTGCTTTGAGCTGTCGATGCTGAGCAGTAGCTGGTCTTGATGACGACGCCAAATGAGCACCCCACGATTCGTCTTAACTCGAACCTTGAATGAAACGGGGCCAGACTGCTGAATGATAGTGCCAGGGACCCATTTCTCAGGACCTCTGTAATTCCTCACGAGGACCTCATCGTTGATGTTGAAAAGTCGCTCACGTGCCTTGCGTCGCACCATATCGGAGAGCTGTTGCTGAGCCACTCTTCCCCCGACAGAAGGCTTGACTGCGTCGAGTCTCGTGCGCAGTCGTCTACCTATGAAAAGGTTTGCTGGAGTTTCTCTTGTAGTCGCATGCGGCGTGTTGCGGTACGTCATCAGGAACGTCTGTAAGGTTGCCTGCAAGGAGTCTTGGGGTCGTCCTTTCCGCAACGCAGATTTCATTGTCTGTACAAATCTCTCTGCAAGGCCATTCGTGCTTGGATGGTACGCTGCACTCACGATATGACGACCACCGAAGCCTTTGACGAAGCTCTTGAATTCTTCGGAAACGAACTGTGGTCCGTTGTCGGTCACGATGGTCTCGGGTACGCCAAAACGCGAGAACAGGTCTTGGAGACACTGAATTGTGTGGTACGCCGTAGTCTTCTGCATGACATAAACTTCCGGCCATTTTGAGTGTGCGTCCACAGCAACAAGGAACATTTTGTCTTTCATGGGTCCAGCAAAGTCCAAGTGAACTCTTTGCCACGGCGAAGTCGGCCATGACCATGGATGAAGCGGAGCCGGTGCTGGTTCGTTCCGTTGCTGTTGACACTCTTCACATTTCTTCACGTGTTGCTCTAGGTCCGCGTCGATACCAGGCCACCAGACGTAGCTCCTCGCGAGTTCTTTGCATCTTACGATACCGGGATGACCCTGATGAAGTTCCTCAAGCAAGAAGGCTCGGTGTTTTGGAGGCACGACTACTCTCATGCCGTACATTAAACACCCTTGATGAACTGTGAGCTCCAAACGCTTGTCGAAGAAAAGTTTCAACTCCTTCTCAGCGACATGCGACGGCCAGCCAGCACTTGTGAAGTTCAGTACCTTGCTTAGTAAAGGATCACGCCTCGTTTCACGAGCGATGTCTTGGCTTGTGACAGGCAGCGTTTCCAAACGAAGCGAATAAAAAGTTTCGCTTTCTTCTGCCGATTGCTTTTCGCTGCTGTCGAGCGGCAAGCGCGATAAACAGTCTGCTTCCGCATTATCGGTAGATTTCTTGAATTCAAGAGCATAGTTGTAGGCTGACAGCGTCAGCGCCCAACGCTGCATGCGGGCAGCTGCCATCGCGGGAATGCCTGTTTTCGGGCCGAAAATTGTTTGCAGTGGTTTATGGTCAGTCACAAGCGTGAAGAACCTTCCGTAGACGTAGAAGTGAAACTTCTTTACGCCGAATACGAGGGCAAGGGCTTCTTTCTCGATCTGACTGTAGTTCTTTTCGGCACTTGACAATGTGCGGGATGCGTAGGCAACCGGTCGAACTGATCCATTGATCATTTTCTGCGAAAGAACTGCGCCTATGCCGTACTGAGATGCGTCGCAGGCAAGTTGAAGCGGTCGCTTCGGATCATAATGGGCAAGAACTGGAGGGGAAGCCATAGCTGCTTTTATCTCCGTGAAAGCAAGCTGGCATGACGCATCCCACGTCCACTCTGTTGTTTGCTTTAGCAGCCTGTACAACGGCTGTGCCAAAGTCGACAGACGCTGAACAAACTTGCCGTAATAATTGACCATCCCAAGGAATGACTGCAGTTGCTGCTTGTCTTTTGGAGCAGGCGCATTTAGCAGTGCCAATACCTTTTCAGGCGATGCGCAAACACCCTCGGCGTTGATGACGTGGCCCAGATAACGGAGCTCTCGTTGAAAGAACGAGCACTTATCGCGCCGGATGCGCACACCGCGTTCCTGCAATCTTGACAAGACGGCTTCCAAGTTATGGAAATGCTCTTGCTTGGTCTTGCCTGTGACCAGGATGTCGTCAAGGTAGCAACTGACTCCTTCCAAACCTTTCAGCATGTTGTCCATAATTCTTTGAAATATGCTTGGGGCGGACGAAATGCCGAAAGCCAGACGGTTCATAGTATACAATCCCTTATGCGTGTTTATCGTCAGTAGTTTCCGGGAGCTTTCCGCCATAACTGCCTGCTGGTAGGCCCTACTGCCACCTGTCTTATCAACGGTGTCACATATAACGCGTTGTGAGACATACGACAGACTTTTCAGGTTTTCCACACAGACCTGCCAGTTGACACTAAATCCTCTTTCCACAGTTGCCTGGCCGTGGCTGAGCACAAGCAAAAGTTCGACTACTGTCCAGAGCTCAGCGTAGGATGAATTGAACTTTAGGAGTTCAAAGAAAAAAATGTCTAGCCTGTCAGAGCTCTTTTCAAACAATCGCAGCTTGTGCTTCTCCATCTGCAGCATTTCGGCGTACTCAGAGAGAACACAGTCCCGTTGGTGATCGCTCAACCTTTTTGCAGCGATGAGGGCATTCAAAACATTCTTGTGTCCTGCTAGGCACTGGTCTGGCTTGGTGCACATTCGACGGGGATCCAATGAGGAAAGGCCTCTAACCAATGGGAATCTTAAAGGACTCTTCTCAAGAACCTTTTTACACACACTAACAAGGAACCGCTTGCATTCCATTTTAAATGCAAACGCATCTTTTGCACTGACCTTGGAATTCTTCAAAATTTGTTCAGCTGCATAACCAATGTCCACTTTCTCAAGTGCTGTGTGATTGTTCACGTCTTCAATGTTGATTTTCAACAGGCCTGTAGTCCCGACTGATGCAGAGAGGACTGAACACTTAACAAACTTTGTGAGAAGCTTCCTGACAATTGTTTCGAGGTCCCTTGCCAGAAAAAACACAAGTGGTTGGTCTGCCTGATAGTCCGTCAGGAAAGGTTTCAGAATCAGTGCAATCCCAAGGGCAAAGTTCAGTTTTGCGGGGACTAGTGGGTCACTGGAGAAACTGAGCAAGTTTTGAAAGGAGGCACATTTCGGCTGGTTCACTTCTTTCTTTCTTGCAGACTTAATGTAAATTCTCACACCAGGCCACAGTGCAAAGGCTCGTTCAATTACCGGAACATTTTCAACCCAGCGATGGGCGACGTACTTAAGGGGAAATGTAGCCTGACCAGTCACCGCTACGAAGTCTTCTCGCCTCGCCGGGGAATCTTCAAACAATGCACTTAGACTAGACAACAGAATGTCCACTCCCCACTTGCTGGCAGTTACACCCGCCCTGTAGGCGTTGTGCACAACGTGCAGACCGCAAGTGCCTAAATCTAGGCATTGTACTTGATAGTTTTTTTGCAGGAGCTCCTGAAAGCTTCTGAAAAATTTCAAGTTGACATTCGGTCCGTCCATGGACACTTGTAGGATCTTAACAAGTGGTAATGGCTCCAGTGCCTTCAACAATTTATCCTCGATGTCATCTGCCGTCGCGTGGCCCACAAAAACGGATGTGAAGTACCTTGTTGTTATATTTTGAGATGCATCCCAGTACCTGACATGTATTTCCATCTGCTTCTGATGGAGGTAATCATTTGCGGATTCATCAAACAGAACGACGTAATAGTCGCACTTATCTATCGCCCGATGAATGGATGATAGAAAGAATGGTCCAAGACCATGACACGCCAGGTATGCGCACTTTTTCTCTCCACATGTGAAGACCTTCGCAACTTCACTGTCGGGAAACATTCTCTTGAACAGATCGCTTGTGTGGGCAGATGAGCTGTACGAGTAATGACACGTGACAACTTTCAAAGCCCACAATATTTCCGCTTCTGTCACTAAATCGTGAGCCTTGCTTGCGGCATTCAAATTCGAGGACTGCGGTTCGACCACACGAACGGATTCACCACACTCGCGTGATGTCACGTAGTTCAACATGGAGTTACCTGCTGCGTTCATGCTCACGCTGTGTTTCAAACTCCTCTTGTGACTCTTCAGCGCAGACTCTCCCATCGATGAGATGTCAAACACTTTTCCGCACGGTCTGCATCTAGCACGATGCGAACTCGTGGTGTCTGGCGCAACCCAGTCTTTGTACTCGTCATGGCTAAGCCACGATTGCTGGAAATTGCACTTCCCGGGCATTGCGCGCACACACAACTACATCCACGTCATGCGTGTGCCGCAATACACGTGCTCTGAATAATCCAACGGGAGGTGATTAACAAACGGTATGAGGACGGCAACTATAAAAAGTGCGCGACCGCAGCGAACAAAAGAACACAACCCGACAATATGACAACATGGAGGACGAACGCCCGAACCGGACTGGATTTCCTTGGCATGGATCGGGAGGCAACCCTCGCTTTCAATGTGGCCAGTTGATCAACGGGCAATCGCTGAACGGCGCCAATGACTATCATCACGAAATTCAAGGGTTTTCCAGGCACCATTAAATATTTCAAGGTTTTCAAGGCCTTGAAAATCACATTTTCAAATTCAAGGGTTTTCAAGGTTTTCAAGGACCCGTGCGAACACTGGGGACAGATATGAGCCACAGTTTTTAGCCCTGTTAATCTAGATATGGTGCCATTCCTCAGGACATTAGAAGAACATCAATTAAAAATTTCACGTTAGAAATGTGGTCACCTTAACAAGGGTTAAGCATCGAGACATTTCCAAATGGCAGAACCCTGCACTTGTCACGCGAGTTAACTTGCTATTTCCTCATAGAACCGGCTGCCAGTTTGCGACAAAAGCCAGTGCATGGTAATGCTAGGCCTTGCATAAAATCAAAGTGTTGATGGCCACCCAGAACCACCGTGGCCTGCAGCATCACATGACACGTCACTCACTGCATCATGCCAAGATGCAGTCACCAACTGGCAGCAAATCTGACTGGCAGCAAGCTCTAATTTTAGATCGCTATGGAAAAGGAAATGGCGCACACGGAAGCGGCTTGGCTTACGAAGGATAGTGGAAAGGGTGAAGTTGCAGCCTGTGTGGACTGCTGCAGTTGCTTCACAGTAACCACTTTGATCACTTTGAATCGTAAATTGCAATCTAGAGATTACATATCTTAGGCCACAGAAGAGAAGAAAAAAAAAACGCAGGACCAGAACATCGAGCTTAGCCTGTGCGCTGGTGAATCTAATGCCGCGGTTTCGTTTTCACGTTTTCTGTTCGCAACAGCGTTTGGGCATATCACGGGGCTTGCAGTGTCCATCGAAACCAAAGCGCAAGGGTGAAGCGGGCTACATATCGTCGTGAACATTGCGTTTGGAGCGGCATACCACAACCAGCGCCTTGTCTTCAGCTGTCGTGAGGGAGCGTGGAAGGGATATGCTCTTGCTTGCGTTGCAACTGAGGTTGCTGCTCCTGGTTCGCGAGCTGTCTTGTTGCGCTTTGCCAGCAGTGCCTTGAGTCTTTCTCCACCGATAACCAACCACTGACGTCACTCCTCCAAAAGGATTTCCCTGCCTTACAACGGTTCATGGATGGCAGCATTCAGTAAGTTCCTGTTCATGTGGGCAAGTTAAATTGCCACATTATACTTTTTTTTCCCATAACAACATTGTTATACGAAGGATTGTAAACAAGGTATAAGCATAAAGTTTATCACTATTTTACTGCATGGTTCTCCTTCCCTTAGTTAATGCCTGGTAGGTCTTAGAGGTATGGTAAATTGTGCTGGGGTTGGGTGAAAACAAAATCTGTTTGTATTACATCTCTTTATTTTCACAGCTGAATATTGCGGAAACATTTATGTGTTTACGCTTAGATGCAACTTAAAAAAACAGCAGTTGGTAACACTGTACCACGGTTTGTGGCCTCTCCGCTAGCCAGTCGCAACAGTAAGCAAAATAAGCTTTTTAATGTTTGACTTTGTTAAACAAGCCAGGTACCGAAATTCTAGAGCTTATAATTTTTTTCTTCTGATTAGCTTCTTATTTAGGTAACAAGAAAAGTTCTAACAATCGACTACTCTTTTGTCATGGAGGCATTCTGTGTGGTCGTCCTGAATGTGGGTGAAGCTTCACTGCAGACTTAAAGGTGCAGTGAAGAGGAATCTCAACTCGTCTTTCTGCCACGGGAACTCCATCTACACGTTCCGAGCATTCTTAGAAACTTCGACTTATTGCCCTGTGTGGCCGATTTCCCTGATTAAATCGGATTAATGTCCAGCTCCCGCCTTTTTCTTTTTTTGAGTTCTCCCCGTACGGTGGGCGGAGTCGACCAACGCGTGAAGTGCCTTTCAGCCAGCTCCATGGAGGCTTTGCTTTCGCTTTATTTTGTTTTTTAGGTTTCCATGAATAAATAGTTTCATCTGCAGATAATATAGCCACAAAATAAGCCCGCAGAAATAAAAATACGCGCGGACTATTTGCTACTATGGATTACTACGTATTACTCCGCTGATGGCAGAGCGCCAAGCCTCCACGGAGCTGGCTGAAAGGCACTCCACACGTTGGTTGACTCCGCCCATTGTACGGGGAGAATTAAAAAAAAAAAGGTGGGAGCTGGACGTTAATCCGATTTAATTAGGGCAATTGGCCACACAGGGCAATAAGTCGAAGTTTCTAAGAATGCTCGGAAAGTGTAGATGGAGTTCCCGCGGCAAAAAGACGAGTTCAGATTCCTCTTCACTGCACCTTTAAGTTGTATTCGACTATAGTCTGAAACAACCGCACTGATATTCGAAATTAGAAACTTTTCAATAATATTCAACGCGCAACCAATTTTTATTGTTTCATTCGCTTTGCAACCAAAACTTTACCACGAAAGGTGGTTCCACAGTGACCGTCACCATCTCTGGCCTTATGACCCCCATTGACTGTGCTTGTGTGCAGTGCAAACTGCGATTTCCATCCGTCTATAACTGGAGTGACCGTCAGTTTAGCTGCAGCCAGCTTACACGGGTTTCCGTTAAGTTGGGATTAATCATAGCATCAGTGTGCTCGATCTGTGACTGGCCAATGTGGAGCGTTGTCGACCAATCAGCAAATATTATGACATATGAAGCAGTACACTATTGGAGGCCGGCGGGTTCTTTCTCCGATGAGGCTTTTAATGCTGTCTCGTTTAAAATGTGCAGCAGGCTGACTGGTTTGTGGACGTACTCTGGCCAATTCAGGCTTATTTTTTTTTTTTTGTAAATCAACATAATAACTTTCAGTTCTCCCAGAAAGCAGTGTGAACTCGCAAGACAGCTCCTTGAAAAACAGTGGCTGTGTCGCGAAGTGCCCCCACATGTAATAAGCACGTCTATTTTTCCGCCACCAGACCACAGGGAAATTAGCTCTACACATTAATTCAACAAAAATGCATGACATCTGTACCACAGCCAGGTCGCTTAAGAGTCACTGACATTTGTACGCAAGCTGAACATCAATAGTTCGCACTGTGCATCGATGCTGTTAAGGACGGCTCCAAAGGCCAGGAATGGTGGCTGTCCTAGTGGCACCACCACCAGTCGAAACGGTCTCTACGTAGGGCAGATTGACAGATGCCTAATGAAAGACTAGCAGAACATGAGCATAACGTGGCACAACCAAGAAATGGTCACCTGTCAGAGAAATGCAAAATGTGCAAGTCCTTTCAGGGACAAGGACCGTTACATGCCTGACATAACAGAAGCATGTATGATTCGCAAGGAAGCAGCCGAGTGCGTCAATATACCTTTAGTTAATCTCTAGTACGGGTGGTATGTATTGGCGCACAGCTGTGTGGTGGTGCGATGTCGCCAGGCACCATACTTGGGGTGCACTAAGCAGATTACCTTAATTCATAAGAAAGGAGAAGTCAAGGACTTGAAGAATTACAGACCATATCAGCTTATTGTCCGTTGCCTACAAGGTATTTACTAAGGTAATCGCTAATAGAGTCAGGACAACCTTGGACTTTAGTCAACCAAATGATCAGGCAGGCTTTCGTAAAGGATACTCGACAATAGATCACATTCACACTATCAATCAGGTGATAGAGAAATGCGCAGAATATAACCAACCCCTATATATAGCCTTCATTGATTACGAGAAAGCATTTGACTCAGTGGAAATCTCAGCTGTCATGCATGCACTGCGGAATCAGGGTGTAGAAGAGTGCTATGTGAAAATATTGGAAGATATTTATAACGATTGCACAGCTACTATAGTTCTCCATAAAGTCAGCAATAAAATTCCAATACGGAAAGGTGTCAGGCAGGGAGACACAATCTCGCCAATGTTTTTCACTGCCTGCTTACAGGAGGTATTCCGGGGACTGGAATGGGAACAGTTGGGGATAAGAGTTAATGGAGAATACCTGAGTAATTTGCGATTCGCTGATGACATTGCCTTGCTAAGCCACTCAGGACAAGAACTGCAAAGCATGATCAATCAGTTAGACAGGCAGAGCAGAACGGTGGGGCTAAGAATTAACATGCAGAAAACTAAAGTCATGTTCAACAGCCTAGCAAGGGAACAGCAGCTCGCCATTGGTAGCGAGGTGCTGGAAGTAGTGAGAGAATATGTCTACTTAGGGCAGGTAGTGACCGCAGATCCGGATCATGAGAGGGAAATGACTAGAAGAATAAGAATGGGGTGGAGCACATATGGCAGGTTCTCTCAGATCATGAATGGTAGTTTAACAATATCCCTCAAGAGAAAAGTATACAACAGCTGTATCTTATCAGTACTCATCTATGGGGCAGAAACGTGGAGGCTAACAAAGAGGGTTCAGCTTAAGTTAAGAACAACGCAGCGAGCTATGGAAAGGAAAATGATAGGTGTAACGTTAAGAGATCGAAAGCGGGCGGAGTGGGTGAGGGAACAAACGCGGGTTAATGATATCCTAGTTGAAATCAAGAGGAAGAAATGGGCTTGGGCAGGGCATGTAATGCGAAGGCAAGATAACCGCTGGTCCTTAAGGGTAACGGAGTGGATTCCAAGAGAAAGCAAACGTAGCAGGGGACGGCAGAAAGTTAGGTGGGCGGATGAGATTAAGAAGTCTGCGGGGATATGGTGGCCGCAACTGGCAAAGGACAGGGTTAATTGGAGAGACATGGGAGAGGCCTTTGCCCTGCAGTGGGTGTAGTCAGGCTGATGATGATGATGATGATGATGAAGCAGATTAACTCCTGCTCCGCAAGCATGTTTTCATTGCGTGCTGTGTACAGATTGCAGCTTGGAATCTAAGTGCATTGGAGATGCATGTAGATGTAAATGAACACCCCTCCGGATGAGCAGCTGCACTAGTTAGCGTTGCTAGAGCCAGCTGAGAAACGGGCGCAGCAACAAAAGTTGGTCGCGGCTTGGGTTCCTCTTGATTCCAGAATCGATGCTTAGGTAATGGTCAGTGATTGCAGCACTTCAGTGAAACCGGACAGACACACATGGTTCAAGCACAAGGTCTCTTCGATTTGGCAGCACCAGCTGCACCAGTTCAAAGGGTGCAGCACCGTCGTCCTCATTTTTCCGGTGCCGCGCGCGCCCTCTGCACTTTTTTCCTCGTTTTGCCAAGGTGCAGGCCTTTGGCAGCGCTGGTGTTGCTGGTGTCGCCACTGCACTTGAACTGGCGCTGCACGTTGGCGGCACCGCTGCGGCACTTCTCAGAACTGGTGCAGCCAGTGCAAGCCATATCGAAGAGCCCTACACTGATGGCCCGGGAAGAGATCGGTGACCCGGTCACACGCAATGGCATCTGAAATACCCTGGGTGAACCTCGGACAAAAGGCGCTGATTCTGTCCTGCGTGGAAGTCCTCTACACACAGTGCATACGCATTACCGGACTTGAGAAACCGTGTTGTCACATTGGAGCACTTGTTTTTTTTTGTTTGTGCATTTTTCTTTTTCACAAAGGTAGTTGCAGGTTATCACAATGGCTGCTCATAACAAGGCACCGAACTGGGCTACACGCGGTGGCCGGTTGCAGCTGCCATGCCTTTTCCACTGTGCGCTATGTTGACAACAGTTGACACGAAAGTAAATTGTAGCTGATACTTGTTAGTCCACGCTTTGTCAGTCTTGTGCCTCTGATTTGTGTCGGCTTTTGCCTACGCAGCACACATTTCACACCATCCATGATAATTTTATTTTATTTATTTATTTATTCATACTGTTAACCCTCTGCATGAGGGTCATTACAGGGAGGGAAACATATACAGACACAAGTGCAATTCTCTTCGCTAAAAAAAAGAAACACTCAAATGCACAGAATTACAGATTTGCAAAGCAATCTTCCAGGAACGCGTTCACACCTATCACAAATTTGCCTACATCTGTTTGGTCCACAACGTCACTTGGTAGTTGATTCCAAATTTCTACAGCATCGGGAAAAAAGGAGTAGCGATAGACATCAGTACGTGTAATAATAGGTTGTAATACCTTACTGTGATTTTTCCGAGAGCAACGCTTCAGGGGAGGTGCAACATAGTGATGTTTATTAACTTTGACTTTATCATTCATTATCAGAAAAAAAAGTTTCAATTTCTGCTTTAGTCTTCTTACTTCTAGTGATTCTAGCTGACACTCTTTTAGCATTGCTGTGACTGAATCAGTGCGGCGGTATTTAGAGCATATAAAACGTGCTGACATCCTTTGCAATCTTTCCAGTTTCCGTTTTAAACCCTTTTGATGAGGACTCCACACTGCACTTGCGTACTCTATTATTGGCCGCACGAACGTCTTGTACGCAATCAATTTAATTTCTCTAGTCGCATTCGGCAACTTCCTCCTCAGGAAACAGACCTTCTGGTAGGCTTTTAAATAGACATTTTCAATATGTGTGCGCCAGTCAAGATTATTTGTTAATGTCACTCCCAAGTACTTGAGACACTTTACTTGATCTAAGGAATTTTCACCGATATTGTATCGAAACATCATAACATTCTGCTTCCTTGTTACTTGCATGTAATTAGATTTTTGGTAGTTTATTTCCATACCCCATTTCAGGCACCACGAGTTTAACGACTGAAGACATCTATTTATGTTCATCTGATCTGCCGGGGAAGCCACAGGAGAGTAAATTAAACAATCATCGGCAAAAAGTTTCATTCTGACAGGCGATTCGACGATAGCAGAAATATCATTTATATACAATAAAAACAAAAGCGGACCTAAAACGGAGCCCTGTGGCACCCCCGACAGAACTTCGCGCCTATTCGATACTGCACTTTCTATTTTGACGACTTGACAGCGGTTACTTAGATAGGCCTGAATCCATAGTACTACATTTTCAGCGATTCCTAATCTGCGCAGTTTAAAAAGAAGCTTATGATGCGGAACTTTATCGAAAGCCTTCGAGAAGTCTACACAGACCACATCTACCTGCTGACGTTCATCTATAGCCTTGCAAAAGTCGTTCACTGTTTCAATTAACTGCGTCACTGTCGAAAGGCCGGTCCGAAAACCAAGCTGAAATGGACACAATAGGTCATTTATTTCTAAAAAATGAAGGATGTGTTTAGCTATTATGTGTTCAAAAACCTTGCAACATACGGAAGTGAGTGAAACTGGCCTGTAGTTCTTTACAAGAAGTCGATTACCGCCTTTAAATACCGGAACTACTATTGCGCTGCGCCAGTCACGTGGTAAAGAATGATCCCGCAATGACTTTTCAAATAAAATTTGCAAATAATATGATAACCACTCAGCATACCGTTCAAGGAATTCCGTCGGTATTTCATCGGGACCGCTCGATTTCTTCGGGTCCAGAGACAGCAGCTGCTGACAGATGCCCTCCCTATTGATGCGAATCTCGTGCATTGAGTATGGCAACGTGTAAATTGTTGTATGATCACTCTCAATCTCATTATCATCCCTACTGAAGACCGACTGGAAGAAATCATTAAACAGATTTGCAATATCGGTTTTATCAGTCACCTCATCGTTCCCATCCATTACCTGTGTGATTGCGTTCTTTTTCGCTGAAAAATATCGCCAGAACTTTTGTGGTGAGCTTGTGAGAAAATTAGTGTTGTATTGAAGAAAGTTTTTTTCGAATCCAATAACACTGTTTTGAGCTTCTTTTTGATGTTTGAAAGTTCTGTCGCTCTATTTTTTTGCTTTCGTAGCCTTTTTACCTTGCGCTTTAACTGAATGATCTCTCTAGTGATCCAAGGATTGAGCTGCTTCGATTTCTTTGAGCGAGTGGGAACAAACTTATCAATGCAATATTTTAGTGTGCCCTTAAAACGTTGCCACAATTCCTCGACACTTTCATGGTGTGATGATGTTGCAAACTGATTCAAGTTTTCTTCTAAGACGTCTAAGATAGACGTATCATCTGCCCGGCTGTAGTCTTTGACCCGTATTAAAACATGCGATTTTTTGCGGACTTGTGTGTTCAACCGCACATTCAAACAGATCATCTTGTGGTCAGATAAACCCGGCTTGACAGATATAGTGTGGTCTGCCACTTTAGGGGATAAGAAAACCAAGTCCAACAATGACTGGGACCTTGATGTAACCCTTGTAAAATCCTTTACTATTTGCTTAAGGTTATGAGTGAACATAATTTCCATTACTTTATTCGCACTGCTTATTTCTACATTACCTGTTGACAAAGTTTCCCAATTAATATGTGGCAAATTGAAGTCGCCAGCCATTATCAGTCTGGTGTTCTTATTTACATGAGAGTTAAGGAACAAAAGCAATTCATCCAAAAATTCAGGAGATGTAGAAGGCGGCCTGTACACAACACCTACTAAATGTACAAGGTTCCCACAAGAAACCCTGCACCACACCATTTCAGAAAGGCTGCAGTTAAGACCGACTGCAGATACTGTGCTTTTCATAACAATAGCCACCCCCCCTCCTTTAGAATTTCTATCCCATCTAAAAACATGGTAGCCTGGTGGGAAAATGCTATCATTACTAATTCCCTCATGTAACCAGGTCTCGGTTATTAACAATAAGTCAGGGTTCTCGAAAATTAGCAAATGTTCTAAATCAGTTGTTTTGTTTGCTACACTACGGGCGTTTAACAGAATAATTCTGAGCTATATTTGCGAGCAATCGCTATGATCATCAGAATCTGCAGTTGATTTGGCCGGGGATAGCGAACTATGACCAGCAGACTCATCGTTAACTTTGGGTCCTATCTTATCTTGGTGGGTTTGGTACAGACAACGCTCTTGTCGTTCATGATCCCATGCTTAAATGGTGTTGTTAATCTTAAGTTTATCATGTATCAGTTTGACCTTTGTTCCGTTATCTCTTTCGGCTTTACTACTTTGCACAGTTTTTTTCTTACTGCTACTGTTTCCTTCGCATAGTCTGGGCTTACACTTATCGGGCCGCCTTTCAACTTCCCGCAATTCTTAAATATCAACTCTCTTTCTCTAGAGTCGAAAAAGTGCATGATGACAGGTCTATGGCTACCAGTTTTTTTCTAATATAAATGCCGCCTGGGTGACCAGGACTAAACCCAAAAAAACAAAGCACATGACCTAAGAACTTGTTTCAGCATCCAAGACAGGACGAAGTCACATAATTCTTCATTCAACTTTTTTTTGGTGGCCGTCCTGCACTAATTTGGGATGCACCTCATCCAAGAAGTTCGCAGGTCACCCAAGATTAAAATCTGAAGCGCCTTAGCTAGATCAGGTATGCAGGTGAGTTCAGCTGAGCAAAGCATAAGCAGATACGCCGGCCACAGTTATGCACGCGCCGCAACTAGAGAGAGTCTGGATCACCAATCTGATCCCCATGAATGCGTCTGAACCACACGTGGCTAGCTAGTTCCACAGAAGTGTTGTCAGTGACCACTATCCGAGCTTCAATTCTGGAACCCTGTAACCTGCAACCAACTTTTGTCGTTGAGCCGTTTCCTGACCCACTTGAGCACCACTAACCATCGCAGCTGTCCATCTGGAGTGGCATTTGTTTACGACGTAGTTTCACGCAGCTATCCCGCCAGCGACTACCGCGTAAATCTCCGATGGCCCCGGATTCCAATCGGCAATCTGAATGTGACATGCGATGAAAACGTGCTTGCGGAACAGGCACGCGCCTCAAGCATGGTGACCGGTGGCGTTACACCGCAGTGCCACGGCTATGAGCCAGTGCATACCACCTATAAGGAAATTGCATTCCTGGGTGGAAATCGCTTGTGCATGCATTGACTTCTTCCTGTTTGTTTTGTCCTGCCAGTGCAGGCAGAGCACTGTATTTTTCATTATTTTTTTCTGCCCAAAGTAACTTCTGTTTGTTTCCTTTAAACTCTCGTCGCTCTATATATGCTTCTGTGCCGCCAATAAAATTCAGTTGCAAGTTAGCGTTGCGTCCCGAGTCTTTCATGTCCCCGTCTTCTTGTGCGCCTGCGTTTTCGTCATATTTCGCTCTCACTGCGCGCAAAAAGTGTGGTGTGAAACCGTAGCCCACTTTTTCCCCGGTGCCTACTTCTGTGGTGTCACCGCTACGCATCCAGAAAATGAACCTAGACTGCTTAGCAGTCTCCTCACTTGCAGGTCGTGGCTGTAGCGGCACTGCGGCCCGTGCGGGCAGTCGCCGGCCAGGTGGCGGAAGCACAGCTTGGCCGACTGCGGCTGCGGCCGGTGGTGCGGCCGGCTGTGGTTCTGGCCGCGCAGCTTCTTGCGCGGGGGCGGCGTCCCGTTGCCGCCGTCAGCCGGCCGGTCCGAAGGCGTCACGAACGCAGCCTCCACCTGGCGAGCCGGGGTCTGCTTTACAAACCTGCGCCACCAGACCTGCTCTCACCAAGAGTTTCCGACAGCGCTCCCGCGGCTAGGCACTGCCACAATAAACAGCTCGGCACCGTGAAGCGGTAGACGTCGTGAGACAACGCGCAATCTGTCCAATCTACATGGTGGGGCTGGCTTAGTGCAGCGTTTAAGACAAAGACAGAGAACGGCGTAGTACTCAGGCTTTATCCGGGCAATTCCAGGTTGAGGCTTCCCGTCGTCGGGAGATTTCTTAGGACAATACTCCGCCTCTTTCGCAGATGCATCGACTTGCTTTTCCGGATCCGTGGATGCCGTCCCATCAACACAAGCTGCCATTGACACTTCCATCAAAACGAGCTTACTTGGCAGACAGTTCGAAAGGCGAAATACCGCGTTAACGTTAGGTCATTTCAAGAGTTCTTGCAGAGGTAATACACTCACTCAAACCACAACGCCACAACGCGCGTAACCACGTTGGTGCACAGTGGGCTCTGACATGAACTTGGCTTGTCTCACAGTGAAGATTGCTTTTATAGCCAAAGCACAATTTATTCTAACAAGTCCTCGTAACCATAAGCTAGTATAAAAATTATTACATTATGTTAATTTTGTTATTTTTAAGGGGTAGAACCTGGCTAAAAATTATAAGCTTATAGGACCTGATTCACGTTTCACATTTCATACATGTGCGTAAGTAACAATGGGTGGAAAACGCTGGAAAAAGCGTGTGTTCTGTTTTGGCGTCGTGTGTGTTAGCAGACGCAGCCCAGCGGCGCAAAATTTGTAAGGAGGTTATTAACGTCATCCAGCCGGCCCCGCTCTCTGCCAGTGGGAAGGTTGTTTTTGTGCGCGGCGCCTGGCCGTGCGGCACTTTCCGCTTTCTCCCGGAGGGCTTCCGCATTTTCCTCGACCAGTCATGACCGTTCCGTGAGTACTTCTGCACTATAGGGGCCCAGTGGCAGGGGTGCGCGAATGCATGCTGTCACCGCGGGACGACTGCGCAGGGCGGGATCGATCACCTGATCTCGCCGGTTAGAGCGCGCGTCTCGAATGACCAGGTAGCGAGTCTTTGGACGTTGGCACTGTGCACAGTTTTGTGTCGTATGTGGTACGCTGATATGCATTCGCCAGCCGATGGGCCACTTTCGACGCTGCCGATATTTGATTGCTTTACGTGTCATTACCGATTGGTGTGCTCTGTATACACCCGCATAGATATTACAAGGATGTTAGACTCTACGGAGCGTCAGCGTTCTATCTATGCGAAAAAAAAAAAATAAAAATGAAAATTGGTTTTGAGGAAAAGAAATGGCGCAGTAACTGTCTCACGTATCTCGATGGACACCCGAACCGCGCCGTAAGGGAAGGTAAAGGAGGGAGTGAAAGAACAAAGGAAGAAGGAGGTGCCGTAGTGGAGGTCTCCGGAAAATTGCATTGCGACCACCGGGGGGGGGGGGGGGGGGGGGGGGGGAGGACCAGCCGGGGGTTACCTTCGTTTTTCTCATATTAATTCTTAGCCCTGCCTTTATACTTTGCCCGTCTAGGTCCTCAATCATGCACTTCAATTCGCCACCTGCGTACCTACGGGAGGACTCGCCGGCAAATCGGAGATGTTCTCCATTAACTCTTGTCCTCATCTGTTCCCAGTCCAACGCTTTGAATATATCGCCATCTTCTACGCGGTGATCGTTGCTGATTAGACGGGAGAACAGCTTTTTAACTGGCAAGCTACGGATTTCGAACGCTAGCACGACACTCGAACCACGAGTGATGCGAGCGTGCAAGCGAGCTTTAAGGCTACTGCCCACAACAAATGACACCGGAAAGGTTTCGTCTTCTGATGTGGCTATACTAACGGCCGCATACAAACTTCGAATTACAACCAGGCTTCTAACCAATAGTTAGGTTGACATTTAGAATTATTTAGACAGCTTGTATGGTTCACCGATTTTCTGACGTCCGCCGTCATATAGGTATCAGTGCCGCAGAAGCTGTCGTTATACGTCAAAAAGCCTGTTTTTGTAATTTAATGCTTGGCGGGCTTCACTGAAACACCCCGCATATAACTATGCATGCATCGGACGTCTGCCCTACTCTTTCTTACTGCGGTTCCCCGGTGTTAGCGCCATCGAGGATGCGCCAACGCACTGCGCGAAATTTGCGCATGCCATTGTGTGTGCCTCGCGATTACTCTTTCGTCTGTGTCTTTAAAACGCCCATTTGAGCTGCTTTGGAAACGTGGCTCACAGATCATATCGCCGATCTGCTAACAGCTGCTTCGTGTGCGGTTGCCTCTTGCTGTAAACGGTTTATGGTTTGTGGGTTTAACGTCCCAAAGCGACTGAGGCTGTGAGGGACGCCGCAGTGGAGGGCCCCGGAAATTTCGACCTCTTGGGGTTCATTAACGTGCACTGACATCGCACAGTACACGGGCCTCTAGAATTTCGCCTCCATGGAAATTCGACTGCCGCGGCCGGGATCGAACCCGCGTCTTTCGGGTCAGCAGCCGAGCGCCGTAACTTGCAGTAAACGACGCGCTTCTCAGTTCTGCTGGACTCGCGTTCCTTCTATTACCGCTGACCTCTCACGTAATGTCTCAGTTTTGAGACGTTTGAGTATATAAACAAACGTAGGAATAAACTTGTGGGGAGTTTTTCTGCGCTTCGCAGTTGCTGTGCATAACTGTAGCGTAATTTGTCAAAGAAAACATACACTGGCCAAAGAAGCAAAGAAATAAAAGGAATTGACGTTCCGGAGCCCGTACGGGTGCCTTGATCACAATGAAGCGAGCGCAGGTATATCTGTGGGAGATTGCCACGGGTCCGGTTAATCGTGTGTTGAATGTGCAATGATTCTATGAGAAGGTGTTTTGGTAATGATTTTTCCTTTGCAATCACACGTGCTGCGTCCCAGTCGATGGTATGGCCAGTTTCCTGATGATGTTGCGCTAAAGCGTTTGAGTTAGTCTTTCCTTTGGCGACGTCGTTTTGGTGCTGCTTGCGCCTTGTGTTGAATTTTCCTGTTTCTCCGATATAGGAGGCGTCACAATCACGGCAGGGGATCTTGTAGATCACACCTGGATAGATGTCGAGGTCAAGAGGGTCCTTGACTCGCGAGAGTCGTTGCCGAAGTTTGCATAAAGGAACGTGACCCACGCGAACGTCATAATCTGAAAAGATGCGAGCAAGATTCTCTCTCACGCCGTGGGCATACGGAATCGGCACTCGCTTCTTTGCGCATGCCACAGTTCGGACTGTCGGAGCAGAGGCGCGTCGTTCCTGTGATCGTAGTATTTGGGCTGGATAACCGTTCCGCATCAGGTCTTGCCTGACCCGTTTCGTTGCTGCTCTGCGCTTGGGACTTGAGCGTATCCTAAAAGCGCGGTTGAACAGAGACGCAGCGACTGTGCGCTTGTGCACGATGGGATGGGATGACTGAAAGTGTAGGTACATTCAAGGGCGTCCGCAGAATTTTTTGCAGGGGGGGCCCCATTGGCTGTTGGCGCCGGAGGGGGGGGGGGGGGGGGGGGGTTATGTTCGTAGCAAAAAGGCACTATTTGCGGAGTAAATTTATTTATTTATAAATAAATAAAATAAATAAGTAAAATACACACATGAAAGAAAAATTACAAACAGCAAATTAAAGCGTGGCTAGGAGAGATACATTGGAGTTTATCAACGAAGAAACAATTAAAATTAATAAAAATGCAAAAAGATACTATCACTTCGTGGAGAAGAGTGCTCAGTCTTGCTGCATACGGGTTCTCGACACACCCGGATTGATGACCAGCACACAGCACAATATGTTCACAAACACGCAACGACAGTCAGTCAGTAAACAGCAACTGTAGACGCCTCGGATTTTTCTGGGCGAATTGCGTGATGACACGGGTGATAAATTCATTCCTGTGCTTCATTACACGCTCTCGGTGCACACTCATCATACAAAGGCCGTCCAGTCTGTCGTTTGTCATCGTTGAGCGTAGCCACGTTTTCACTCTCCTCATTGTACTGAAGGAGCGTTCGACCGTACAGGTAGTAACTGGCAAAGCCAAAGCCACCTCAATGGCTTTTGCAACACCAGGGAAGAATGTCTTGGCCTGATGTAGAAGCTCGCAGTAAGTTATTTCTGATGGGTCCCCAGTTTTGTTGCACCACATCTCGTACCAAGAGATGGCCTCTTCCTTGAAGTTGTCGATGCTGTAAAAGCACTGGAGTTCTTCGGCGAGAACAGCGAACTCAACACGGCTCAAGTGCTTCATTTTTGATGGATGCAGCTGGAGAAGTTTGAAGCTCCTCTCATTGCTTTCAGAAAAGCGCCGAGCTAAAGAAGCAGTGAGGGAGTCCAAGTACGGCACATATATTGCCACACGATAGTATTCCTCCGGCGACTGAATCCCGTAGTTGTCTCGGTGGGCCTGACGAGAGACTTGTCTTGGCACAGATATCACCACATTTAAGTGATTGGCTGCCTCCCTTGCTGCATTCATGATGTTAGAGAACTCCTCTACAGCGTTCGTCCGGTGGCCGCGAAAAATACGTTGCAGCTCAGTGATGTGGTCATGCACAGAATGGAAGTCCATGGATACACCTTGCAGAATGTTCGTAACTGGTTCGAGCCGAGCGCTGTACTTCGCTACAATATGCAAGCAGACGATGAAAGATGAGCTTGTTGTTGCGCAGTAGAGGATGTGAGCTCGTTGTCTAGTTGCAGCGTTCGAGCATGATTCCGTGGACGCGAGCTCCTCGAGTGCTTCGACTATGGCCACGTAATGCTGAGAGAAGATCCTAATAGACTTATATTTTGCAGACCATCTTGTCTCACACAGCATCGGAATGTTCGGCACCAATTTTCTCCGGAGTACGCTCTCGCGGAAGAAGTTTATGGTTTGTTTGATTATGCCAATTGTGTTTCGAATTTCAGAGACGTCGTTCAGATCGTTGATGACGAGATTTAGTTTGTGACTTGCACAGTGGAAAAATAGTGCCTTCGGGAACTGTTTTTGTATAATTTTGTTCACTCCAGCTTCTTTTCCAGCCATTGTAGAGCATCCATCGTACCCCTGTCCAACGAGGTTCGAAAGAATCAGCCCGACATTCGTCAAAAACTTCAAGATTGCCGCGGCGATGCAAGCGGAGTTTAATTGCTCCAGCTCTACAAATCCCAAAAACTGCTCTCGAACGCAAACTTCGGCTCCCGCCTTGTCAATAAAGCGAACGCCTATAGACATCTGCTCTTTTCCTGAAATATCTGCAGTTTCGTCAGCAAGAACGGAAAAAGCAAACGCTTTGTTAGCTTCGGTAACTATCTGCTCTTTCAGGATGTCGCCACAGATTGTGATGATCTCGTTCTGGACGCGGACAGAAGTGTACTTGGCATTGCCAGCAGAAGAAGCGAAGTGCTCCTGAAGTAGAGTATCTCCAGCTTCTACACGAAAGTCAAGCAGATCATTGAAGACTCCACTATCGGACTGCTTGCCGCGAATTGGCAAGTCATGCGTCGCGCAAAAGACAATGGTGGAAACTATTGGAAATAGTTTCTCACGGTTCCTTTCAACTTGCGCGTGGAGTGCTCTGTTCAGCTGCTCTACAACGGGTAGCTGCTTGCCTTTCATCACATCCATAAAGTTCTGTGAGGCCGTCATTGCCTCCTGGTGCCATTGGGATTTTACGTGATCCCTGCACGCCTCGTGCATTTTTCTGTAGTTACTGAAAGCGCGCACGATAAAACTTCCTTGAGTACCCCGGTGAACACGTGGAGGAAAAATGACGCAAAAACGACAAATAGCGCCTTTCGCTGTCGCTGAGTACGCAAGCCAGGGGGCGTAATCTCCCAGCCATTGATGTCGAAAAGGCCTCTTTCCAGGTGTTACATCCTTCTTAAAATCGTATGTAACATTTGGTGACCATGGCTTAGTAAGAAGACGTAACTTCAAAAAGTCCGGTATGCCAGTGAGTTTAGCTTTGCCTAGAAACTCTCCTAAGTCATATTCTTGAGGCAAGTTATTTGTTTTCTTGATGTTGTCTCCGGACTTCGATCCCAAGCAAGGAGAAAGGGAATCGTCTCGGCTTACTGCGTGACCGGAGCTCGCTGGTGAAGTTCCTTCCATGGAGACGACGACGTCGGCTACTGTCCGGTGATGAAAGGTTGCATCGCTCTGGTCAAATCCGGACTTAAATCCCAAGAAAGGAGAAATGGAATCATCTCGGCCTGCTGCATTACCTGAACTCACTGTTGACAGAGTCCCTTCCATGGAGTCGACGACATCAGCTACTGTCCGGTGATAAAAGCTTGCATCACTCTGTTCAAATGCTACACCGTTGTCACATATCACACCAGAATCTGCAGGGGCGCATTTGGATAACGCTTCGTCAGACAACCGCTGACGCTTGAAGAAGCGCCGAATGTCCATCATTCGGAACCGCGCGAGACAAAGCTGGCTATGGAGTTCTTCGGGGTTGGTAGTGTTAAAAATATATACACATTGATTGAAAAAACGGTTGAATGCGTACGTTGAAAACAAAAAATGACTATATATACAACGAAAACTTATTTACAAGATAAATGCACGCTCGCAGCTTCATACACCTCGCTCCATCTTGCTCGCGCAACCGCACAGTCGAGTATTTGCACACACACTACTCGCCGCTCGTCGTTTTCTCGTCCGCTGTCTTGATTGTTCTCAGCTTCGTTGACAACCGGCCACTAAAAATACCGAAGCACAAACACAGAGGCGCGCACACATGCAAGGGCCTACTTGCCGCAGTATCCCCGAATACGCACTGTTGGAGTTGAGGGTTCAGGACAGGAGTGCCGCTGAGCGAAGAGGTAGATGGCGAAAGGAGAATAGGTTTATTTACATTTTACATTGGTGGTTAGAAGTGAGACGATTCTGCCGCATCCGTTGTCGAGTTTTATATCCTTCTTGTTCCCTAAAGTCCCTAGGTTGAGGACGCCTTTGCCGGAGTGGGAGGGGCCTAGAGCTTTCACCTGTGCGCACACACACGACACTGCACTCATGGTCACGCCCCCTTCACATGTGGAGTCTGAGGGAAAGAAGGTTGTCGTCGAGGTAGCGTTGACGGCGGTAGGTGATGGCCTCCGGCCAGCCGAAGGTTTCTGCGGGTCACCGACATCTGTTGATCATCAAATGCCACCCGCCGCTCGAGGCCAGACGCGAGGTCACGAAAACGCCGAAAGTGGTTCCTCGTGCTTGGATCGGAGATGAGGCCCACCAGCTTGTCGCGGTGCTTGGGCACGCCAAAGAGCAACCGGAGACGAGGCCCTTTGTTCCCTGGCACGGTCACGGCAAATGGGGAAGATAACGTTCGTCTCCCCGAGGCGGCGGCGGCGTTCTACACGTGCAGGCACTTTGTGAAGGGGGTCTGGTTTTGTTCCTGCACTCCAACCGGGCAAACTCCGTAATTGAAGTCAGCTGGCACCTGGGTCCTCTCGGTGCTTGTGGTCCATGGCGGCAGGCCCGAAAGCAATCACCCTCAAGTCGCTAGCAGCCATACACAGTAGAAACAGGCGTGCTGGCGGCCACCCGGCGAGACTTGTTGTCGTCGTTCCTAATAGCACTTTGGGGGTGAAAGGAACGCCTCGCGACTTCCGAGGGGAAGGGACACTCGCCACTCCGGTCGGAAAATTTGTTTTGTGTGTTTTTATGGGGTTCAGAGCCCCAAAACGACTCAGGCTATGAGGGACGGAGTAGTACAGAGTTCCGGATAATGTCGACCACCTGGGTCTCTTTACCATGCACTGACATCGCACAGTACATGGGCGCTGTTGGGATTTGAGGCCCAGCCAGAGGTGACAGGCGAGCCAGGCAGGCGCCATCGGGCTGCCTTGACCAAAGGCGCTGGCTTCCGGAGAAGATGCAAGGAACGCTGGTGTGGGGGCGCCTCTGGAGACTGCGTCGCCGTGAACAAAAGCAACTGCTAATCCCCTTTGCCGAAGATTCTGAAAGCGGCGCTTCTACCGAACTGCGCTCTCCCGTGGATCGGAGGAGACAGCGAGCGGCGGCGGCGCCAACTCATCGCCTGCTTGCCCTTGAGCAGCCCGACAAAGCGGGGGTGGACACGGCTGATTTGTCCCTCCCTCCTGAAGAATTCATCGGTGGCCGGATTGTGCACTGTCTGCCTCCGTGTGGCTATCTCTCTAGAGATCAAAGAAACAGGCACCCATCTCAAGACGCCTCGAAACACATGCTCGCCGGTGCCGCTGTATGTCTGCAACGACGCGTCCCCGGACGCGGCACTTCGCAGATGTGACCCAAAGCTGGAAGCGGGGCCGCTTTTACTCTTTTTGCTGAGCGCACCGCCGCCCCTGGTGTGCGGCCATCACTCACGGTTAGAGTGAGTGATTTTCCAGGGGGGTGCAGCCGCCCCCCCTTGCCCCCCCCCCCCTCCGGACGCCCATGGGTACATTCTGGTGTGAGTCGGCTTACTATAGACGGTGGTTTGCAGAGAATGCGGTGAGCGTTCCACGAGGACGTCGGGGAAAGCGTGGCCATCCACCTCCTCCTCTAGGGTGAACTGAATGCTTTGTTGGAACGCGTTGAGGTGCGCTAGAAACCTGTGTACGTCTGGCCGGTTGATGATACAGAAGCAGTCATCGACATAGCGTACAAAAAATAGTGGTGGGGGGGTCGAATGAGAAAAATGCTGCGGATTCTATTGATTCTAAGGCAAGGTTAGCACACACTGCAGAAACTGAGGCACCCATGGCTGTTGCGAAAGTCTGTCTGTAGAAGTTTTGTGTTAAAGGTGAAGTAAATATTGGAGAGGCAGAATTTTAGGAGTCGGCAGAGGTCGTCGGCTTCAATCGGGGTTCGTCGTCTTCGTTCAGGGCTTTCTTGAGCATGCAAGCCCGCTCTATAGTGAACTAAAATGTGTCAGTATTCTGTGTACCCGCTAGTTGCGAAGGTAGACACAGCTTGATTAACGCTTTGTAAGGACCAGCAATGAGGGCGACACTTGGTGTTCACAATGCAGCACAGCATGCAGCTCATACACGCACCTCTGAATGGATACCATATATAGTCAAGCTTATGTACACATTACAGAGGGGTGTCCCATGAGTGACAGTGACGGATGGGTAGTAAGTGAAGTTTCCTAACAAAAGTAATGGGGCTGTACACGCAGTCTATGGTATAGGCGCAATCTAAGCGATGTGGTATCAAATTGCCGCTGGTTGAAGGACACCTTTACTCTAAGAACAGGGCAAAAAATTCGGGAACCCGGTGCTTGAAATATATCTGCGATGTTGTTTTATATTTAGGATTCAAACATTATAATAATATTTAGCTGATTATATTAAAACTACGTTTATTTGGAACATTAAAGTAATGTTTATGGTTCAACGTATAACATTGCTTAGAAGGGTTGTTATGTATAGGCCAGTTGGTCATACATATTTCAAGAAATGCTTCGGCGCGGCAGACAAGGACAAGACACCACAGAGCGCCAACTAACAACTGATTTTATGAAACCCGCGTTAACTAATGTATGCTTTGCGCTCATCAATGACAAAAAAAGAAAGAGATAACATGCAGTGAAGGTAGCACTAGGTACAAAATGATTAGCACCCATGGCACGTGTGACACAAGCGAGCATCGTCATGCCCCAAATCTAATCATTTTGATAGAAATTCTAATTCTCTTTTGAGAAAACACACCACTGGCGCTCTGTGGTGTGTTTTATACGTTTTGTCCTTGTCTGTCGCGCCGAAGCATTTCTTGAATATAACATTGTTTGTTAAGTTTTAACATTACAATAACATTCAATGGTCAGCATTATATTAATGTTTTCTTCGAATGCTCAACTGTTTGCGATGTGACATAGCCTTAGTTGACAATTTTTTGCATTAATGTAATGTTCCAATACAACATATAACGCTACTGGAGACGCTGCTCGTTGCTACCTGGGCCACTCTGTAAGGCCACTGCTTCAGCGCTTGTCGAGACGAAGCCGCGCGCAGTGCCCCGGAGAGCATATCGCGTGCGTGGAGCTGCGATCAGCTCATCAGGGCTGCAGCCTTGCTCCTGCACCGATCTTTGCGTGCGTGTGTCTGGGAAACAATGCGCGTGGCGTATCTTGAGCGCTGTCGAGGCTTCGCTGGAAGAACCGCATATCGCCTGGTCGGACGATGCGCGCGCTATCACTTCTCCACCGCGCACCGCCGACCCTCGGCGGAGCGGCTCTGCGGTGCATGGGCTTCGGTGGACTCTGCGCTGTGGCGAACCGCGAACCAGTGGTAGCGCTCCACGGGCAGCTGCTTGCCTTTTCCAGGCCAGCCCTTACAAAAAAAAGTTTTAGACAGTCTATAGAGTGTCTATAGACTTCTGCCTATAAAGTTTATAGACTGTGTATAGACAAAAGTCTATAGGGAATACAAATGTCGTAGACAGTCTATAGACAATCTATAAATTATGGACATACACTTTTAGTAGACTTTTATCTATAGAGGGTCTGTATACTATGAATAGACAAAAAGCAATATGGATAGGAAGTCAATAGAGTCTATAAGAAGTCTGTAGACTGTCTATAGACCATTTTTATAAGGGAGGACTGGGCGTGCGGGGGCGAACTTCTTCCGGCAAGACTTTGACGCCATATATCTGCTGCTCGCAAAGCGCAGATTGGTGCAGCTAATGCGGTCACATCTCCTTCAGACACGCATAATTTTTTCCTACCCTGAACAATATGAAAATTCGTGTTTTTATACTTGGGACTTAGAAAGTAACATGAACGACTCAAAAACTTATGCGCCGCGTGCACACTTCCACGCTCACCGAATTACAGCCGTAATAAAAAAAATGCGCGCATTTATGGTCAGATAATTAATTCTTCATCATCCGAAGCTGTTTCCAATACGAACAAACAGCTTCAGTGTAAAACAACCGCATGAGAGAATTGACCGCGCACCAGACGGCCGCCTTGCAGCTTGGCGACATCCATCTGTATTTGTTGGTTTGAAAGAGGGATTATTATTTTTAGTAAAATTGGTCAACTGGTTTTTGAAGAAAGGAAGTATCCGCAGTATCTGTCTCACATATCTCGGCGGACACCTGAACCACTCCGTAAGGGTAGGGAGGAAGGTGGGAGTGAAAGAAGAAAGAGATAACTGCCGTAGTGGAGGTCTTCGGAATAATTTCGACCACCTGGGGATCCTTAACGTGCACTGACATCGCACAGCACACGGGCGCCTTTTGCGTTCCGCCTCCATCGAAACGCGGCCGCCGCGGTCGGGTTCGAACCCGGGTGCTCCGGCTCGGTAGACGAGCCACCACCACTGAGCCACCGCTGCGGGTATTATTGCGAAAGCAATAGTACGCCAGGTGTCGCCTCTTCGCGGTACCGCAGCCTACCCTTCACGATCGGTGGTCGGTCATGTGACTGCTGACGTAATGCCAGAGCGAGAGATGGGGCACCAAGTCGGCTCTTCAGCGCGCCGCAGCTAGAACTTCGCGGCCGGTCGACCACCTGCGAACGGCGGCAAGCGATTGACGTCATACGAGTTGCAAGAGCTTGCAGGCCTTGCTGCGGTGATCGCTATCAGGTGTAGATAAAAGTAGCTTCTGCTCGCCGGTTCTTCGGTATAGCTATGGAAGACTTCGGACGCGAGTCAAGATTTTTGTGTTTTGTTACCGTTTAAACGTCTAAATATGCCCTTTCATTTCGTGGGTACACACGGACATTAGCAATGTGCACCACCCATAAGCGAAACACATAGCGTAGCCAAGGGGATATTGCTTTCGCAATTACCTAGGCTTAACCAAAGCTAAGCCCCAGAATTTTTTTTTTATTTTTGGACACTAAACGGCATTCTGTCCAGCAGGGATTTTAAATGTATTCGGCAACACTGACTTCCTGAAAGCAACGCTAGACGCTCCGAGAAAAATTTTGAAAAGTGGCGCCCATTAACGTGGGCACCGCGCCGCAAGCCCATTCCTTGCGCCCCATATCCTGGACTCACCTGAGTGCCTGAATCACTCATTCTTCGCAGAATACAGACAATGGCAAGAGACGCCGCACGATACGGAAGCGTTCATATCTAGCTCCGCTTCTTCACCCCAAATTATCACCGGTCCTCTTGTTCTCAACAAGCACAGCCGTCTTCTAGTCTAAAATCAGTCAAGTGCGCTGTTGCTGTGCGATGGCAGTGCACGTTGAAGAACCCCAGGTGGTCGAAGTTTCCGCAGCCCTTCACTGCGGCGTCCCTCATAGCTTTAGTCGCTTTGGGACGTTAAACCCCAATAAACCAAGAAACCAATACCAGTTAAGAATCAGATCTGCATTCGCCGCAGACGCGAAGCTGTGCCACAGACACGCAGCTCCGCGGCTGCGGGCATCTGCTCCCTCGCACCTTGGTCCGCAACCCCCGCCGTGGTGGCACGGATGTAGGGTGCACGGATGGCCACTGGTCTTGGCCAGCGACGCCCCCCAACGACGAAGGTGCAGCGGGAAAACGCAGCAGATCACCCTGCGCGGTGCAGCAGCTGCCGGACAGTGGCAACTCGATCAACACTTCCTCGGCCTACGTGCGGAGCGCCTGCGCGCCCAGCACGCGCCGCGACGGACGTCGAAAAGGGGCATGCACCTCCATGTTCCTGGTGTTGGCTCGCTCCCCCTCGCGAGCCGACCGAAAGAATGTCCAGCAGAGAAAAGAAGTTTCAAGGATTCCAAGAAAATTTGGGGGAACCTGAAAGAGCTTCAAGCCATAAAGAGTCCCGGAGAGCCCTCGTCTTTGTAGGAGCCGAAGCGTTTCTCTGGCACCTCTGCCCGTTTGGCCCGGCGCACTGAGTCCTACAAAGACGAGGACGTGTCCTACGTGTATGCCGCTGAGCATCCGCGATGACCCTCGCGGTCGTCAATAATAAACAACTCCTCAAAATAAATGCCTCCATACTCTCGGGTAACCCAGAGACTCCAGAGGAAGCTGCCATTGCACTGGCTTGGCACAAAAGCGAGGTACTATCAGCAACAAATGAAACGCGAACAAGAAAACTGAGGTGTCAACACAAAAACTTTTACATATTAGCTCCTGAAGAGCAGATAGAAGCGAGGTTGATTAATACTTCTAATGAAGCGTACTCGCACTTTCGAACTGAAATTGCCTTCAGCTAAGTATAAGCTTCTCCTGGCTAAGATCTTATTTTGCTGCTCGTGGCTGAGTTGTCTTGTTCGTATTTCATTTCTTGCTGATAGTACATCATAAGTGACTCCAAAGTCGCCATACTAAATTTCAGCAGGGGCCGGGTTTCCCCTCTAACAAATACGATTCTAAGCCGTCATGTAATAGACCGAAAAATTACGCTATTCTGGACACTAGCACATGCGTCCCTGCCTGGTAACGAGACGGCCCACGAGTTCGCCCGAGGCTTTTCCTTCCGGGCGGACCCGAGCGAGGTGGTCTTTACAGACAGGGATCGCATGGTGACCTACAGAGAAATTACACAGCACTATCGTTTGCAACGAGCTAGACTTCCTACAGCGGACAGATCCTTGACCAGATATCAAGCCATCAACTGGCGCCGGTTACGAACTTACACCTTTCCAAACCCGGCATTGTAGAATCTTATGTACCCAGCGCAATTTTCAGACAAATGCGCAGACTGCGAACTTAGGGCCACCTTGGACCACATACTATGGGAATGTCCTCATGCCCCCCGGTGGGGGGGGGGGGACGAGGTATAAACACGAAAGACCAATGGGAGACCTTACTACTGAGCTCCGACCCGGCGACTCAGCTACAACTCGCCCGACTGGCCGAAGCCGCCGCCGAGAGTCAAGGCCTTTCGGCCGTCGTCTAGGCGGGTAGATCTTTCTGTTGGACATAAAAAAATTTCCTATCCTATCCGATGTCCCCGAGAGCCCCGCGGTCCTCCGATTGTTGCAAACCGGTCCCCGATTCCGACGCGCGCGCTAGCGCCCGTGCGCAGGCGCCGATATCTGACATATGCACATATATCTGCGCTCCGCTCGCGCCTCGCGCATGCGCAGACAGGCTCCAGCGTACGCCCGTGCGCTCCGCCCGTACGCCTAGGATGTGTCCATTCGGCGCAGCGGCTACCACGTCTGCACCGCGGACATAGCGGGGCTCTAAGCACGAACACGCCTTTATGGGAGTAAAAAAAGGAGTAAGTTGTTCTTTAGAGCGCACCCTGCTATAGAGTACAGCCTACTCCCGTTTAAATCCTGTCTGTTTAGAGTGTGGGCTCCGAGGAGAAACTGGAGTTGGCTTAATCGATGGAACCACAAACATCTTTCACAACACAAAACTCTTGTAAGGTAGCAAAGAGCAGGAACTAAAGTACATGTACCGCCGCCACAGGCTGATCTTGCAAGTACAATCGCGATGACGAAATAGGCGAAAGATGCCACGCGGCTGACAAACATGTATGAGGAGGTTGCGCGTTTTGGTACTTAAGTATGCGTAAGTTTTGTTTTGAAACCTCTGGTGAAATTTTGTCGCACTAGGAAAACCGTAAAAAAAAAAGGAGACCGTGAATGTTACAAGACAAAGAAAACCTGTACTTAGCTGCTCAACGGGCGGCCAGATGAGTTTCGGTGTGTTTTGGTCGTCCTTTTGGTGCTTCGCAGCTATGCCAGCTATGCGCTATGCCCGCATGGTTTTGTTTTTGACGCGCCTCGTTTTACATGTGCGGAGAAGCTGAGTGCCCTTCTAAGTGCTCCTCTGACGATGTGCATGCCTCGGCACGCACCTGCGACGAGGAAAAAAGCACCGGTGGCTAGCTAACGTTCAATTCACTTCAGTTCAATTTTGTTTATTTCGCCATATACATAGGAGGAACTCTTGGGCAAAAAGCTGTTCGAGGCAGCTTGACTGGACCCAAGAGGCCACAACAAGGTTGGACAACGTGAAGATGCAAACACCAGGAGAAAAACATATATAACAACGCAACTGGCATGTTCATACAAGAGGACACGCAACGTATAGCAAGTAGCTAGAGAAGTAATTAGTAGTTGGAACAGTGCAATCAGTGATCAGCAAGCATAATGTCATTAGGTGATCAGTGTACATTATAGATGCACAAGAGACACCGCATGAAATTTCAATATTTAAAGCACAATTTCAGTATAAAGTTGTACATATTCTAATGTCGCACATACAGGAGAGCATATTGCAGGTATAAGTGGAAATAAAAAAGGAAAATAGCTTATGCTTGGAATATTTTTCACATGGAAATACGCCAGTTTCAAAAATCAGGTTATAAATGTGCACTATCGTGGAAAGCAGGAAGTCTAAGACATTCTTTATTGGCTTAATTTGCAGGTTATCGCAGTCCATTGCAGCACTATTCTTTCGGTTCCTGAACGTTCCATGCACTTATGTTTCGTCGGTTGGTTCCATAAAAAAGCTACCTGTGGAGTTGAATACTGCATCTCGGTCTGGTTCTTGCGGCACGGGCTGTATCGCCGCAGCTATGGTGGCGAAATGTCTGTTGAAACGATCAGCAAGCGACTTGCTGGTGAATTTCCGGCCGTCCACAGTGATCGTACCAGTGTGAAATTCTGAGCGGTTGCGGCCCAGGACTTTGTTTAATACTTTCCAGGCTACGTCCGGCTGTTTGTTTGATGCATTGGCGAATTACTGGTGATAGTTATGCAAGCTTTGCTCGTTTTAGTTCTGCGTTAAGTTTATTCCGGGTCTTTTTAAATTCTCCGAGTGGCTTTGGCGTGCGCACAAAAAGAATGGTACAGATGGTTTCTATGCTTTATCATTTTGGCGTTCCATTGCGTTATCCACGGCTTTCCTATTTTCTTCGATGGCTTAGTTGTTTTGAAGGGAAAGTGATTTGTGTAGACACGTGTAGTGCCCTTATCAAAACTTTTGTACGCCTCATCAGTCTAAAATACTTAGTTCATTTCTGAATGATTCTATGGCATAAATTGTAATGCACTGAAAGAAAAACGAATCGCGGAATGAGCTTCTTTTTCTTGCTTCGGTCTCTAGAATAAAACATAAATACAGGGCAATGATCACTTACATCCAGGGTGTCGAACCGGCATTTTTTCGGATACGGTTCGGGTTCGCACCTTTCGGGTTCAGTTCCAGGTTCGGCTCCGGAGAGACATTCCGTTCCAGTTCGAACCGGACCGAACCAGTTCAAATTCTCAACGTAGATGAGTTTTAACCAACCTTATTAAATAATGCTTTTTAGCTTTCTCTACGGCATCGGTATATTAAGTAAATTATGCAAAATTTGCTTATACCAAATGTTTTAACTTTTCCATGGAAGTAAAGTGGGTAAAAAATAGGAATTTACGGCAAGAGCTGCAAAATGAAATTAACTCAGAATTAATGTAAATCAGCTCTGTATACGCCAGGATCTATCTTATAAGGCACATGAGGCCGAAAGCTGGTAGATTTGGCCTCTACAGAACCCTCTAGCTGCAGCAGTTTCGGAGACCCCGTCGCGCGAGTAATCGGTCTCTTCTGAAGCTTGTTTTAGTCGGGAATTTTTTCCTACCCAGAGTATACTTACGCGGGCGCCGTCAGGACCACCGCATGCGCCCTCAACGTTACCGCACACTGTTGAGAAAGGAAGCTGTCCTGTCCACACCCATACCTGTCCACCCGTGTATGGGCGTCCACACCCATACACGGTCACCCGGCTGGTATACCGTGTGGCGTCATCGTATGTTGCAGCGTCTGGCATCGGTCTGCTGCTGGTCTTTGATCCTTAATCGGGCAAGTCGTCGGGCTTCTGCGTACTGCATTTAGCCGGCCACGTAGAGGTTGTCTTCGTCGGCAACGTTGGACACTGTGGCATCAAATGTGGTGGTGGCTCCTGTGTCGTGGACGAGCCTAAGCGGTGTCATCTGGGTGGTCTCTTGTACTGCGGCGCTGTAGGCGAAGACGCCGTAAGGCAGGACGAAGTCCCCAGTTCGGCGTCGACACAAATGGAAACAATACCTACGATGGTCTTGTTCGGCGCTGTGTAAATCCTGCAGGTCTCGTTGGCGGCGTTTTGTGGCGTTGACAGCCTCGACAACTTGACGTACTGCATCAGCGCGCAGGCGGGTCCAGTAATATATATTTTGTTGCTGCACTGAAAGCATACATTGTGCCGGAGCGAGAGGAAGCACGGACACAGACACGAGGCGGGCGCAGACTAGCAACTGATTTTTTTTTCGAAAAACAGACATCGTTCAGCACAAAACACAGGGTCACGTGAAAGGCATGATCATCTTAAAGGCAAGAGTACGGATGCCATGTGATAGCTAGGCCTCAGTGATTTCTGTGTTTTCCTTTTGCTTGTGTCTTGCGAGCATTGCGCTTTGCGTGAACTTGGGATAAGATTTCTTCTGTAGCCAAGTGTGTAGCCAAGTTGAGATCTCGAGATTGGTGAAGGGTCCCGTGTGTCGTGTTCTTTTGACGCATCGGCCTGTATGCCCTACGGGCTGCATGCGTAGAAAAAGGAAAGTGAGAAAACATCGAAGCCCATATCACAAAGCACCCGGAGCCTCTGGCACGTATGCATAGCACGCCTTCCGTGGCCCTCAGCGAAAAAGAAGTAAACAGGGTTAGAGATGGTATCACGTGGTTATCCTTTTCACGGGACCTTGTGTTTGATACTTAACCATGTCTGTTTTTCTAAAATAAGTCAGTCGCTATTCTGCACCAATCTCGTGTCTGTGTCCTTATCTTCTCGTCCCTTCACATCGCATAGCTCTTTCCACTGTCTCGGAATGTGCTGGCTTAAAAGGCGCCTTTTCGGCTCTCGCCTTTTGGGCCAGCTCCTTCCATTAGTGTGGGCAGAGAAAAAGAAAGAAAAATGATGTTGCCCAGCCCGCACCGCCTGAGGCATAACGGGCTACATTCTAAGACAGTGGGAAGAGCTGCAGCAGCGCCATCGCCGTCACCATCGGCGCGGCGAAAACAAGATGGCGCCGACGATCAGCCTCCGCTTCGCAGCGGGCGCGTTCTGTACTCTCTCGGTGTTCGGCCGTGTCGCCTCGCAACGTATCTGACTTAATACCACCTGTCTTGGTGGACCTGCCTGCCTGAATTATTTCATGGCCATCCTCGCGGGGTCCGTTCGCGTGGAATAGACCCTTTAGAAAATTCAGCGCCATCTGGTGTGTGGTGCGCAAACCGCGGTGCCTCCGCCATTACTTGGGCATACGCCTGCCGGTATGCGCTCGGGCCAGATTGAAAAGTACGGCGCCTGGCGAAGCCACAACAAGCGCAATTTTCTTGTTTCTGTATCCTAGCCATGTTCCTTGACATTGGCTCTCTGCACCAAGCTATAGTCGCGATGCCGGCATGCTGCTGTGTGCCTTTCTGCAGCCAGCGCGGCGAAGAGACGCGCACGGAAACAAGCTGTGTTTCCAGAGCACGGAGCGCACGGAGTAGCTGCATGCTTCTTTCTTCTCGTCCGTGACCTGTTCGTTTTCACATTAAAATAAATGATATAAGTATTGAAAGAGCAGCGAAAAGTTCCTTCTACCGTGTAGCCGCTCCGCTGTATAGTGAGCACAAAAATAAAGGTGCCACCTTCGGCGCACTCGAGAACATGCATTCCGATGCTGGCGACTGTTTCGGCGCGTCACAAAATCAAAACGTAGCTCAAACGCGCTTGTTTTGGATTTTCAAGCATCCACGTCCATTCATAGAGAGTTCCGTGTGCGCGAAAAAGAGCACGACGATGCGGCGCGGCGAGGAGCGCCGTCGTTCTCTCCGTTGCGAACATGCAGAAAACGACGGCGACATAGGCGGAGTGCAGCAGCAGCAGCTGGGTGTTTTCGTTCGGTCAGGGCCTGTCCACTCTGGCTAAGGCAGGAGACACATGTCCGGCAACACGTCCGGCGCGCCGCTTCTGAACTGCCACACCACAGCAAGCAGGGACAAACGCAGCGGCAAGCACTGCTCCGCCGCTCTACCAAAGCTCCGCCCACAACCGGTGTCGCACTTCGCCGCAGCGCAGCAGTGCCTGAGCGCTGCTTGGCTTGGTGTACAAATATTGCAAGAAAAGACGGCATCGCCTTGTTATCAGAAAGACTGCCAGCTATACTCGAGCGGCGACAAAGCATGCCAGCTGATGTTTCGAGCTTTCGGCAACAGCACCGCTCGCGGGCGCTCCGGGCGAAGAGCTCTGCGGCTGCCTGTCTGCCGTGGTCGTCGCTAGGTGCTTCGCAACGAAGCGGCAGGGGCCGGCGCTTCGGAAGTCGCCTGCGTTATAATTGAAGGCCTATTCTTCACTCCGCTTTGCTGTCAACAGCATCATCTCACAATAAAATAATAGTATGGTCAATTTTTACGGCGCCTTCAGCAGCGGAGCTAGCGGGCGCCAGACTGTGCGCTGGTCCCCAACTGCCCTAGTCGGCACTGCTGATCGAGCGCCCGTATCCGGATCCACACGCATTTCGCCGTGCAGTGCGCCTGCTCGTAGTCGAGACCGGTCCAAGTTTGTTAGCCCTCCTTTATGGACAGTAGATTTGACCTGCAGGGTGACACGGCAACGCGCACTGTCGACGGATCGCAGTGATACCAGCTTGTAGCTTCGCTGAGAGGTGCGGCCGGGCGATAGGAGTCGAAAAGCCTTCCCGAAAATCCGCCCGGGATGACAGTCAGGTCCCTCGACCACTGCAAATTTTCCGCAATCGCTTTCACAAACGCAACTAGACATGCCACTCTGACATGACACTCTCACAACTGATCCTTAATTAGTATAGCCATAATTACTCATTTACGCAACAGTACGTGTGTCGAAGACAGACCAAAACGAATTCACTAGGTCTACCTTTACTCCGCTAGAACCGACGACCCTTCTTGGCCTGTGAGTAGCGCGCCCATTTCTCGATCCGAAGGTCCGATTCCAAATCTAGGTTCGATTCCCACCCAAATCTAAATTAAGCGAATTTTCATTTCAGTTCAGTGACTTTCCTGGGGTTACATGGACTGCGCGGAGAAATCTGGTGCCAATCAGAACATCATTTGAGCTGTTACTGATTTTTATCGCTTCTTTGCTTCCATCGGGATGTTTCGCTCGCGGCCGACGGCTTTTCTGCGACACCGAAAGCCTTTACGCTGTCCCGTTAAAATTGCGCGCTCCTCGAATGCAGGCGACCAGGTCTGCCGCTCTTGACAGCTGCTTCCGCAAGGGAAAACACGGCCAGGCCGACTCGGTGACGAGAAGTTGAGGCCTCGCAAGTTCTCCCCAACACTTCAGGTAGGCTGCAAGCAGCCACGACATCCGTCTTGCGTTTTCTGCGGACTGCTGCACGTAGGGCAGACCGGGCATTGCGCCAAGAAGCGACTGGAGAAGCGTACGCAAAAAACTTACGAAACAGCACAGACAAAGGTGCGCGTAGAGTGGGCCACAGTGGTGTCTGCGGGCCACTTATCTTTAACCACTTAACTATTCTTGGCAAAAGTGCAAATGAGCACGCGTGGTTCGCCCAAAAGTTGTACTTTTTTTTTCCTCTTTGCAGCCGAACACGTTTACTTTAGAACTATTTTTTATTTTTAATGCTTGGTTCTGCGCGTTCGCGCTGGATATATATATATATATATATATATATATATATATATATATATATATATATATATAGAAGCCGCATCAGGACGTTGTATTTTCTTACTGAGTACCTGTTCATCGCACTTTTTTTTTCGTGTGGGTCGCACTCCCTCTGTATTTTTTATGTGTATTTCTTTCCTATGTGCTTTGCGTTTCTCACTTACCTGTTCTGTGCCCACCCCTATAAAAAGGGGATGTAGTAACAAAGTAAAATCACTCCTGAAGAAGAGAATAAATACGTTTCCTTTAACGAACCGTATATATATATTATATATATATATATATATATATATATATATATATATATATATATACAGAGAATTCGGTTTTTATGTGCGGGAATTTAAAAAATTCCTGTGAGCAAACTACTGGCCTAATCGAGAGCAAACTTCGCTCACGGGGTAGCATATTATGGTCTACGTTATTTGAGATGTAATTAAACGTCGGTACTTGCCTGCATTTCCTGAAATTAAGAAGAAACTGCTGTCAACTGCGAGTAAAGCTGCCGCAGACGAGAGCTATACGCGAGCCGAGCAGCTGGTTTGACAGGGCGCGCCATCTACCGGAAGGAGAGATTCGACGAGCAGACGAGCCGGGACGTCGTTTGTCTCGCCTTCCGGCAGATGGCGCGCCCTGTCAAACCAGCAGCTCGGCTCGCGTATAGCTCTCGTCTGCGACAGCTTTACTCGCAGTTGACAGCAGTTTCTTCTTAATTTCAGGAAATGCAGGCAAGTACCGACGTTTAATTACATCTCAAATAACGTAGACCATAATATGCTACCCCGTGAGCGAAGTTTGCTCTCGGTTAGGCCAGTAGTTTGCTCACAGGAATTTTTTAAATTCCCGCACATAAAAACGGAATTCTCTGTATATATATATATATATATATATATTTATTTATATATATATAGTTTCCATGCAACACCTTCAGTGCCTGGTAATTGTAGATCAAATAAAAAAAAGTGTTGCATTATGATAGGCCTAAGACAGACCATATTTCGTTCAGTTACCGTTAGTGGATATTGGGTGTTAAAGGGACAGTGAGGAGAGCACTATTGATATTTTTTTTGTGGCAAAATCCGATAGTTCGGCATTTCATGGCTTTGTTGCCACTTGGCCGGCAGCGAAAGATGCATTTATTTCCAAGAAATTTGGATTCGAAGTTGAAAAAGTTTTTCCCGCCGCTCTGATTCAAACTTGGGATTCTCCTATGACGACACAGGACTAAGTGACGAGAAACACGACGTGCCATGACGTAGCGCAGACTCCGTGATTTCTGGCCGCCAGCAGTGCGGCCCAGCAGCAGCCGAAAAGAAAGCTACCGCCGGCCGCACGTTGAAGGCATCTATCGGCTATTGCGGCCGTCGCTACAGTCGCTTCGCTTACGTTTGCACTGGCGTTTTGCCAGCGTTACGATGGATCTTGTTCTCGAAGTCGTCAGCGAAGTTCTCGCAAATAGACACCTTTAGCATACCGTGTACCTTGTTACCGCTAGCGGAATACCGGGAGCCCGCCTGCCACCGGCGAGCAGGCGCTGATTGGTCCCGATGCTTCAGGCGCGCGCGCAGCTGCCGGGCACGTGGCGCCATCTGGCGACGTCAAAGAGATTTGCGCGTGCATTGGCTGCGCCTCAGTGATTTGTGGCTTCTCGGGTCCTAGAGTTGCTAGAACCATTGGTTCTAGCAACACTGCTTTGTCCTATGACGTCATCACGCTTGTACTTGTCAGTTTGGATACCTGTATTTTGGTTCTTGATCTTTTCTACGTTACAAGAGCTTTGTTGTCAGTATGAGTGGCGTTTTTGTAATCAGGAGCTGGTATTCTGTCGATACAAGACAACTTCAATTTCTCCTCAGTGCCCCTTTAGAAAGTTAAAAAATTGCAACGGTCATAAATTTGACTTCGAACTGAGCGCATGTTTTTTTTTCCGTTTTAGTTAGCTAAATGGCACAGTCTCGTATAATACCTTGGAAGCATTTTCTTGCTTGTCAGCCGAATTTTAAGGCGACAGCCTTTAATGGCTCATACTTGCGGCCATGAATCCGTCCGTCCATCCTTTACTTCTGAAGTGAAAGTCAGCTAGTCATTGCTAGTCACAAGTCATGACTAACAATGACTAGCTGACTGTTATGAATATTCATGACTAGTGAGTTAGTCATTAACCAATCATGACTACTAATCAAGGGGAACCGTTCGTGTCTCTATCCCCACAGGGAGTGGCCTCGCACAAGACGGTAAATTAGCACAGAACTGATGGAACTGATTCCACTCCGAAACAATGGTGCAGCCGCCTAAGCATTGCCTAAATAAGATTAAACATATTTACATTCGATGCATGTGGTTACCTTGTACTTTCTCAGCTCTCTTCCATCCTGTCCTAAAGGTCAGTGAGCTGATTATGCCGAAGGTCCCGAGTGCTAATGTCATTGAGCTTTCCTCTGAGTGTGCCTACGAAGCCACTGGCTCTTTCTAAGCTTTTATTTTCATTCGAGATCAAGGTGTGTAGCGTTTGCTAACTGGCCCACTGCCTCTGTTGCACGCACTTTTGCTGTGCCCTTGACCAGAAACATGAGGTTTGTTATGTGATATTGCTTGCGTGTCAGTTAATGAAACTAATATTTGCTCTGACAGCAAGTGGGAGTCCACTCATTGGTAAAAGTTGCCTTAGCACATAGACAGACACGCTGTGTTGATGCTTGTTGCGCCTTAGTTTCGACGGAGCCAGCCATGCGTGTGCCGGCTCGTCAGACAGTCCGTCGGAAATAATGTCGAAACCTCCGCGTCCTGTTTTTTTTTTTTTTTTTGAGGTGGGAACGCATGTGAAGAACGGCAAGTGATTTCTTTATTTTTTGCCAGTGGTACGCTTTGACTGCATTTGCGGAATTCCGACTGTTTAGTATACCGGGCAAAGCGAAAATGCGAAACTATATTTTCTACTTATAGTCTGCCTTCGCTTGTAAATCCTGTTCGAATAGATACTGTGTACTTGTGGGGAGTAATTCGGTCGCCTTCCTTAGAATTTATTATGCGAAGCATATTAACGTAGGTTTCGGGCCTTCGCGCGCCGCCCGGCGGTGGCCACCAGTGACCTTCAAGTGACCTTCAAGTAGGTCACGTGACATGACGTCACGTGATGACGTCACACCGGCTGCAGATGGGGCCTCATATCGCGCCGTCGGACGTCGCCCGGCGGAGGCCTCCACGCTTCGGTTCGCGCCGTCGCGGCGCCACCATCGCTGCATCACGTGATATGTGACGTGATATGTGACGTCACATGCTTCGCATCCACTGGGCTTAACCTTTATAAGCCTCCAATTTTTTCTTTTTTAATGGGAATGAAGAAGTCTCAGCTATTTAACCTTCTAATTGAACTCCGAAGTTGCTGTTTGGCTTTAGTGCTCACAATAAATTCAGTTTTTTATTTTTGTGGCTCAAGGTACCTTATTTCGGCAACGCCTATCCTTACCGAAGGCGCAGGTGGCACTAACTTGCCGACATGTGCATAGAGCCTTCTTGTTTCTGGGATATAGGGGCTTTCCTGGGTCATTTTGGAGTTCGATGAGCACAAAGCAGAGCTGTACCATTTCGCGCACCTTTACTTTCATTAACTATAGTTGATGTAAACGCTATGAAAGTGCGAGGTAAGTTTTATAAAACTAATTACATGCCAAATTGCTACGAAAAAGCTTTGAAATAGGGCCGAATTCTAAATCCTATTAGCCACACTTATAGGAACCACAAGAAGAGGCAAATGTATTCTTGTTTCGCCTTATTCTCCCCACAAGTACACAATGTCTATTCCAACAGGATTTACAAACGAAGGCAGAGCTGTAAGTAGAAAATATAGTTTCGCATTTTCGCTTTGCCCGGTATACTAAACAGTTGGGATTCCGGAAATGCAGTCAAAGCGTACCACTGGCAAAAAAAAAAAAAAAATCACTTGCCGGTCTTCACATTCGTTTCCACCCCCCCAAAAAAACAAAAAAAAAACAGGACGCAGAGGTTTCGCCATTATTTCCGACGGACTGTCTGACGAGCCGGCACACGCATGGCTGGCTCCGTCGAAACCAAGGCGAGCATCACTATCTTGCCGACATATGCACAGAATGTTCTTGTTTCTGGGAGATGGGGGCTTCCTGGCTCATTGTGGAGTACCATGTGGACAAAACAGAAATATGCCATTTCGAGCACCTTTACTTTTAATTGAAGGAACTATAGTTTATCTAAACGCCAGGGAAGTTTGAGATAAGAGTTTTGTAAATCTGATTCTTAGCCAAATTGCTATGAAAAAGTTTTGAAATAGGGCAGAATTCTAAATCCTATTAGCCACACGTATAGGAACCACGTGTAAAAGCAAAGGTATTCTTGTTTCGCCTTATTAAAAAACGCTTGTAAGCAAAACCATGCTTCCAAGGTATTTTCTGAGGTTCTGCCATTGGGCTAACTTACGCGCAACCGCATGCGCTCAGTTCGAAGTCTAATTTATGACCGTTGCCTTTTCTAATACACAATATCCAGTAATACGCGATGGAAGCCGACAGTCACCCAAACCTAGGAGCATAGGGGATGTCTTTTTATTTTTTATTTATTTATTTATTTATACAAGTACCTGCAGCGCCCAGGGGCATTATAGCAGGGGGGACAGTAACAGTAAACATATACCTAAAATGAGCATGTCACAAATGTTAAAAATAAACAATAAGGCACATTTGTCCAAAATAAAATAGAACGCATCACTGAAATGTCAGTCGGAGAAAACAAGTTTTGAAAGGGTGAAAAGCCTCTACGACAGATTGGCCGCCAGAAAAGACTGAAAATGTTTATCCGTTTTACCTTTGTTCTATGCTCTTGGGAAGCCTATTCCAATGTGAAGAAGTATGAGCAAAAAAAGAATTACGGAACACATCAGTTCGACATCGCGGTACAAGAACTTTCAACTTATGATCGCGGCGTTCAGAGATAAAATGTGGAGGTAGAATGTACAAGCTCTTGTTTATTCCCGTGAGATCAGAGTATATCTGGAAGAAAAGTTCTAATTTTGCGGTTAGTCTCCGGTGAGCCAGTGTTTTCCACCTAAGGTCTTCTCTAACTAATGTGATGCTACTACGGAAGTTTTAGTTGCCAGAAACAAACCTGGCAGCGCGGTTTTGGATGCGTTCAAGTTTTTCCGCAAAGTAAGAGCTTTGAGGGTCCCATGCCGCACAGGCATACTCGAGTATTGGACTAACATTAGTTACGTATAGCTGTTCTTTTACTTTTGTGGGGGCTTCATGAAAATTTCGTCTAATGAGGTTTAGCGTTCTAGATGACTTTAAAGTTAAATATTCTATGTGTCAGTTCCATGTCAAATTTTCTGAAAAATAGACCCCTAGATACTTGTAATGTCGGACCTTTTCAAGCGGTAGCCCGTCCAAATTATAAACTGATCTCACGGGAAGACGTTTACGGGAAAATGACACATACTGACATTTAGCGCTGTTTAGAGACATGACCCATTTAGTGCACCAACAATGAATTTTGTTCAGATCACTCTGTACACTGCATGCATCATGATAATTTCGTATATTCCTGTAAATGGAACAATCGTCGTTTGTAGTTTTGTTTTAATTTGTAGTTTTGTTTTAATTTGTAGTTTTTGTAATTTGTAGTTAAGCAGAAGAAAAACAACCCCATGCCGCCGGTGGGATCCGAACCCTTTTATTGATCTCCCATTGATGAATACTACAGATTAAATAAAAAAAGAGACATATCCCCTATGCTCCTTGGTTCCGTTGACTGTGGGCTTCCGCCACGTATGTCATAACGAGCTCCTCTTTCCATTCCCTTGTCCGCTGAATGTCCAATTATATGGTAACTGGACGAAATATGGTCTGTGTTAGGCCTTTAATTTTATGGTTTTAGAACAGTATAACGCAAGACTTCTTTCTTGATCTAGAATTACCAGGCACTGAAGGTGTTCTGGAAAATTTTGAAAAAAAAAATTGCTGAGGACTTAAAAAAAAAATCTCCTTCAAAGTTTGCCTTTTTCTAATTCGACGTGATTTCAATGCCTAAATAAAAATAATCTGCCAGTCCTAGAACTACAAATTCTACGGCACGGCATCCCTCGTAGCCCGAGTCACTTTGGGACGGTGAACCGAATCAAAACCAAACCAAACCTTACTCGCAATAGCCGTTTAATAATTTGACTCTGTGACTGCTTTCGTGCTTGACGCTGGGTTCCTGGCGTCGCATGCAGAGATGGGCTGGACGTAAAGAAGGGCAGGAACAGAAGTAGAGCGAATGCAACTTTGTTCCCTGAGTCAGTCGGGCGGAGCGTAGGTATTTTTGTTGGAAACAAAGGCGCATTCTCTTCGGGAAATGTGCCTGGGGGTATTACCGCATTATTCTCCACTTCTCGTTGCTGACAGGAACGAAGTGCCAATTTGGGAGAATTCTCTTTTAACGCGATGTAGCGTTAAGGCTACCGTTCTGCAGAAAGTACGGCGTCATCGTCGTTTGCGCTGTAAGCGGGAAATCCCCGAAGCAACCTATAGGTGCGCCACTTAGGTCACGTGACCTTGCAACGTCATCACAGCCTGGCCACCAAATTGTGAGCAAACTGACCACCGCGGCAGGTGGCACTTAAATTGATGACTGATCGCAAGAGGTTGCCAGGGATCCCCCTTACAAAAATGCAGACACTGTTGGACTTCTCATGAGCAGACTCAACGTGCCATGTTGAGTATGTGCTGGGACCAGGATGGCCTCGCGTTCTACGGAAAAGTGGCCACCGTGCTAGAGTTGAGCATCCTCAACAGAATTTCTGCATTGCTTTCATGTTGAAATTACTGGGGCGATTCAACACATCATTCTGAATCTCGGTTGTGGTAAGACATAATTCCTAGGAATACATTATTATTGCGTCACATGGGCCTACCGATGCATTTTTCGTTGGTATATTCACATTTGCTGCTACAATTTCTCGTTAACTTGACGCTGACATCCCAGCCGTGTAGTGCTCCACACATATGCACAAACACACATGTGTTAACATAAATACGTACATAAATACATATACTCGCCTATACAACCATCAGATGAACACGGAACAGTATTGCACGTGAGGCTACAACATGACCTCACTGAAAGTTCATAACTTTTCCATCTTAAGCGCAATCTCAGCTTCACCCTTGTATACTCCTACAATACTGCAGATTAGGCGAATTGGTTAACATACATCTTGCAATATTTTAGCGCGAAACCCACGCATCGTGTCGTCTACTCTTTCTGTCCGCTGGTTTCGCGCTAAAATATTGCAAGATGTATACTCCTACACATGGGTGTCCGGATCTGCGCAGGTAGTGCCTGCCGATCAGCAAAGTTATGTCAGTTATAACTATTATTATTTATTTATTTTATGTAAAGTAGCAGTAATCGTGTTCGCATGCACCGTTCTGTTAGTTGAAGACCTTGATTCATTTATGAACAGTAGAAATAAAGCACGAATTAAGCGCCCTTTTTTATGAGCGCACATACGAATCCTCCGAAGTAGGTATGCCTGAAAGGGCGTATTGTAACACTAGCACTTTTTTGTATGCTAGATAATGACTTTGAACGGTTTTCTAGAGTCTTAACAGGTACTGTATGCGTTCTTAGTATGTATAATGTGATAAGGTTCTGTTTACACGACGCATGTCGTACTGATTTCATTTAGTTAAGCTTAGAAACGGCTGCCATTAGACTCGATTCAACGTAAATTCAACAGAAATTGCCCAACAATTAATTTGTTGATTACGCCCAACAAAAAGTTTGTTAGGAGATGTTGTGTAGGCTCACATACATTGGGTTCATATTAATGTCCAGTTGCTTCAACAAGAGCTCATCAACACTGGGCCAGGGGTAGTATGAGGACTTCCAGTGATCTATGAATATTAAGTCTAGAATTACCAATTCCTCATACGTGGGCATTAACCCTTTAACGTTGCCGCGTCGTACCTTTAAGGCGGAGCTTCAGTGTCCCCTCCATTTTTTTTTTTTGCCGGAGTTTTTTCGCGAAGTTTACATTTAGCTCAAGTTATTCGCGGTATACCAGTTTTTCGCGAATTGTGCCTGCCTCGCGGAAAGCGCGAAAATTAGGTCGTTTATGGTATTTGGCATGGTTCGATGCAAAGGAAAACACGAGATGGCTTGCGCCCAATTTGCGCAGCATTTCAAACCCTCTGTTTCCTCCTTTCGAGAGCAACTACGACCGTTAGTCTCCGGAAGCGGAGCTTGTCTCCAGAGGAGAGACTAACTGCGGGACGAGGCAACCCTGTGGAGATTTCAAGGACTGGAGTTTAAGTCAGCGGTATACGAGGGGTGTTCAATAAAGATCTCCCCTGACCCACTTCCTTTGGACGGAGAGCAACGAAACTTTGCAGGTTTATTAGTCCTTCTCTACATAGGTGCCACCCAGGGACACACACTTCTCTCATTTTTTTATGCAACTGTAAACACGTCCCTTGTAGAAGTCGACAGGTTGCTCCAAAAGCCATGTTGTGACTTCAGAAATCAGAGTCTCATCATCTGGAAAATGCTTGCCCTTCAAATATGACTTCATTGTCGGAAAGAGGTGGCAGTCCGATGTTGCGAGGTCGGATGAAAATGGGAGATTCGTTAGAATTTCAAAGCCGCAGCAGCGTGTTTCCATCTGCGCAACATGAGAGTTGTGAACTGAGGCATTGTCTTACAGAAGGCGGACACCGTTGGTGAGCATGCCACGTCTCTTGCTTTTGATGGCCTCCCGCAAGTTCCGCCGCAGTGAAGCATAGTATGCCCCCGTAATCGTGGCACCTTTTGCTAGGAAATTCATCAAGACTACTTCGTGCTGGTCCCAAAAGACTGTGAGCATGACCTTGCCCGCCCAGGGCTGGGCGTGCCTTCTTTGGAGGCGGTGAGCCCCAAGTGCTTCGATTGCATCGACTGGACTTTAGTATCCGGATCATAGTGATGGACTCAGCTTTAATACTGTGCAATCAGTCTGTTGAAAAAGTCATCCTGGTTTCCATGGCACATGGTCAAAAGAGCCTGGGAGCATTCGACTTGTTGCTGCTTTCGGAAAGGTGTAGCAGCCGTGGAACCCAGCGAGCGGATAGCTTACGCATGTGAAGATGGTTCTGAATGATTTTTTCCACGGACCCCACACTAATCATGATATTTTGAGCTAAGTCTCGAACAGTTACGCGGCGATTTTCTAAAATGGCGGCCACCACTTGCTGAATGATGTGTTCATCGATAGCAGAGTGAGGTCGCCCTGCAATCGAAGCCGTTTCCACCAAAGTCCGACCACATTTAAATTGACGATGCCAGTTCTTTACTACATCATATGTTGGGGAATCCTCCCCATAAGCCACTTTTATCTTATCGAACGTCTCCCCGGAGTGTATTCTTTCAAGTACAGGAAATTGATGACTGCTCTGTATTCCACTGCATCCATTGTCACACCTCACACCACTTCAGCACCTGTGGAAGGAACGCCGTTATTAGTTTGGAGTTGCACATTGGCACGTGGCCTATAGGGACGTAAGTCATTACACAAGCGCAGTTTCAGCATCCTCTAATAAGTAGAAGTGTGTCAGGGGAAATCTTTATTGGACGCCCCTTGTACCAAGGAGACGAACGAAGGAAAGTCGCTATCTTGATCTGCTCCGAACCGGAAGTCACCAACTCTGACGGCATGTTTGCTGCTTATGAAATTGTCTCCTTTTGTGATCAGAGTCCGCTAAGTACGCAAGAAGTGAAAAAAAGTGGTATGGTTTTAACGTAGTTAAACCGAGTAGACGTGCGAAAGCATGTGTGTTTGTCCTGGTTGGCTCATGGCTTTGCTTTGCTGGGTCGTCGGCACGTCGATATTGGACTCAGGTTAAGCTCTTGTCGGGGTTAAGCTGAGCGGATCTGGTCGCCCCGCGGATGGAAGTTGATGTAGACGACGATGCGCAATGTACAGCGCGAGAGTGTGTTGCAGTTTAACAGGAGGCGTGATCGTCTGCGGCGATAGTGCTTCAGTAAAATACTCTCCGGGGCATGTTGGTTCATAGCTGGCAAGAATAAAAGCGCAACAAGGAAAAATGACAGGTAGCGAGTGTCCTGTCGTTTTTCCTCCTTCTTTGTGTCGTCTTGTTGCGCTTTTATTCTTGCCACCTATAGTGCTCTCGTGCAGTGGCCAGCGAAGCTGGTCTGTTCGCACCGCCGCGGGTTCGAGTCCCAGTCATGGCAATATGCTTGTTTTATCTCTGCACCCTCAAAGTCAGGGACGCCACAAGAGTCTAGGTTGGGTTTGACCCCGTGAAGTAGCGCTTTCGCACTGAAAAATAACGGTTGTTCACGAACTAGAGCACAGTCGCCATCCGTGCTGAGGCCAAGACTGGTTTTCGAAACGCGTATGGGGCTGAGTTGCGTGCTGCGCGCATAGGGCATCCGGAATTTTATTTCCCCGGTGTAAGTGTATGGTTTTATGCCGTCTGGCAGCGAAGCGGTGCTCTGAAGAGGCATACGACCTGTAATCATCGCGGTGCCGTGCACTGAACGGCGCAGTGATTTATTCTGCAGAACGCCCTGCTCGGCGGAAATACGTGACTGTAGTCTATATACCAGCTGCGGCGAGAGGGACGGAGTTTCAGAACGTTGTCACGGCAGCGCCGGCTGCGAAGCACTGTGGGTCCAAAACACAAGCTGCTGGTTCACATTTCTTGCGCGATGAACGCCGTTATATTCGAAAGCACGAACTGCCGGGCGAGTTGGTTTTGTACGATGAACGTGAAGCAGCGCAAGGGCACACGGCCTCAGGCCTGATTCTCACAGCCGGTCTCCTCTACGGCGCGGCGGCGACGGAGCCGGGAACCGCGGCCGCAACGGAGCGGAGCGTGCAGAGGGAAGCTCTCCTTCTTTGGCCGTCGCGCTGCTTCACGTCCATCAGGCCGTTATGTTTGCGTCGTCTAGGCTTGAAGGCTTATCACAGCCTTCTACGGGAGCGCTTGACAGTACAACAGCCGCACATTGCAACAATGATAGCAGTACGGACTATAAATTGCCACTGGTTTACACTGATACCTATATGCTTTCAGGCCACATACCTATCTAAGCAATCATTTGAAGCACGAGTATGTTTGGGTTTCCCTTCTCCACAAAATCATGAAGAAAAAAAATTGGCAGTCGCAATTAGCTCAGCTATGCCAGGATATACGTAGCGAGAACTACACTTCCGCCGGGGATTCGGAAAGTTTGACATCCCGATGCAAGACCAGCCCCTGTAAACACGAGGACATCAGTTTTGGTTAGCAGTCGGTCTGAACACATATCGAGCACGTGAATTTTCAACGACCTAGCATTCAGTACGGCTATCGAGTAAGCTGTGGCGGGGTTTGTGAGCAGCGCTTCACAGCGTGCACACGACGTGTCAAGGGCGTGCCGGTCGAGGTGATCGAATTCCGATGCCAAAGCCTTGTAGGGATTGTTAAGGTGGCGATAGAAGCAGTGGTCTTGCTCTTTCCTGCTGCTCTTCTCCGCGGTGGCCGCGCATGCGCATTCACGCGCGGCGCCGGCGGGCGTAGTCAAATCAAATCAATTTATTGTCCAACAAGTGGACGGTCGCCTGGGCTAAAAGCTGTACAAACAGCTTGACAAAGGCCCAGGAAACCAGTGCACAACATAGCAGGAGCAAACAGGAAATTCCAAAAGTTCATTAAAAAGTGTTATACAATGCATAGGTCACCGTAGCATGATATGGAAACAAAACAAAAAAGTTGATCACTAATAAAATCTATGGAAAAGCTCAACAAGGCAGAAAGTTTGTAAATGCGAGTATAATATTTAAAGTAAGAACACATGTATGGATAGATTGTATTTGCACGAAGTAGGTTCTCAATTGCTTAGGACTAAAACCAACAGTGTCTTTATATTTGTTGAGAAAAACGGGAAAATTACGAGCGAAGGATTGTAATTTATGCAAAAAACAGCGCGAACAAACGGGGACGAAAGGAAGAATACACAGGAACAGCTGTTTTTTGCATAATGTGTCACCAACTCGCCAGCTTAGCTATCCTGTTGGATTGTAATTTGTAGTCTGTTCTAAAATGTACTAGAGACCACGTGTCAGTGCATCTAGTGTTTATTATGGCAGTGCGGTGTTCAAGAGATGCAAGTTTTACCAAGAAATTACCCATACCTGCAGAACCGAAATAAGTTAATTGCAACAAGCGATATTCATGAATATTATCCACACGGATATTATGGGTTGAATATTTGACATTGGTTCTAAGTTTACGGTGAGAGAGAGAGAGAGAGAGAGAGAAAACTTTACTGTACAAGGAATTCGGGGCACGCCCCAGCGTCCCCGCACGACGAATAATTTTTCTTTGCAAGACAAGAAGCTTGTTCATATTTGTTTTAGTTGTCGGAGTCGGGCCGGCGCGGCTCCTCGCGCGGCAGCGGCGAACTCTGACGTCATGCGCCGCGCACCTGCTGCTCCTTGCTGGTCTCGCGCATGCGCACTATGGCCTCCCAGGCTCACGGCGAAATTCTCGACTGGGCAGTGCGGTGTAGCTGTCGCTACAAAACACGGATGATCGAGTGGATACCGACAAGACGGCAGTTTGATTCACATCTGAAGCACGAAAATTTCTAGAGCGCCTGTTTGTTGGTTGCGCCGAGTCGCTGTCGCCGGTGTAACCGAACGAACGAAAGTACCGCCGTTCACTCATAGATGGCGCCACGATGGTGCGCACAGTCTTCCATCCATCACCACTGCATGAGTGGAGTTAAAGTGTCTAGGGGAGGGAAAGTCTCTCTGCATGCGGCGGTAGAGTTACTGTATATGCTACCAAAGGTAGTATATGCTCCCTGCGGGAGCATATACAGGAACTCTATGCGGCGGCAGACACCAGCGCCACCTTTTCGCATGCAGGCACCCACGCGCTGCCTCCTCGCAGTCGCGCCACGCTGCGCTTCGTTAGCGGTCGGAGCTGAGAAATGTGCTGCAGGCGTTAGATTGTACGCTTCGGCCACGCCACTAGCTCACAGCGTTATCTTCCTGGTATAGGCCGTCTGCTTATATAATGCAACACAAAATAGTCTCCATGGCAGTTCTTTCTGAAGAATGAGCGACGTAACAGGTAACGAACTATGTACAATCGGGGACAAAAGTCTCCGGACTACGTGTTCCTCGAACGAAACTTATAGCTCTACTATCAGACTGCGGCTGGAGAGCGCACTTGTAGAGATGAAAGAACAAAAATTTAACTTTTACCTCCACAAGTGTGGCCTCTAGCCGTCGACAAACAGCAAAGCTATCGGCTTCGTTAGAGGAGCACGTGGTCCGGAGACTTTTGTCCCCGACTGTACACGTAACTATGTACACATAACGAACGATGGACACCACATGCTGTGTAATACACTTCTGAGGCTACTGAATTCATATCTCGCACAAGGCATAAACATCTGTAATTTCTCACTAACGAACTTTAAGAAACTTATAAACTCTTGCGTTCAACATACACAATTTCATTGAATTATTATTTTTCCCTCCTGAGCAACTTCTGCAAAATGTTTCTCTATGTATGTCTTGTTTGTTAAACATGTTTGAGAACACCCACAAAATAATATCTTCCAATGTGTGTGCGATCAACTGTTGTTTAAATTTATCAAGTTTTTGTTAAATTTATCACGTTTTTTAACTTATTAAGCTGACTCATTTTATCCGTTAACAGTGTTGTAAGAAACTGCGCGTGTATTTCCTCTGCTGCTGCCATTGTACTTGGACTGAGGGCCTTTCAAGCTGCTTCAGGCAGCTTTTGCCTCAGTTTCCACCATTTTCTTTAAATGGAAAATGAATCAAATGAAATGAAACGCTTCGTCTGCCGCTGCTGCGAAACGAGCTGCCCGAACAGAGGCTTAGCGCCGCCGACGCCAGAATCCAGAGGTGCGCGCCGCCGCCGAGAGGACCCAGGAGTTGGCGGTGCTGAAGTAGAGGCTACATGGCGCCTTCGAGAGTACCCTGCTGTGTTAGGGAGTGTCGTAATCGCCCTTAGAACTTTTCTTAATGCGTGAGCGTCAGAATGCCTATGCATTCCGGCGTTCTCTGAAACCTCCGAGGACCACCTTCCATAGGTGACAAAATGGAGAGAGGGAAATCCCCTTGTCTACATGTCAGTGAGGGAAGGGTGAGACCGTAGGGTGACCGCCACGGAAGGACACAGAGCATGGCCGAAGGGGGTTGTGACGCGGGCGGTGGAATGCGCAACCTCAGCCAAGGGAACCCGTCCGGCGGTTGGCCACCGTGGAAAGTGGTGAGGAAAGTGAACTGAGTGGATATCAGAGCTACGAGCGTAAATTGCCGAGCTAGTTTCTTCGTAATGCACTGAAGGCGGAGCCAGCGAAAACGGACCCAGCTAGAAGTTGGCACGTTTTGAAGAGGAAAAGTGGAAGCTTGGGCAAGTTGGTTGGACATTATTCGTGCTTAGTGATGCTGAGCACGAAATATTGTGCGAAAGCGTAGATTTTTGCAGGTGGACACCACCGCTGGATTCCAAGAGAAGGCAAGCGTAGCTGGGCGCGGCAGAAAGTTAGGTGGGCGGATGAGGTTAAGAAGTTTGCAGGAATACGGTGGCCGCAGCTGGCAAGGGACAGGGTTAATTGGAGAGACATGGAAGAGGCCTTTGCCCTGCAGTGGGCGTAGTCAGGCTGATGATGATGATGGCCACCGCCGGGTACCTGAAAGCACTACTGAGGTGTCCTCTGATCCAGGGAGCCAGTTATGCGCATCTTCAACTTTTTCATTGTCAATGCTAGTGTACCTAATATACGCCGGCGGCCTATGCTCCATGTCTGCTTTTCTGCAGCAGTGTTGTCAATCCCAACGCGTAATGCTCCAGTGCCGCGTTTCTGCCTCGACGTTGCCCGTGCCAGCGCAAGCAGCGCACACCTCTCTGTCGCTACCGTCGCATGGCTGAAAGCGCGAAAATTAGTTTGAAGTGGTATTAGTTGATGAAGACGACGACGTCACAACGCGAGAGTGTGTTGTCTTCTTTTAATACCAGGCGTGATTGGCTGCAACAAAGGAAATGCAGCATTGTTGCACCAGTGTTGTTGCACCAGAACTCTTCATGCCAGCTGTGTGAAGCGCTGCTTCCGAAGGCCGCCGCGGTGGCTGAGTGGTTAGGGCGCTCGGCTACTGAGCCGGAGTACTCGGCTGTAGCAGACTGTGTTAACGTCGCAACAGGGCGGAAAGCTGAGCTAGTTGGTAAACATTCATTATGAAAAATCCAGGCGCTAACAAACAACGACACATGGGGGACACCTGTGGATACCTTGCCCGCCGATAAACGTCCCCAAAAGCTGCAGTGCACTATTAATCATAGGAAAAAGTTGGTAAAATGTACTGAAGGCATTGTTTATGAAATCCCACTCTCCTGTGCCAAGCGTTCTGTTGGTCAGTCTGGTCGTTGCTTGAATGATTGGCTTCGTGAACTTTCTCGTACCTTCTTTTCATATTTATTATGGAATCCATATTCCACATTCTTTCCATTTCCTTATGGCACGTACTCAGCGCTCTCTTCGAAATGTGCGGAGAACTAAACAGTGACATCACAATTAAAAATTAGCAACGTGACGTCATAATCACAGGATTTTTGGCGGGAGAGATAAATCTTCGGATGATTCGTGGTCTTGCGCGACACACGAGACAAAGACGAGAAAAGTAGATATACGAGCGCAGACTGCAGACGCTGTTTTTTGTGGTCCGCGCTAGTTGTGTCTCCTTCCTTCGCTTTGCCTCGTCGTGTGTCGCGCTGAGGTTTAAGGCCTTAACATACCAACAGGCTAGACTATTGGTCTTTATGCTTGAGAGGTACAGTTATAGGCACAGTTATAGCTATTCGTTCTGGAGCTGTCCTTTTGAGCGCCTGAAGGGTTGTGACAGAATTGTGCCGATTGAGTTTAGTTCACATAAAAACAAACAGCAATGCACATTTTTAACCAAGGTCAATTTAATAGCTAAAAACCGTAATACACACGGCTCGGAATGATGACACAACAAGAGGTTGCTGATTTAATCCGCGAGACAAGTTTAAACTTTGCAAGAGCAGAGAACGAGTGAGTTCCCTCTTGTGTATAAATAGATGGTTAATGGTTCATGGGGGTATAATGTCACAAAGCGACTCAGGCTGTGAGGGACGCCGTAGTGAAGGGCCTCGGAAATTTCTTTCGTTTCTTATGGCTCCTCCTGGAACCATAAGAAACATTTGAAAGTAAGAACGCGCGAACCACAAATTTGGTGTCTCCACCCCTTTAAGGGTAACGGAGTGGATTCTAAGAGAAGGCAAGCGTAGCAGGGGGCGGCAGAAAGTTAGGTGGGCGGAGGAGATTAAGAAGTTTGCGGGGATGCGGTGGCCGCAACTGGCGAAAGACAGGGTTAATTGGAGAGACATGGGAGAGGCCTTTGCCCTGCAGTGGACGTTGTCAGGCTGATGATGACGGTGAAACTTTCCTTCTGGGCACCAGTTCTTCGCCTGTTGTGCGCTCTTCGTCTCGAACCACACCGCCTTTCCGAAGGCACTGGCGTGAAAACTCTACGGCCTTGGTTGTGGCTGGTGTGGCAAAAAACAAGCGAGCGCAAGTAGCCGTCGAGAACGTAACACGAGGACAAAAAAAAAAAAAAACAGACAAACCAAGGGCATTGAAATCAGCGCTGATAAAAGGCGTGAGCAACTGCACGGAACGGAGTCACGAGGTGACGAAATGCGCCGGCAGCTCAGTTCAGTTCAGTTTATTTTCCTTAAAGGCCCCCTTGTATCGGGGGTATTACGTAAGGGGTGGGATTTTAATGAAATGAGCTAACAAAACAGCGAATATTATTTAGCACTGAAGGTGATCGGTTACATGTTCTTGAAAAGTAGAGGATGAAGCGATGTTGACGATGTCACGGGGTAGGCCGTCCCAGTCCGTTGCTGCTCGAAGGAAAAACGAAGCAGAAAAGGTGGCAGTATGCGATGGCGGCCGGGCAACTTGTAGGGGATGACTGACGGCCGACAAGCCGCAGAACAGTCAGGGTGGAGGGCGGAAGAGCCGCTGGCTGCTGCTGTAAGGAAACGCTAGCATACGCAATTGTCTTACTAAACAGAAAAGCGTTGTACCTTAGAACCTATAGAACACACGATGGAAATATTTTTTCAACCAGTAATTAAAGTTGTGTTTTAAATCTTTATAAATGTAAATATGTATCCAGTTATTGTTATCCTGTTTGTGTTCGTCCGCACGCTTAATTTCGGCGCTTCAGTGCCGCAGCCGCACTGATGTCGCTGGCGCGATCGGTTCGATAGACCGCATTCGGGCTCCGCCTTCGCGACGTGTGTAAACTGACCTTGCGTATTCAGGGAAAATACAGGAGCGCAAAGTACGAACGCGCTGTGCTGTAAACAAGCTTCATTTGAAGAAGAGAGTTTATATGCCAGCTTCTTTACCCCTGCTCCGATGGACGAGCCGCAAAAAAATCACGTATTCATCACACGAACGAAGAAAAAACAAATCACTCCCACAAATCAGACGCCACCGATGTGTCGTTGACGCAGTACCTACTCCTCTTGTGCTATAAACGGCGTCGACAAGTCCGCGCGCTGTTTTTATCGCGACTATCTGAGTAGCGCTCTACAACCGGACAGGCGAGGCTCACAGGCAACGCTATTTTTCCTCGAGCAGGCATGGCAGTGACCGGGAAAATAGGCGCCTTTTAGTGCGCCAGCACCCAGGCTTCCCACCTCGAAAAAACCCGTTGTCTGCTTCAATGTCTGAAGCCAGCTAGACCTGGACAAATAAAACAAAACAAACAAACAAACAAACAAACAAACAAACAATGAAAACACCTAAGCAATTCAAATGCGAGAGCTAGTGTAACTGGCTCCCTCGGTCAGTAGACACCTCAAATCGCGCTTTCAGGTACGTGACGCTCGGGACGCCGGCCGCACACACGCGGTTTTCTCGAACGTTTTTCGTTCTGGGAACACAACACTGCGATTTGGTCCCAGAACACGTCCTGTCTGAGGAGGGCGCATTTTTGAAGAAAACAGTTTCCACAGGGAGAAGAGAGAACCATCGAAAGCTGGAGCGTCACCTACACCGGCGCTTTAACAAACACTGCGCTGAATGCTTCGCATGCCGCGCTGCCGTATCAAAAATTACCGGATTGCACTTGTCTGCTTAAGAAATGCTAGGTCAAATGTTTAGGGGAATCCCCCAAGGTGGAGTAGAGTGGCTACGCTCGGGTGGATGTCAATGAGTAATTACTCCCTTATTACAATTCCACTCCACCTTGGGGGATTCCCCTAAGCATTTGACCAACACTGTTCCCACTTCGAGTTACTGATGAATTCGCTCTCGCCCTACCGAAAGTTTTGTTTTAACGCTGCAATTTCTTTTTTCATTTTATAAGGTGGTGAAGACGTTAGATAGTTAGGTTAGCGATTATAACATGCTTGCCGTCCCGGTTAGCTCAATTGGTAGAGCGCCCCGCCGCGGTGGCTCAGTGGTTATGGCGCTCGGCTGATCACCCGAAACACGCTGGTTCGATCCCGGCCGCGGCGGCCGAATTTCGATGGAGGCGAATTTCTAGAGGCCCGTGTACTGTGCGATGTCAGTGCACGTTAAAGAACCCCAGGTGGCCGAAATTTCCGGAGCCATTCACTATGGCGTCCCTCATAGCCCAAGTTGGTTTGGGACGTTAAACCCCGATAAACCAAACCAAACCAAAGCAATCAATTCGTAGAGCGACTGCTCTGGTGAAGCGGTGGTCCCGGGTTCGAACCCCGGACCAGGACAAATTTTTCTTTAACTACGAAGTTTCTGAGAAAGCTGTATAGCTTTCCATTGTAGCCGTAAGGCTGTGCTCGGGTGGATGTCAATGAGTAATTACTCCCTTATTAAGAAATGCTAAGGCCTTCCGCTTTCCTCTCTTTCTCCCTCCCTCTTTCATGCTCGAACCCACGGCCTTCACGCAGCTCAAACCCACGCCCTTTGTGGGACTCGAACCTGGGGACTCGAAACTACGACCTCCTCCGGACTCGAACCCACGCCCTTTGAGGGACTCGAACCGGACCTTCATGGGACTCGAAACAACGACCTTCCCCGGACTCGAAACCACGCCCTTTGTGGGACACGAACCCGCGACCTTTACGGGACTCCAACCCACGACTCGATATATTGCTTGTCAACTGTCGGTTAATCAGCTTTTACGGTTTATTTTAATTACAGTGCAACTCAAACGGACAATTCGTGCGGTCACTTTTCCGGGCAGCCTATGTCGACAACTTCCGTCCATGCCACTCGTGAGCCCAAGAAAGGCTTTCGCCTCAAAACAATTGCGACGTGCGTCGTCTGCACCGGCGCAGACCCTTTTCAAACGCCGCGCCATTGATCCGGAAGGAAATTGGGGCTGGCATCGCCAGCACCCGTCTTTGTTTGTAAAAGTCAAAACCGTGTATTGCTCAGAAGGGTTGATTACGTCATTTGTGTGCCGTATTTCGGTTGCGGGTTGCTGATGACGGCGGAGTTTTCGCAGATTGAGCCGGGTATAATGCTGTGGCATTAATTTAACCGCGCCTGCTCCGCACCTGGGTTTCGGACCCGCGGCGGCTCCAACAGGGCAGCTTCGCTGGCCACTGCACGAGAGCACTGCGCTAGCGCAGCAACCAATCACAGCTCGTGTTTCACAATCACAGCTTACATCCATACAAAGCCATGGGCGCCGCCGTGGTGGCTCAGTGGTTATGGCGCTCTGCTGCTGACCCGAAAGACGTGGGTTCGATCCCGGCCGCGACGGTCGAATTTCGATGAAGGCGAAATTCTAGAGGCCCGTGTATTGTGCGATGTCAGTGCACGTTAAAGAACCCCTGTCGGTCGAATTTTCCGGAGCCCTTCACTACGGCGTCCCTGATAGCCTGAGTCGCCTGGGGACGTTAAACCCCATAAACCTAAACCTAAATAGGCTTCGTTGTAGTTTTGCTGTTTCGAAAACTTTTGGGGGCCGATTACATTTTCAACTTTTTCGCTCCCTTCCTGCTACAATCTATGGTGTGATTGACGGTATCAAACAAACAAACAAACAAACAAACAAACAAACAAACAAACAAACAGACAAAAACAAACAAACAAACCATCGAACCAGCCAATTAACAAACAAAGAAACAAAAACAAGCAAATTCCTGGAAGGTTGCTGCGCCTCTTGGTCTGTTCTCGCTTTCACTTCTTCCGACATTCCTTCTGACTTGGCGTGGTTGATGTGTCCAAAGAGAGTGAGGCAGTTACTGTGCTTCATTCCCTCTTAAATTTTTTTTTTTTGCGTGGCCTACGCGCATGTGGAGAAAACTGAGCAAGCCTCGCGCGTTGTCTCCTAGTGACACAAGAACAGTAATCATATAAAACAATTATTGGCTACGAGTAAAGCAAGGACGCAGTAAACGTGTCAATTTGTGGCCGAGGAAAAAATAATTGGGAGGAAATGAAAGAAGGTCCGCAGTATTCTCTCGCACATGTGGATCGCACCGTGAGGGAAGGGATGAAGGACGGATTTTCAGACAAGAGACAGCGGGGCCTGCGGGTAAATTCCGCCCGGTTCTCTCGCACGGCATACGGTCGTCTTTTGCTCCTTCGGAGCGAGAGCTCCACTCCTCGGGGTACAACTTGCGATTTCGATGTAAATCAGACGATGACCTTCAATGCCTCGCAAGGTCAAACCGAACTTAGCTGCCTGGGTTATGGCCCAAGCTATGCTAGTACGACCGTGTGATCACATGACTGGCAATTGGGTGCCTGACCTTTGACCTTTAGCGATGTCAGTGCACGTTAAAGAACCCCAGGTGGTCGAAATTTCCGGAGCCCTCCACTACGGCGTCCCTCATAGCCTGAGCTGCTTCGGGACTTTAAATCCAAATAAACGAAACCAAACCTTTGACCCTGACCCGTGATCTTGAACTTAGACCTTGATTGATCCTTGACCTTGACATGTTATTGGGGACAGCGGGCACCACGTCGACAATGACCTTCAATGCCTCACAAGGTCAAACCGAACTGCGTGGTGGTAGGACCCAAGGTATGGGGGTATGGCTACGTCATCGTATGACTATTGGGTACTCGAGGAGCCACTGCGGTGACTTAGTGTTTATGGTGCTCGACTGCTGACCCGAAAGACGCGGGCTCGATCCCGGCCGCAGCGGCTGAATTTCTGTGGGGGAGAAATTCTAGAGACCCCTTGTACTGTGCGATGACAGTGCACGTTAAAGAACCCCAGGTGGTCGTAATTTCCGGAGCCCTTCACTACGGCGTCTCTCATAGCCTCAGTCGCTTTGGGACGTTAAACCCCATAAATCAAACCAATTGGGTACCTGACCTTGATCTTTGACTTTGGCATTTGATTTGATACAGTGTAGAGTATGCTTAACAGAACTTTCCCTCGTATAACTAAGTTGAAGCCACGTTGAGCCGCAGCCATTTTTAATTGGGCCTTCAGATTATGAAGTATTCCTCCTGCTATGCGTTTCGCCCCGTAGCCTGCAGCGCGGCGTTTCTGCGGCTTCGTGGCGAGAAAGAAGAGGCGAGAGCGCGTCTTTGCTCAGCGTGTCTACTTGAAGGCGTGGGGTCGGACGCGGTAGAGCACAACACGTGCCGTAGGCTTTGCCTCGGGCGGCCGTGTGACCGGCGTCTCCTCGTTCGGAAATTTGGCGTGCACGACAGATTGACGCAGGCCGGCAAGCGAAGCGAGCGATGCTTAGCATTCTAGCACTTCGCTGGCGTTCGTGGCGCTGCTTTGCTATTCCGTCAAAATAGCGGCAGCCTCTCATATCCGACGACGAACATCACCACATGCTCTCTCTCCACCACCAACGTACCTTTGAGCAGTGGGTGCTGTCAGGTCACATGACCAAGCGCAGTTACCGCAGTCCTGGTTTCTGTGTAATTGTGAGGCTTATACGAGGCCTGGGACCTAATCTCTAGACCTAGTTGGACTTACTTGGTGTTCACGTGTTTAGTGTAGGTTTGTCCTCTGTTCTCGTTCGTTTCGACAGCCAATCTTGAGACGAGGTTAGTCTGCGCTTCCCGCGCTTAAACCAATATGTAGCCCATGCCACGCCGAACAGCCTCGTTTGTGGTTTGCCCTAAGACGACAGTGTGCTGGGCTATGTCAGCGCCCGTTATTGAACCAAAGGTGGTCCAAGTTATTCCAGAGCCGTCCTCAGCGACCCCTGTTTCTGTCTTCTCTCTTCCACTGCCTCTCTGACCCGTCCAGTTTGCGGTCGAGGTGTCACCGGAGTAAGGCAGATTTTGCACTTTAAAGGGGCCCGGAAATATTGTGACGTCCATATTCTATAGCATCAGATCTGTAGAGGTTGTCTTTGTGTCAGATTTAAAATTTCTGCGTGGACCCCATAATTCACAAGCAATTTTTAAAAATTGCTCCTCGCAACCGATCAGGGCGGCGCCTCACCGCGCATTTTAGCCGCCCCTATTCCGCTCACGTGGAGTGTGGTATCTGGGCGTGCCCTGATGACGGGTTTGTGATGGGGCGCGGTGGGGTGCGGAACCGCATAATTTTTAATCGCCAATATCATCGGTGTTGATGAACTTAAAAAAAATTTTCGGGGCGGTGACGAGTGATGTGATACCGAGCGGTCGTGCGTTTTTCCTAACCTCTGTAAATATATTTCCATGGTCCCTCTGACCAATCAATGTTGTCACGTAGCAGTTTGCGTTGGGAATTCGAGCTATTTTTGCGGACGCGGCAATGTTCTGATGCGGGGGAGGGGGGTCTACAGTGAGAGGCCAGGAGGTCTTTCCCAACTCCAGCTACTAATGTTTTGCCTGTTGCTAAATAATTGCGGCTGGATACCGAAGCCCTGAATGACGTAGCACGCGTAGTATTGCGCGTGCGGTATCTGTTGCTGGAGCTACCATCGTCTTTCCTTTCGCTTTTTCCTGTACTTTCTCCCCTATAATTCTGCTCTGTGTGCACGAGGCAGTCGTTGTGACTCAGCTGGAGCCAGTCGACAGGTCCGTGCTCTTTCTCACTCTTCGTTCTTCCTGCAGCTGTCACAACAGCAGATGTGCCTGCGCACGCCAGGTCTTTCTCTCTCTCTCTCTCTCTCGCCCTCGTCAACTTACCCATTTGCTTCGCTGTGCGTTAAAGAACTCCTGGCGGTTTGAAAGCTAGTGCAGCACTTCTGTCTCCCTTCCTTCTTGCGCATTACAGGGGGGGGGGGGGGGCGATAACAGATTCAACTCTTAACAGATTGCAGGCATATTGCGTATGAGCCATACATAAAGAAAGAAAAGAGAAAGCATCAACAGGTGTGGCAGGAAAACAAGATTGCGAGAACTCCAGTCAATGCAAAAAAAAAAAAAAGATACAGAAAAAACACTTCGAAGTATACAAACATTGTATCTTTCACAGCAAACACGCAAGTATATAGCTGCACGCTAGGAAATAAATCCTTAAGCGACAGTGATCTGCTCCGAGGTTACCATCGAGAACAGCCAACAATTTTTATCATTGTTAAAGAAGAATAAAACGTCTTGCTGGAAGAAAGCCGTACAGCAGTGACAGACAAGCGATCCCACTCGGTTGTTTAATAAACTCGCACATTAAAATCCTGATTTTGTTTACTGTTGTGATTGACTAGCGGAGTAATAGAGGACTGTGTTAAGGCGAATACTTGGGAAAGTTCATACATCTCAGAGAAAAAAAAACAGCGCAATAACACAGCTCGAAGACAGAACATGACGGCATGCTGACAGTCGGACACGGTCACGGTCCGATTGGATGCTGCGGACCGTGGCCCAGTGTTACAAACTTCTGTTTTATTAAGTTGTGTCCTACTATAGGGAGTTTTATAATACGGGAACCTATCGATTAGGGGCATAGGGGAGCAGCCAGGCGCCAGTATGCATGCGCAGGACGCCCCCCCCCCCCCCCCCCCCCCCTCCTTCCTCGGCTTATTGTCCTGCGCATGCACAAGGGCGCCTGGCTGCTCCCCTGTCTCCCTAATCGATGGGGCCACCCTATCGAAAAACTCCATATTCTGCTTTCACTTTCCTCGCAACCAGTTTTCAAGTTACCGTAGATCCTGCAGTGAATAGTTGAAAAACCTTTTCCCACGGGGAAAAACCGTTTTTCGGTGGATCTATTCAAAATGGCATCCAACACCATCTTGCAATCAGGAGGTCTTCCTTTAAGACATGCGGTTGTACGAATTCGCTGGGTGGCAGGTATTTCTGGTGAAGAGCTGGGAATACTATCGGTGTTTGCCTTCTGAAGGCCATAATGGCTTGTCGCTTTAGGAAGTCAGTGGATGAGCAGAGGGCAGCTGTAGTTACGATGAGCGTGTTTACAATCCCCCCCCCCTCTCTCTCTTTCCCTCGCAGGCCCGGCGATGGCCAGAGCGCCGAGTACGTGGCGTCTCTGGACGTGGGCTCGTCGTCTGTGCGCTGCTACCTGTACGACCAGCGCGCCAGGGTGTGCGGCACCGCCTCAGAAAAGGTCAGTGGCGTGCTCCTTGCTCGGAGAGCACCGCGAGGCAGCGCATGTACACGTTGCGGTCATCGAGGACACTTTACACAACCCAGTCATGGCGGGTGGCGATCCTCTCGCTTCGACTGCCCGTAGGTGCGGTGCGTGCTTGCTCCTCCCGTGCTCTGCGAAACATTCGAAGGTCGAGACCAGAACAGTGTACCTCGCCCCGCTTGGGCCTCCCGAGGCTCCGGCCTGCTTCGCCCTATCGCCGCGCTAGCCAGATTGGATACTGCAACCCCGATTGGAGGACGGATAATGGTGGCCCACCACGACAGAGCCGAAGCTGCACTGCCATCATGAAGTCGGCCGACAAAGCAAGCCTTGATCGCATCAGTGGAGACTTCTCGCAGCCAGCGTCCTGCAAGCCGTCAACCCGACAACGAGAGAACAAAGCGGACGGCTATCTGAATGTACGCCAAACCCGTAATCTACTTGCCATTGCGTGTGAGCCGGAGCTGCGGTGACAAAATTAATGCGGATCCACTCCGTGGTCCTCCTTGGAAAGGAATACCCAAACGTCCCTCCGTGGCCAACGACCGTACCAACACCAGAAGTGTCATGCATGCAATCTTAGTGACGGTGACAGGGAAGGAAATCCGAGACAACTTGGAAATCGAATACACCGAACTGCTGCATGCCAGGCGTACGGAAACGACAAACTGAGTTCTCATCACGGTACAAGATGCCCCTCACCCCTCTATGCCTTGTACGACCGCCTAGCGATTTGCAGGCATTGCTTTCGAGTCTGGCAGCGGGGCATATACTGTACTCCCGAAGAGCCTCACCCTTACTGCTGAGGTCAGACCCTGTGGCCTGGGGACTTTTGACCAACCCTGTATCTCTTCTGTACCTTTTTTGTACAGAACGCGAAACACGGTCTACGCTCTCTACGCTTGCTCAAACAAGGCCAACTATACTTCATCTGACAAATCGTTTTGCAGCGTTGTGAAGGTTGGAAAGATCTGAGCCAATTAGAGCGGCATGCACTGCAAAACGTGTTCCTCCGTTCCCTTCACCTCGAGACTGGTGGCTCTATCCTTGGGAAGGAAAGAGCACCCGAGTCCAGTTGCTGCGCGCTGGAGAGTCGGCCAACTCGGCCGACGCCACGTTTATGAATGGCGGCGCACCATTTTTCAGCCGGCCACGGACGGACTTTCTCTGCTAAGTTAACCAGTGAAGGAAACGCTCGCTGTATTTCCAAAACACCGTCCTGAACTACCTTTGCAATTATTGCAATAATTTTTTTGAAAAACGCTCACAAGTCTGCTGACATATTGGAGGGAATATTTGTCTCTTCTTGGAGAGAGAGCTCTCCCTTTCACAGGGCTGCAAAAACTTGAGAGATGAAGTATACGTCATATACTTAATATGTAGCAAGAAATCAACCGGTGATGAGGACCTTACTACTCCCCACGAATGTGAACCTGAACTGTGGCGGCAGGATGCCGCCGCTTCACCAGCCTGCCCTGCACGCCGGGAAGTCGACAAAGCAGGGAACGCACTTGCAGACGCCAGAAAGAAACAGCGAGCACGCCATGCATCACCAGCAGGCGAAGTGTGGCTCGTTCGTAGCACTAGGCAACCCCCAACGAAGAGGCAGCAAATCTCTGGATGTGAGTAAGCTGGGCCCGGCAATAGAGGCCTAAAAAACCCCATCCGAGAGTCCAACGAAGAATAAGGGACCTAGAATCCAGAAGGCGCCAAAAGGAATGGAGGCTACTAGGAAGCCCGGCGCACCTCACTCACAGGTGAGTGGGGTGTCCAGCCCCACCCAGAACTCCACACCTTCCAAAACATCCACTGTCTACCAATCCTGAGCCAAGCGTTGGAAAAACGAGCTGCGCAAACTCGCCAAGCCCGACACCGATCAAAACGCAAATAGGCATAGATAACTAGACAAAATTTCCTCAGAAATTGCGGCTCTGTCAGTCGAAGTAGATCACCGCCATTTCTGCTTTTCAGACCTGATAGCAAACGTTGCAGAGTTAAATGTATGGCGGAGACCAACTCATGCAAAGACTTACTGAACAGAATGAGGAGATTAATTCCAGACTCAGTCGAGATCTCGTGCCAATCGGATAAAATGGGAATTGCAATCGCAGCTCTTCAAAACCTGCGCAAACGACCTGCAAGACCCCCGCGCCAATCAAACAAAACCCTCAATCATGAGTTGTGTACCCCCACCCGCGCAGAAGACGACCTGCCGAAATAGCATCGATAAAACCCCAAGCAAAACTTCAGCACGCAGGACAGCATTCAGTATAGCATTGGAACTACAGAGGATTAAAATGAGAAAAGCATACGCTCCGGGTTCTCCCCTGTCCTTTCTTGCTGTCGCTCCCCTCTACACTTCTCCTCACTATCTTCTCCCTTTCCCTTTCGTTTCCGCCGGCTGCAGCTCGGGTGCTTAAGATATTAGATAGCAATTTCCGCGGCCGGCAACACTCTTTTGCTTCACTTTTTATTTTTAAATAAACCACTACCACCACCACCACGCTCCGGCACTTCGTGCAAAGGACAAACGCAAAGCCGGATGTCATATCTCTGCAAGAAACAAATTGTGATATCGATCTTCCCGGCTAGGGATTATTCACGCAGCGCTGCATGATCCGCAAAATCAAATATGACCCAAACCACTCGAAGCCAACAGTAGTCGCCACGTAAGTGAGGAAAGAGCCGGTTACTGTTCCAGTCGACGATCCCGAACTCGGCAGCGAGCACAAGGAACGTGTGATCACCCACACGCAAATTATGATGGCCAAATAGCAGTCATTAGTGTGTGTAAACTAGATGTACCGCCACTTCGGCAGGAGGTACTAAAACGAACCGTCGAAACGCCATTGTACTACTCGATTGAAGACCTTAGCAACCGGAACATTAGCTGGCTATATAACACCACCTTCAAGGAGGCTCGGAAGCTCGAAACACTTATGACGTTATCAGACGACTATGCTCGATGACACCTTACATACAACCCACGAGGAAAGGTTCACAAAACGAATCTGGCGCCTACCTCGACTTCACTTGTATCAGAGGAGACCACGAAGCCTTCTGGGAAAGCACCTTAGAGAGCTTGGCAAGTGATCTGAAACGACCCGCATCACACAGCTCACGTGGGAGTAGATATCCGCGTGGGAGTGGATATCCACGCAGAGCCTTCGATAAGGTCGAACACTGAGTGATACCTCACAATCTCAACAAAATTCAGTCTGGAAGGCGCATTTTGGAATACATCAAACTTTTTAACGAATAGAACATTCTGCTTACTACAGACTCCGAGGGCAGCCCATCAAGCTGCTGTCCATTGTAAGAGGATGGAAGTTTGAAAAACTTCCCGGTGACGACGAAGAGCCTCCCGAGAAAGCTTTCCAATATTCAGCGTCTGAATCATGCCATCTATGCGGATTAGATCGCACTATAGTGCTGCCGAGGATTTTGTGGAGAAGAGGAAACCCCGCAGCAGAGCCGCAGCATCGCCCCGGAACACGTGAAGGAATAGGACTAAAATGCTACCTCACGAATACAGAATACGTTGGGGTTACAAATGACCAACATAGAAACGCTGACAATAACCGAAATTGAATAAAGTTCGCAACAGACAGACAACCCCATCACCAGAAGAACCTACTTTAAAACGCTCGTCTTCTTCTGTCAGCAAGATGGCTGCAGCGCCATCTGTACAGCAGTCGTAGTCAGATACGTATATCAAATCCACCACGTGCTAAGACGCACCACGGGACAAAGGGCAAAATTCAAGGCGGACGAAGGTGAGCGAACTTTGAAACGTAACTGAAGCCATGGTGTACTCCGGAGTGACGTGCACTCTGCCGTACCGAAACCTAACCACCACCCAAGAGCAGTGCATTGAGGTTGTCCTCTGAATATGCACACGGACAGTCCTCGGCGTCCTAACGTACGCACCAAGTCGCAGGCTCGGAGAAATGGCCCTTTTCAGCTCCCTACCAGAACGGGTGGAAAATCGCCAAAGAGAAGAAATTACCGGCTATGTATTTCTACTTAACGAAGGTCTATATTTCGATGCGTAGGCTACCCAACATAGCAGCTTCCTACCAATTGGAGAAACTGCACCAAAAATCGTAACCCGACCCATCGCACGCAATATGGACTCAACCAAAGACTACTAAAAGAGGATAACGAGACTTCTCAACCTCCGAAATCCAGGTCAGGACACCTAGTGCACCGAGGCCCACTATTCGGAGAGACATCGGCACGACCGCAGCCAGGGGAAATACATTGCGCAAAAACAATATACGTCACACTCGGCGCTGCCAGCCGACCGAAGGTATCCTGGAAGCCATCATACTTCTCCAACACAGAACGACGGAGATCGCCGCGCGCTTGAATAGCCATGGGGCAATCCGACGATGCGAAGCAAACACGCTAGCAGACCACGTTTAAACAACTTTCCACAATTTTATGACCAAGCACCCTCCGGCTAAAAGTTGGCCTGTAATGAGTACCTGGACTCCAGGGCGTACAGGGGAACGAGAGAGCTCAGAAGCTCGGACCGCGAAAGGGTCCTACGGGGCTCCCCGTTTCCCTGACCAGACCCCATTTCCATCTGACGATTACTCGAAAGAAGGGTCTACCCTAATCAGACAAGCTCGAACTCTGTCCCTTCCCTCGCAGCATTTGATGCGTTACGTACAGGAAAAATCAGGTCAACAAAAGACTATGGGAACGCTTAAGCCACATTAAGAGTGCGATAGCATAATGTTTCGCATTTGTCGCGGCTTCTGTGTTTGCGGCAGTTTCTTTGGAGTTGTAGATCTATCAAGCGCCAGACTCGTGCTGCTTGTTGCATTAGCAGGTACACCCGCTATGCTGTGACGGTGGCGAGGTTTGCACATTTTTTCTTACTTTCGATTCAGATTCTCTATCTAGGCTGCTGTCTAGAAGCTAGGCTGCTCACAACCCGATGGGCAGGCTGTGGTGACGTCACAGTGTCATCTGACCTCTCTTGATCATTAATTTAATTGCCACCTGCCACGGTTGGGTTGCTCGCAGTCCGGTGACCAGGTTGCCACTTGCCCTGACGAGCTGGTTCTGACGGCGTCACGAGATCACGTAACCTCTGTCGCCCAATGAGGAAATTTCTTTCACGGACATCGGTCGGGGCGTGACAACTCTAGTGCGGTCGCATTAAAAAATGGTGCAGCCACTAATGCCCCACTCTGACCAACGCCGCCATTTCAAGAAAAAAAAAAATCCCCGCGCTTTCCTTAGTTTCAGTGGCTGTTGGCTTCTCTCTCAAACAATCGTATGAGGTGCTCTCTCCTTGCTCGCGCAGCTGCGGACCGAGTGTCCCTCGGCGGGCGTCTTCGAGGTGGACCCCGAACACCTGTGGCGGGTGGCCAAGGGAAGCCTGCAGGCGGTGCTAAAAGGTACGCGCGCTCTCTCTGTGCATCGCTCCTGTCACCCAACATGTGCACACCTGTGTGCCTTCCCGCCGTGCGTGGTAGCCGACCTTTCGCCATCTTGTAACTTGACGGTCCGACACCTGTCCGCCCCGGGCTCTTGTTCGCCCAAGGGCGGCGCAGTGCTTTTATCATCATCATCATTTATCAGACCCTTAACGGCCCCTGGTGGTGGGGTGTTACATAAGGGGGGGGGGGAGTAGTGCATTCAACATGACTCACATTGGTGGGGAGAAAAAGAAAAAAAAGGAACCAATAAAAAACACAGACAACAAATGCATAAATGGAAATAATGTCTCGAAAGGGAAAATGAAACAGCAAGGTAAGACATAAGGTAAGATAAGACGCCTCTGCAAGGGCTGCCTCGCGGGTACGCCGAAGCATTGAGACACGTGCTTGTCTGCTGGGTGCGCTTTGCCCATTATCGAAAGGACCGTAGGGCGCATTTGGTCGAAAAAACAAACAAACTGTAGTCTCTCTCATCGTAATGAAATACTTTGCTGTACCCGCTATTTGCGCCCCACAAACTGAACCTCATTTCAAGGTTTCGCAACTGCTAAACATGACCATAACTTTCGCGGAATCGCTTTGGCCGGTGACAGCGGCACTGAAATTTGATTTGCGTGCCTTTTGGAAGGAAGGAACGTGATCCACTCATGCATGAATACATGATTGATTGATTGATTGATTGATTGATTGATTGATTGATTGATTGATTGGGGCTTAACGTCCCAAAGCGACTGAGGCTATGAGAGACGCCGTAGTGAAGGGCTCCGGAAATTTCGACCACCTGGGGTTCTTTAACGTGCACTGACATCGCACAGCACACGGGCCTCTAGAATTTCGCCTTCAAGAAATTCAGCCGGGGTAGGGCAAAAGGCATAGTAAGCCTGACGGGGACCATCCACCCTGGTGCACCTGACACAGCAACATATCTTAACTGCATAATGATGTAACATGCACAGTTTCGCTCACACGGATGCTACATATGTTACAAAGACAAGGACCATATATATTTCAAGAAGGCTAACATAAAATGAATGTGGCCATCAGTGACAAGGAACAATTCGACAAAAGTAGACTTATCACAGTTCTGAAAAGAGTGTAAGTGTTCTTTGGTATATTTATGGATGAGATCTACACTGGCTCCCGAGTAGTGATGCAAAACTATCGGAAAATTGACTATCGATAGTATTGGTAGACTTTTTGAAACTATCGATAGTGTAAAAACACTATCGATAGTGCTACTATCGATAGACTATCGATAGTATTGCCACGTATCATTGCAGTGTGTGTTCGTTCACGCTCAATGCAGCAGGAAAGGGTCGTTATCACTTTTGTTCGTGGCGCGAGAAGCGACCAGACTAATCTCGATTGTTCGCAGCCATGAAAGGCTGCATCTAGGTTTTTCCAGATTACCGTAGATGATCTTGACCTGTTATCTGGAAGTTTCCTTGCCGGCTTTAAATTGAGCGATGCCGCGAGCGGCGGACATTCGTAGTTCGACGACCGCCGAGCACGCCTGTTGCTTACGCCGCCGCCGAGTGATTCAGTTCTTTTGAGGGCGCAAGTCAGCCCAAATAAAGAGCTTCGTTTACAAGTCTTTCTGGTGTCTTCCTGACCGCTGGACTGCCGTCACTACAACGTGACATCTGGTGGAGGTGCTGGGTAGCTTTCCATGTACCGGACACCCCCAGCAAGTCGCGACGCCAGCCCTTCGAGTCATTCACCGTAGGACCTGAGTCCAGTCCACCGCGCAAGTCGACGTCTGCTAGGAGACGCACCTGAGTTCGGGATTCTGCCTGACCCTACCCGGAAACGAAAGCCAGCAGGAACGTCCACCATGAGCTTGCCCCAGCCGACGGCTCCAATCATTCTTCACCAGCCCCGGGTGCCACCAACCTTCGACGCTTCGCCTGGCGCCGACCCCGAAGAATGGCTGGAACAGTTCGACCGTGTGGCTGCCTTCAACAACTGGGATGATGCTACGAAGCTTAGGTACGTCTTCTTCGCCTTGGAGGGACCAGCAAAAGTCTGGTTTGAGAATGAGGAAGCTAACCTCACGAACTGGGAAACCTTCAAGGAGCAGCTTCTAAAGACCTTCACGAACGTTGTGCGAAAGGAGAGAGCCCAGCAGCTGCTACAGTCTCGCATACAACACCCAAACGAGACCGTTGCTGTGTACACTGAGGAAATGAAGCGTCTCTTCCGGCGTGCCGACGCAAACATGAAGGAAGAAGGAAAAGTAAGGTTGCTCATGCGAGGAGTTAAAGAGCAACTCTTTGCCGGCCTCGTCCGCAACCCACCGAAAACTGTCGCGGAATTTGTAGAAGAGGCATCCACGATGGAAAAAAAACTCTGGATGCCCGAGCCCGCCAGTATGACCGCCAGCAGCGCATTTTCTCAGCAAGCTGCCTGGACACCACTAACAGCAATGACCTGCGGGATGTTATACGTCAAGTTGTGCGAGAGGAGCTCCGACGATTGCTGCCAACGGGAACGCAGCCGCAAATTTCATCGCTGACTGACGTCATCCGGGACGAGGTTCAACAGGCCTTGGGTGTGACGCCGACACCCATGCAGCCTATGCAGCCCCCAGCCATGACTTACGCCGCAGCTGTGCGCCGTCCTGCACCTCGACGACGGGACCCAAGCCCCTATCACCCTCAGCCAGCTGCGTTGGACCGCCGCCCACTCGCCCCAACCCGCCCGTCCTACGAGCGACGCGCGCAGCCGAGGAAATGCGACGAGTGGAGAACTCCCGACCAGCGCCGCCCACTATGCTTCCACTGTGGCGAAGCCGGTCACGTCCTCCGGCACTGCCCATACAGAAGACTGGGCATCCGAGGGTTCTCTTACGACGCTCCACGACCCCGACCCGGCCAGCGACCAGCCGAAATCGAGAAGTTTTTGCGTCGGGAAGAATACTCATCGCCAAGCCGCCTATCACGTTCCCCGTCGCCATCGTCCCCGCGCTTTGTATCTCCTAGCCGAGGTTACGCCATGCGTGGACGCTCCCCCAGCCCCCGAAGGTTAAACTAAATAAAGCAGCCTCTGGAGGTGAGGTTGCTTCTAAGCGCAATGATAAAGATCCTCCATCGACGAGTACTCAAGACCATGCCTCAACTACGAGGACAACACCGACGACGACAACACTGACGACGACAACACCGACGACGACAACACCGACGACGACAACACCGACGACGACAACACCGACGACGACGACGCGGCCAGACTTGAAGCTTTTACCGTTGCCCAGTGAAGTAACGTCGCAGTACGCCCACCGCAGCCTCACAACTCGACGAAGCCGAGATCGTACACCGAAGACAACGTGCAATGCGAAAACGCGAACAAGTGACCTTGAAGTTATGATCGACGATCACGCGGTTACTGCCTTGGTGGACACCGGAGCTGACTACTCCGTCATGAGTGGGCCACTCGCTGTCCGACTCAGGAAGGTAACAACAACTTGGGATGGCCCGCTGATCCGCACCGCAGGTGGTAACCTGATTACGCCGTCAGGACGCTGCACCGCGAGAGTTACTGTAAATGGGAGAACCTACGCGACAACCTTCCTGATCCTACAGCAATGCTCGCGAGACGTGATTTTAGGAATGGACTTCCTGAATGAACATCGGGCGATCATCGACCTTCGATCCAAGTCAATCAAGCTTTCCACGGACAAAGCCATATCTGCAGCGACGACAGCGACTCATCGCGTTGCCTTAGACGTCCTTGACGAAGTACTGAGCGTACCGCCCCGATCAAGTGTCTTCGCCTGCATAGGTACTGGAGACGTCGAAACTGCCGAAGGCGTCGTCGTGGGGAACACCCAGTTACTCCTTGATCGAGGACTGGGCGCCGCAAGGGGAGTCGCCCAAATCCGAAATGGCCAAGCCCAGGTGCTGCTAACCAACTTCACCGAAGAATACCGGCATCTAAACAAAGGTACGACGATCGCTTTCCTCGACGAGCTGGCAGACATCAGACACATATTTGCCCTACCCGACCAACCCGTAGAACCATCTAACCAAGGCCATCAACCAACGTTTGATATCAACCCGGCATTACCACGGAGCAGACAAGAACAAATACGCAGTCTTCTTCAAAAGTACAGCGATTGCTTCTCATCAGCATCGAATGTGCGAAGAACCCGGCTTGCCAAGCACCGCATTGTCACAGACGAACACACCCGACCACTGCGACAGAGCCCCTACCGCGTATCGCCGCTAGAACGTCAAGCTATTCGCAAGCAAGTTGAGGAAATGCTACGTGACGACGTCATCCAGCCATCAAGGAGCCCCTGGGCAGCACCAGTTGTCCTAGTGAAAAAGAAAGACGGCACCCTTCGCTTCTGCGTCGATTACCGCCGCCTGAACAGCATTACGAAGAAGGATGTCTACCCCCTCCCCCGCATCGACGACACACTGGATCGGCTATGCAACGCTAAGTACTTCTCATCGATGGACCTGAAGAGCGGCTACTGGCAAATTGAAGTCGACGAAAGAGATCGCGAGAAGACTGCGTTCATCACGCCAGACGGACTCTTCGAGTTCAAGGTGATGCCATTCGGCCTCTGCTCTGCACCAGCGACGTTCCAGCGAGTAATGGATACGGTGCTCGCAGGCCTGAAGTGGCAGATTTGCCTCGTCTACTTAGATGACGTTGTTGTCTTCTCGTCAAACTTTGAAGACCACCTCAGAAGGCTTCGCATAGTGCTGGAAACGATCAAGTCTTCAGGCCTGACACTGAAACCAGAGAAGTGCCACTTCGCCTACGAGGAGCTGCTGTTCCTTGGTCACGTCGTAAGCAAGGATGGAGTTCGCCGAGACCCCCAGAAGACGGCTGCGATCGCAGAGTTTCCACAGCCTAATGACAAGAAAGCTATACGCAGATTCCTTGGATTGTGCGCTTATTACCGGCGATTCATCAACAACTTTTCGCGCATCGCTGAACCTTTGACCCAACTTACCAAGGCTGACGTGTCTTTTAAATGGGAAAGGCCGCAAGAGGAAGCTTTCAACGAGCTGAAGCGCCGCTTACAGTCCCCTTCTGTGCTCGGGCACTTTGATGAAAACGCCGAAACCGAAGTTCATACCGATGCAAGCAGTGTGGGCTTAGGAGCGGTCCTCGTTCAGAAAAATGGCAGAGAGGAGAAAGTTATCGCGTACGCTAGCCGTTCACTGTCGAGAGCCGAAGCCAACTATTCGACGACACAGAAAGAATGTCTCGCCATTATTTGGGCCACGTCGAAATTTCGCCCCTACCTATACGGACGACCATTCAAGGTTGTGAGCGATCACCATGCTCTCTGCTGGCTGGCCAATTTGAAAGATCCCTCCGGCCGCCTTGCTCGGTGGAGCCTGCGTCTTCAAGAATTCGACATAACTGTAGTCTACAAATCTGGCCGCAAACATTCCGATGCAGACTGCCTATCGCGAGCCCCCGTAGACGCAGCACCGGAAGAAGAAGACGACGATGCTTTCCTCGGACCTGTAAGCGCCAGCAGTTTCGCGCAGCAGCAGCGCTCGGATCCTGAGTTGCAAAGCCTAGTTGATTATCTGAAAGGCAAGACCGCATCGCCTCCCCGGGGGTTCAAGCGCCAACTGTCGTCCTTCGTCCTTCACGATAATGTCCTCCTGAAGAAGAACTTCGCGCCCAACAGGACAGTACATCTTCTTGTCGTGCCCAAGAATCTTAGGCAAGAAATTATGCAGGCATGTCATGATGAGCCGACTGCAGGGCATTTCGGGATTGCTCGCACGTTGCACCGCATCCAGGAGAAGTACTATTGGCCGCGGCTAGCTACCGACGTTTCCCATTACGTGAAAACGTGCCGTGAGTGTCAGCGACGCAAAACGCCTCCGACTAGACCAGCCGGACTCCTGAACCCCATACCACCTGCAACTAAGCCCTTTCAGCAAATAGGAATGGACCTCCTCGGCCCCTTTCCGACTTCATCATCAGGTAACAAGTGGATCATCGTGGCCACCGACTACATGACCCGATACGCCGAAGCAAAAGCGTTGCCTAATGGTACCGCAACAGAAGTCGCAAAATTTTTTGTGGAGCAAATTCTCCTGCGACACGGCGCCCCCGAAGTGCTCATCACAGACAGATGGACGGCATTTACAGCGGAGCTGACGCAAGCCATTTTAAACTACAGCCAGACAAGCCATCGCAGGACAACTGCCTATCATCCACAAACCAACGGACTCACAGAGCGTCTGAACAAGACCATCGCAGACATGCTCTCCATGTACATCGACGCCGAACACAAGACGTGGGACTCCATTCTGCCCTACGTGATCTTCGCGTACAATACTGCCGTCCAGGAGACAACCAGGTTTACCCCATTCCAGCTGGTATACGGCAGGAAGCCCACGACAACACTCGACGCAGTGCTCCCGCACGTTTCTGACGAAGACAACCTCGACGTCGCCGCCTACCTTCATCGCGCCGAGGAAGCCCGAAGACTTGCGCGGCTTCGCATTCAAGACCAGTAGCACACCGACGCCCGACGCTACAATCTGCGCCGACGAGACACGCATTACAAGCCAGGTGATCGTGTTTGGATATGGACGCCAGTTCGCCGCCGTGTATTGAGTGAAAAGTTGCTGCGACGCTACTTTGGCCCGTACAAGGTTCTCCGTCGCATCGGTGACCTCGACTACGAAGTCATCCCCGACGGCACGACAGCATCTCAGCGACGCCGCACACGCCCGGAAGTCGTACATGTCGTACGCCAGAAGCCATATTATGAACGCTAAAGGACTGGAAGTTTTCATTGTCCGTGTTTATTTTCATTTTAAAGCATCGAGACGATGCTTCTTTGGAAGGGGGGTAATGCCACGTATCATTGCAGTGTGTGTTCGTTCACGCTCAATGCAGCAGGAAAGGGTCGTTATCACTTTTGTTCGTGGCGCGAGAAGCGACCAGACTAATCTCGATTGTTCGCAGCCATGAAAGGCTGCATCTAGGTTTTTCCAGATTACCGTAGATGATCTTGACCTGTTATCTGGAAGTTTCCTTGCCGGCTTTAAATTGAGCGATGCCGCGAGCGGCGGACATTCGTAGTTCGACGACCGCCGAGCACGCCTGTTGCTTACGCCGCCGCCGAGTGATTCAGTTCTTTTGAGGGCGCAAGTCAGCCCAAATAAAGAGCTTCGTTTACAAGTCTTTCTGGTGTCTTCCTGACCGCTGGACTGCCGTCACTACAACGTGACAGTATTATCGATAGTCTACTATCGATAGTAATACTATCGATTGTACTATCGATAGCAAGACTACCGATAGTGAAACTGTCGATGGTAAGACTATTTATAGTAACAATATTGATATTAGGCACTTGTTGGCCAGCGATATAACCAAAACATTTGCGATACCTGATTGGTTTGACGGTCTCATGAAGCTCAATGTCCCAAAGAGACTAAAGCTATGAAGGATGCCGTAGTAGAGGTCTCCGGGTAAATTTCGACCAGGTGTGGTTCTTCAACGTGCACTGGGACAGTTCGGAAAAATACCTGGGACTGCATCCGATGAAAGAACAAACAGCACAAGTTGTACTGGCTTACACGACACTATCGTGTACTGCAGACGTCGCTTGCTGACGTAACCGCTGCAGAAATGGTTTTCGTACACATGCTTCGCAACTGCGTCATTCGCACGCTAACATTTTATCCGGATACTTTAGGTAGGGAACGTCGACAGAGCTCGGTGACGCTTAGGCTGCGAAAACGGGCGAGTCCTGTCAGTTACTCATACCATCACCTCCATACTACACACTCTGGAAACCAAGTTTAGGATGCAGTGGGTACGCGTGGTTGATTTTATAGTATCGATTGTACTATATATAACAAGTAGTATCGATACGCCTATCGATAGTACTATCAATAGAACTATCGATAGTACTATCGATAGCGCGCTATTGATAGTAGTATCGATAGTCTTTTTTACCATCGATAGTTCGATAGTGACTCAACTATCGATAGTATCGATAGTACTATCGATAGTTTTGCATCACTACTCCCGAGCCTTCAGGTTTACGTCATCCTGAAAACTTTCGCTGAAGGCACTCCATTGGTCGTTCTGACTGACGGGCGAAGGGTGGGCGTAGCCAGTTCGTCGCGTCGTCTGTTCGTTGCGTGCGCGCTTTCCGCAGCGCCTTACGTTTTCGCACACGCCTACAAGCCCGCATGGAGGAAAAAAAAGGAGGGAGCGTCCAGCGACAGCCTTTAAGCCTAGTCATAAAAAGAAGTAAAAATATAGTAAAACGGAGAGAGTCTCACCGTCCTTAAATCCCCTAAGGTTCCTCCCCTCCATCAGGCGGAGGCCATTGCAACACGAGACATATTTCCCCAAGATGGGCACTACTGAAAGTTGCACAGCACTGTAGCAGGCGGAGTCACTCGTTGCAGCGTCAACCCGTGGGAACGGGAGACGAGAAATTGCAAGTCCGCTGCTAATTCCTGTAGTGTAGCAATAGTGGTGCAAGCGGCTCGATGTCACCGAAAACACATGTCGTCCTTGCGACCCCGCGGCCCTCAACTGCGGCCCTCAACACAGACTTTTAATGAGTTTCAAAAGCGCTTCGCGGAGCAATGAAAATTATGTTGGTAATTTGGCAGAACTTGCAAAAAACACCCATATTCCACAAACCAGAAATAAAGAAATGTGGCTAGTTCCTACACCTAGAGCATATTACTCACAACAATCTATCTCGTATACGCTGCCAGTGCTATTAAATAACTTAAAGAAATGTTTGACCCTTTCCAGCATTCAAATACCGTTATTAAGAAATTTTTTCTGAACAAGTTTGTGTCATGACGGTGCATGTATTTTTATGTTGGTACTTTTTGCTTTTTTTTTCAAGGTGTGTTATTTTCTTTTGTGCTATAATGTATAGCGCAGAATTTATTGCCGCTTGTCTGTTGCAATGCCAGCGTGAAAAAAGGGGCAGGACCTCTGTCAAGCTTTCGAGCTTTTAGTCCTGTCTCCTTCTCTAATATAGAGAAAATAAAAGGCTGATTGATTGATTGATTGATTGATTGGGTCGGCTCCTCACGGAAACGGGTAATTGCTTGATGGCTCCGTCCCTTTATTCCCCCGAACGGGCGCCCTTGGTTCCGTCCGTTCTCTGTCGCTCTCCCCAGGAGTCCTTCTCCGAGAAGGTCATCCCCACTCCGCGAAGCGGGAGAAAATCCCGCAGGAGCTTTCTCAGCGCGGCATCCGTCTGTGGGGTCGTCGGTTAGTCAAACGGCGGGTCGCAAGCTTTCATAACAGTACGCTTGTACCAGTGACTTCGCCAAAAGAAGCCAAATGTGGTACGTATTCGCGCCTCATTCTTTTCGACGAATAGGAAAATCTGCATTACAATTCAAAATTGCTTCCGTAAGTACTCTGGGGCAGTCGGCTGAAGGACAAGGCTATAAAGCTCAAGAGACTTTCAAAATATATTTCAGAGCGCAGCTCTTAGGCGCCCGTTTCTGCGTTTCGCGGCGTCGCCGTTGTCCGTTGTAACCAGGAGAGGGTAAAAGTGCAACCTGCTCCCCTTCTTAGCAAGAAACCAAAAAAAAAAAACAGCGCCGCGCGGATGGCTCTCGCCGGCGCGCGTCGTAAAAGAGGGGAGAAGAAACCCCTGTAGAGCGACTAGCCTTGTGTGTGTGGCTGCTCCCTCTTCCACCGCTCGCCGACGCGGCGCGCGGGGGGATTGCTATCGATTGTTCTAGACTGTCCGAGTCTTTTCTACGCGATGTTTACGCAGAGGGCGTAGCCTTGCGTGCGCTAAGAGATGCCCTCCACCTCTTCACTCGTGCGACGGCGGCGGCGCCACGCAGTATTGCTGACTGGGCCTTGAAAGTAAGGGCGTTTACTGTTTGCCATCGCTGAAGTTTTAGTTGAAGTTCCGCGTCTTGTCCTGTGCTTTCCTCTCTTCGTCCTGCGTCGTTTTGCGCGGTTGCAATATGCACGCCATTGTCAACCACCAACTAGCCTGCCTTCACTTGTTACATGTCTCACACCTCCTCCAAATACATAATCACCGACTCACGAGGGGCTTGTCGAAACATCACGCAAGGGTGGGTTACTCCCCTAGCTTATCGCATTTACCAAAATTGTAGCCGAGACTCGGATCCCACGCACCGATCTCTCGTTTGGGCTCCAGGTCACCAAGGCGTCCACGTAAATGAGGCAGCCGACGCCGCCCCCCGCGCGCTCTCTCTCCGGGCATTTCCCATGGGACCCCACGCCGACCACGACTCATATTTTACTCCGGTTCACAGTTATAAGGAAATATGCGATTATTACAAATCCACGCACCAAACTCTTCCCACCCCGTGCAAAGGGCTGGGGAAGGTCAACGAGCGGGTACTCCTGCGCCTGCTCACCAACACGCTGTTGTGCCCGGCAACTCTACAACATTTCGATCCTCAATTCGACGGGCGGTACTCACACTGTGAGGAGGTGTCTGACACCTACCGCATGGTGTGGGCCTGCCAGCAGAACCCATCCCTACCCCCTATCCCAAACCCCACCCGAGAGGACTGGGAGGCGACCCTGTCCGGTTGCTGCACCCTCGAGGCCCAAAGGACCTTAAAGGGGTGGAGACACCAAATTTTGAAGCTATAAAAAGCCTGCTATGGGATTCCTATGTATGCAAGGGCACTCACAGCCAGGTGTTGGACGCAACAAACGTTTAAAAAATATTGTAATTTGGTTCCAAAAATTACCTATATGCTCACTCTCATGATCTAGACCCATCGCAGCGCCATCAACCATGACGTCACAAGGGGTGTAGAAAAATTGAAGTTTTAGTGACGTCATACCAAAATACCGTGACGTACGATGAGCGGGGCACAGCCGCGTGAGCGCAGTCGACGCACCAGCGAGCCGCGTTTGCTGCTAACGTTACGCCACTCGCTCGGTTTGCGGCGCGCCGTTGCGAACAGCGTCGCAACGTCCGATTGCAGCTCGTTGCCTGCGTCCGGCCTGCTGGATGTCAACGGCGGGCCGCTCGCGGCAACCACAACAACGGGAAGCGGCAGCCAATGCGAGCGCGGAGAGCGGCAGCGTCATGATGACATAAGGCGCACTGCTTGGAGCCGGGCGGCCTGCGCCAGTCTTCGTGCCGAACGCCGGCATCTGAAGAACGCGATAGTATTGTTTGTTCACGTTCATAGCAAACCCTGGGATATAAGAATATCAAAAATGCATCGTTTCTGACGATCGTTGGCAAATACCGAGTTCCTGGTAGAAGTGATGACTGCGATGCAAGCAAATTTCATCCCATAGCCGGTTTTGTGCTGCTGCTAGCTGGTGCGGTTCGCCTGCCGTCTGCTAGCTCTGTTGCTGAAGACGTCGTGGAAATCGAACATGTCTTTTATTATGGGACGAGTTCACAGTAAAGGGGTGCCGAGCGGAGCGCGTTTCTGAGCGCTGGCCAGTCCCGAAGCGCCCTCAGCTGCGGAGTCGATGCGAAAGCAGCTAGGTCTAGCGACGACTAGGGCAGTCTGGGACCAGCGCGCAGGTCGTCGGCCGGCGTTTCCGCAGGCAGTGTCGCTGCCGAAAGATCCACTTTTAGCACAGTCATGCTGTCGTTTCTCGAATCTAGAAAGCATCCTTTCTGCATGGCTGTTTTGTATTTTCTTGTGCGGACGTGAAGTACGCCGAGTCTGCCGGCCGGTAGGTCAGCCTGGATACCGTCTGCCGACGTCATAAAAGCGAGCTAAAGAGTGTTCTTGGCGTAAATAATAAACCATGGGACAAGAAATGTGCAGAAAAGTGTCATTTTTGAGGATCGCTGACCAATACTGAGCTGCTGGTAGAGGTAACAACTGTGATATATTCTTGCCACAACCGCGCCTAGCAGCTGCCGCTGGCGCGACGTTGGGGTCCGGCTCGCCTGGCGCCCGCTAGCTCCGCTGCCAAAGGCGTCGAGGAGATTGACCATACTATTATTTTATTGTGAGATGATTCTGTTAACACTACAGCTATTTGTGAAAAGTAGGCCTTTTATTATAGCGCAGACGACTTCCGAAGCGCCGGCCGCTTGCTAAACAGGCTATAGGCCTAGCGACGACCACGGCAGCCAGGCACCAGCAGAGCTCGTCGCCCGGAGCGCCCGCGAGCGGTGCTGTTGCCGAAAGCTCCCAACATAAGCAGACATGCTTTGTCGCTGCTCGAGTATAGCTGGCAGTTCTGATAACAAGGCGATCTTGTCTTTTCTTGTGATATTTGTACACCATCCCAAGCAGCGCTCAAGTACTGCTGCACGGCAGCGAAGTGTGACACCGGCTGTGGGCGCAGCTTGGGTAGAGCAGCGCAGCGATGCTTACTGGCATTTTGCAAAGTGTTTCGCATCCTCACGCGAACCCGCGAAGGCGATATTAGCGTGCGAACAAAAAAAAAAGTCGATGTCCTCACTCATTGGAATCAGATCTGTCAGAATCCGAGCTGCTGGGACTAGACATGCAGTTGTTTGTTTTCATGCGCTGGTCAGCACGTGTGTGAGAAAGCAGACGATGCAGCAGTAGGTGCGCCACAACTTTTGTGGGCCCACGTGACCAAGCGAAGCAGTTGATCTTCCCCCTCTGTGACGTCACTGTACAACTCGGCGTTCCGAAACCGAAAATCGTTCACCTAAAAATGCTATAATAAATTATTCACTGTGGATATATGAATCATTGAGTGTGTATCATGCTTCCTGGAGCCATAAGAAACGTTTGAAACTAAGAACGCGCGAACCACAAATTTGGTGTCTCCACCCCTTTAACGCAGCGCGCCCGGGCTGCGGCAAACGCCAATGGGGTGCCTGACTAGGCATCCCACCTAGTGGTTGTAAGGGCGTGACCCTTCAGGTCACGACCCCCAACACCTCTCCCTATGATTAAATAAATGTTTTCACCACCACCACCACGCAGAAAGTTCCAGATGCTCCTCGAAGCCACCCCCGGCCTTTTACTAGTGAGGACGCGCTCCCAGCGCGAGAAGGAGGTCGCGTCTATACTCAGTTCCTGTAGTTGAGCAGCGCTGTACCAAAGGTCCGATAAGTGCACAGGCAACGTTGTGACGCTGCGGAATGTAGTGCCAGGGTAAAATAAGCATGCGGGATGCCATTCGTTAATTAAAGAGCGCATTTGATATCATTTTCATATCATTTCATTTCATATCGAGCCTTTACTTACGCTCTCGTTACATACGCTATTTACCGAGTTTAGTGTGCGCGACTATTACGTTCCCTAAACATCGTTTCCAAATGGCGGCGCTCTTCGAAGCAGAACCGTTCAACTTGGACGGAATTCGTCGTTGTTACTGGCGTTTTCAGTACGTTCACTGGCCATAAATGGCACATCAAGCTTTCGCTTCGTCTCATCTCGCCTATAACAAAACGTATGAGTGGTAACTTTGCTTTATTTTTTATTTAGAACGGTTCTGCCTCTTGTACTGCTACATAGAAGCATCAGTTTGTTGGCACAAAAGCGTCTTGTTCTAACAACCAGATGGCAGCACTAGGCAGAGCTTATCGTGGTTTCTTCGTTTGCGTACGCTGAACTAAAAGTCCGAATGTGACATTGCGTAACGTCCCGCAAAATGCTTGCGTTTAGCGTACGTAAGCGCGCATACGCTTACGCTACGTAGACATTTTTACTCCGTTCTAACCATATCTGTTTGTGCCGCGAGCAGACGACACCGAGACGACAAGGAGAGGAAGGGGCAGATTTAACGCGCTTTCCTGATAGGCTGAGGACGTCTGTGTTCGGTAGTGCTGAAGGTGTTTATGGGAAAAAGTCTAAGCACGCTCTTCGCTCGACGATCACGTGACTACGGGACGCTTCTGATTGGTTTACCAACCTGCACCGAAGTTTGCCGCGTTGATGAAAGAAGATGGAGAGGTCATAATAGGCGAAAAAAACATTATGGGGTGCAGTGGACGCCGGGTGACGCAACAGATGCAGCAGCAGCGCCACTAGAACACCTTAACTGGAAAGAATAACCATAGAGTCATTTTTTTATTTATACTATTTCTACTGCTGCCCCAAGCCAGCAGTCCTGCGCTTATTTCTGTTGCCTACGTGTTTTCTTGTGTTCTGAAAACTATGAAAACTACGTGTTTTCATTGTTGGACCAATGTTTACCATATGAGTGACATGCCACAAAGAAAAAAAGCGATTCTCACTCTTTGCTTTTTGAGTTAGAACAGTTGTGACAATTCATATAAACGAAAGCCAGATAATACTCAACTTAATGTTTCCCATCGGTCTGGTGTAAAATATTTTAGGATTGTCGAATGCACCTTATAGAAGGGCGAAGTTTGCTTTCTGGACACGTTCTCTTCTCTCATGTCTGTTTTGTCACGGATATAGTGCAGTTTTTACACTGCCTAGGGAAGCTCTCGGTGGCTAAGTCTGCGCGTTAAGGCCTCTCATTATGCCTAAAGAAAACCATGGCGTTTCACACTAAAGGTGGGGCTGAACCGTGTCCGGAGCCGGTTCGGAGTGGTTCCTCTGGATCGTTCAGGTTGGGTTTCACCGCCAAGATTGCGAAAAAATATGGATTCTGATCAGGTCTGTTTCCGGGCAAAAAATGCGCGTTCGGTTCCGGGATCGGGTTCAGTTCCTGTTCCGATTTGACACCCTGGGATTACATCGTAACAATGCTACGTTTATGAGGCAAACCTCCTAGGAGTGCTGTGATTGTGTCCATGTGAGCCTAACGCTGAGTATCTATTTGTGAAAGTTGGAAATTGCGCACTATTTGAAGAACTTAATCTGCGCTCGGGCATCGCGGCGCAGGTATACGTATTCCACGCTAGAGTCCCCATTTTTGGGCCCAAGAGCGAGACACGAAACCTCATCCTCCCGGCGTCCCTTCTGTGGTTGAAGTCTACAAACTAGCATAGACGGTGGCGTCCTTTTATTGTGCAAGCAATACTACTCCCAAGAACGGCCTTTCACATAGTGGCGGCCACTTGGCGCGTTTGACCTTTAGAATGTTCCCTGACGTCATACTATACATAGTGACGTCACAGCGTGACGTCATACCAGGAGCAAAAGACGGGCTACCAACTCGGCTCGTCGGGTAACGGCGGCCGCTTGCCACGGCGCGCCGCGCTCCTCCCGCTGCAGGCGCTAGTGACGTTATGGCGTGACGTCATACCAGGAGCGAGAGACGGGCTACCAACTCGGCTGGTCGGGTAACGGCGGCCGCTTGGCACGGCGCGCCGCGCTCTTCCCACTAGAGGCGCTGCACATGCAGTATAAAACACCTGCTTTCGCAACCTACCATGCAGCTTAACCAAAGCTAAGGCCCCGCCAGTGTCTTTCCTCTAGGTATGAGGAACCCACTTAACTTTGTTCGTTCTACGAGGTACAATAGAAACGACCTCCAGCTGTGCGCTGTGTCACGCGGGCGCTGTTGGCCAGTCACAGATGCGGAAGGGAAAGTAGTGTGAAAGCGCGGAGGAATTGCTATGCCTTTTCAGTGCGTGTCTCTATTGCGCAGATTCCTCGGTGCCAGCGCACTCCGTGCGGGCCCTGGGCATCACCACGCAGCGGGGGACGTTCGCCTGCTGGGACAGGTGAGAGGCAACCGTCTTGTCGCAGGCCGGCGTGGACGGCTTACGGAGCGATTCGAACGCTGTTCGTGGCCCTGTCTCCTCGTCCCGGCCCCGCACTGTTTTAGCGTGTGCGCCATTTTGCTTGACCGTTGGCTGGAAAATGAGGGCTGTGGTTTAGTCAGATGAGGCGAAGGCTGTCGAGCGACCTCGGTGGTGAGCCAGAGGCGTGTCTTTGAAGGCCCCAAGAGCTCGTGGACATCGCCCTCATAAAAATTGTCTTCAGACTTTCGATAAAGTTGGCTTAGACTATTGCCTTCGCAAAAATCTTTGTCTCTTCGGCTCTTCATAGCCTTGAGACTGTCTACAGACAGAACTCCAACTAAAAAAAATTAGCTGCGGTTTAACTACTGCTGAACCTACTTAGGGCGCGAAAGCTATGACATATCGAACAACTATACGCGGCATGGCGCTTGTAACGTTGAGTGCGTTCCGGACACTGGATAGGCAGAGCGCCCACCCTGCCACCCTGGCAGGTGGCAGTTAATGGTTGTTCGCAAAAGTTTTCTCACCAAATGAACACTGCGGCCTGTTGCTGCAGTTCCGCGTGTCTGCCACAACGTTGTCAGCGCTAACCCTTGCAGTCCACATCTCTCTCTCACCACGCCACGTATCTCAAAGCGCGATTCAGGCATCCATTGACCCCGGGAGCAAGTTACGCGCACATCCTTTCCTTAAAAATCATCAAGTCGGAAACGTTGCCAACGAGAACGTCAATGAACACAATGAACGCCGATGGCCTTCAGTGCGGCGTTTCTGCCACAACGTTGTCAATGCCAACGCATGCAGCGCACATCTGTCACTACCGCCACGTAGCTTAAAGCACGACTGAGCTTTCCACTGTCTTAGGGGGGCCTTTCCTGCACATTTCCTTTGCTTTCCAAGCTCCCGCTCTGCACGTTAAAGAATCCTAGGTGGTTGAAATTTTCAGAGCCATCCACTACGGCGTCCCTCATAGCCTAGGGTGTTTTGGGAGTTATACCGCCATGAAAAAATCAAATCGGTTACGTAGCTTAAAGCGCGACTATGGTGTCCACTGTCCCAGGGGGCCCGTTATGCACCTTTCCTTCCCTTTATCTGAAGGTCAAATGAAGGTGAAATCTCCAGACACCGTGACCTTGGCTTTACCTAGCTTAGTGAAACATTCGCTTCAAAAGTGTATGGTCATGAATCTGAAGACTATATGCAAGAATCTACGAATCTATAGGATGTGTGTTGTCTATACCACTTAATTTATAGGTAAAAGTGTATGGACAGTCTATAGGCTGTTTCACGAAATTTCTTGAAGTTCACTCCGCCCCCCCCCCCCCCCTTTTATCGCCCCCCAAGCCTGGGCCACTATGTAAACACGCCGTATCCCTCCCTCTAAGAGGGAGATTTCGCTACGCCGTAGACATCTTTCAGACGCAGTCGTGGAACCCTTGTACTGCACAGCTGTTGGCGTGATTTCTGGCAGCCCTTCTGTCAGCGTGCCGCCATAAGAAATTGATCAGCGTGCGTGCGAAGGAGGCTCGTTGATTGCGTGTTCGCATAAATCAATGCTAGGCCTTTTTTTGAGCAGCGGCGAGCACTTTTTTGTCGACGGCCGTTTCGAGACAGTGCATGGGTTTTTGCGCGCCTACGTCCGGCTCCACATGGTCCGGGACCATTTCGACTATTCCACTGCGCTGGTGATCGGTGGGTGATGTAGGCTGCCATAGTGTGGAGTATTGTTGAAGAAGCCAGAAACTGTTGCATCGTTCAGCACCTACTGAACAAATGTAGTAAAGCTTTCACAGCGCCAGAGGAACAAGTTACAAGAGAGAGCGACGTGGGACGACCGCTCTCTGACTACTCAAGGCTTCCTTGGCTGACATAGGACACGTTTTTTTTTTTCAGAGAGCTGAACATTCCTTGCTATTCATTACAACCAACAGGTCGACTAGCTGTGGCTACTATCCCCATTCTCCAACTTTTGCGGCAGGAAGCTGGAAGTTTGTAGTTAAAAGAAGGGTCACTTACTCCTCTACGTTCATAAATCTTTCCCACCGTGTCCGACGACTCGCCTACGTAGATGTCGTATTTTCTGCTGCCAGCAAGCTTAGCTGTTCCAGCTTTCCAGCCAGGTTAAACAGCCTGATAAGGGAAGCGCGTGCACTATAGGGCAGCAGAACGCGGTTCGTGCTTTCTCCAACGGTGTTGTCTAAAATTGGGAGCTGGTTTCTATCGATGCGGTACCACGCTCTATTCATTAAGAGACCACTCCCACCGAACACGTAGCTGCAGCTGCAAGCTAGAAATGACCAATAAACTAACTACACGCGTCGCCTTCACCGGCCGGTTTCACGAGTGAAATGCGTGCGTCGGCACCGGTCTTTGGGCGCGGATCCCAGAACCTGCACTACAACGTCGTTAACCTCAATACTGCAGCAACCTCTCGTTTTCGGTAAGAACAAGGGACCAGGAACTTTGTTTGGAGTTCAGGGAGGGGGGAATCAAGTCTTATCGGGTTTGTACATCCTGTGCTTATTGGTATTTATTTATATTGTATTTTAATATTTATTTAATGTTGCATTAAAATTATATGATTATAATTATAATGATTTATGTAATAGGTACAAGTTAATTTACAGTGATCACTAATATTTTAATAAGTTGATTTCGTCGTTTAAAATTTCATATATTTACTTTCTTGCTGTTGCTGCATTGTTATATGCACTTTAAAAACGGTTGGAAATTTCAGAAATTCCACAACCGTGCGCTGACCGCGCAAATGACAAACTGGAGGGGGCAGTTAAGCTCTTCTCTAAGGCTATAACGCGTTAGCTTTAATGGATTGCTGCCCATGCATGCGGAAGTGGTCTTTTCCTACTACTCAATAATAATAGCGGGTGGTCTTCACACCTGCCTGCCAAACCGCCGCGGTGGCTCAGCGGTTATGCTGCTCGGCTGCTGACCCGAAAGACGCGGGTTCGATCCCGGCCGCGGCGGCTGAATTTCTTTGGAGGAGAAATTCCAGAGGCCAGTGTGCTATGCGATGTCAGTGCACGTTAAAGAACGCCAGGTGGTCGAAATTATCGGAAGCTCTCCACTACGGCGTCTCTCATAGCCTGAGTCGCTTTGGGACGTTAAACCCCATAAACCAAACCATAAACCAATCATGCCTGCCTGCCGCAGTGGTGCAGTGGTTAAACGACGTGCCACAGTCCCCGCAGGCGGCTGTGTCGTATTTGAGGAGCGCGACGTAGGCTGCGTCGGGAACGTTGGCCAAGAGCCTGACCGTAACCTTGTCGCACCCGGGTGCAGTGCCCCGCTTCATCTGGTGGACGGTTAGTCCAAGTGTGGAAAGAAGTTCCGCAAGCTTCCTCCCACGCGTGTACTCCCGGGGATACCCCCAGAGCCTGCGTGGGGCGTTGAAGTCGCCGACGATAAGGAGCGGATCCCTGCCCGCCACCTGCATAGGTTGTGTGAAAATTTCACTGAACGTGACGTTCTTAACTTTCGAGGGGCAGTAAATATTTAGGATGTGTACAGTTGGGTCAGACCGCTTTAGGGGCAGCGCCAACGCCATTGTGTATGGGAAAGGTGGTGTTGCGGGGATTGTGACCTCCTGCGCAGTATATTGCTTGTCAGCAAGTACGCATGTCTGTGTGTTGTATTGAAATGTAGTGTAGTTTGTGAGTTTGGCACCGGCCCCGGGATCTTGAAGGGCAACCACGGCGACGTGGAACTCAATGGTCTCAAGGTAGACGCGGAGATGAGCCCGCTTCTTGCGGTTCTTGAGACCTCTGCAGTTCCACTGTGTTAGTGTAAGCGGCTGAGTTCTTGCTCGAGACTTAGGGTTGGAGGCCATGTTCGGAGACGTAGAGTGGGGTTACGCTGTTAAGACTGCCCAGTCCTCTAGTGCCTGGCGCAGACGGGTAAGAGTCTTTCGAAAAGTCAGACTCAACGGGAACGACTCTTGAATTTTAAGGGGCGGTTAGCCACTTTGATGGGGCCTACGCGTTTAAGGACGCTAAGACGCTCTTGTATCCATTTTTGGATAATGTGAGTTACGGCTTGTGTCACCTGTGCGATGACACTCTCCACCTGACGCGCGATGGTATCGTGGATAATTTTGAGGAGGTCAGCCAGTTGTGTTTCGGTCGCGGTCACCCGGGTCTCCGGCTGCGGCGCGACTCTCCAGAGGAGTAGGAATCTCCCTGTCATGTTTTCTTCCTCGCCGCTCTACGAGGGCGGAGTAGGGAATTGGGCTTTGAGCGAGTTAAGCTCGCTGGCTAGTTTGTTGTTTTGGGATCGCAAGAGGGCGAGCTCGCGCCGGAGTTCCTATGTCTCGGCGGCGCATGTGGGGGAGGAGGGGAAGGAGAGGAGGCGACCTTGGGTTCGTTGCGGGCGGCGCAGCGAGATGGAGCGCTGGGAACTCCGCTTCTCCGGGCGTTGCCAGTGTTGTCGGTAACGCGTTACTTTTCTCGGTAACTTAGTAACGTACTCGTTACCATTTCGGAACTGTAACGGGTAACGTACTTACGTTAACATTTTCCGGTAACGTGAGGTGTCACGTTACTAGTTACTTTTTATTTCAATTGCCCCCTCCGCCTATTTTTCAGAAAGAAAAAACGCCGAGAATGATGTTGCAAATAAACAAAATCTACCGGTGTTCTCGACGACCCTTGTTGCGGCTCGCATACATGCCAAAAAACACCTGCCCTTGACGACGCACTAAACTAAAAGAAAAGCACGAACACGCAGTCACACACTTGTTTTCACGCCCAAACCATTCACACATATAACCCTCTAAAGAGTGGAAGCATGACGAACCACAAATGGACTATTAGCAGAAATCTGTAAGTCAGATTTCTGCTAATAGTCCCCCCCCCCCCGAGGAAACTCAGGAATGTCACCAGTTTACTTCAAGATGGCCCCAAGCCCAAGAGAGCCGTCGAAAGAGTACAATGGTACAGCACAGTAAAGGGGATTGCAGTCAACCGGCTGTTTCTATCTGCAATTGCGGCTACGTTTCTGGTTATTGAGTTCTTAAGCGAGCGAAGCTGACTTTGAACACCTTGACGTAAACACTCGCATTTTTGCGGTAATTATACAGGTTCAAGAAAAAAATTGTTTATATGCGCATATATATATTTTTTCCGGAATTTATTGCTACACAATTTCCGCGCAATTTCGTAAGCAGAAGCACACCAGAATTACTGTAAATTTGTTGAGTTCAGCTATGTTTTCTTTGTGAAGTAGGAATTATGGGAAGTATGAGCTTTATAAAATTGTTATCTTGAGCTCTTACAGCGAAGACGCACTGATTAAAATTTATGGCCATGGAGTAACGGCAAAGTAACGTGCGATACTTTTTTTCGGTAACGGTAATGGTAACGCGTTACCTTTTCTTGTAGGTAACGTAGGGCGGTAACGCGTTCTTTTTTTTTTAGTGTAACGAGTAACGTATTTAGTTACTTTTTTTCGGTAACGCCTACAACACTGGGTGTTGCTGCTGCTGTCTTGCTTCGGTGGCGTGCTGGGTACTGGCTGCGGAAGCCTGATGAATTTCCCGGTGCATTCGCGGGAGCTGGTGAGGTGCGGGCCCGCGCAGATCATGCACATGGGATTGTAATCGTGGGGGGCCATCCCCTGAATACCAATCCCCACATTTTGGCCACAAAGACTGCTTATTTAGATGCTTCTTTCGGGTGGAACAGTTGTCCATCCGGTGCCCAGTGTGCCGCAATAGTAGCACGCTGGCACTGTCTTGTACTCTTTGACGGGAGTAAGTTCTGCGTTGTAGTGGACGTAACGCGGAACGTTGCGTCCCTTGAAAGCCAGCACAGCTACGTTGGACATCCAGAGCTTATGCACATGGTCTCGTTCACCACCGCTCCACCGCACACTATGCTTTAGGAACTCACTGGTTTCGAGGTTATGCACCCCACGACACACGTCACCTGTGAACTTGACGTGTACGTGAAGCGGGAGCGGTCCTTTGCTGGGGGTAAGTTGAATGTCCGTTAGCAGCTTCTGAAATACCTTGAGATTCTGCATGCCACAGATATGATATTTTGTTCCCAATTGAGAGAAATAGTGATGGCGTCCATGTGTTGCCTACCGATGAGTTGGGAAATGGCAGCGGCGAGGTCACCTTGTTGAACGGCTGTCTTCAAGGCGACCATACTGCACGGCCTCAGCACGATCACGTAGTCGTAAGGATTCATCCTGACCGTTGGCCTTGGCGTCCATTCATTCATTCATTCATTCATTCATTCATTCATTCATTCATTCATTCATTCATTCATTCATTCATTCATTCATTCATTCATTCATCTTTATTCGACATCTTTACAGAGGTCTGGAGCACAGACCAAAAGCTGAAGAAGACAGCTTGACGGGGTCTGTGCCCCTTAACAATTCATGTGCGTACTGTTGTGATTGTACTTCTGGCCACGTGGGCCCGATCAAGCAACAACCGTGAACAGTCGACAAGGCCGACAACCTCGCCACGGCGGCGGTGCGGTGTAGTGCTTGTGGTGCCCCCCTCCTAGCCTAAGTGGATTAGTGCAGCGGACTTCCTTGAGCAGAGGTGACCACGGCAGCAGCGTGACCACGGCAGCAGCGGCGAATGCCGAAGATGCGAAGGGGCTTAAGTGACAGCGGCAAACCGCCGCGCGGCGCCATTCAGGCCGAGTGTATACCCTCGGGTCGCCGAAGGACGGCTACGCACAGTCACGATGGCTGTTAATTGAAGACGGCTGTGTCCTCGCAGGGGTCTCGTGTTCTGGACATCCGGCGGGGAAGCACGTTCGTTCACCTGCTGGTAGACTGCGGGAGATTAATTTCCAGCCGTGTCGGATTAGTCAGCATCTCCCCCTTCCCATCGACCGAGCTGCGAGAGAGCGGAACAGCCCGCACCGCCCCTGCCGTGGGTGGTAACACCAGCGTCCACTTCGGTCCACAGTGCTCTTCTAACTTTATTACCCAGCCAGGGATCTGGGGAATCCGAACCCTATTTAACTCGGCTGTGAGTGTGGCCGAGGGAGAAGCCTGCTAGCTCCCGTCGACTCCGGTTGACGAAGTTCCCTTCCACTGAGTATCATTCTCAGTTGCTCTTTGTAAATAATGTAAATAACTGTATAAAGTTTTCGTTGCCTTCCTCCGAACTCAGTCTGTTCTTAACCCAAGTTTGTTCTTTTTCGAGCTTTGAGGGGGCTGTGGTAAGTCTCCCAGAGGTGCACGAGTCGAGAGTCTAATGTGGGGGTGTCCTGTGTTGCTTCAATGTGTCGGACGTGTGTGGAGACATTGGTCATGAGTGAGCTCACCCATTTGTCGATGTCTGTGATGGCGGTGGCTGGGGTGTCCGTTCGCAGCTTGCGGATGGCATCCCGATTTGTTAGCTTGTGTGTAATTTATTGCGGGCTTATTTAAACGGGACAGCGACAGAGATAATATAGTGTAAATGTTTTTAGCTCGACAAAGCGTCTTTATGCGGTACTATTTTGGTATGAATTTTTATTTGGTCTAGTCAGTTTTGTTGTTCCTATTATTTGTTGTATTTCTGATACTTCGGCTGTGGATGAAAAGCGCGGTTTTCAACAGTCCTCTTTCTACATTTTTGTGGTGCTATTGAGTTTTTTTTTTCATTTTACTCCTGTAGTGGGCCACTTGTGACTAGCTACAGTTTTTCTCATAGCCATGAAAAGACATATTCCTACTTTCTCAAATTGCTCTAGGAACTTTTTCTTCATGTTCAAATTCATATTCATCAGGTGTTTCGTGCTTGTCTCCATTTCTCACCTGAGATGACTTTAACACATTTTTTTTGCAAATAAAGGCTTTAACACCGCCTCTTAAGTTGCTTTTCTTAAATACACGGGTCTGCTGTAAAACGCATGGAACCTGCTCCAAATCGGCCTTTTGTCGGTTACAAAGCCTGCTCCGAAACGATCATGGTCATTTCCACCACTGGGAACGGGGTTGAAAGTTATATTTCCACGAGATGTACTACATATATGAAGGTTAAGTGCAACTTCATTATCGAGCTGCAGTTACGATTGAACATTCGTTCACCCCTATAGCTGGAGATGCATGTAGGTGGAGCACATATGGCAGGTTCTCTCAGATCATGAATGGCAGTTTACCAGTAACCCTCTAGAGACAAGTATACAACAGCTGTGTCCTACCGGTACTCACCTATGGGTCAGAAACGGGGAGGCTAACGAAGAGGGTTCAGCTTAAGTTAAGGACAACGCAGCGAGCTATGGAAAGAAAAATGCTAGGTGTAACGTTCAGAGATCGGAAGCGGGCAGAGTGGGTGAGGGAAGATAGGCGGGTTAAGGATATCCTAGTCGAAATCAAGAGGAAGAATTGGGCTTGGGCAGGGCATTTAATGCGAAGGCAAGATAACCGCTGGTCCTTAAGGGTAACGGAGTGGATTCCAAGAGAAGGCAAGCGTATCAGGGGGTGGCAGAAAGTTAGGTGGGTGGATGAGATTACGATGTTAGGGGAGTACGGTGGCCGCAGCTAACAGAGGGCAGGGTTAATTGGAGAAGCATATGAGAGGCATTTGCCCTGCAGTGAGCACCGTCAGGCTGATGATGATGATGCATATAAGTTGCATTTCTAAACGCTTTCTTAAGGAGGGATGCGGGACAAAAAATTCATTTTGACAATAAAAAAATTCTAGGGCCGATTTAAGATTCTCCCTAATTCGAATTTTGAGCGCTTGTGTTGTGTCTTCTCTTCTACTTTGGTCCTCGTTTTTGGCGGTAACTTCATCATGAATAAGATTCAACTCGCCCAACTTTCAACCTTACTACTAGTCCTTATTCTTCATATGATCTCGGTTTTACTGTTGCCTGCACCACATATCTTCACTGTTCAGCCTCTATCCGCAAGTTTCCGCGCAGGAACAAAGTCGCTCCACAGTGCGAAAACAAAAGCTTCAGAGGCAAAAACTCCAAGTGATTTGCCACTCACACCGCTACATCCAAGAAGGTCCTACCTATGCAGCATATGTTTTTAATTGAGGAAAAAAAATCCTGAAATAAAAGTGCGGTTCCTACAATCTTGGAAGCCGTTGTTCTGAGTTCGCATTTCTGGTTTCTGGACCGAATTTTTGCAAAGAACAAGAGAAGATATTTATAATCCACATTTGTTAGGTTTTTATGCTAAACGAAAGCTCAAAGTTCTAAACAGTAGTGGCAGCAACAAAAAAGTTTCTTTTAAGTGGCATGATTTTTAGTAAAAATGGCCATGAAACGAGAATCTCTTCCTCTTATGTACGTGTGGTGTTCCTGGGCCACCTATGCGATAAAAGTGAATAAATACTAGTATTTTTAAAATGGTACTTTTCATAAACTCAAATAATCACTTGCTCCTTGTGATGCAAGCACTTTGTTACACCCGAGACACAGGATTGAAATTTAGCTTGTGCTCAAATGGTGTAAGGATACATCGTCCGTGAAAATTTTATCAAAATCAGTGCAATTGATGACGTCACCAGACCTCCGAAGCCCCTGTCCTGCCCCCGCAGTGGAGAGCTGCGTCTCTGTTCCTCACAAAGGTTGCGCAGCCTTCCCATTCATCCAAGGGGTGCGGGCCCAGCATCGCTTTGGTCGCGTCTCTCTGTTGCCGGCGGTTAGGTGGCACTCAAACCTGTACACAATGATTCGTCACCGATTCATTCCGGGCCCAGCACCTCGCATATATGTATGCATGAATGCCGTCAGTGGCGAATTTCTGGCCAAGAGAAACGTACCCAAACGTGTTTTGGTTTAGTTTATACGGTTTTAACATCCCAAAGCGACTGAGTCTATAAGGGGTTCCATTGTGGAAGGCTCCGGATGATTTCGACCACCTTGCTTCTTTGACGTACAGCTTTTGTCAAAAGTTTGGAGCCCAGGGGGTTTTCTTTTGAGCCACACGGTGTGGTTCGTAATGCATCTCCAGCGCTCCAAATTTCCTGGACATGAGACGTTTTTTGGTACTGCCTCCTGCAATATGCAGGACTTCCATGAATGCTCCTGGAGTCCCAATATAAAGCTTAGAAGTGAACCCCCTGGGCTCTAAACTTTTGACAGAGACTGTACACTTACATCGCACAGTGCACACATTGAAATGCGACCGCCGCGGTCAGCAGTCGAGCAGTATAACCACTCAGGCACCGCGGCGGCTCTCACTGCTGAAAGTGCTCTGAGCGGTGGAAATCAGCCAATAAATATAATCAGGCCTAGTTAAAAGACGACTGTAGAGTAAGGTGCTGCGTCGCCACCACCAGCTGCTTACAGGCGACGGCCAAGGGGCAGTCAAGGCGGAAAGCTGGGCTAGTTGGCGTGTCATCATTAATTAAAAGAGCTGCGCATAAAGCTAGGACACAGGCATAGGAGGAGACAGGACGAGCGCTAAACGTCAGCTGAGGATTTACTGCGACAAACAGGTACATAAAAGCACTTCGGTGGCACACGCGCACAGTGGTTTAGAACGAGCACAAACTAATCAAAATGTGGCAAACTGCTCCTGAGATACATTTCTTAGTTTTTGGTCAGGGCAAGTGATGTCGCGCAGACAGTTATCCCCTTCCCTGTTAACGTGATAAGCCTTACAAATCTCACGGCCTAACCTTGTGCCTCCCCTACCAAGCACACACGGGGCATCAAACGCCAGCACGCACCTCTTACAATGCTTGGCCAAATGGCCGCCTCCACGCCATTGAATCCACCAGCGTGCGGTGCTCTCGTAGCCGTTCATTTAGGCAGTGTCCAGACGGCACCACGTAGCACTTACCGCAGGAGAGCGGTATGCGGTACACAATGCCAGCAGTGCAAGGAACGAACTTGCACTCGTGGTTTATGGTGCAGGCCGGTTTCTTCTTCTCGTTGACGGCTTTGCACATGCGCACCAGCTTTTCAGGAGCAGTGAACATGACGTTCACACCGCACTTCCCACCAACTTTTCTGAGCCGGTGCGATAACTGGTGCACGTAAGGTATGGCCGTACCCCTTTTGCAGCTTTCTCCGGCTGCCACGCCAGGGCAACTGCCTGCCCTGATTTCTTTCATTCCGCCACAGCCGTCACTGTGTCCTCAGCGAAACCGGCCTTCTGCAACCGGTGCACTTGCGTTTGCAAACTGACCTCAATCTTATGCCGGCAAGACCTCTGGAGAGCGCAGGCAATTTTTTGCAGTGCCCCGTTTGAGCAATTTTGAACGGACCGAATTATACGCTGAAATTACGTTTTTTGTGCGTGGCTGATACGACCACGAATTGGCCACGAAGGGTTTTCACAGCGGTGTCCCTCTCGGTGCGCAGGCATACGGGTCGTGCCCTGCACAAGTTCATCTCCTGGAAGGACACCCGCGCCGAGCCCCTGTGCCGCCAGTGGAACGCCTGCATCCGGATCAAGGTGGGGAAGTTAACTCCTTCGTCCCGCACCGCCAGCGAGATGTGTGTGCTTTGACGGCGCTTCCCACGGCGCGTCTGTACTGTGTGTGTGTGTTAAATAGCGCTCAGTGATAGCGTATTTTATTTTTAAAGAGTGGCTACAGTGTAGATCAAGGGCAGAAAGCGATGTACAAAACAAGTTTCCTCTTATTTAATGTTTGTGAAATAATTGCCTGAGAGAAGGTCCTCTTCACGAGATGTAAGGGAAGCGACTGTAAAAAATGTGGCAGATGGGCGGAGATTGACCTCGGGAATGCGACAGATACGAAGTGGAACGCAGTGGTAGGTGAATCACTTAGCCTTGCAGTAGGGAATGTTGTGAGGCATTGAAATAGGTTTGTGGGAAATTGCTGCGGCGAAAGAACTAAGACGGAAGACAAGGGCTCAGTTTGGTTTCCGCATTTATATTTCTTTGGTCACTTTTGTGGCGTCCCGGATGTATTTGAACAGAATAAAACGAGTGTATGTAATTTGATCAAAGAACGGTTAGCGCGATGTGTCCTCTCCCTATGAATGAAGCACAGCTCCATGGTGAGGAGACGTGCCAATATTTTAGGCTGATTAGTGTCTCAAGAAGCATTAATCTTACCGAGGACTGAACGCTGGCAATTTGGTATCGATAACATCGTAATAGCACTATTAATAATGCTGCTAATGTGAATTCTGCAAATTGAATTAGTCGTAATATAACCATTACGCTACTTGCAGAATTGTAGCAGAGCAGACATTTGGGCTAGTTGGTGTGAATGCATGGTGGAACAACAGCGCAAACTTAGACAAAGACTGGCACTTATTCTAAAGGATTGTAAATTTAAGGAGTACGGACTGCAAATTTTCTTTGTGTGCTCTACCTTTGGAATGATGATAATAGTAAACTGAATCAGAATTCGCACCAGTTGCGATTTTCAGCAGCGGCGGTTATCCCGGCCATGGGGACTCCGTTCTAAGCATCCACACGCGAACCCCCCTCCCCTCACGCACACACTTTTCGTTGTCTGGTCTCCAACGGTGCGAAAGCAGTTGTCTGGTTAGTCACGTCTTGTCGCGGAATTCCGGCTCGGGCGTCAGTGGAGCCAGCCGGGGGCTCGGCGCGATAGTTCACGTTTTGTCGCCGCCTCTGATTCGTGGGTCTCGGGCCCCGGGCTGTCCGGGGACGGTGAGGGACAGAGGGGTACACTACGGGGGGACTGTGGAATGTCGCGGAGAGCAGTCGAGGTGGAGATCTTGGATGTGGCGGTGTGCTGGCTAACCGCGCGTGTGTGTGAACTGTCAGCCGAGAGGTGGTCGGCTCGTCGCGAAGTGTCTGGGCAACGAGTAGCGACTCCGGGGACCCTACATCGACAGCCCGAACAGCTGAGTCTCCGCCACTCTCACATTTACGAACTATACCCTAAATTCTTTCCTTCAAAAGTGCCTTGCATTTGTATTTCCTCTCACCTGTCATATATGGTGTTGTGTGTCAAAGGGAAAATTTGTTCCATCTGTCCTGTGTCTATGCTGTGATATTCTTGACGACATGATGAAAGTGTTGTTTCTCTTTAACTAAATTCTATTCACTCTCAATTTCCGACTCCTGTGTCGTGCCTCCGGTCAGCAGCTGATCAGGCGTGGACTTATCGCTGGTTAGCCACTCGGTCCTACTTAAGATCTGGCACCTGGGTGGAGCTGTTTGTCTCTCTACCCTGAGAATTGGTAACAGAGAGTAACAGCCCATTGGAGGCGTGCTCCCACTTCGTGACAAACTGGCGTCCGCGACAGGACCCTGTTCTAACCCCGACTGGCTGTGACCGCGAGACAACGACACAGCCCTATACGTGCTTTTTGAGTTTGATTGCCGGTGTGAGATACGATGGCAGAAGCAGAACGCTTTGTCGCACTCGGTAAAGAGTTAAGTTTGGAGGGAGCAGAGCTTCACGAGTTCCTGACAAATGAGAAGGCGGTGGAACGCGAGCGGCGTAAGCTGGAAGACCAGCGAGAGGGAAAGAGCGATATGCGCGCGAGAGGGAGCGAGATGCGCAGGAGAAGAAGCGCTCCGAGTGAAAGCTCCAAGAAATTGAGAAAGAGATGGCACTGCTTCAGTTAAGGGCGAGTGCCAACATTAGCGGCAGTTCGGTCAGCGAACCGAGCTCGTCAACGATTGCAACCCGAGCACTCGGAGTGCGTCCACACAAGTTGATGGCCCCATTCGATGAAAAAGGTGATGACCTAGACGCGTATCTGACGCGGTTTGAGCGTGTTGCGGTAGCCCAACAGTGGCCACGGTAGCAGTGGGCCACTGCGCTGAGCACTTGCCTCGCGGAAGTGCCTTGAATGTGTTTGGCCGAATGCCAGCTTCTGACTCGAATGACCACGATCAAGTCAAGCTTGCGCTGCTGCTCAGTTTTCGGTTGACAGAAGAGGGATTCCGCCAGAAGTACAGGAACGAAACGCCCAACGACCACGAGACTCCCTCGCAGTTTGTATCTCGACTGAGGAACTACTGGGGAAGATGGATAGAACTGTCGAAAACAGAGAAGTCGTACGAGGGGGTAAAAGGGCTTACTTTAGCCGAGCAATTGTTAGAAAACTGTGCACCTGCAATGGTCACGTTTATTAGAGAAAAGCGGACCATGGACCTCAAAGAATTGGATCAGCGAGCAGATGAATACGTGATGGTACGAGGGACCGTCAACTTCGGCGGAAAAGGCTCCACTAATGACAGTCTGGTCGCAGGCAAGATGACCGAACAGCCGCGTGGCCCGGGAACGCGTTCACGGTGCTAGATCTGTTCGCGACCGGGGCACATGCGGCACAGTGCAGGGCGAACTGTGGCCCTCCAGTGCAAAAGAATCAGACGCCACCCACCTCCAGAAACGTGTCTGCATGTATCCAGGATGGCTATTTAAAATTAAAGGATGGACAGCGCGTCCCATTCGGGAACATGACTGCGTTGGAAAAGACGCCCGACTTGCCGGTCGTAGATGAGCTAATCAGTGGAAGAAAATGTCGAGTGCTAAGGGATACAGGTTGCAATATGGTGATCGTCAACCGCAGCTTCGTGAAGGACGGAGAAATGACCGGCGTCAACCGGGTCGTCTGCTTGGTAGACCGCTCTGCTATGTTACTTTCCGAGGCCCGCATTCAGATCGCAACCCCATACTACAAGGGGGAGTAATAGCGGGTTGCATAGAGGAGCCCCTTTTCGACCTTGTTCTCGGAAACATTAAAGAAGTACGACGCCTAGGAGCACCACATCCTGAGTGGAAACCGGAGGACTCGAAAGAGGCAGAGGCTCCTCGTAGTCAGCATCATGATTCATGCGACAAGGGCCCCGACCAGGTTACCATGCCCACAGCGGCGGTCATGACCCACCAGCAGACGGCCCGACAATGCAAAGTGGGATTCCGTAAGCTACGGGCGCCTACTACTCTCCCTGTCGTCAGCCCAGATCAAATGAGGCAATGCCAACGAGAGGATAGCAGCCTCCTAGTTTCCCGGACGAGCGGAGAAAGTGGACAAAGTGCAAGGGAGGCGGTTCGTACAACTTCTGTCTTCATGACGGCCTGCTATACCAAGAGTACGTTCCGGACACCGGAGCGAAGACGACCCAGCTCGTAGTGCCCTAGAAGCAATGCAAGAAGGTCCTCCACTTGGCAAATGGGGGGCTGATGGCTGGGCATCTCGGTAGAAAGAAGCCAAGGGATCGCTTTCTCACATACTTCTTTAGCTCGGATTACATGGAGACGTTGGCAGGTTTATCGCACCGTGCGACATATGCCAGAAGACCGTGGCGCGCGGCACAGTGCAGAAGGTTCCGTTGGAGCGGGTGCCTCTCGTTGACGCCCCCTGTAGCAATGTCGCTGCCGATATAGTGCGATCCCTCAGGCCTACCACACGCCGAGGCAACCGCTACATTCTGACGCTGGTAGATTACGCTACCCGTATTCCAGAGGCAGTAGCCCTACCAAAAATTGAGACAGAGCAGGCTGCCGAGACACTTGTACACATATTTTCGCGGGTTGGCGTACCGGAAGTCAAGATGTTTTCGCTTCAGTTTGAGTAAGGAGTCAGTTCCTCAATGTGTGCCTACTTAATACCTGGGCGCGCCTGTATTCTGCTCTATTTTCTCACTGTGTTTATGCTTGTATTTCGCAGCCTTATATTTGTGTGTCTGCGCTATGGCTTCAGTGGAATGTTCTTGTGTATCATACGGCGAAGCATGCGCGTCTTCTGTTTTGGCAGAGTGGAATGTTATCAGCAATACGCGAGGGTGGTGAAACAGAATTCACGTAAGTTGCGATTTTCACCAGTGGCGGTTGAGCCCGGCGAGGTGGACTCCGTCCTAAGCATCCCCCCCCCCCCCCCCTCGCGCACACACTTTTCGCTGTCTGGTCTCCGACGGTGAGAAAGCAGTTGTCTGGCCAGGGACCTCTTGTACGCGGAATTCCGGCTCAGGCGGCAACGGGGCCAGCCGCGGGCTCGGCGCGGGAGGTATCCGCGCGATAGTTCACGTTTCGTCGCCGCCTCTGATTCGTCGGCCCCGGACTCTCTGGGGACGGTGAGAGAGAGGGGGGTACACTACGGGGGGACTGTGGAATGTGGCGGAGAGCAGTCGAGCTGGAGATCTTGGATGTAGCGGTGTGCTGGCTAACCGCGCGTGTGTCAGCCGAGAGGTGATCGGCTCATCGCGAAGTGTCTGGGTAACGAGTCCGGGGACCCGACATCGACAGCCCGAACAGCTAAGCCCCCGCTACTCCCACATTTACGAACTATATGTACTCTAAATTCTTTCCTTCAAAAGTTCCTTGTATATGGAATTCCTCTCACCTGTGATATTTGGTGCTGTGTGTCAAAGCTGAAATGTGTTCCGTCTGTCCTGTGTCTATGCTATGCTATTCTTGATGACGTAGTATAAGTGTCGTCTCTCTTTGTTAATTAAATTCTATTCACTCTCATTCCCGACTCCTGTGTCGTGCCTCCGGTCAGCGGCTGATCAGGCGTGGACCCATCGCCGGTTAGCCACTCGGTTCTGCTTAAGATCTGGCACCTGGGTGGAGGTGTTTGTCTCTCCTCCCCTAGAATTGGTAACAGAGAGTGTGGAGCCCATTGGAGGCGTGCTCCCACTTCGTGACATAAGCGTGGTCTACGTGCCTACGTAGACCACGCACGTAGTCCATACGCGCCTATACCTGGCATGTATGCAATATTGGTTTCAACCGCCGCACTGTATCTTTGACGTCACAGCTGGCGCACGTCTGGCGCACAAAAAAATGCGATGTGATTGCTGTTCGCTCCCTCGGTATTCTGGATCAAGCGGCAGGCTGGTGTAAGAGCAGGAGCGAATTAAAAGGAACTCGCAGGTTTGGTGAGCCTCATCCGACCTCAACCCTGGCAGTTATGTCGTAGCTGTAGTTTTGCGCTAGAAGCGGAAATCGAAGCTCCATGAGAAAAAAAAAATCAGTTGTAAAGTGTTTTCCGGTGGCGGGTGAATCTCACGTGGACTTTTCCGTTCAGTGATGTCTCACGCACTATTAAAAAAAATAAAAAAATAGGGGCGATCAATTTGATTGATGCGGAGAAAATGCGATAGCATGCTTCTTTCATTTACCATTCAATTCCAATTCTGAGTTCTATTCCAATTCTGAGTTCATTATTTTTCACTCCCCAGTATTCCATTGCTGATTCCCTTAGAATTCCGACTACGCCATCACACAAAAGGTGTCACGATCGCGGCGAATGCTCATGCTTCTACCAGCGCAGTGGCGCGCAGTGGTTAAGCGATGCATCACTGCCCAGACAGGTGGCTGCTTGAAACACAGCCACCGGTAGGGCTCGTGAGACACAGGTTTCTCTTCCCGAACAATGCCAGAACGAGTAGCTCCTGTAGGCCTTATTTTTGCACAGATATTCTTCGGGAGGCTGTGTGTTTTGCACGTCGGCCTGCTGCTGCAGTCATTTCCATTTTTTCGCAGCCATTCTTCAAGCGGCGTCTCCCTCTTCTTCCCTACCCGTAGTGAGAGGGAAGGGGGAGAGGAATGAGCACAAGGGGGGCGTTTGGCACGTAGCTAGTTGGAGAGAGCCAGATATCCTTAAACACCACCTAGCAGGTGTATGCTGCACGCAGGCACCGACGCCCCCCGACAGTTTTCGCCTGTGTGGCCCTCCTAATGCTATGACAATAGAAAAGACGCCGCTATGACAAATTTGGTCTCTCTACGACAATATTTGAGGTCGTGCCTTTTTTATTTTCAGTGCGTTATTAGTAGCATACATTAGGTTGGGGCGACCTGAAAGGAAATAAAACTAATAAGCACCTGCCTGCACCGCATGTGTACAACGAAAAGGATGGATAGCTGGGTGAGTTTGTAATAATTCATCGTGGGAGGGTACAGCGCGAACAAGCCGAAGGACGAGGCAAGAAGACCGCTCGTCTGTGTAGTCTTCTTGTTTCGTCCTTCGTCTTGTTCGCGCTGTACCCTCCCACGATCTATGATACGTACAACAGGCTTAATCCAATTAGAAAATAAAAGAACAGGCTCGTGGGCAAATGATAGTTTCATCAGCCGTACGTGGAAAAGTGAAAAGAATAAGGAAAAAGCTACCATAGCGACCCACAGCCGGGGGAACGTGCCCCGGAGACCCCTGATCTCCCCTGGGAAGTAACGGGAAGGATGGGTAAAAGGGATGGGTTGAATGATTTTCAGGAATGGGTTATTGAATTGTGGATGGGAATGGGGACAGCGAGGTGTTTGCTCTTATCCTTCAATTATCTTGACTCCATTTCTGGCCGGGGCAGGGATAACATCGAGATTGCCCAATGGTGCGGCCCCGCTCACGGGATGCCCGACCACCCAACTAAACGCAGCGGGCTCCGACCACCGGAGACAGGAGAACCTAACATGGGGTCAGCTGCCTGGGGCCCCTCCACGACAGGGTTTCTTTTGTGGGTTCCTAAGTGGACGTGGCCTGCAAGGCACTGCTCCGCTTCTTGAGAACTTCTGGCCTGCACGATAGGCTGTGACTTTAACGAACAGTGACGTTTTATAGTGACTTCAATTTTCTGTTACTCTCCTTTCTCTTTATTTTTTTATCCCCTCACCCCCTTCCCCCCGTGTAGGGTAGCAAACCGATTATTATTTCGGTTAACCTCCCTGCCTTTCCTCTTCTATATCCTCCTCCTCCTCCTCCTCCTCCTAAGTGGACACAGGCCACCACCCACCGCGGGTTCGAGCTTCGCGCGAGCCAAGGGCCCCGATCAGCCGTCACCACACACACACTGGGACACCGATGCGGTGCACTCAACCTCCGCTGGGAGGAGAGCGATTCGCCGCAAAGAAATAGGCCTCCAAGTTCACAAAGGAGACGTTTATTCACGTCGTCCTTCAGCAGGTACACAAACACTCAATAGTCACCCCGTCCCGAGAGCGCGCGAGGAGCAAGGCTCCGCTGCGCGCACGAAGCGACTCGAGCAATGCGCGCCGCTAACACGCCGCTGCAGGAGAATGTCCCCGCGGCAGTGCTGTGATCTCTCTCTCGTGTCGACCGTTGGGCCGGTTGTGAGAGAGAGTGGGCAATCAACACAAGGTACGCCTGTCGGAGGTCGCTGGACCCCGCTGGACAGGCTCGAGCCGCTGCAGGTCAGAGGACACGTGCGGGCGAGCTCGAGTAAGCACTGGTCCGAACAACAAAGGCCGGCACGGACAAACAGTAGCGTACGCACCTTACGCTGTCTCGGAGGGATCTCTCTCTCTCTGGGCCCCGCTCGGACGGTCGCGCAGCGCGCGGCCGCCCAAAGCGGGTCCCAAATTCCCGCCAAAAGGCGCCAATGGCAAAGGCCCTTGGGGAGCCGGGGCGGAGCTGTGGCTAAATGACAGTGATTAGTCACCCAGCCGCCTCTCCACCGCCTGAGGCGGGAGCAAGGGAAAGAGGAGAAACAACGCGGGAGGCCGGCACAGCCGCGCAAAGGCGACGGCGGAAAGCCAGGATTCCCACATCCCCCTCTCCTTAAATGCCCTCCTACCCATCGGCAAAGCACGCGGCCAAAATAACGAAATCAATACCCCAAAAAAATAAGCTACACTTCAGTTCCAAAATAAAGAAATGAATACACAAAAAAAAACTAGCTACACTTCGGTTCCAGCCAGAACAACGTAAAAAACACGCACACAAACAAAGAAAAAAAAACAAGGCAAACAAACACTTGCATACGCTTCAGTAAATCAAAACAGCTTGCAGATTATATACACGGTACACAAGGCGATGTGAATTCAACTGTACAACTATGTGACAGGTGGATGTCAGCCTCAAAGTTCGATGGCGCGGCCCAGTGGGCCGGTCGGCGACTCACCGCTCGCAGGCTTCAAGTTGAACGGGTTGGGAGGGCCGACGACTGATGGCGGTCTTCTTTCCGTTGATGTAGAGTGCGTTGATGACAACGGGGCCGCGGCAGAGCACTGACCTCGCGCCCTTGGACACGACATCACGTTCGGGCACAATACAGTTAGTACACCCCCCTTCACGCCGGCTGAAACGGGCGAGGACATTCGGCGGCGTCCTGATGTGCAACCTTGGCCACAGCGAGGGGTCCTTCTCATCCTCGCGCTCACGCAGAAGCACACAACGGCACAACTCACAGGCGTCGCCTTGGCTCATGGTTACGCGCGCACACAGTCACAGCCACAGCCACGCATACACCGGCAAGTGCGCGGACGCTGGTCGGCGACAACGATCCCCTCATCAGAAGCGTCCAGAGGCGCCGCGGCGAGGGTCAAAGGGTGCACTTTCCGCCCCCCATCGCCCCAAACGCCCCGCCAACTTCCCCTCCATGCGGGCCGCACAAAACTCGCACCGCGACACACGGCTCCTTAACGAGCCAACCACCCACAGTCGGGCCGGAAATGAGAAAAGGCGCGCTGTACAAACGACACCCAATCTATTCCTTCTAGCAGATAATAGCAAGCACGAGCGGGCTGAAGTTTGCCTATGTACATCTCGGTACGTTAGAACAAAAACAGACGTTAGAAGCAGGAAACGAAAGAGGCTAGAAACTGACTCAAGCAAACAAATAAATAAACTGATAAACACACAAGGCTGGAACTGATCATGCTGCCAAAACAACAACAAAAAAAAATAACACACCGTGCTTCGCCTGGGTAGGGCCTGACGAGAAAGCTCGCCAGCTAGCTGAGGCTGCGTGCCTTCGGTTGCGGAGGAGTCCGCCGTCCGGCATCAATCACACCGGTGACCGTCGCCTCAGATTGTACCGGTGCTCCGTACGCTTGCGTTCCGCAGCACCAGTTGTGCCTTTGCGCTTGCCTTTAATACCAATGGGTACCGGCGCAAGCTCGTCAGACCGTGACGCGTAGGCCTTCAGGTCAATGAACCCCTGCTTGCTCCTCGGGAATGGCCCCATCAAATCGCAGGTGGCCATCTGCCACGGACGCACACTGTCAATCGGTTTCATCATTCCAGGCGGCTTGCCACCCCGTGACTTCACCGCTTGACAGACATGGCAGGAACGGCAATAGCGGAAAATGTCACGCTTCATGCCGGGCCACGTCACCGATTGACTCGTTTTGCAAAAACTTGCGAGCCACTCAGATGACCGGCCAGTGGTTCGTCATGAGAGAATCGCAAAAGTGCGCCTCTTAGACTTTTGGGGATAACCACCTTGAACGGGTCGATGGACTCGTCATCGGTGGCTATGTACTTCAGCACGAGCCCGTCATGGTCCAGCAAATATGAATCCCCGGGGTTCGCCGCGACACACGCTGGCTTCTGCCCCCCTGCGCCCGCTACAATACCAGTAGCGTCACGGCGCTCCCTCTCCCTGAGACCGTCGCTCACCTCGCGACAAAAGGGGCCATTTTGCTGGGCTTTCAGTAGCTCTTTACGGCTGAAAACGATTCCAGTCATCCCAGAGGGGAGCCTGGTCTCGTCCCCACTCAGGTTTGCAGCCAAAATTTCCGTTCGCGTCGGCAACTCCGAGGCGCTCACGAAGAGCTTTGCCTCTCGTCCGCTTTGCGAAGCGCTGCTTGCCTGGTTAGCGGAATGGGTTAACCCGTTTGCGGGCTCCCCCTCCTTGCCGCCCGGCGGCTCGTCCGCTGTTTCGCCCCCTCCGCTTACAGGCGTCAAGGCGCCGCTGGCGAGTGGGGCACGGGAGAGCGCGTCAGCTACCACGTTTGTGCTCCCCTTTCGATACTGCACCGAAAAGTCGTAATGCTGTATCAGGAGAGCCCAGCGCGCCAGCCGACCCGCAGGCTCGCGGAGCCGCATCAGCCAACTGAGCGCACTGTGGTCTGTCTGCACCACGAATTGCGTTCCATCAAGGTAGACGTCAAATTTGCGCAGTGCAAACACGATGGCGAGGCACTCCTTCTCGGTCACGGAATAATTCCTCTCCGAGGGCAGCAAGGAGCGGCTGGCAAAGGCCAGCGGTTGCAGCACGCCATCGAATTCCTGTAGGAGAACTGCTCCTAAACCCAGATCGCTCGCGTCAGTCTGAACTACGAACTGTCTGGTCAGGTCGGGTAGCCTGAGCTGCGCTGTCTCGGCAATGGCAGTAGACAGGAGGCGAAAGGATCGCTCTTGCTCGAGCTCCCATTGCCACGCGGCAGTCTTTCCCAAGAGCTTGGTCAAGGGTGCCTGCACGCGGGCACAGGACGATAAAAGTTGGCCATTCCCACACAACGGCGCAGGCCGCGTACGTCCTTGGGCGCGGGAAAATCGAGTATGGCTCGAAGTTTCTCCGCATCTGGCTCAATGGAGCCCCGGCCTCAGCAACTGCACCCCTGCCTCAGTGGAGGCTTGGGCGGGCTGCACGAACGAGGGAGGCAAGGCTCCTAGTTCGATGAGCGGCGTGGTTTCCGCAGGGAACCGGGCCAGCCTGGCCGTTCCCAGAGCAGAATTGACTGCTCGCGGGGCACGGCTGCTGCTGTTCGAAACTGCCGGTTGCGGCAGCGTGACACGAACTGCTTTCGCACTGGGCGGAAAGCTTGCACAGCTGAGGCATGTGACCAGCGGATGCACCGCAGGGTGCTCCCGGTACAGCTCCAATGGGAGCCGCGTGGTCGACATTTTGGGTTGTGTCGCCGTAAACCCCAATGGGGGCCGCGGCCAACCACGGTGTCTAGCTATTCGAAGGAACAGCAGCCAGCGGATAAAACGAAGCTACAACTCCGTAGGGGCCCGACATGTAGCTGCCGAGTGCCCCGCTGGGGGTGTTAGACATGGTGCGCAAGCGTGATCGTCAAGGCGACCTGCTCGGCTAATGCGCCATCAAAGGCGTGAGCGCCAATGACTTAGCACGTTGGGCGCCAGTTGTGGGTTCCTAAGTGGACACAGGCCACCACCCACCGCGGGTTCGAGCTTCGCGCGAGCCAAGGGCCCCGATCAGCCGTCACCACACACACACTGGGACACCGATGCGGTGCACTCAACCGCCGCTGGGAGGAGAGCGATTCGCCGCAAAGAAATAGGCCTCCAAGTTCACAAAGGAGACGTTTATTCACGTCGTCCTTCAGCAGTACACACACACTCAATCGTCACCCCGTCCCGGGGGCGCGCGAGGAGCAAGGCTCCGCTGCGCGCACGAAGCGACTCGAGCAATGCGCGCCGCTAACACGCCGCTGCAGGAGAATGTCCCCGCGGCAGTGCTGTGATCTCTCTCTCGTGTCGACCGTTGGGCCGGTTGTGAGAGAGTGTGGGCAATCAACACAAGGTACGCCTGTCGGAGGTCGCTGGACACCGCTGGACAGGCTTGAGCCGCTGCAGGTCAGAGGACACGTGCGGGCGAGCTCGAGTAAGCACTGGTCCGAACAACAAAGGCCGGCACGGACAAACAGTAGCGTACGCACCTTACGCTGTATCGGAGGGATCTCTCTCTCTCTGGGCCCCGCTCGGACGGTCGCGCGGCGCGCGGCCGCCCAAAGCGGGTCCCAAATTCCCGCCAAAAGGCGCCAATGGCAAAGGCCCTTGGGGAGCCGGGGCGGAGCTGTGGCTAAATGACAGTGATTAGTCACCCAGCCGCCTCTCCACCGCCCGAGGCGGGAGCAAGGGAAAGCGGAGAAACAACGCGGGAGGCCGGCACAGCCGCGCAAAGGCGACGGCGGAAAGCCAGGATTCCCACAGTTTCCAACCGGCCAGCTACTAACCATCGAGTGCTTTTCGCGGTTTTTCAAACACCGGAAGTATGCGTGATGTGATCCAGCCAGTAGAGGCAATAGGCTGTCAGCCTGTCGGCCCACCGGCCCTCGGCACCGTGACCTAACACCTCCGGGGGGACCCATCTGTGCTTCTAACCAACCAACCATGCACTTATTTTCTCCCCTAGCTTGCTCTTCTCTTACTGAGGGGGGAGTGTTCAAGGCCGAGCTACCGGGCCACAAACCAGGAAGTGGCTGAGGGTGAGATGGCCCGGGCCTACTCCGCCGGTACTCCACAACATCGACGGTTTCTGCCGGACGCTCCGAGGTCGTACTACGCACCCAGTCCTCGGCGTCCCGCAAAGGCCATTACAGCCCTGCGGCCGGCCGTGAAGGCGCTTCCCCAAGGCGTCGTTTCAGAGCCTGGCTACTCTGAATCCCCCGCGCGGACCTGGTTTCTCCGTAACCAGAAACCTATGCGTCGGTAGCTTGACTTGCACGCCCCTGCGTGCAAAGGGAAGTAGCATGTATTTGAAAACCTTTTTGACTTTGTACATGCCTTCGGTGCCGGTTTTCGTGGGTAAAACCTGGGTATAAACCCAGGCATGCCTCCGCTCAGGCATCGGACCTCACTCGCGCGACTGGCCCTCAAAGTCGCCTGCGAGTCGCTGTCACTCCCATGGGGTTTTGCATCCCCAGAGGATGAGTCCGGCCATCCCATCTCCACTGCTGGCGTTGCCCCGGAACAATGCCTAGTAGCCGAAACTACACCGGCCCCCTATCCGGTGGCGGGGGGGGGGGGGGGGCACGAGCAGGCCGCACAGTCAGATTTCCCGCCCGAAATTGCCTCGGTGTTAAGCCTCAGCGAATGAAGCCTCCGCCTTCCAGAAGCGCCACCCAGCTCCGTTGACAAGGCTTCCACCCACTAGAATCCTCGCAGCAGCGGAACGAGAAAGCGGCGGCGAAATGAATTCAAAGACGCAGTGAGCCCTCCTGAAGCCCCACCCAGCCAACCGCCACCTATTCAGTAAAAGCATTCATTAGAGTAAAAGCATCAAAGTAACCATCATGGGCGAATGCTATTGCTATCGCACCTTTCTCCCATGAGGTTTCGTGATCGTCCTGTCAGTATTTGACGTGAGAGATTTAAAGGTCCCGTTCACCAGAAAATCGAGTGTCGGCGCTTTCAGCGTGGGCATTCTGAGCGAAAAGCCACGGGCATGGCTCTGGGAGGTGGCTCCCAGAGAGCAACCTAGGAGGCAAGTGGCAGTTATTGAATGATTGGTCGCTCGGAAAGAGCAACCTGGGCCGCACAAGGTCCTCCGCTGCGAGCACCTGCCATCGCAGTGCAGTGGCGTGTCGCTTAAACGCTGCACCTCTGCGCCAGGAGGGAGCCGGGTATGGTTTGGTGTATTGGGGTGTTGACGATTTGCGGGGTCGCAGCGGAGCACCAGAGTAAGATGACCAGCGTGGCAGGCTTCTAGTTCCGAACTGCCCGTGCCGGGCGTGCGCTCCCAGCACGCGCTGTCCATCTTTATTTTCCTCTAGCGCGCTGGTACCGCCGATCTCAGCGCCTGCGCTTTATAGCGTCGCCGGGCGCTATAGAGGTTTAGCGTCCCAAAGCGACTCAGGCTGTGAGGGACGCCGTAGTGAAGGGCTCCGGGAATTTCGACCACCTGGGGCTCACAGTACACGGGCCTCTAGAATTTCGCCTTCATCGAAATTCAGCCGCCGCGGCCGGGATCGAACCCGGGTCAGCAGCCGAGCACCATAACCACTGAGCCACCGCGGTGGGGCGGGGCCGAGTATGAGGACTTCTAGGGGGTCTATGAGAACGATGAATTCTGCATATATGGACATTAATCTACTGCGCTATTGCGTCATCCATTAAGGCGGAGCTTAAAGTGTCCCCTCATGTTCTTGCTCATATGGCGAGAATGGTGCGCATGGATTTCTGCAACTGCTGAAGACCTGCCTCAGTGGACTTTAAAATTTACTAGGCCACTTTTTTTCCGCAGCGAAAGCTGTCATAGCTTTAGTTTAGTTAGTTTAGTTTAGAAAGCTGTCATAGCGTTCTACCGTGGAAGCTACGCGTCAGCCATAAGACTTCACTTAGCGAATTGAACTTAATTAATGAAACCTAATTGAAGATAAGATGCATTTACTGGGCGCCTGCCCTACTGGAAAGGCGGCAAAGTAGGAAGAGATATCCCCCTCCACGTTTAGGTTGTGGGAATCTGGCTTTCCGCCGTCGCCTTTGCGCGGCTGTGCCGGCCGCCCGCGTTGTTTCTCCTCTTTCCCTTGCTCCCGCCTCAGGCGGTGGAGAGGCGGCTGGGTGACTAATCACTGTCATTTAGCCACAGCTCCGCCCCGGCTCCCCAAGGGCCTTTGCCATTGGCGCCTTTTGGCGGGAATCCGGGACTCGTTTTGGCGGTCGCGGATCCCGCGACCGTCCGAGCGGGGCCCAGAGAGAGAGAGATCCCTCCGAGACAGCGAAAGGTGCGTACGTTACTGTTTGTCCCTGCCGGCCTTTGCCGCTCGGACCAGTGCATATACTTGAGCTCGCCCGCACGTGTCCTCTGACCTGCAGCGGCTCGAGCCTGTCCAACGGGGTCCAGCGACCTCAGACAGGCGTACCTTGCGTTGATTGCCCACTCTCTCTCGCAACCGGCCCAACGGTCGACACGAGAGAGAGATCACAGCACTGCCGCGGGGACATTCTCCTGCAGCGGCGTGTTAGCGGCGCGCATTACTCTGGTCGCTTCGTGCGCGCAGCGGAGCCTTGCTCCTCGCGCGCCCCCGGGACGGGGTGACGATTGAGTGCGTGTGTACTGCTGAAGGACGACGTGAATAAACGTCTCCTTTGTGAACTTGGAGGCCTATTTCTTTGCGGCGAATCGCTCTCCTCCCAGCGGAGGTTGAGTGCACCGCATCGGTGTCCCAGTGTGTGTGTGGTGACGGCTGATCGGGGCCCTTGGCTCGCGCGAAGCTCGAACGCGCGGTGGGTGGTGGCCTGTGTCCACTTAGAAACCCACAACTGGCGCCCAACGTGATAAGTCATTGGCGCTTACGCCTTTGATGACACATTAGCCGAGCAGGTCGCCTTGCCGATCACGCTTGCGCACCATGTCTACCCCCAGCGGGGCACTCGGTAGCTACATGTCGGCTCCCTACGGAGTTGTAGCGTCGTTTGATCCGCTGGCTGCTGTTCCTTCGAATAGCCAGACACCGTGGTTGGCCGCGGCCCCCGTTGGGGTTTACGGCGCCACAACCCAAAATGTCGACCACGCGGCTCCCATTGGAGCTGTATCGGAAGCACCCTGCGGTGCATCCGCTGGTCACATGCCTCAGCTGTGCACGCTTTCCGCCCAGTGCGAAAGCAGTTCGTGTCACGCTGCCGCAACCGGCAGTTTCGAACAGCAGCAGCCGTGCCCCGCGAGCAGTCAATTCTGCTCTGGGAACGGCGAGGCGCTGGCCCGGTTCCCTGCGGAAACCGCGCCGCTCATCGAACTAGGAGCCTTGCCTCCCTCGTTCGTGCAGCCCGCCCAAGCCTCCACTGAGGCCGGGGCGCAGGCGCTGCTAGCCAGTGCTGCCCAGATGATCCAGTCGCTGTCAGGGGCTGTTGGGACGCTTTTGGCCACGCCGAAGTTGTCTCACCCCGCGGTCAAGTTGCCCATGCCAACATACCGCGGGTATGATGACCTACTCAGTGCCCGGGATTTCCTTGAGTCCCTCACCCATTATCAGAGAACTATGGGTCTTACTGAGCAGGTGGTGCTTGCACACATCATCCCCGCAGCGCTGACTGACACGGCAGCTCGGTGGCATCGGCTTTCCGGCCACCGGGCAGCGACTCTCGAGGAGTTCCGTGCAGCATTCCTGCGCGAATTCCTGCCCGCTGACTACGAGCGTAGGATGCGGCGAGAGCTGGAGCTTCGTACTCAGGCTCCGGATGAGTCGCTGCAAGAGTATGTTCGTGCGATGGAAGACCTTTTCTCAATCGCCGAACCCAGAGCCTCGAACGAGGAGCGTGTCGAAAGGACGATCAGGCAGGCACATCCGACCTTTTCGGCTTACCTGCGCGGCGGCCGATTCCGAGATTTGGAGGAGCTGGCCGCCGAGGCAAAGCGCATTCAAGGCGACATTCTCGCCGCGCGCGCCTATCGTCCGCCACCGCCGGCAAGCGAGGCCCTTGAGCCACGCTGTGCATGGAGAGGGGCCTTGCCCTTACCCAACCGGCGACCACCCGCACAACCTGCCTTTGCAGCTGTTAGCGGGCGAAACGAGGCATGGGAGTTGAGCGAAAGAGCTCTCGATCCCTACTCGTACGGGAGACCGGCAGCCTGCGCTGCACCGTTTTCTGAAGCGCGTGCTGAGGGGCGCCAAGCGCTCCAACGCACAGCGGAGGGGGAAACCCGACTCGGCCGACCCTTTGGTCGTGCAGCGGGCGGACCCAGGCAGGGAGAGGCGCCATTGTCCCGCGACCAAGCTCGCGGCGGTGTGCGTTGTTTCCGCTGCCAAGAGAGGGGCCACTTAGCAAGAGAATGCACCGTAGCCAGGCCTCCTGCGAGGCAGGGAAACGGCGGCGGGGGTCGGTCGTAAAGGGACCACCGGCCCAATCTCTGCTAATTCCCTCTGCGTACAGAGCAAGCTGCCTTGCTAATGCGCACGCGCCGTTTATTCCGGTCACCATTGCTGGCCGCGAATTTTCGGCGTTACTGGATACGGGAGCCAGCGCTTCCTTGTTCGGTGAAGAGGTTTTGTCCCACTTGCAAAAGCACTCTGTGCGCTTGCGGGACTGCCGTACGGCATTCAACCTTGCGAAAGGCGTAGCCCATTCGGCTGGCGCCGCGAGGCTGACTGTCAGGTGGGGAGAGCGGACGAGACGCACGCGTTTCATCCATCTCCCAGGGCTCAGTGTGCCCATGATCCTCGGACGGGACTTTCTCCTGAAAACCGGGATCGTGGTGGACATTGCGAATGGCGGCTATCGCGACGGACCACTTTCCCAGCTTAAGCCGTTCATTAGCCCACCGGCGTCAGTATCTGCCTGCGCAGTGAAGGCGTTCGGAGAGTGCCACGCTCAGCGGACAGGGCCACGCCCTTGTGTTGAGCGTTCCGTCGTTCAGCCTCCCCTTTGGGACCGAGCGGCGCGGCACGACCAGGCACCACATCCGCTGGCCGCCTGTGCGGTAACATTGGATGACACACAGAAGGCTCGTTTGACAGCGCTATTGCGTCAGTACGATGAGCTCTTCACGGATCAACCTGGCTGTACCAATTTAGTGAGCCACAAGATCCACACTGGAGACGCGCTTCCTTTGAAGTGCAACCCTAGACCCGTCAGCCTTGCGAAAAGGCAGGTGATTGATGGGTTGCTGGATGAGATGCTGTCGGCGGACATTATCCGCCGCTCGTCCAGCGCCTGGGCGTCTCCGGTGGTGTTGGTGCCTAAGAAAGATGGCAGCCACCGTTTGTGTGTGGATTATCGCCGTCTAAATGCGCTGACTCGCAAGGATGCCTATCCGCTCCCGACGATCAGCTCAATCGTAGGAAACCTGGGCAGCGCGCGGTATTTTTCCACGCTAGATGCCTCCAAAGGTTACCTACAGGTCCAGATGGCTGACACTGACCGGTCCAAGACCGCGTTCACGTGCCACAGAGGGCTGTTTGAGTTCACTCGTATGCCCTTTGGTCTCTGCAATGGTCCTGCGACTTTTCAGAGGCTCATGGACCGCGTCCTGGGGGAAGCGAAATGGTCCCACGCCATGTGCTACCTGGACGATATCGTGATTTATTCACGAACCTTCGATGAGCACTTAGGCCACATTGCCGACGTGCTCGAGAGGGTACGGGCTGCTGGGATGACTTTGAATCCTGCGAAAGCCCAAATAGCGCGGACCCGGGTTCAGTTACTAGGGTTCACGCTGGGCGAGGGCTCCATTGAGCCTGATGCGGAGAAACTTCGAGCCATACTCGAATTTCCCGCGCCCAAGGACGTACGCGGCCTGCGCCGTTTTCTGGGAATGGCCAATTTTTATCGGTCGTTCATCCCGTCCTGTGCCCGCGTGCAGGCACCCTTGACCAAGCTCTTGGGAAAGACTGCAGCGTGGCGATGGGGGCCCGAGCAAGAGCGATCCTTTCGCCTCCTGTCTAGTGCCATTGCCGAGACAGCGCAGCTCAGGCTACCCGACCTGACCAGACAGTTCGTAGTCCAGACTGACGCGAGCGATCTGGGTTTAGGAGCAGTTCTCCTACAGGAATTCGATGGCGTGTTGCAACCGCTGGCCTTTGCCAGCCGCTCCTTGCTGCCCTCGGAGAGGAATTATTCCGTGACCGAGAAGGAGTGCCTCGCCATCGTGTTTGCACTGCGCAAATTTGACGTCTACCTTGATGGAACGCAATTCGTGGTGCAAACAGACCACAGTGCGCTCAGTTGGCTGATGCGGCTCCGCGAGCCTGCGGGTCGGCTGGCGCGCTGGGCTCTCCTGATACAGCATTACGACTTTTCGGTGCAGTATCGAAAGGGGAGCACAAACGTGGTAGCTGACGCGCTATCCCGTGCCCCACTCGCCAGCGGCGCTTTGACGCCTGTAGGCGGAGGGGGCGAAACAGCGGACGAGCCGCCGGGCGGCAAGGAGGGGGAGCCCGGAAACGGGTTAACCCATTCCGCTAACCAGGCAAGCAGCGCTTCGCAAAGAGGACGAGAGGCGAAGCTCTTCGTGAGCGCCTCGGAGTTGCCGACGCGAACGGAAATCTTGGCTGCAAACCTGAGTGGGGACGAGACCATGCTCCCCTCTGGGATGACTGGAATCGTTTTCAGCCGTAAAGAGCTACTGAAAGCCCAGCAAAATGACCCCTTTTGTCGCGAGGTGAGCGACGGTCTCAGGGAGACGGAGCGCCGTGACGCTACTTGTATTGTAGCGGGCGCAGGGGGGCAGACGCCAGCGTGTGTCGCGGCGAACCCCGGGGATTCATATTTGCTGGACAATGACGGGCTCGTGCTGAAGTACATAGCCACCGATGACGAGTCCATCGACCCGTTCAAGGTGGTTATCCCCAAAAGTCTAAGAGGCGCACTTTTGCGATTCTCTCATGACGAACCACTGGCCGGTCATCTGAGTGGCTCCAAAGTTTTTGCAAAACTGAGTCAATCGGTGACGTGGCCCGGCATGAAGCGTGACATTTTCCGCTATTGCCGTTCCTGCCATGTCTGTCAAGCGGTGAAGTCACGGGGCGGCAAGCCGCCTGGAATGATGAAACCAATTGACAGTGTGCGTCCGTGGCAGATGGCCACCTGCGATTTGATGGGGCCTTTCCCCAGGAGCAAGCAGGGGTTCATTTACCTGATGGTAGTCGCTGACCACTTTTCCAAATGGGTTGAGTTGTACCCCCTTCGGAAAGTGTCAGCACGAGCGGTGCTGGATAAACTCCAGGAAGTGTTCTGTCGGTTCGGCTTTCCGGAAAGACTGATCACGGACAATGCGTCCTATTTCACCGCTCGGGTGTTCGGTAACACGTGCCGTTCCCTCGGAATCGAGCACTACACCACTTCACCCTACCACCCCCAGTCCAATTTGACCGAGCGAATCAACCGAACGCTCAAGCCAATGCTTGCGGCCTTTGCCGAGTGTCAAAAGGATTGGGCAGACCATTTGAGCGAGTTCGCGTTCGCCATTCGAACAGCTGAGAATCGCTCAACTGGTTTCTCTCCCGCCTTCCTCAATTTCGGGAGGGAGCTGGCGAATCCGATGTCAAACGTCGTGCAGAGCCAGCTCGGGGATGAGCAGACGCGGGCAGACTGCTCTGCTTATGCGTCGACGCTTCGGGACCGGCTTGATCGGGCTCTCAACAGAGCAAGGCAGAGTTTGGCGGCAGCCAGAGCCCAACAGAAGGCTCAATATGACCGCAAGCACCGCCGCCTGACTTTTCAGGTGGGTGATCTTGTCCTGAAGCGCAACCACGTTCTTAGCGATGCCAGCAAGGGGTTCTCAGCCTCGCTCGCTCCTAAGTGGCTTGGTCCGTACCGAGTGGTCAGAGTCTGGTCGCCACTCGCATACCTGCTGGAGGATCCCCTTACGGGGAAAACCAGCCGTGCCCACATCGTTGACCTGAAGGCCTACGCGTCACGGTCTGATGAGCTTGCGCCGGTACCCATTGGTATCAAAGGCAAGTGTAAAGGCACAACTGGTGCTGCGGAACGCAAGCGTACGGAGCACCGGTACAATCTGAGGCGACGGTCACCTGTGTGATTGATGCCGGACGGCGGACTTTTCCGCAACCGAAGGCACGCAGCCTCAGCTAGCTGGCGAGCTTTCTTGTCAGGCCCTACCCAGGTGAAGCACGGTGTGTTTTTTTTCTGTTGTTGTTTTGGCAGCATGCTCAGTTCCAGCCTTGTGTGTTTATCAGTTTATTTATTTTTTTTGTTTGAGTCAGTTTCTAGCCACTTTCGTTTCCCCGCTTGTACGTCTGTTTTCGTTCTAACGTACCGAGATGTACATAGGCAGACTTCAGCCCGCTCGTGCTTGCTCTTATCTGCTAGAAGGAATAGATTGGGTGTCGTTTGTACAGCGCGCTTTTTCTCATTTCCGGTTCGACTGTGGGTGGTTGGCTCGTTAAGGAGCCGTGTGTCGCGGTGCGAGTTTTGTGCGGCCCGCATGGAGGGGAAGTTGGCGGGGCGTTTGGGGCGATGGGGGGGCGGAAAGTGCACCCTTTGACCCTCGCCGCGGCGCCTCTGGACGCTTCTGATGAGGGGATCGTTGTCGCCGACCGGCGTCCGCGCACGTGCCGGTGTACGTGCACATGTGTTTGTGTTTGTGGCTGTGTGTGCGCGTAACCATGAGCCAAGGCGACGCCTGTGAGTTGTGCCGTGTGCTTCTGCGTGAGCGCGAGGATGAGAAGGACCCCTCGCTGTGGACAAGGTTACACATCTGGACGCCGCCGAACGTCCTCGCCCGTTTCAGCCGGCGTGCGCTAACTTTCTTGTGCCCGAACGTGATGTCGTGTCCAAGGGCGCGAGGTCAGTGCTCTGCCGCGGCCCCGTCGTCATCAACGCACCCTACATCAACGGAAAGAAGACCGCCATCAGTCGTCGGCCCTCCCAAGCCGTTCAACTTGAAGTCTGCGAGCGGTGAGTCGCCGACCGGCCCATTGGGCCGCGCCATCGAACTTTGAGGCTGACATCCACCTGTAACATAGCTGTACAGTTTATTCACATCTTCTTGTGTACCGTGTATATAATCTGCAAGCTGTTTTGATTTACTGAAGCGTATGCAAGTGTTGTTTGCCTTGTTTTTCCTTTGTTTTTTTTTACATTGTTCTGGCTGGAACTGAAGGGTAGCTAGTTTTGTTTTGTGTATTCATTTCTTTATTTTGGAACTGAAGTGTAGCTTATTTTTTTTTGTGTATTGATTTCTTTATTTTTGGCCGCGTGCTTTGCCGATGGGTAGGAGGGCATTTAAGGAGAGGGGGATGTGGGAATCTGGCTTTCCGCCGTCGCCTTTGCGCGGCTGTGCCGGCCGCCCGCGTTGTTTCTCCTCTTTCCCTTGCTCCCGCCTCAGGCGGTGGAGAGGCGGCTGGGTGACTAATCACTGTCATTTAGCCACAGCTCCGCCCCGGCTCCCCAAGGGCCTTTGCCATTGGCGCCTTTTGGCGGGAATCCGGGACTCGTTTTGGCGGTCGCGGATCCCGCGACCGTCCGAGCGGGGCCCAGAGAGAGAGAGATCCCTCCGAGACAGCGAAAGGTGCGTACGTTACTGTTTGTCCCTGCCGGCCTTTGCCGCTCGGACCAGTGCATATACTTGAGCTCGCCCGCACGTGTCCTCTGACCTGCAGCGGCTCGAGCCTGTCCAACGGGGTCCAGCGACCTCAGACAGGCGTACCTTGCGTTGATTGCCCACTCTCTCTCGCAACCGGCCCAACGGTCGACACGAGAGAGAGATCACAGCACTGCCGCGGGGACATTCTCATGCAGCGGCGTGTTAGCGGCGCGCATTACTCTGGTCGCTTCGTGCGCGCAGCGGAGCCTTGCTCCTCGCGCGCCCCCAGGACGGGGTGACGATTGAGTGCGTGTGTACTGCTGAAGGACGACGTGAATAAACGTCTCCTTTGTGAACTTGGAGGCCTATTTCTTTGCGGCGAATCGCTCTCCTCCCAGCGGAGGTTGAGTGCACCGCATCGGTGTCCCAGTGTGTGTGTGGTGACGGCTGATCGGGGCCCTTGGCTCGCGCGAAGCTCGAACCCGCGGTGGGTGGTGGCCTGTGTCCACTTAGAAACCCACAAGGTATATAAGTCAGAGGGTGACTGCCATGGAAGGAGCAGGTTATGGCAAGAGCGGAGGAATGCGCCACCAGAAGGTAGCTGCCACGTAATCAGTATGCGCTTTTTGAGGACAGCAAATTACGCATAACTGTCTCTCATATCTCGGTGGGCACCCGAACCGCGCCGGAAGGAAGGGATAAAGGAGGGAATGAAAGAAGAAAGAGAAAAAGAAGTGCCATAGTGGAGGTGGGGAGTAATTTTCAACACTTGGGGATCTTTAACGTGCACTGACATCGCACAGCACGAGGGCGCCTTTTCCGTTTCGCCTCCATCGAAACGGGGCCGCCATGGTCGGGTTCGAACACGGGTACACTGCCTTCAAGGACAAGGGGTGGTTACCCTGGAAGGAGGAGACTATGACGAGAGCGTACCGGAAGGTGCTTGCCACGTGAAGAACGCAGAGGGTGGCTACCGTGGAAGGAGGACGTTATGAGTAGGGCGGAGGAATGCGCACCCACGCGAGGAACGCAGAGGGTGGCTACCAGGGTGTCGAACCGGTATTTTTTCGGGTTCGGTTCGGGTTCGGGTTCACGCTGTCAGCATTCACATTTCTTACGAGCCACGCGGTCCCAACACGCCAGCACAGGACATTTAACGCTCCTGCTCAGCGACCACGAGGCGCCCCGCATCCTAACTTTCTCCTACGAGCGTCCCCCTTGACAAGCCACGATGCTGCGCCTTACGGCAGCGGAGTCCTAAGGAGAAGTATCTTCAACCAACACGCCTGGACTTGTCGCAAGAGGCCAGACAGCGAGGCGCCGTTTCCTCCTCCCCCGGACGCCACTGCGCGCGGCAAAGTTTGAAGCGGTTGGCCGCGCGGTCGCTGGTTGGTCCTTTCGGACTGCCGTCGAGTGCCGCGTTTGGATTGGCCAGTTCGGAGGGGCCACCGTTCCTCAGGCTATAAAAGCCCCACCGCTGCAGCTTGAGAAGAGAGACGACGGAGAGGCGTCGACGATACGAGACGCGTCGGCGAGGCCCTCCCAACTCTGCAGATCCGCCGAACCTCCTACTTATCAATAATCCAGTTATCTCATTCTTGTATCCTTAAGTCTTAAAATAAACCTGTTTCTCTTAATTCGAAAAGAATCCGGCCACTTCTTGCTAACATGGCGCAGCCGACAGGATCTGCAGAGGCGTCACCCGTGAACGAAGACCGAGCCGACAACGTGGAGCCCAGCAGAACGCCGACGGTGAGCTTGGAGTCCCCGCTCATTCTGTCCCTTCTGGCATCGGGAGCACGCAACGCACTGACCACCTTGAAGAAACGGCAACTGGTGGAAGAGCTCCGATGCCGAGGACTTTCGTGCAGCGGCCGCAAGGACGACCTCGTGACGCGGATCATGGACGACAACGCTCGCCGCCAAGCCGAGAGGGCGGAATTCGAGAGACTGCTGGCCGAGAGAGATCATCTGCGGAGGCTTCTTGCTCAACGACAAGTGTCACACGATACGAGTGACAGCACGGACCAGCAGCCACTGTCGACACGGGCCGGTAACGAAAAGGGCTCCCAACGACACGGCGGACCCCGCGCCCCTGCCACGGACACTACGGTGCAGCACACGGTGCCGCCGCAAGCGGGCCACGAAACGGGCTCCCAACGACACGACCGACCCCGCGCCCCTGCCACGGACGCTACGGTGCAGCAGCCGGTGTCACCGCAAGCAGATAACGAAAAGGGCTCCCAACGACACGACGGACCCCGCGCCCCTGCCACGGACACTACGGTGCAGCACACGGTGCCGCCGCAAGCGGGCCACGAAAAGGGTTCCCAACGACACGACGGACCCCGCGCCCCTGCCACGGACACTTCGGTGCAGCAGCCGGTGTCACCGCAAGCGGGCCACGAAAAGGGCTCCCAACGACACGACGGAACCCGCGCCCCTGCCACGGACACTACGGTGCAGCACACGGTGCCGCCGCAAGCGGGCCACGAAAAGGGCTCCCAACGACACGACGGACCCCGCGCCCCTGCCACGGACACTACGGTGCAGCACACGGTGCCGCCGCAAGCGGACCACGAAAGGGGCTCCCAACGACACGACGGACCCCGCGCCCCTGCCACGGACACTACGGTGCCGCCGCAAGCGGGCCACGAAAAGGGCTCCCTACGACACGACGGACCCCGCGGCCCAGCCACGGATATTACGGTGCAGCACACGGTGCCACCGCAAGCGGGCCACGAAAAGGGCTCCCAACGACACGACGGACCCCGCGCCCCTGCCACGGACACTACGGTGCAGCAGCCGGTGTCACCGAGATCGAGCCACGGAACGGGCTCCCCACGACACGACGAACCCCGCGCCCCAGCCACGGATATTACGGTGCAGCAACCACTACCGACACGAGTTGGCCACGAGACGTGCCTCCAACGACACGGCGCACCTTTCGCATTTGCTACAGTTACTACTACAATGCAGAAGCCATTGCCAAGACGAGCTGGCTCATCCATAAAGCCAGCGCCGCGACGAAAGCACGGCAGGATGCGGAACGATCCAACAAGCCCGACTCCCTGGACCAAGAAACGTTACGAACGAGACAAACACGGCACTTCGCATAAGTCGTATCACGTCCCCAGGTGGAAACGACGACGCAGTGGTATCGGTGAGCATCACGGTACAAGCCCGACTCCCTGTACCAAGAAACGAAACGAACGAGACAAACACGGCACTTCGCACAAGTCGCATCGTCTCCCTAGATGGAAGCGAAGGCGTATTAGAACGGGCTGGACGCAAGCCACAAGGTACGCGGCGGAGAACGCCCAGCTCGCCCAAGAATTGCTGTCGACAACGTGCGCCTGAGGACAGGCGCAAATTTTGGAAAGGCCGTGTCAGCATTCACATTTCTTACGAGCCACGCGGTCCCAACACGCCAGCACAGGACATTTAACGCTCCTGCTCAGCGACCACGAGGCGCCCCGCATCCTAACTTTCTCCTACGAGCGTCCCCCTTGACAAGCCACGATGCTGCGCCTTACGGCAGCGGAGTCCTAAGGAGAAGTATCTTCAACCAACACGCCTGGACTTGTCGCAAGAGGCCAGACAGCGAGGCGCCGTTTCCTCCTCCCCCGGACGCCACTGCGCGCGGCAAAGTTTGAAGCGGTTGGCCGCGCGGTCGCTGGTTGGTCCTTTCGGACTGCCGTCGAGTGCCGCGTTTGGATTGGCCAGTTCGGAGGGGCCACCGTTCCTCAGGCTATAAAAGCCCCACCGCTGCAGCTTGAGAAGAGAGACGACGGAGAGGCGCCGACGATACGAGACGCGTCGGCGAGGCCCTCCCAACTCTGCAGATCCGCCGAACCTCCTACTTATCAATAATCCAGTTATCTCATTCTTGTATCCTTAAGTCTTAAAATAAACCTGTTTCTCTTAATTCGAAAAGAATCCGGCCACTTCTTGCTAACACGCCTTTCGGGTTCAGTTCCGGGTTCGGCTCCAGAGGGCCATTCCGTTCCGGTTCGAACCGGTTCGGACCGTCTCGAACCGGTTCAGACGGGTTCAAACGGGTTCAGGACAAAAAAAAAATTAGAAAGCAGATGGGTTTCAGTGATATGAGTTTTCTCTTTTCTTGCACATCGCGATACAAAATAAAAAAGTGCAAAGATTTGTTTACGAGAACATAAAACTGGGCTAGTTGGTAACGCTAGTTGCTTAGGCAGCGCAGTAAACAGGACAAACGGGAGTCTCGAGACTACACAGACGCTGACTAACAACTGGTTATATTACATTCTCGGAAAAGTATATGAAGGCGCAGGACACAGTGAACAATCCAAAAAACAGAAGAACAAAGATTAAAACTAAAAAACATACTACGCATGCACATCGCAGTCGAGTCATGACATCTTTTTCAATGAAATTCGAAGTCTATATTCCATAGTAGACGGCACTCCCCTATCTCCTGGACCTTTTAGCGGCCTTAATATTTTTGGCTGTTGTAAGAAGAATCCAATTGCAACGAACACCAGATATAGCGAAATGGACCTTACATGTTAGGACGTACCTTCGCGCCAAAGGGGCGTTTGTGCCGTGGTCAGTGCATTTCTACCTGTGCGATCAATGAGAAACAACTTCAGCAATAACATGATATTTTTGTCATGATGCTGTATTCTTTTGGGACATACTTAAGCAGTCTCTTAAAAAACCCATTGGCATCGTACATTTCATTATAACACTTATGTCTGCGATGAAAAACTCTGGAATTCCGTGCGAACTCTTCGTGTTCATAGGACGCAGAACCGCCGCGTTCCACGAGGTCACTGTTCAGACAACAGTGCACTTTAACGTAGGAGGAATATGCTGCGTAAGTTCAACCTCCTGACTGGTTCCCCTTTTATGACGTGTGCACCGTCTGGAATTTTCACGTGCTGGCGGAGGCAGGGAGTTATGGTGGCATGAGGCTTCATGCCGAGATCGCTGAATTCGAAGCGGTCAAGTAAGGCATGAGGAGGGTCAGAGAGGTTCCAAATATTCCATGAAACAACCATAAAAAGAAGCCGACAAGATAGCCGAATAGCCTAAAGCATCTGTAAACAGAGTTTTCTGTTGCGCCGCCATTAGTACGAATCTCGCTCGGAGTCAGAGGTAAAAGAGTATGCTTTCCCAAAAATAACCGCGCTGCGTGCGTGCAGCCTCCATCCTTGATGCACACTCCGGTGGGCGCACATCAGGGCATTCACTGGTAAAAATGCACCTTCAAAAACTTTCACCAATCTCACCACACCCCCATCACCCACCTGTACCCGATATAGCCGAGGCAGATTGTTGTGAATGCTCAACGTATTCAATCGCCCGAGCGTTATAAGAAAAAAAAAACACTAACAATCATTAGCCTGTCGCGTCAGACACTAAGAACGGAAAATATGACTGCGAAAAGTAGATATAAGTCGCCAGACAGAGAATTCAAGATCGAGCAGTGCGAGGACAGCGGATGGAGCCGCGCGCTGGCGACTGGCAGCAATTCTTAGGAGCAGAACGATTTCAGCGAATCGGCATAACGAAATCACTTCATCGTAGTTACATTGCATCGCAGTAGCCTCTTTTTGGGCGTAATCACTATCGCATGCCAGCGAGCACATGTATTTCCGCATTGCCCTTTTGTGTAATCGGTATTTAATTTTTTCCTTATTAGTACATCTCCATCGTTCAGAACCCGCCTTTCGTTGCTTATTTCCGTCGCGCGCAAACAAGAATATGCGGATTCTAAAAAAAAAAAAGCTGCACCAATTTATACATCCTTCTTTTGGTAATACTAGTAGAAATATCTCAGGATTAAATGTCGAGTAGACATTGGGGCTATATGACAGACGGTGTAGTGGAGGGCTCCAGATTAACGGAGACCAGCTGGGGATTTTCGACGTTTGACAGAGCACGCTGGTTTCTGTATTTTTGGAATCAGCAGCCGAGCTCCACAGCCATTGAGCCATTTTTTTTTATTGCCCGACAGGCCCATCGTGAGGGGTTTTATTTACAACTTGTTGTCTAAGACAAAGAGCGCTCACAAAAGTAAATATTGCACTACCCACTGCGGTTGCCCAGTGGTTAGCGCGTTCGGGTACTTATTCGGTGTACCCGGCTTCGAACTCGGCCCCGGAGGCCACGTTTCGATGGAGGCGAAACGCAAAAGGCGCCGTGTGCTGCGCGATGTCAGTGCACGTTAAAGGGCAGCTGCGCCACTTTTTGAGAATTTCGCGATAGTCGAGGATTCAAATCTATATAGGCTGTAGGTAAAGCATGCTAAGTTTTTGCACTACCACTTAAAATAGTGACGTAATCTACGATTATATTTTACACTTCTCCTCAAAGCAACAAGGAGTGCGGGGAAGTTTAGTGTGATGTCACGGAAGGTATGGTTTCAAATTACTGCTGCCGTCAGCCACGCCCTGCCGTGCCTCGTTGGACGGTTCCAAACAACGTTCGGCGGGCTTTGTGACTTCGGTTCCGTTGGTTTTTTTCCTTCAAAGCAGGCGTTTATGCGTTGGAAATGTACGGATACTTTCGATGACGTCATCATGCGTCCCCTACTTAGCGTTGTGCACTGCGGAGGAGCTTGAAGGCCGTCGCAATTTTAATTGATGGTTACGTCACCGTTTCAAATGCTAGGTCAATAGGACTTCACATACTTTACCTGGAAGTTTCACACATTCGACCCTTTTAAGCTCGTCGTTTTCTAAAACCTATGCAGTTGCCCTTTAAGGATCCCCTACTGGTAGAAATTATTCCGGAGCCCATCCCTACTGCACCTGTTTCTCTTTTTTTCTTTCCCTCCCACCTTCCTCCCTCTCTTACGGCGCGGTTCAGGTGTACATGAAGAAGTGAGACATACTGCGCCATTTCCTTTCCTCAGAAACCACCATCACAACATTGTTGGGTCCTCGCGCTAATATTTCGTCTATTTTTGGGAAATGACGCAAAGAAAAGGAAGGCATTCTCAATCGGTACTAAAATGACTATAGACACCCAGTTTTATTGCGTGTTTTCTCTTTTCAAATGACGCCATATATATTAGAATACATGGATCACCGTGTGGTATTCGCCTACTGCCACTAAATAATTTAGAAAATAATTTTTTTTCCCATGCTGTTTCAGCTTAATCAGCCGAATGATGCCTTTGACGTGAGTTCAACATTAGGTCACGTGAGGCACGGGAAAACTAATACAAACGCTGATACGTTATTTCGACTCACTGTAGCACTTATATCAGCCAACTTCAAGACCTATAATTACTACGAACGACGTATGAGCAGTTATATTGCCGTTTTATAGCACCTCACGCGACCTAATTTTCACTACACGTCACAGACATCGTTATGTTTGTGAAACCGAAACAGGGTCAGGAAGAAATTCAAACATAAATTATTTATTATGTGTTGGTGAATACCACGTGGTGGTCCATGTACACCTACGTCTAACACATTGTTTGAAAGAAGAAAGCACGCAAGCAAAAGTTTGGTGTCTAAGTATACTTTACTGAGTTAAAACAGTCCTAACATTTTGATTAAAGATTTGCGCAAATATGTTAAAGGGAGGAGTTATAACTCAAGATCTCACATAAACCTGACGTACAAGTGTTTGGAATTGGCGGCAGTACATTACAGAAGCGTCAATTAGGCTTCTTCCCAGGCACCAGACCTCCTGTAAGTTTGCTGTCGCATATACTGGGTGCCATTTTCGCACTTCCCAGCGCAGACAGCTACGGGTGGGTAAGTCTATGCGATAGGTCATCTCATTTTGTCGGAAAACAACACGTACGCCGGGATGCAAAAAAAGTGGGGCTGAACCGGGCCTCGAACCGGTTAGGAACGGTTCCTTTGAATCGTTCCGGTTCGGGTTCAGTTCCAAGATGGCGAAAAAAATATATGTTCGGTTCCGGTTCCGGGCGAAAATTCGGGTTCGGTTCCGGTTTCGGGTTCAGTTCCGGTTCGACACCCTGGTGGCTACCGTGGTAGGTGCTTTCCATGTGAAGAACGCAGAGGGTGGCTTTTTGGTTATGTATTTCAAGCGGCGATAATCGACGCAGATCTGGAGTGTACCGTCCTCCTTTTTCACCATAACCTATGGCCCCCAGGGGCTCTTCGACGGCTGGACGGCATCGTTCAGAATCATTTCTTCCACTTGATCCCAGATGGCTTAGCGTTCTCGCGGCGGCACACGGTAGGGCTTTTGCGGAGAGGCCGGGCGTGTCCGTCACGTACAATGCGGTGCTTGGAAATCATCGTTTGTCGGACCTTCTACGTCGATGAAAAACACTCGCTGTAACTTCAAAGAATGCGGACCTGGTCTTGTCTGTTTCCAGGGTAGTGCTGGCTTGGTATCGAAGATAGGTTTTGGGTCTTGATTAATAGACTCTTCTGCGGATTGGTCGAGGAGGGCGAAGACGTCTCGAATGTTTCCTAGTCTTTCCAGAGAAACAATCGGCGTGCCTTTGTTGGGATGTCGGTATTCTTCGCTGAAGTTCGCCACCCGCACCCTAGTTTCTCCATTCTGAAAATGGGCGATGCCTCTTGCGATGCCGAGTCCTGGGTCCAGGAGCAACTATTTCCCTCGATGATGCTTTCGACAGCCGATATCTCCTGCACCCATAAGGACGGTTTGTGTCCTCGTCGAGGTTGGCTTTTTGTGCAGTGTCGGCGTAATGGTTGCGGCGAGGTTGGTGGAGGATCTTCGTCGTTACGCCGGTAAGCATCTTCACCTCAAAATGATGCTGACATCAGTTTCCCTTACTGGGGCTACGAGATCTTCATTGAAAATGCGCTGCGTAGCTGCGGCCCGGCGACGCAAGCGTGTGGTGGACGACGATGGGGAGTGGGAGAGGCGGATTGACGACACGTACTACTCTCCCCTGCCTGCGCAAGTAGTCGTCGATTTCCCGTGTAGCTGCCCCCGGCGTGGTCGTGGGGCGTTGGTAGCAAAACGTGGTGATCGGTGAGTCTGTACGGGCAATGACGAAGGCTGTGCCCGAAACAACCGCAATGGAAGCACTGTGCGAGGTCGTCGGGAGTCCTGCACTCATTGAATATCCTACGGCCGGCGCGTTGCTCCTACGGTGGATGGGGGCTAGGGAGCTAGAGGGCGTCGTTTTGCAGAGCTGGTTCCCGTCGAAGAGGGCTTGGTGGGTCTCGTCGGGGCGCAGGACTGCGTAGTGCGGCGGTGTAGATCCTAGCTTCAGCTTCCGTTTGGAGTCGTCGCTGACGGGGAACCAAGCGCATGTTACACTTCTTCGCGGACGATGTCCGGAAGCTGGTGTTTGGTGGAAAAAAAGGCACCATTCGGCGCAGCTCTTCCCAAACAATCTCGGGTATTGGCTGCCGCAAGTTCTCCCCGCTTGTAGGTGTATCAGCTGAGTCTTGCCTGGAGCACTTGAAGAGGTCGGTTGTATTGACGGCTCCGGGAGTGGGTCTTCTCTACGGTATAAGCATCGTCTACGAATACCGCAATTATTTTTGGAGGATTTAATATCAGGTCGGTGAAGAGCTGCTTCTTTACGCCACGCATCAGAAAGGTGACCTTCTTTCCTTCAGTCATCTCAGGGTCGGCGCGCCAGAAAAGGCGCTATCCTCGGCGTATGCGAGGACGCTTTTATTTGGGCTCTGGATGCGCGTCTCAAGCACCAATTCGGCACTTTCCTTGCGGCGGGTTCTCAGTGTTCTGGAACTCTCCGTCCCCTCCAAACTTACGGAGTGTGCAGCGGGGGAAGGTTGGCATGATTAATTATACCTTCGGCGTCAATCAACCATCTGGTCTCCTCCACAATATCTTGACAAACTTGCCTAATAAAGGTGTACTTGACCGAAAGTTTACTTCGGCTAATTTTGCGCTCGATATAATGTGCTTGTTATCAACAATATTTATTTTTAATATTAAGCTGTGAAGCATGTAATATTATAATTATTTGGAAGCGTTGAAAAACTTCTGTCGCAGACGACGCAGTCCCCTTGAGGTACTGCGGAACAACGAGCAAGCCGGCCGGAAATGACGCACCATTAAGACGCCCGCATCGCCGGCTTGCCGGTTTTCTGCGTTCTCATGTGAGTGAGCGCCCCTTGTAGGCCCTTTTTTTGGCGCGTGTCTGGCTGTTTTCGCCGCGAAGGTCCATGGTCTCCGAGGAAAATCAACTGCTGGCATCATGTCAGTGCGGGACTGCGGAAAGGAATGTGAGGAAGGCGGAAATCACCATTGCACCCTTTCAGCTACTGCCCTTTAAAGCTGATCTCGAAGGCTGGTGTCAACTTTCTGGAGTTCAGGTTTTAACGTTAATTCCCTGTCTCTCTCTTTTTTTTTTAAAAAAAAAAGATAACATTGGTGGGCGATTGACGCTTCTCCCTCACGCTGACCCCTTTTGAGGGCAGGGTTTTATCAATATACCTATCTCGGTTTACATCATTAGAGCACGTATACGTGTTTCTGGTCCGATCGGCAAAGCATGCCATGTACCGATGGGGCTGTATATAAATTGTGAGAAGGCTCCGAAGCGTCTCTAATCGGGAGAACAAAGTTGACGGGGTAGCGCTGTTCACAAGATAGCTTATCCGGTTCAGAAGCTAAAGTGGACGGTTTTGCTTATCGGTTTTGCTTATGCCCTTTTGACGTGACGTTGTTTACACCAGGCAGAGGTCTAAGGAGAGGTCTGCTTCGTGTGAAAAAGAATCAACATGCACGCGTTTATTGCAGGTGCAGCTCTACCCGATGCACAATAATGCCATCGTGCACCGCTAGTGTTGCTGCCGCGAAGGCACGCAGGCCGGGCTGAGAATCGTGGAAGGCCTCATGTGCGTGAGCTGAATTTCTTACAGCCTGAGGCCGTTCTTGCTCGAGGTCGAATACAAGAAGCTTCAGCGTTACCATCCGGCGCGTTCCCGCGACTCAGTGACCTGAACGCATACGTTATTTTAATGGTAATATTTTCAAAGGAAGACAACACGCAATTTTAATTATATGTTCTGCATATTGTTACTCAGTCGATACAGATACACTGCCTACCGGCAATCTGCGCGGTGAGCATATGGTCGACTGAGGTCCGGCAACCAGGTCGTTGTGCCCAGCTGTGTGGTCGAAAAGATGAGAAAAACTTTCCGGCCCTGCAGTGCACGGGCGTTAAGTGCTTCTAGGTAAATACAGTAATGAACGGAGCGCATAAGTCTTTATTCATTTGTAACTGCTATATATTTTCCAACGCACAGTGGCTTGCCCGGCCGAGGCGCGCAAAGATGAAGCAGCCCACCATCGTCGCCGCATTGATGCCACGGTCCTCGAAGAGAAAAATATATATTTATTTTGTAACACAAATTTTGCTGCTGGTATATTCTTTCTCTCTACACTACGCTTAGTTCTCTGGAGGTCTCTTTTTTAACATCCATCTGTTTTTATTGATTTACCTCGCGTTCATTGCACCTGCTCCAAATTCCTACGCACAGGCAGCAATACCTATCCACGGGGGAGAAAAATGAGAAGGGAAAGGAGAAAGCAGGTCATTTTTTTGTATCAAGACAATAACCATATTGAACGTACAGCACAGCGCACATGTGCTGCTGGCACGTGTGCCCGTTCAAAAATGCCAACTTGATGGTACAAGCACTTTTTCTACTTGGCCTCCATTTGAATATGCCTCCTTCCTTCGCGGTGTCTGAACTTTGCGCAAGCTTTAATCGAATACTGCCAGGAAAACAACGCTCACTAGCATCGCGGTAAGGCCATCTTCGCTGAGGCCGCGCGAGGAGTTTTCCACTCTACTGCAGCAAATAAAACATATTTAGTAATTTTTCAGGGTGTTTCATCCCATTTAAAATGCGTGTTATGTGATTTTAATATTTTTTTTTCATATATAGTAAGTATTTATTGAGCAAAGTGGTGCACGCCCCACCGGTACCGGTGATTTGCACGAGCCGCATCGAGCAGACGCTCGACCTCCCGTCTGCACCTCCCGTCTCAAACACGCATCACTTCCGGCAGGCGGTAAAGGCGCTCGTTTTTCCAGTTTGAATATTGAAGACTGATTTTTGCTTTTCGTTCGCACCTTAACTGCTTGAAACTGCTACGTAATGTTTTGTGGGTAACATAATCCGGGGGGTGTCTATTAACAAATCAACCTTTTTTCGGTTTGAGAAATTTCTGTCAAGAAGGCCTTTAACGCGAGGCGTTCGGTGCGACTGCCGCTGCGGCTGCAATCCGAACCGAAATTTATTTATTTATTCAGGTTACCTCACAGGCTGCAAGCGTTGGAGTATTGTGTGAGGGGAGGATTACATAAATAGGGGTAATAATAGGAGCATGAATGACATGATTATACAATGTTGATTGACTGTTAGTACTCATTAAACAGTAATAACATCATTGCACAATTCTAACTGACTATCAGTACTCATCATAAAACAAAACAATAAGAACATCATTATACAATAGTTATGACGCGTCAGTAATTAGAAAAATGGCTGTTATTTTGGTCCTAAATGTTCTTTCGAAAGGAAGCGTCACTGGAGGAATGAAGCCAGTGGTCGTGCTTTACCTTCGGGGACTTGTGTTTCTACATTGTGGTTAGTTAATTTCCTTAAATGACATCGAGCAGTGCCACTGCAAGTGTTGCTGACTTCACGGAACAACTAGGCCTGACGCGACTGTGTGGCGCATGCGCAGGTGATGAGGATGGGCGCCCGCTTCCTGTACTACCTGACCCGCAAGGACCGCTACCTGGCCGCCAGCGTGCTGCGCTTCGAGTCCGGCCTGGTGAGGGGTTTCCGACGGAGATGCTTGTGTACCAAGGCCGGCCCACGCCGACTTTTACGACCGCAGCTCTCGTGCACGACGGGCCTTATTATCTAGCTGCCCCAGATTCGTTCCGTATGGGCCGGCCTTGACGCGTTGGCGTACCGCTTTGTCCGACCTGGGGCTCTTGTTTATTGACGTGCCCTTCTTGCGTTTACTGTGCAGTATTCTTGGTCAAATGCTTAGGGGAATCCCCCAAGGTGGAGTAGATTTGTAATAAGGGAGCAATTACTCATTGACATTCACCCGAGCGCGGCCACACGGCTACAAGGGAAACCTATGCAGCTTTCTCACAAAACTCGTAGTCAAAGAAAAATTCGTCCTGGTCCGGGGTTCGAACCTAGGACCACCGCTTCACCGGAGGAGTGAAGCGACTGACTTTCTCAGAAGCGACTGCTCGTTTCTGAAAAAGCTGTATAGCTTTCCTTTGTAGCCGTATGGCTGTGCTTGGGTGGATGTCAATGAGTAATCACTCCCTTATTACTGTGCGGTATTAGAGAACTCACGTCAAAGGGGTCGTGGTCGTGGCGAGTTGCTGTGCGAATTCTAAACCAAGTCTTCGTTTTCAGCAGGCAACAAAACTGCCCGTGGGTGATAAAGCGGCATTCGATGGCTTCTGTCCTTGCGTATACGACGGTTAACTGAAAGGAAACGTGTTTTTTCTCTGAATCCAAATTTTAACAGGCAGAAGGTTAGTGTGCACAGAAAGGAAGCCACCAGTCATAAAAACCAAAGAAAGCGGGGGAGGGGGGGATGTTTGTTTAATTTCTAGTGTTAGTTAATGGGAAATTATTTGTCTTATCTCCTTGTGGCTGAAAATGACTGATAAGAAAATAGAAGAAAAACAACCACGCGCCGCCGTAGGGACCCGAACCCATCATCATCATCAGCAGCAGCCTGACTACGCCCACTGCAGGTCAACGGCCTCTCCCATGTCTCTCCAATTAACCTTGCACTTCGCCAGTTGCGGCCACCGTATTTCCGCAAATTTTCTATTCTTCCATGACTCGAACCCATGACCTCCGAATTTCGCGTCCGGTGCTCTACCAACTGAACTGAAGCTGCGGCTGTCCAATCATCTACATTGGGGAGTATTTATGTTGCGTGTAAACATAACTTTGAGAGTGCTCATCTGCGCCGCCCTCATCCATACTGGCAGACGTAGTGCGTGCTGTATTGCCGCCAGAGTCACTTGGAACGTGATCGAGCGGTGATAGTGGAAGTTGTGCGAAAGCCCTCTTATGCTAACTATGGCATCAAGGCTACCAGAACTAAGGCCCTCGTTAAGCTGTTAAGCAGACGATTGTGTAGGTGAATGAGGGAGTTCGTTATGTCATACCTGTTAAGGAAGCCAATAGTCACCAAGAAACCAATGGAAACTAAGGAAAGCATCGGGGAATTTTGTTTTAGATGTGAACAAAATATTTTCAGATAATCATATTATCGATGAACTAATAGACTGTTGATGGCTTGTGTATTCTACCTGGCTGTCACGCGCTTAGCTATTGCTCACTCCTCAGGAGGGATGCGACAAATCCAGAAAGCGCAGTGGTCGCTACATTGTATGGAAACAAAAGAGAGGTAGAAGTATTTAGCAGATACTTTACACAGAAGAACGTTTTAAAACTTAAAAAGGAGCTAAGGCACGGTGTCTCCGTCGCAATGCTGAAAAAACATCGTGGCAAAATTATGTGTGATGCATAAACAGCTCAAGCGCATAAAAAAATTGTGGGAGCATGGTTGCAAACTTAACTGCAGCTACTCCTCGTTCACAGTTCATCTTCTATAAGATTTCGCTGCAGTTCCGGGTTCTTCACAGTGCACGCATTCATTTTAGGAATAAAAGACGTAGACAAAAACTCAAACTTCCCTCAAGTAACAACGCTAATAAACCGTACAATACCTTAATTACCCTCCAAGAAATCAATAGACTACACTTTGCACGTAAAAAAACTGCTCCAGGGCCTGACGAAATACACTATGAAATGCTGGCCCATCTTTGTGGGTCTGCTGCAGAGGCATTTTCGAAATTTTTAAGCAGAATATTGATACTGCGAAAAATACCTGATGCTGGGAAAAACGCTATTATTATACCCTTTCTTAAACCCAGGAAGGCAGCAATCTCTCTTTGTAGCTATAGACCTGTAGTCCTTACTAGTTGTCTTGGCAAGTATTTTGAAAGTGTCCTGAATATCGGATTAACTTTTCACCTTGAATCCCATAAACTTCTCGACATATTTCAGTGCAGCTTTAAAAAATGATCGCCGACAACCGCACATCTGGTTCGCCTTAAAATACTCTACGGCAAGAATTTGCGCGCAGACAGCACTGTCCTGCCATCTTCTTCAGTATTGAGAAAGCATGCCACAGAAACTGGAGGCTCGGGGATTCTCCGCGACTTGGGAAATCTTGGCATCCGTTGCAGGATGTTTGAATTGCACGAACGGCTTCCCTTTCACGTACGCCTAGGCTCAACCCTCTCGAGGCACTTAGTTAACGGAACGAGGTAATTCAGGAGTGTTTGTTGTGAAAATGAATTACACACCTAAAATAATCCAAGAAACCATTATGTGCTCAGTCCATGTTGACGATTTCTGATAGCGCGCGCGTCCTTAAACGTATGAGCATGGGAGGCTCGAGCACATTTGCCAATAAATAAACTAGGCGTAGGCAGACTGAAATGGGCTCGAGTTTTCCCCGCAGAAAACACTGGCCTTTATTTTAACGCTCAAAGGAGGCTTACAGACTGACCACACCGTAAACCTAATTACCAGTAACGAATGAGCACAAATTTATAGGCATACCGATTGGGAAAAAAATCACATTCTTACCTCACCTAAACACCCTCAAAAAGAAAACTTCTCGATCCGTGAACATACATCGAGAATTCCCATCTTGCTGGAGGCTGTCACTAGTGCCAATACATAAAAAGGAAGCTTGAGCGACGTGTCTAACTATAGACAAATTTCTCTGCTGTCATCTCTGGCTAAGGTTTCCGAACGTGTTCTTCATACCTGTTTGCTCTTCTTTTTAAGAATATGCTAAACAGTGAGCAGCATGGCTTTTTACCTGGATGGGTACCCACGGGTAGTTGTCGAAGCACTCAGGTGGAAACTGGGGGCCCTATCTGCTCTCAGAAAGCCGTCATTGGGCGGATCGGCGGTCGACCCTTCATTAACCCGTCGCTGTTCTCCTCTGCGCAGGTGGTGATGAGGCTTCTCTGGGTGCTGCAGAACATACCCGGGGTGAGCACAGACGCTTCCGTTTCGAGCCAGAGGCGTGCCCCCATTGGGGCGTCACCGCTGCTTATCGAGATTTTCCTGAGCGCGTTGCGTTTCTCTTCTCTCTGGCCTTTCCGAGGAACGACGATCGGCAGCGCGATGTGCAGTAGCTGAAAACTGCCAAGGAGAGCGTCACTCTCATTGATATTTGAGAACGTCATCTGGAGGGGCTCTTTCCCTCTAAAAAGGCAGTGTCAGGCGCCTGAATACAGCGTTCACTTGCACCTCGTCTTGTCAATTGACTGCTATAATAGTAATAAAAAACTCTCGGTGATGTACCCTCAGGATTTATTGGACTACCAGTCAGACTACCAGTCAGATTGGACTACCAATCTGTAATATTGGCGGATAGGAGCAGAACGCAATTGACGCCACAGAAGAACAGTTCTCAACAGATTATTCCGCTGCCGGTTTCGGCCCAGACTGACCGCTTTGTAGTCCCATCTCTCGCGATTAATCTTAGACATTTCGTTTGGCGTGCGCAGGGCGCTTGTGTACGCGATCAGTATGCGGGTATTAGGGAGTTTTAAATAAGGGGACCGTATCGAGTAGCGGCATAAGGCATTAGCGGGGCACCAGTGTGCATGCTGAGGGCAGTGACCCGAAGAGCGTCATTGTTGTGCGCATTCGTACTGCTGCTCCGTTATTCCCCTGTCCCCCTAACTGACATGGTCCCCTATTCTGAAACTCCCTAATGAATAAACATGGGCAGTGAGTAACTATACAATCACACCTTGCGTGCTTACGAAACGGGCCCGTTGCATCCCTCCTGCCCGCTTCGTGCTAAATACAACGCAGACACTGAATTCTTGGTAGCGTTTCAAAATTGGGGTCGCTTTTAAGTTTCACATGCTCATTCATACAGCAGGGTAAACAAGGGACAAATAACCCTTGTTTTTTAGATGAGCTGGGTGTTTTCAAGCCCGTGTACGTGGCTCAACTTTGTAACGGCATCCGGCTTAGCAGTTCTCTAGCGTTGCGTCAGCTTTACATTTTGCTCTAATTATTTTCAGCACTTTGCAGTTAATTAGCTCTGTGAATAGTTTTTTCGGCCCAGTGATGACGCCAGAGTGTGTTACGTGCCTCCGGCACTGCGCTTGCCACGTTTGACTAAAAGTGCCTGTGACAAGACGTACGGTGTTAGGTCGTACCAATATTCCCAATTTTCTGCTCGAGCTCACTGTCTACGCCCAACTAAAATTTCTGAAGGACGCAGAGACCACCACAATGTCTTATCTGCAAAAATTGCTTATCTGGCTTTTTCGAAGTATCATGTTGAAGGTAAACTGACTACACCTCCACTGAAATTTTGTTATCATTTTTTTTCTCTTTCTGCCTATGTTGACGTTTCTACGTCATCAATGAAAGCATTTATTAGTGAGGAAATTTAAGTTAAAATTTTTCCCATCACTGCTTTCACACTTGTGACGTACACACGTAGGAGGACAGATTGCCGCCGTTTTGAAGTGACTGACAGCACGGTGGAAGAAACAGCCGTGACTGACAGTGTAGCACAGCCTCTGGGATCCGCATAGGAAATTCGAGGCACACGCACGCAGTTTACTTGTTAAATCGTGGTGTAGATGGCGGCACCTGCATTTTGTTTTCTGGCCTTTTCTAGCTCATAAAAGCTCTGTTCTCGTTGAGAGCTGCCTCTTTATTGTTAGAATGCCGTAGTTTGTCCGTACGGATAAAACATCACTTTGTCCTTGCCGACCCATTAAGACGCCTCTTTTTATAATCCAGGGTTTGACGGAATCCCGTCTGGTCAGGTAGCGGCATAGTAGAATGTAAACTTGGATCACTGACCACGTCAAGAAGGGGGTTAGTTGATGTTTCGGAACCGCTACGGGTTCCTAACCCCCCGTCAACTAACCCCCTTTTTGACGTGGTCAGTGACCCAAGTTTACATTCTACGCCTCTTTATGGGTGTTAGGGATACCAGTTCCTGCTCCAACTGATGCGCTCGCAGTGAACGTTGAATAAACGGGTGCTCGTATTCCGTCTGGCTCCTGCAGCTTCTGGAGGGCGCCCGCGAGGGCCGCGTCCTCATGGGCACCGTGGACAGCTTCCTTCTGTGGCGGCTGACTGGGGGCCGCGTGCACGCTACCGACCCGTCCTGCGCTTGCATCACGGGACTCTACGACCCCTTCACGGTGGGAGCTACAAGTGTACCCCCTCGCTGTTCAGTCTCTCACTTCGGGTGCATATTTTTACAGATGGAGTGGTCCACCCTCCTTACAGACCTCCTGGGCATCCCCATATCCATGCTGCCCAAGGTATTCGACACCAGGTATGTCCTTGCTCCAGTCGGCTCCTTCATCGTCCACAATTCAGCTGTGCGCTTTAGAACGTCGCGAGTAGGTGCTTGAACTCTTCTCGCAGCGTTATTTGTGCTGATCGCGAGGGAAAAACTGCTTTATGCCCGCCATTAAAAAATAATTTTCGCTCCGTCGATGACTTCCATTCGTTTGAGACAGGTTCCCGTGCAACCCTTATGCGCTTATAGGAAGTGTGTTAACCTGTTTTAAAATAGTTTTGTTTATCGAGTCTTAGCGTTCCGGAATGACCCAGCCTATGAGGGACGCCGTAGTGAAGGACGCCGGAAATTTCGACCACTTGGTGTTCTTTTAACGTGCACTGACATCGCACACTACACGGGTCTAAATTCCGCCTCCAGCGAAATTCGACCACCGCGGCCGGGACCGAACCCGTGTCTTTCGGCTCAACAGCCGAGCACCATAGCCAATAATCCACCGCGGCGGCCTGTTTTAAGGTAGTTTTAATGCCTGTATCATTTACACATGAGCTTCAAATGGAAAACATTTGATTTCTCGACTTGTGGATTGGAAGTCAGGTCACCTGTACTGGCTTTTATGAGCGGAGTTGCAGGGAGCAGATCATGTCTTGCAGTTCTGCACATTTTAAACTCGCTAAAAGGAGCATAGCTCTTTCATGTTTCGCAAATACTCTTGGGAAAACACGGTCACACTCTATCGTTGAGAGACTTCTCAAGCAAGTGGCGCTTCTCGAAGATAGCAGAGTTTCCGAAAGAAATTCTTGTTTCCGTTGTTAAGAACATTCACCAGAAGCGCGGACAGGAGGCGCGCTTGAGCGATGAAAATAGAGCCGCACAGGTAACTGGACTCGCATTACACTAAACGAGAAATGGAGCCTAGCTGTAATGCGTCACATTCATAAGCTGTCACATAATGCCAAGATTGGCCACCGTGTTGATGTAAGCATTGCTTTCTAAGCCCCTAAGAAGTTGTCTACACATTGAAACTGATTGGTCCAGTTATGAAGGAGAACCCACGAAACACAGAAAGAGCTAATAGACGTCTAAAAAGTCTTTAAAAAAATCTGGACATCTAAAATAAGAAAGGGTACTTATCTGGGCTAGTCGGTGCATTTCGCAGGAAAAGGCAGAGCGCAAAATAGACAGCACTAAAGAAGCGGACAGACACAAGCACTGACTTACGACAGATGATTTTATTGGTAAGATGGCACAATAAATAGGAGAACCTAAGCACGATCAATACGTGGCATTGCATCGCTGATTGAGTGCGTCAACAAAACAGAAAGAAGGAAGGAGGCAAAACCAGTACTAGTCACTTAGACGCTGAGAGAATCAATTTCTTTTTGAGGGAGCGCCATCGGAACACACGTCGGAGGCCCAAATTGAGTGTAAGAGCATGTTCGCCGTACGTAGCGATGGGGGTGAGATTTGCGGCTTGGAGCGGTGGGCCTGTACGGCGAGAAGGGGATGATGTAAGGCTTCAGGGGAGGACGCTCACCTGTGCTCCGGTGTCGACGAGGAAACGGAGGCCCGAGATGTGGTCGCGGATGAAGAATAAGCGGCTGGTCTCGGTAGTGGCACCACTTGCCGCTTCTAGTGGTGTCATGGGAAGTTTCGCTGGAAGCGACAGGGAAGGATACACCGACGCGCTGCTTCACCAAAGGTACGATGATACCAGCACTCGCTGCCTTGAAGAGATGGGGTAGCACTGCATCGGCGAGGTGAGGCCTGGCGACGGGAAGGCGAGAGAGAGCAGGAAGTCGACAGTGCGGCGATTTGGTCGGAGAGACGTGTGATCTGGGCGTGGGAGTCATCACGGAGGCTCTGAAGGTCCACGCAGGAGGGAAGAGATGATGGCGGGGTTGGAGACTGCGAGACTGCGCCAACAGAAATTGCGGAGTAGGAAACGTCCATGACGGAGTCCGCCAGCTCAGCAACCTTCTCCAAAGACAACCCCTGGGCGGGCACAAACACCATGCGGATCGACGACGGCAAGCGCTGAAGGAAAAACTAACGAAGGTAGGTTTGGTCATCAAGGAGCTGCTGGAGCCGCCACAGCAACTGTGTAGGCTTGCGGTCCCCCATTTCTTCGGAGGAGATGAGCTACTGCAGGCGGCGATGTTCCGAGACGGCTGTTCGCTTGTTGTGCTCAGCAGCCAACGTTCCAAACGGGGCCGAGGCGGGCAGAGTTATCAGGAGGTCGCGGACTTCGGCGGCAATCTCAGGTGGTAGCGACGCAGCGACGTTATGAAACTTCTGCGACTGGCTGGTGATGCGGCCAACAGTGAACTAATTGTTGACCTGAGCGAGCTCGGGGTTCTACCAGCGGAAAAATTTGTGTCCGTGTATATGCTTGGGGGCGGGAATGTTCTCTCAACGCCAAAATTAGTGTTTCTGTATATGCTCGGGGATCAGTGTGTTCTACCAGCGCCAAAATTATTGTTCCTGTATATGCACCGGGACCAGAGTGTTCTACCAGCGCCAAAATTACTACTCCTGTGTATGCTCGGGGTGGGAGTGTTCTACCAGCGCGAAAATTACTCTTCCTGTAATGCTTGAGGACCAGGGTGTTCTAGCAGCGCCAAAATTAGTGTTCCTGTATATGCTCGGGGATCAGTGTGTTCTACCAGCGCCAAAATTATTGTTCCTGTATATGCACCGGGACCAGAGTGTTCTACCAGCGCCAAAATTAGTACTCCTGTGTATGCTCGGAGGTGGGAGTGTTCCACCAGCGCGAAAATTACTCTTCCTGTAATGCTTGAGGACCAGGGTGTTCTAGCAGCGCCAAGATTATTGTTCTTTTGTATACTTGGGAGCGGGAGTGTTCTGCCAGTGCCAAAATTATTGTTCCTGTATATGCTCGAGGGCGGGAGTGTTTTTCCACTGCTAAAATTAGTGTTCATTTATGTTATAGGGGCGATGACTGTTCTCCAAGCTCCAAAATTAGTGTTCCTGTTATGCTCGTTGCTCAGAGTGTTCGACCAGCGCCATAATTAGTGTTCCCGTATACGCCCGGAAACAGTGTTCTACCAGCACTAAAATTTGTGTTTCTGTATATTCCAGGGGCCCAGAGTGTTCTACCAGCGCTGAAATTAGTGTTTCTGTATATGCTTGGGGACCAGAGCCAAAATTATTTTTCCTGTATATGCTCTGGGACCGCAGTGTCGTACTAACGCCAAAAGTAGTGCTTCTGTATATGCTGGGGGGCGGGAGAGTTCTGCCAGTGCTAAAATTGGTGTTCTTGTATATTCCAGGGGCTCAGAGTGTTCTACCAGCGCTGAAATTAGTGTTTCTCTATATGCTTGGGGACCAGAGTGTTCTACCAGCACCAAAATTATTTTTCCTGTATATGCTCTGGGACCGCAGTGTCGTACTAACGCCAAAAGTAGTGTTCCTGTATATGCTGGGGGGCGCGAGAGTTCTGCCAGTGCTAAAATTGGTCAACACTTGTTGTTGGGCTAGTTGGTAATACATACTTCTGAAGGAACCAGCGCACAAAACACAACGGACAAGAAAAAGGCGGTACACGACGGACAGCGCTCCTGTCCTTCGTGTACCGCCTTTTTCTTGTCCGTTGTGTTTTGTGCGCTGGTTCCATCAGAAGTAAAATTGGTGTTCCTGTATATTCCAGGGGCCCAGAGTGTTCTACCAGCGCTGAAATTAGTGTTTCTCTATATGCTTGGGGACCAGAGTGTTCTGCCAGCACCAAAATTATTTTTCCTGTATATGCTCTGGGACCGCAGTGTCGTACTAACGCCAAAAGTAGTGCTCCTGTATATGCTGGGGGGGGGGGGGAGGGAAGGGGGGAGAGTTCTGCCAGTGCTAAAATTGGTGTTCCTGTATATTCCCGGGGCCCAGAGTGTTCTACCAGCGCTGAAATTAGTGTTTCTCTATATGCTTGGGGACCAGAGTGTTCTACCAGCACCAAAATTATTTTTCCTGTATATGCTTGGGGACCGGAGTGTCGTAATATCATAATCTGAACGAACAAACGTAGCGTTTAAAACAGGACACAGAAAGATGAGGACAGGACGGGGCTACAACTTACAACTGAATGAAATCGATAAACGAAAGACGAAATATCGCCAAAAGTAGTGCTCCTCTATATGCTTGGGGGCGGGAGAGTTCTGCCAGTGCTAAAATTGGTGCTCCTGTATATTTTAGGTGCCCAGAGTGTTCTACCAGCGCGAAAATTAGTGTTCCTGTATATGCTTATGACCACAGTGTTCTACCAGTGCCGGAACTAGTGTTTTTGTCTATGATGGGGGCGGGAGTGTTCTGTTAGCGCCAAAATTAGTGTTCCTGTATATGCTCGGGGGTGGGAGTGGTTTGCCAGCGCTAAAATTAGTGTTCCTGCATATTCTAGGGGCCCCGAGTGTTCTGCCAACGCCAAAATTAGTGTTCCTGTAATGCTCGGAGACCACAGTGTTCTACCAGCACCAAATTATTGTTTCTGTATATGCTCGCGGACGACAGTGTTCTGTCACTCTGTGGACACGGTGCAGCCAGACATCTCGTTTATCTGGACGGTGCCGGTATTTTCGCTGTAAACTTGGAAAATCACGTGAAGCCACAGTACTCGAGAGCTTACCTTGAAGTCTGAGAAGTGTCGCTTCGCCTACGAGTATCTTTGACCGCATCGTCTGGAAGCACGGAGCTCACCTTGACCCGCACTACAAGTCGCGATCACGCGATTCCCGCACCCGACAAGCAGTCATCTGATTTTGGGAGTGTGGGCCTGTTACCGTCGAAATTTGGAAAGCTGCGCACGCATTGTCGTCCCATTGGCACTTTTGAAAGAAACCTACTTTTCTTTCTGATGGGAAGCACCACAAGTTGTGGAAATATGGGGAGATCAGCCTTCTACCCCCGCACTTCCAAACCGCGTACGAAGCGTTCCCGCTCGCTAAACGCGGAGGGGTTCGCGCTCGAGGGAACACAGGGAGGGAGGACAAACCGTGAACATTCATATGCTATTTATTACACTCGCAATTAATACACCGAGAGCTAGAAAACATTCACGAGGCGTTCCTCGGAAATAGAAGGCTAACGTAAGAAGGGTTTCGGACTTACCGGCTGGGGCAGGGGTACGACTTCGGGCGTAACGGCGGCAAACGTTTGTACGCGCCGATAATGGCGGCCGGGTTTCCCCGTGCGCGCTGCATTCTTTGGGGCAAAGCCATCCCCGAGCATTTGCTGGGGGAGTTGAGGAGAGCGCCCGTTTGCTGCACTCGCTTCGCTGCCTGGAACCAGAAGTCCAACGGCAAGACGCGACGGGTCCCCGTGCGCCTGCCGCGGAAGCTGACGAGAGCGTGCGGCTGCAACCGCTCGTGACGCTGGCCGGATCCCGAAGGGACTCTCAACGGCTCTGCGGAGCTGCGCGTAGACTTCGAGGTGGCGCTCCCGTCGCTGCTTCCGCTTACCCCAAGAGGGAAACTTCCCTCCTCGCCCAGCCGGGACTGCCCTGACGCGCGATGAAGGTGGTCGCCCGCGTCGAACACGAGGCGAAACAGGTTTTCCACAAATTCGAAGCTTTCATGGAGCTTCAGTGCCGCTTGCAAGCTGCACTCCTCGGCCACTTCGATGAAGACGCTGTAACCGAAGTCCACACTGATGCATGCAGCTGATGCACGCAGTACTCGTTCAAAACAGGCACGTGCCCGAACGTGCTTACGCTTGTGCAAGCCCGTGCCTTTCAAATTCCGAAGCCATTATTCGAAGACCGAGGACTGTCTTGCGGTCCTCTGCCCTGCAATGAGCTTTCATTCTTACCTGTGTGAAAGCCGTTCGAGGTTGTCAGCGAAAATCACGTGTGGTGCTTGCTTCCCAATGAAAGAGCGGTCGGGCGGTCTCGCTAGCACGGAGGTTACAACACTGGACAGCATGTACTCCGGTACATGCTGTCCCTACGACTACTACTCCCTATGATGCACCGCCGACGATATGAAGTTACCAGATTTTTCCTTTATTCCTGAAATATCCTTGTCGGAGACGAAAAGGGCGACAAGATGCGGCGCCATTCGACACGCGATTTCCCCGGCCAAGGACTCTTGTACATGTGTGTGCGCGAGTATGTGCGTTTGTGAGTGTGTGTGCGCGAGCCGGCCAAGCGGCAGGCGCCCGAAAGGGGATCCCGCGGTCCTTCCCCCGCGACCGTCCCTGAACCGGGCGGCGGGCTGTGAGGTCGGGCAGCGCGGATGCCCGTAGCCGTTTTCCGGTCGGAGAGGTGGGAGCGGCGGCGGAAGAGGGAGAAAGGGGGATTCGGCCCATCATCGAAAGACAGTGGTTTTGTGAGACGCTGAGCGGAAAGGCCGCGCTTCGAATCTCTCTGTAAAGTTTTCTTGTCTTACCGTTCGGCCAAGTAAACCAGTTAAGTTTTACCGGAGTTTCTTCTTTGTGGACGAAACTAACGAACGCGTACGTAGAGCACGTACTCTCTCTCGTACAAAACAATCCTTCTGCGCAATTGCTCTCCGGGAGTTATCATCACGTCTAGGGGAATAGTGTTTAGGGCGGAGCTTACGCAAGTTCTCCTGCGGTGGAGTCGCACAAGCCACTGAAGAACAATCATACCGTCCAATGGCCTTAGAAAGCTCTTGAACAAGACCGTCGTGGACATGCTTGCAATGTACGTCGCCTCCGAAGACAAGACCTGATGCCATCCAGCCCTACGGGGTATTTGCCTACAACACCGTTCACCAGGAAATTACTCCTAGAACCCCATTCCAGATCGTGTTCAGCAGAAAAACTACGATCACGCTTGACACCATGCTGCAGAATGTCACCACCGAAGACAACCAAGATGTCAGGGCATACCTACAACGGGCATGATCCTGAACTGAAGACCGCACCGACGCCGGCGCTGGGATATACGACGGCGCTGCATGGAATGCAAGTTCGGTGACAGTACGAGTATGGTCGGCTATTCGCCGACGATGATTAGGTGAAAAAATTGGCAGTGACTTAGCTCTGGTTAAGCCTGGATATACAAGCGAAAAGCTGCAGTTATGCTTTGTTTGACGTCATGGCTGTCGCAGTTCGCGCAGAATGCACTCGGAGCACCACGATAACGGTGGAGGCAAGCGCGTTATACAGCTCTCCTTCCGCATGCGCAGTAACTGTGGTAAACACGCGGCTGCAAGTAGCGTCATACGAGGAAGCCGAGCGCGCGCCGATGCACACTCGTCAAACACGCGCAGAGCGCGCGAACGATGGCGAAGGTTGAGCGGCAGAGCCGCGTTCGGTGGCGGCTCCGCCGACCACCTGCACCTCTCCAGTGACGTCACGCGGCGAACTCGCGCATGCGCAGCTGTGGCTAAAATTGATCACGGCGCACGCCAAACCCAGACTAGCCTAGTGAAGCTTTTCGCTTCAAAACTTTCGCGGCACTATTTTGCACCGTAAAGGATCACTCGACGGCTTGGCGGACTACTAGGCCGTTGCTGGAGGAGCAGCAGTAGCGACGCGCCGCGCAAGCCCGGAAGCAGCGCATAGCGTGCCCTTGAAGCGTTATTTCATCTGATAACGTGCGCTACTGCTTACACTTGGTTTTTTTTCGTCTGCCATTATATACCTTTTCGAGCGTCGAGTCAGTGCTTCCTTAAGGCGGGACAGTGCTGTGCATCGTGTGAAACACTGCAGCGCAGCCACCGCGGTGGTGCGTTCGCGTGCGACTGCGCGTAACAGACTACGCGCGTCGGGGTGCTGCAGTGTTAATGTCAAGCTCTTGGTACCGCTTTCATTTCAATCGCTGAAAGATTAATGTTGGGGTGTTGAAACTGCGAGTAGTATTTCAAGTGTGCACACCTCAAAGCAATGAAACTCGGTGTTTGCTTCACAATTTGATTTCTGTGGACCTTGCAGGGGTGGCTATCATACGCTTTACCCTAGGACGATTAAGGTGGCGGTTCCACTGCCGCCATCTTGCGAGTAGTTCATATTCTGTCACCAGGCTACGACACTGATCCATCACTGAGAAAGTGTCTACCCGTCTTGCCCCCAGCGACCCGAGACTGGTTTTGGTTGAGATGTTGAGATACGTGTCCGGTCCTTTCTTGACCCGTGCACCTGTGCTGCGTGAGGGTTCTTTTGTTGCTGCGCCTGCCTTCAGAGGATTACAAACGAACCATGGCAAGCCCGGCTGCTAGTCCTCGTCGTGCGTGGGGGGAGGTGTTGGCTGGGGTGGTTCCGCATGCTTCTTTCTCTGCCTGTCCCTTGCCAAAGCCAAAGAGAGTGGGGCGAGCCGGGGCAAAGAGGGTACCGTCTTTGTCCAAACGGCGTCAGAGGTGAGGTGATCCTTGTTCGGGATAAGGATGCCAGCACGGGAACAGAGGACCGTTTCCTTCTCTCTCTTGTTTAGCCTTGGCTAAATAGCCGCAGAAAGCTGTACCGTCGATGTTACTATCTGGAGGGCCTCCTTTGAGGGAATGTGCCGTTTCGTTCTTGAGTTTTACGCGACTACAGACTTTCCTGTTTTCAATGTCGTGACATATATTAGTGGGAGCAAAGAAAAAGAAAAAAATAATGCTGCCCAGCCCGCATCGCAAAAGGCACAACGTCGACACAGTGGAAACTTAGGAGAGTTAGTGATAACTGTCGACATAATTGCACAGAGCAAATTAGTAAGTAAGCGAAAAGAGGAAGCGGACGCCAAAAATAAGGAAGGTGTGAAATAAAGAAAATTAATTATGTTTATGTCCCATGTATATATTTCTAGCGTTTTTTTTTTCAATGAACCTTATAGTTGAAATCGGTGCCTTTCTTGTGTCCTTCCTTCTGCCCTCGTCTTTTGCGCGTTCAATCACTTCGTCACTGTTGATGCATAGTAATATTAGTAGTAGTCGGAACACTCCTGGTCTAGAGTGTAACCTGCTAACTATAGCGCTGAAAAAAAAATATATTTTTTTATCAAATGATATTGCATCTATGATAAGAAAACTATAACAAAGACAGCTATACAATTTAGTCAACGCTCAGCGTATGCCTGTCCAACCTTATAAACTATGGTTGGTAAAGAAAAAGGCAGAGAGAAGTGGGCAATTGTCAATTTCTGTTTACCCTTGAGATGAATCGACATTGCACAAGAGACGTGAAATTGCTATTGAGAGGGTTAGCACCACAGGGTGTCGGAATGTGTTTACCTCAGAAGCAAATATTCGTCGTACATGCGGCGGCACCTTGCAACCAATTCCGATCAACTTCGACGGAATTTTGCCAAGGCTCACAAAAATGCAGTATACAGATGCATACCATTCACGAGGCGGACTCGAGACTTTTTTATAGACATTGTACGAAGAAGAACGGGGGGGGGGGGGGGGCGAGGTGTGCAGGAATGCTGCCAAAAAAAGGGGTCGGCTACAAAGCGATAGTTCTGTAGGCACTTAGGGCGACCCCCTCCCCTCTCTCGTTTGTACCCTCAACTGCGTGCTCTTATTCATTTTAGACGTACGTCTTTCTTGTATCCAGTTTGCATCATTAGGTTGCTTATTCCCTCCAGAATTTTCCATCGCGTGTTGAAATGTATATCTTTCTAACCTTGCGTCGATTTGCCTCGATTTGGTTGGGTCAAAGATTGAAAAAGTGCGCCCGCGTATGTGTGTGTGTATGCGTGCGTGTCCACGCGCGCGTACCTGGAAACTGTAGGAACAGCTGCTATTTTCACACCGTCTATTGTCAGGAAACTGTAGCCTCGTTTACATGAACCCGACTTCGGCGGGTCGAGCCAGGAGATCGAGTTGAGCAAGGTCAGCCCAACTTGACTGCATGTTTACATGAACTCGATTTTAGCGAGTCGCGACCGGTTCAACAGCAGCGGCACCAAGCGTCGAACGGCGCAGCGGGAAAGGGCAGTGGCAGCCGGGAAGATTGCGGCATGCACGGCTGCCTCGCAGGCGCTACGGCGCAAGCGAATAACAGGTTCGCATTTATCACCCCTCCTTCCACTAACCCTACTCAGACCGGTTTACGTGCTGTCTGCTGTTGGGGTCGAGTGAGTCAACCCACCCCCTGCAGCGGAGTTGACTGGACTCGCTCCCTCGACTCCCGGACCCGACTCGTTTACATGAACCCAGTAACCGGTTTTCAGCTCAAATCCTCCACTCAACCCGTCATGTAAACACCGCTTATAACGTGCTTGTAATCATTTTCCGAGAATTCCTTTTCCTGCGGCGCTAGTCTACCCCGCCTGCAGGAGGGGCGCGCAGCAAGGGGAGGGGGCGGTCCTTTGTGCCAGTTCCCGAAAAGGGAACTCAGCACTATAGTCGCACTTCTCAGCACTATAGTCGGTTACAACAAAAGAACGAAGCGGCACACGCAACTCAGACGGAGCTCTCCAGCCAATCACGTCGATTTGTGTGGCTGTGCATGCAGCCAAGTCTGCGAAAGAGAACGAAGGAGTCGGCGCTTTGTCCCCGTGTCGCCGACGGTGGATGTCCTTTGTTCGGGATAAGGCTAAAAGAATAATAACGCAAAAAGAAAGGAAGAGATTTTGCTGCCCCGGCATCCGCCATCGTCTCTAGGAGCACCTGAGCAGGAGCAGGGGAAAAGACAGGGAGAAAGGCGAAGGTACTAGTAGGTGTGGTGCCCCCGTTAATTGTCTCAGCTGCACTGGCCACTAAAGGGGGAGAGGGGGGGGGAGAGGGCTGGGCTGCTCACCTTTCGCATAGATCCACGCGAGAGCGTCTTTTTCGCAAAAGCGCTGAATGCTACAGGTGGGGTCATATTCGGCAACAGACGGTCGTGGCAGCTTCAGTCTCCACTGCTGTCGCGGCGCACCTGTGGAGACCGAACAGAAAACTGTTCGGTCGACGCGCTTGGCTGGGCGGTCTCCTTTGATGGGCATGTGCTGCTTCGTTCTTGAGTTGTACCCGACTTATATACCACATGGATTCATTTCAGCGGTGGAACATGGCGCCCTCTGAACCACGGCATTCGTTTGAAAGAAATGCGAGTCTAGTTCAGGAAAACTGCACCTGCTCCATGGTTAGTGCTGAAATAGTGCAGCTGCAGCCGCCATGGAAGCAGATGATGGTTTGCGGGTTGTGATAAACGGCGGAGACTCAAGTAACTTTCACTCGTCGACAAGCTAGAACGCTGCTCGAGTTCTCCAAAGAAACGGATCGAGGCTGGTTCATGGCAACATGTTATTGTGATGTGCGGTTTGCACATTTCTTCATGAGATACGAGAGGTTGGCTGCCGCTGATGTAGGCTGTAAACAGCTGGCTCCAATTCATTGGCATCGCAAAGGCTAGCGACGACCAGGCCTGCACTCGACCATCCGTTTTGGAAGCAGACAGTGCCAAACTGCGCTCAAAGTGCCGGAACTAGCGGTACACACCCGCCGCACCGCCGCTGCCGCAGAACTTTGCCGAACTGGTGCATTGAGTGCAGGCGAATCGAGCGCTCTCCAACTTCCCCTCCACAGCGCTAGCCGGAACAACGAACAACCGGCAACACGAAGCGAAAGCCTGTCTCTTCCCTTTCCTGTCGCTTTAGCAATGCCAAAGCTGTCCTCGAAAAATAATACGACGCCCAGAATGCGTTTCGTAGCGTCAGGTGAAAAAAATTGGCAGTGGCTTAGCTCTGCTATGCCTGGATATACGTAGCGTCAAGTGATCCGGTGTTTCGGCCGCACGTTTCGCCTTGGCTGCTCGACGGCAAACTGCCAGGCGACAACCTCGGGATCGGAAGAATTTACATTTTCCAGTCTTCTGCGCCGTTTGGCAGCGGCTCGACTCTCCTTAGCTTACCAGAGCTTACATGTTGAGCGCGACCGTCATTTCTCCGCGCACCCTCCTCGCGCATGCGCAATAGCGCGCGGCGCAACTGTCGTAAACACGAGGTCAAGCGTCGGAGAGGAGCGCACGCCGGCGGCGCCGGCAGCGAGGAGCTCGCACCGGCGGACCTGCGCCTCTCGTGACGTCACGCGGTTCTCGCGCTGCGCATAACAGGCGGCGCACACTAGCGCAAAACTCGGCTCTGACCCGCGTAGTGTGGCTTTACTAGCTTTACGCTACAAAACAATCCAGCAAAGCAATATGGCGGAAATCTGCTTGGAAGTTCGACACACACTACATAGGGCAAAATCGAGGGAAACGTGCGAACATCGTAGAGGTATCGTTTCCTCTCGTGAACACCTCCTGATTGTAAATGTTTAGCAGCGCCACACTCGTTATTTTTTTGAACTGAGATTATTTAGTACACGCGCATGTGTGTAGATGGCGCTACTTACTAAATTTATCTACATTTATCGCATGTCGCTGCGTTATTGCTATTATTGTTTGTATTCTGTGGACTTTGTTCTTGGCAATTGTTACAAGTTGATTAAAGGAATGAGAGACCGACATTTTAAGAGTATATTTGCCAGAAAAAAACAAGCCGCGGAACGTTTCAAGAGCTTGTGTCCTTCATGAGGAGAACAAAAAAGGTAGCTAAAATCAACTAGACATTGCGCATTCCCCAAAAGCCGTAGAGTAAAGGCGATGCTTAGCCGCGTAGAGCAAAGTATTAAGTTTCTTCACGCAAAATCTCAAAACTGCCACGCGCTGGTTACCTGAACAATTTTGCATTCCGTTTTTAACTATTTCGAAAAAACGCTAATTTTGATCAGGAATAACTTTTAAACTAAACAAGGCAGACGGATGAAATTTTCAGAATGGAAGGGCGATTAGACGATCTCAAACTGTACAGAAAGGCGTCGCAATGCAATGCATATCCCAAAAGTTATTGCCGATTACATTGTTCTGTTTTCTATGCTTTTCAAACATGTGTGGCTAATAAACTAATCTATACACGTACTTCTAAATGCTTAAATATGTTGATTAGCATCCGATCTCAAAGTATCTCGAAAGATATTTCTCTAGGTGCAAGAGGTTTTTCACAATTTTGCATTTCCTGAGACAAGTTGAGCTCAACTGCCAATTTTCATCTTTGCGTTTTCTTTTACAGTTGAAACAAATTTGCAGCTACCGTTAAACAAAATGCATCTTTTGAAAGCAGAGAAGAGTAGCTTTTCGGAGATATCTGAACCATATTTATGAAGCGAACGAGCGAGGTACAGTCGACGTACAAATATCACCAAAAATGGTTCCCGCTCACCGTCAGAGTGGGACCGCCACCTTAAAGCTGTGCGAGTGACTCCTGTTTGATGATGATGTCCTCAGGCTTAATGGCGGGGGATTGGCCATAGTGCATAGCGGATACAAACGACTCATGTAAAAGGAGTGAAGTATTTGGATAATTTTGGGAGCCGCCTGTTTACGCGTAAATAGCTTTAGATTTCTTCTTCTTTACCACTGGGAAGTAGAAGCTTCACAAATGTATGTCGCCCTCTGGATTGCTTGCTGCATTTCTTGACCTATTGCAAGGACAGTGCAGCGGCGCAGCTGCTGGCAACGCCCTTTGCGAGAACCTTCACGTATATCTGGCTGCCAGTGCTGCAGCTTCGTTTAGTCCGTGTTTTCGCTTGACCGACCTTTCCCGTCTTGTTTTTGCAGCGGAGTCTTTGGCGTGACTGATCCCGAAATCCTGGGTGCCGAGATTCCCATTGCATGCCTGGTGAGTGGTCGCTACGTCAGCAGCATACGCTTCGTATCTGGGCCGGCTGGCAGCGATTCAAGGGGCGGAAGGGGGCACCCAACGAGGAGAATTTTTGAGTGAGGCACATTGTTGACCATAGCGGTGGAAGATAATGAATGTGCGGACGCAGACGCGTGCTTCTGCCCTATAAACAGTAGCGATGCATGGTCTGAAGCGGCATTGAAAATATCAGATTGTATACTGCAGCGTTAATGGTGCTGGAAAATCTCTCGTATCTCGCCGACGGAATAGGGTTGCCTCAAGGCGGCGCAGTGTTGCGGAGAAAGGGAGACCGTACCAGAGGGTTCGGTGCGTTGGCTTCTCCCTTCTTCCGCTTTCCTCGCGCCGTTCTCGCTTCGCCGTGAACGAGCCGGCCCGGCTTTCAAATTGTGATCCAGGGTTCAGCTTAGTGTGTACCGGTCAGGCGACGGGACCACGATGCGAGCTGTATAAGTCGAGTTGGCCTTGAACAGAGAGAATGGCGTGAGGAGGGTCGACGGACGAGCCAAGTGCTGCGAAGTGGTCGTTCGGTATTGTTACATGCCGAGTGCGAGAAGCCAGAGAGCCCGCAGGATCAACGTGGGCTACACCGCTTTAGGCCAAAGCGGAAGGCGCTGGCGCTGTCTCGGGAGCCAGCTTTGCATTCTTCCTCGCTTCGCTAGTGTTCTTTCGGTCGTAGACTCGGCACTTGAGCCGTTATCAAGGATTCTTCCATAGATATTCCGCACGATCCGCTCCAGGTCGCCGAGCAACACACTCATAAAAATGCCTCGCCTTGCAAGACGAACCAATCCTTACTGTGTAGTCGCCTTCCTGTTGGAATAACTGTCATATTCTTGGTAAATGCATCTGCGTTTCTTGCTTGAGAGACACTACGAACTTTCAGACACGCGACGAATTGTGAGAACAGCAAACGCATCGAAAGAACAAAGCTACGGATTGGAAAGAAAAAGTTACCCCAGTAAGAATTCAAAAGCCAGAGGGCCTCAGATCCGCATGATGACGGCAGCAGTGAAAGTGCCGCTGAACTGTCGCGGAACCAAGAACAAGACACTGTTCGGAGGCACCTGTGCGTAATGTCCCGTTACGTTACGTAATGTCGTTATGATTGCAAACGTTATCAGTGTTTTCCGGAGGACACAGGGGAGCAATAAAAGACACGGACATAGAAGTAGACAGGGTCGAGCGACAGGGACGAAGAAGTTATCAGACAGGGACGAAGACAGGGACGAAGTAGTTATCAGTGTCCTCGCATGCAGTGGATGAACTTCCTTAGTTAAAGAACAGCAGTAACAAGCTGATGACGGTCGGTTAACAGAAGGCGATAGCTAGTAGACAAAGGCTCGAAAGAGGTGAGTTAAGAGGTTTGACCTCGCCATTCCTGAAGAGCTCTGAATCTGCTACCAAAGCGTTGTTGTTAATGTGATTGCGTTAGAGCAGACGGTTGGCGAAGACCCAGGAGTCACAGAAGAAATTCCTCATTGGCTCAAAAGGAAATTCCGGGTCACAATGAAATTCCTCATTGATCTACAGGTCCTAGCGCCCGTATTTAAAACATCCCCACAATGATCATAATGTACAACAGTGATGACGTATTCAGAAGAGATGGATCCATACCGACTAGCCGAGTTCACCATTCTTCTACAGTCACGGCGCTATTGGACTATTCCGGAAAAGAATGACTGGCGGTTTTGCACTGCCAAGCACGAAATACTGCGTTAAACCACAGTTTTTTGCAGGTTGACCACCGCCACGCACCTGAAAGCGTGATTGAGGTGTCCACTCACCCAGGGAGTCAGTTATGCGCGTCTTCTACTCTTTCATTAGCGCCCCGCCGTGGTGGCTCAGTGGTTACGGCGCTCGGCTGCTGGCCCGAAAGACGCGGGTTCGATCCCGGCCGCGGTGGCTGAATTTCGATGGAGGCGAAATTCTAGAGGCCCGTGTACTGTGCGATGTCGGTGCACGTTAATGAACCCCTGTTGGTCGAAATTTCCGGAGCCCTTCACAACAGCGTCCCTCATAGCCTGAGTCGCTTTGGGACGTTAAGCCCCAATAAACCAATCTTTCATTAGCAGTGCCAATTTACCCAATGTACGCCGGCGGCCTATGCTCCTGTGCCGCGTTTCTAGCAATAGTTGTCAACGCCAACGCGTATTACTCTAGCGCTGTGTCTCTGCCACAGCATTGTCCACGCCAACGCGTGCAGCGCACATCTCTGTCACTACCGACACATAGTTCAAAGTGCGATTATAAGTTTGATAGTAGTGTTAGACGATGAACACGACGATGTTCAATGCACAGCATCAGTGTGCGTTGCATTTTAACGCGAGACGTGTCCGGCTGCGGCGATAGCCTAGTGCTCTCGCGCAGCGGCCCGCCCGCAAAATTGATCGGTTCGCACCGCCGCGGGTTCGAATGCCAGCCGTGGTTATTTATTTGATTTTTATTTATTTATTTCACTTGGCACAAACCCGCAAACATCGCAAGATTTTTCTCAAGGTTTGCTGATTGCAATAGCGCTTTTTCACTGAAAATGGTCGAGCCGGGACTTGAACCGCTGCCCCATGGGTCGTGAGCCTGGCGCGCAGCCCGTCGGCCACTGAGCCTGTTTTTTTTTTGTTCTCCTTCGGCCACTCAGGAACGTGGCCAGTTAGAACTCAGGGTATTTATGCATGCGACCACCTCACAACGCATGGTTAGTAACGCTATTGCATTATACTCCCAAGGCTTCAGCTTCCCCGGAACTTGTAACCCCAGCTGTGCGGGAGAAAGGAACACGGTACTCTCAGAACTTATCCCGTGACTCGGCCTGGCGTGTCACAGTGGCGCCGGCATGCGGCTGCTGCCGCAATTACGGGCGCGCGTGCTCGCTGTCGCATTCAGTTCTCTTTGGGATTACCAATGTGTTCTGACAATTTTGACGGCGCCGCCTCAGGTACGCAACCAGTTCTTATTTGTATTCCACAAGGCTTAGTGCTCGGACCGATTCATTTTTCCCTTTACGTGAATGTTCTGCAGTGTATACCTTGAGAAATCACATGTTATCATGTACACAGATGACCCGGCGCTGGTGGTTACCTCTAATTCTCGGGAGGATGCTAAATCATAATGAATAAGTAGTTGCAGTGCATTAAAACCTGGTTTCTCCTTAATAGACTGTCATTAAAAACTGATAAAACGAAATGCAGTGCCTTAAAATCCCCGCATAGGTCGCAGAGAATATCGCCCTGCGTCCTGCATATCGGAATGAATGAGTTATGACAGGTCCACATGATTTTTAAGAATGATCCCGGATAATGACTTCAGTTCCGCAAATGCACATTGACGTCCTGTATAAAGGAATTCGGCCACCGTCTGGAAAACGCTGAAGTAACGAGCGTTAGCTGTTCGGTAGTGCCATCTATCGTCCATGTGGTGTATTGCCACGTGATTAGGCTACTTTTCCATACCTTACGGCGAGCGGGCACCTACCGCCTTGAGGTCGGATATTTTTGACCAATTTGGGCCGAAAAAGTTTTTCGCTCTATGGAGGGCCATTTTTCCTTACCTCAAGGTGGTAGGTGCCCGGTCGCCATAAGGTATGAAATTGAGAGCTTCCGAGTGCTGACGACATGGCCGCCATGTTAAGCCTAACCATAAGTAAATATTAACCCAATTAGAGAATATTGGTGTCTAACATTTCCTACTCATCGAGCCCATTACGAATATCCATTAGTTAGATCATCACGTTATCGGTTAGTTAATTAAGCAATTATAAGCATAACCATACATAAATATTAACTTCATTAGTTAGTTTTGGTGTCTAACCTCTTCTAGTCATATAGGGGATTCCAAATATCTAATTCGTTTTATGACGCCACATTAATTATTGAGTTAAAAGCGAATAAACATTAGTCATGTGACTAGTTAATTATGACGTCACAAAATCAGTGCCGTCAGCAATAAAAAATTCGGTATACTAATGATGTCACCAATCAATAACCAATTGGGTTGGTATATCTATTTACTATGGGGGCCGCTGTCTTGAATTCCTCGGACATAGAAAATTTCACGCCGAAGGGAAGTGGTCGCAGGCCCCAAGAAATCGAGAAACGTGATGAATACGAGCCAACGCTCTGAAAAGCTCTCTTACCTTTGCGCTGTACTGAGCAAATATTTCGAAACAAACACGTTAAAAACCTTGTATTTCGGCATCTTCCAGTCACAGCTGGCGCACTGTCTTGACTCCTGGGGCCTTACTTGTCCTTCATATATTTATTATGTAATAAAATTACAGAAGAGAGATCTCAAGGTAATCAATATTGCGCCACCCAGAACTCTGTCTAGACACACATTTGTAGCAAACAGAATTGTACCACTTTTAGATTTACGATATTATCATTTAGCGGTGATTCAACGCCAAGTGACTCAGGCTTTGCGCTGGATCATCTTTCATTTCATTAAAAATCGTGGTTTATTGAATTACTATGAGAAACAATATCCCAACTCGTTTTTGGCGAAAAACATATTTCGTGCCGTGGCCGCCACATTAAGTTCCCAAATGGTAGCAAAACGAAGTCTAACAAAACCATACGGAAGAAAGAAATATTAAGGCGAAAGCCTTTAATGCCTCATCGTTGTAAGCAGCAGTTGTCGACAGAAATGTCACGCTTTTCAGTTGGTCGAAAGGGTCGTGACGTCACAGTGCGCCAATTTCAAACGGGGCCAATTGTACTTTGGCTAGTAACCATGCAACCAATTGAAGGGATCATATAGTGATGCTCCAAGTAAGTGGTACTGAGCTTAGTTAATTGCTTAATTACCCAATTAAGCCCCCGGTCTCTCTCTCCCCCCCCCCCCCGGTCTTCGGAGTGCGAGACGAGCATGCTATCCACTCCGCCATGCTAGCTCGATGGTTTGGAATGAACAAAGGCGCGTCTAGTGAATAGGGTGTCTTCGTTCACTGGCATCCTCCTCCCTTCCCTTCCGGCGAGGTGTAGGTGTCCACCGAGATATGAGAGACAGATACATTTCCTTTCCTCAAAAACCAATTTACCGACGAGCGAAATGGGCGATGGGGTTCTATGGGCTCCATGGCAGCGTTGCAAGACGCTGTCGCGTTGAACTCTTAGAGGCGAAGCTTAAAATCTTAACCACACATCAGTGACCGCACTTTACGTCAACGAAGTGCACCCCCCCCCCCCCCTGAATTTAGACGGGTGTCCGCAGAGATATGTGAGACAGTTACTGCCTCATTTCCTTTCCTCAAATACAATTTTCATTTTCTTCATTACCAGTCATCTTTGTCTTTCTTTCACTTCCACTTCCTCCCTTCCTCTACAGTGGGTTCAGGTGTCCACCGAGATGACAGAGAATTACTGCGCCATTTCCTTTCCTCAAAAACCGTTGCATTCATCGCGCGGAACGGGTGGTGGTTTTCCACAGGTGGTGGTTTTCCGTGGCCTCCCTGGCAGCGCTACAACGCGCTGTGGCGTTCCACTCCTAAAGGCGAAGCTTAACCGTCATTAATTAGCAGTTAATTAGTATTCAGACATTAATCAGTAATTACCCATTAATTAGTGATTTTTCATCACTTAGTAATTAGCACTCAATTGCATGTGACGCCACCAGTGCCACAGAAGCAGTCAAAGTGGTCCGAAAAACGCTTTCGCCTCTACGCACTTTAGACAGTCAAAGTACCCCCTGAATTTTTCTACCTATGACTAATTTTTTTGTGTGAATAAAAGACACTACGCTTTCACGCACAATAATTTGACATTAATTTTTCTGTTTCCTTTCTTACAAAACTGAGAAAAAAGTACAAAACTTATCGAATTGGAATTCTTTTTGTCAAATTTTATGTTCTTTAAGTAGTTATTCCAACTATTCTCCCAAGTTGTCTGGAAAGCAAGATAGCGCAAAATAATGTTTCAGCGATAAAAAAAATGTAAGCCGTATCAGAAAAAAAAAATCTGAATTTGAGAAAAGTGTTTGCGGCATATTCAGTCTTCAATCGCATAATGAGGTGGTCCTGGTAAAAGTATAAAAGGTAGTATGGTGCACAGTACTAGTTAGTGGCATTTATTGCAGGAAGTTTAATAGGAGTTATTTTTTAATTTAAGCGAGAAAATAATTTTGCAAGTTGAGCACCAACGCCCTCTGGCGTTGCCTCATGCCTGCGTTTCACCAACTCACCCACTTCCCGTCTCTTTACGTTAAACCTGTCATTTTTACGTAATAGCGTGAAAAGCCCTGTTCTCCACAAAATTTGTTATCGGCGTCGGCGTTATGAGCGAAAAGTCACAAGCATGGTTTGGTTTATAGGGGTTTAATATCCCAAAGCAACTCAGGCTATGAGGGACGCCGTAGTAAAGGGCTCTGCAAATTTCGACCACCTGGGGATATTTAACGTGCACTGACATCGCACAGACCACGGGCCTCTAGAATTCCGCCTCCATCGAAATTCAGCCGCCGCGGCCGGGATCGAACGCGCGTGTTTCGGGTCAGCAGCCGAGCGCCGTAACTACTGAGCCACCGCGGCGAGGCCACGAGTATGGATCTGGCAGGTGGTCTCCAGAGAGAAACCCAGGAGGCAAATGCGTGGGCCGCCTTTGTTACGTGGTCTTACGGCGTCATCACAACCTGCCCACCCTCTAGTGAGCAAGCTACCCACCGTGGCAGGTGGCAGTTAGCAATTTTCCGGTTCAGAAGAGCAACCTGGGCCGCAGAAGTCCCACCGCTGGGAGCACCTGCCATCCCAGGGCAGTGGCGCATCGCTTAACCGCTGAGACAGGAGGGGTATGAGGACTCCCAGGGATCTATGAATGTAGAGTAGAGAATGACCGGTTCTGGACACATTACGCTATGACGTCATACCCTTAAGGCGGAGCTTAAGTGTCCCCTCCAGTTTTTCTTTCCGTAGCTCGCTGCGTTCACCTTTAAGGTGCACTGAAGAGGGATCTGAACTGATCTTTTTGCCGCGGAAACTCGGTCTACACGTTCTGAGCATTCTTAGAAACTTCCTGTGCGGCCGATTTCCCTAATGGAAATTGAAATAAACGTCCCGGCTCCCGCCTTTATTTTGAACTCGCCGCAGACGGTAGGAGGACTCAACCACCCTTTCAGCCAGTCCTGTGGCGGCTGGCCGCTCTGCCATCGGCGGAGAGATACTTAGTGATCGGGGAAAGCAAAGGGTCCACGCGTATTTTTACGGGCCTAATTTTCGGCTATGTAATCTGTGTCCGGATTTATTTACTCACGGAACGTTAAAAAAAAAGTAAAAGCGAAAGCGAACCCGCCACGCGACTGTCTGAAAGGCACTCCACGTGTTAGTTGACTCCTTCTACCGTCGGCGGCGAGTTTAAAAAAGACGGGAGCCGGGACGTTTAATCGGATTAAATTATGGAAATCGGCCGTACTGGATAATAATTCGACGTTTCTAAGAATGCTCGGAACATGTACATCGTGTTCCCGCGGTAAAAAGACAAGTTCATATTCCTCTTCAGTGCACCTTTAATGTGAACCCTTTTCGTTAAGTCTCCGCGTTTCTGCCCCCTAGATGAGCACCGGTGAGATACGCCTTTTGTATGCTTTTCTCTTGGGGGATATTGGTAAACTGCCGCTCATGATCTGAGAAAGCCTGCCATATGCACTCCACTTCATTCATATTCTCCCAGTTATTTCCATCTTATGATCCGGATCAGCGGTCACTACCTGCCCTGAGTAGGCGTATTTCCTTACCACTCCCGCCATCTCGCTACCATTTGTGAACGGCTGTTCTCTTGCGAGACCTTTGAGAGACGGTTAAGCGTTACTTTGGTTTTCTGCATGTTTATTGTAGCGTAGGCTTGATGTTAATGGGTAATTCATTTATGTCGTTAAGGAATAACACAAGCACAAGCCTGCGTATCGCGGAACACCGCACATAACGTTGCCGAGCGGTGAACGACAGTTATTGACGCAGATGATCCGTTTACACCTTTTCAGGATGTGTTGTAGCTAGGACAGCAAGTTTTGAGCAATTCCGTGATGTCGGAGTTTTAGTGGAAGGTAGTAGAAAAAATGTTAAAATGCGTTTGCAAAGTTTAAGACGAGCCGGTGGCGCTAGCCTAATATTCAGATTAACGGTGTGGCGTTGCTGCCTCGGCTAGCAGAAGGGCTTCCTGGACGCCTTCCAAGGCCACGCCATCTGCCGGGCTGCAGTGTTTGCTTGTATTTCCTAGTGCCTGATTGAAACCATGAATGGCTTCTGTCGTTCCTCGCTCATCGATGCCCGTACCATAGAGTTTCTGACTATTACCTAGAGGGAAAGCTGGCAACCCCTCTATGGGAGTTTGCGTGGAGGCCCCTCGAGACCATTTCAGCCACCATGGACGCTCAAAGCATCATGGGCCGGTGAGCTACCGACTGCAGAACTGCAACCTTTGGCCAAAAATAATGCAAAAATAAACGCTGTTCGATAACTACGAAAGTCCTAACATTGAATATCCTGTCTGTAAATTGCAACAAACGAGCATAAAAGCATGTAAATGCAAAGTTTGCCCAAAATAAGAGATGGCTAGCTTTCCTATTGGATAAGTAATGAACACTACAAAAACTAATATTTCGTGATTAACAGGCCATTTTTAAATGTAAATATGTTTTCAGAAAAAAATGTTGTAACTTAGATACTTTAAGAGGTTTTTTTAATGGCATTTCGGAAAAGTGAAACCTTTCATTGGCGTCGTGTGTCGTTGCGGTTTCGATACTATGGCTTTTGCACACTGCGTTCGCGCGAAAGTCGTCTGCGCACACAGAAAACAACGTTTTCGGAATGAAGAATCTCAGTAGTGCCTTAGGAGGGTAGCTGTGTAGGCCAGTTGGTGAGACATGAAGGCGCTAGACACCGCAGCGGACACGGGACAAGAAAGAAGACGACACAGGGCGGTACTTGCAACTAAAATTTTATTTGAAACTTCATGGCTTTATAAAGACAGAGGCACGTGTGATCTTACAATCAGGTAAAAAAGATGAATGAAAAGCAACAGATAGCAAAACCTAACTGACAACAATGCACAGGAAAGATATGCGCGTCACCATGTACAGAAATCAGACTTTAAAACGTTATGCAAAGCTCATCATGCGAGTCACAATCTACATAAATCAGAAGTGTTAAAAACCGTCGACCGCATGTGGAAGCAGAAAAACCACAAGACAAAGGAAGAAAAAGAACGTTAAAAGGAAGCCACCCAACCTGTTACCTGTCAAGGAAACCCAGTTCTTTTTGGAGGATGGAAACCGAAGGCGAACTAACGCATTCATCCGATTGCGAGCGCAAGATGGCAGTGGCCTCCACAATCTCTCTCTCGAGCTGCCCCTTCCTTCTTCCAACAATCTGGGTCTGGCTGAACTGAGGGCAACAACCCCGACACTTGCGGCAATGAACAGGCAGATTCGAACCCCCCGCCTCCCCCAAGTAGTGCCACTCCGTGTTCCCGAAAAAATACGAATGTCCTGCACCAAGTAGCTCACCGTCCCATGATGCTCTGGGCGTCCATGGTGGCTGAAGGGCAGTGCCGCCAGCTTTCCCTCTGGGTAATAGCAAGAAACTCTATGGCCCGTATACGAGCGGGATCTGTGCACGCCTCTTGGCTCAGCGGCCTTGGCATCGGCGCAGGCGGGCGACCAGCAGGCGTCGGCCTTCGGCGAGTGCTGCTTCGAGCCCGGGGAGGTCAAGTGCACCATGGGCACCGGCACCTTCTTCGACGCCAACACGGCGGGGAGGCCGCACGCCTCCACTGTCGGTACGTCACCCTTCGAGACACTGCGTGCACAACTGTGTGCTATTAAGCGAACTCTGAGCTTAGTGTGCTGCACCCCGTCCTTCATTTCGCAAGTAGTCTGGTTTTTTGTGCCATATAGCGAACGCAGTAAATAGAATTTCGCTAAACAGTGAGCGCGGTAGCACGTCGCCTGCCATTTTTGTGCAGACATATTTTGCTGCCAGTTGTGACATCAATCCTTCCTTCGCATTGTCAAGCACAATGTTTATCTTCGGAATAGCAACTAATTCCACGATTCTTTGGATGTTTACTTGGTAAGTCGTGGAATTTTGATGTTTGCTATTCCCATCAACTATGATATTCTGGACGAAATATTGCATATTGCTGCAAAAAAATTAAGCACTGGTATTTTTCGTTCCAAAATTAATAACTTGCCTTTCTTGAGGCCTGAGTATACTATCAGGCGGGAAAATGTTATTTCAGAGGCAGCAAAAACGGCGTCTGAAAGGATATAGGCGGCAACTGCCATCACCAGCCCTGCATGCATGTGCATATAGCTGAGCCGTGGCGCTGTCAGGCGCTTTCCAGCGTCAATTTTAATAACCATTAGGCCTTAGCATGTTAGGCACCCCAATCAGTTCGGTGCTTGCTTGGACCCCATATCCTGCGTTCGCTTGAGCTGTTCACTGATTGGCTATAGGAGCGGAAGCTCAGCTACAACGCAAAATGGTTGGTTTGGTTTATGGGGTTTAACGTCCCAAAGCGACTAAGGCTATGAGAGACGCCGTAGTGGAGGGCTCCGGAAATTTCGACCAGCTGGGGTTCTTTAACGTGCACCGGCATCGCACAGTACATGGGCATCTAGAATTTCTGCTCCAAAGAAAGTCAACCGCCGCGGCCGGGATCGAACCCGCGTCTTTCGGGTCAGCAGCCGAGCACCATAACCACTGAGCCACCGCGGCGGGTGTCAAAAATGCAAAACGCTACAAGGCAAAAGGTCAGGGAGTCTGGAGTGGCAGGGGCGTCTTCAGTACAGGTTTTTGTGGCTTGTTGGCGCGTTTTTAGTTTCTTCGAATCACAAGCGTGGTTGGTTTTTTGGCACCTAATAATTCCGTTCGAAGTGAACGCCTTAACGATGTACGGCGCGTTGTGGGAAAATATTTTGACACAATGTATTGTGTGTGTAAGCAGATTGGTGGTAAGCATAAATCGTTGCAGTCGTTGATTTCTGCGCTATACATTGAATAAACCCGCCAGTCTGTGACAGTCGGTACCAGCCGGGGTGATCATACAGGGTCTGTTCTGAAAGTAGTAGGACTCACTTTTTTTATGCGAAGCATACTAAAATAGCCCAACCCAGCTCCTCGAGCGTGGCGGTGTCGTTACCATTGACCTTTCGTGACCTCCATGTCATACCACGTGATGCGTGACGTCACAGCAGATGAAAAACGGGGGCCCAACTCGCGCCGTCGCGCGAGGCGTCGTGACCAAGGATGACCACGTGGTGCGTGACGTCACAGCAGATGAGAAACGGGGGCCCAGCTCGCGCCGTCGCGCGAGGCGTCGCGACCAAGGAGGACCACGTGATGCGTGACGTAACGACATAGGAGAAACGGGGCCCCAGCTCGCGCCGTCGCGCGAGGCGTCGCGACCAATGTGTTTCCTGCTTCTGCCGCTAGGTGCGCTGTAGTGAACACGTGATTCATTTAGGGGCTTTACACGTGATGCTGGAGCGGCGGTATACAAGGGGGTGCGCCTGCCTCTGCTAGACGAGGGTCAGATCTGTTCTCGCTTCGGCGAGCGCGGCTTCGGCCGCTTATCCGTTTTTTGAGCAGCGTCCGTTGCTTTTAACTCTCCTCTATCTGCACGTGGCAGCGGTGGTGGCTTGTCTGGAGCCAGTAGCAGGCCCGTGCAATTTCCTTTTCATCCTTCTCTCAGTCACAACAACAACTGCTAGGCGTACACGGGATAGAGATTCCTCCTGTAGACAGGGCTGCTCGTTGGAATGAGAAGCAAAAGTTGCGGCGTGCTACAGAGACTGATGAAGAGCGTGAAGAACGTCTAGCCAAGCGGCGCGCTCGATATGCAACTCGGCGACAATATGCTTCGCATCTGACTAGGCTTAACCTAAGCTAAGCCTCAGCCATTTTTTTTACAAACTTCATTCAGCAGAACAGTACAAATGATTAGAATTTTTCAAAGTAGCACCCTTCTGCGCCTACACGCTGCTGCCAGTGAGTTTTCCAGTTTTCGTACGCTTCCAGGAACGCCTGGACCGGAATGCTGTTTAGCTCCCTCGTCACGGCCTGTTGAACCGCCTCTACCGATCCGTGGTGTTTCCCCTTGAGCGTCGATTTTATTCTCGGGAATAGAAAAAAGTCTGGCGGAGCCAAGTCGGGGCTCTAGGAGGCCTGAGGCAGCGTTGCCGCCTTGTGCTGGGCAAAAAGTATAGGTCCTCATTCACATAATGAATAAGGTCCTTGCAGGTCGCTTTCCGGTTGGCCTTTTGCTACTCTGACAACACTCCCGGCACCAACTTCGCGCGCACTTTCGTCATGGCTAAGTTTTCTGTCCCGATCTCAAAAACTTGTGTTTGAGGAATGCTTAAATCATCAGCAATCATTCTGATACTCATCCTACGATCACTGTTCAGTAAATGCTTCACTCACTACAGATATTCGGTGGTCTTGCTGGTCGAAGGGCGTCCGGAGCGGTCGACGTCTTCCACTCTTTCCTGACCTTCTCGAAACCGCTTGTGGCACTCCAAAAACACCTGATCGTCACCGTAGGCCTCCTTAATCATGTCGTGAGTCTCTTAACTCGTTTTAACAAGATTTACACAAAATTTGACCGCGTATCGCTGACCCAGTAAGCGCTCTGTGATTCTGCGTGATGAGACGTTTCGACAGTGGTTCACAGTACAAGCGACCTGCTCTCTTCAACGGCCGAGAGCCGACTACCGATTTTCCCCAGCATCCAAATCATCATCATCATCATCATCATCAGCCTGACTACATCCACTGCAGGGCAAAGGCCTCTCCCATGTCTCTCCAATTAACCGTGTCCTTTGTCAGTTGCCGCCACTGTATCCCCGCAAACTTCTTAATCTCATCCGCCCACCTAACGTTCTGCCGTCCCCTGCGACGTTTGCTTTCTCTTGGAATCCACTCCGTTACCCTTAAGGACCAGCGGTTATCTTGCGTTCGCATTACATGTCTGATCAAGCCCATTTCTTCCTCTTGATTTCAACGAAGATGTCATTAACCCGCGTTTGTTCCCTCACCCACTCCGCCCTCTTCCGATCTCTTAACGTTACACCTATCATTTTCCTTTCCATAGCTCGCTGCGTTGTTCTTAACTTAAGCTGAACCCTCTTTGTTAGCCTCCACGTTTCTGTCCCATAGGTGAGTACCGGTAGGATACAGCTGTTGTATACTTTTCTCTTCAGGGATATTGGTAAGCTACCATTCATGATCTGAGAGAACCTGCCATATGCGCTCCACCCGATTCTTATTCTTCTAGTTATTTCCCTCTCATGATCTGGATCTGCGGTCACTACCTGCCCTAAGTAGACATATTCTCTTACTACTTCCAGCACCTCGCTACCAATTGCGAACTGCTGTTCCCTTGCTAGGCTGTTGAACATTACTTTGGTTTTCTGCATGTTAATTCTTAGCCCCATCGTTCTGATCTGCCTGTCTAACTGATTGATCATGCTTTGCAGTTCTTGTCCTGAGGGGCTTAGCAAGGCAATGTCATCAGCGAATCGCAAATTACTCATGTATTCTCCATTAACTCTTATCCCCGACTGTTCCCATTCCATTCCCGGAATACCTCCTGTAAGCAGGCAGTGAAGAGCATTGGCGAAATCGTGTCTCCCTGCCTGACACCTTTCCGTATTGGAATTTTATTGCTGACTTTATGGAGAACTATAGTAGCATCCAAATATCCCCCTTCAACGATCCTGCGCGTGCAGACCGCCTCTCGTCCGCCCGTTCACCCAGGAAAAAACCAGCCCTACTACTTTCAGAATAGACCCTGTACTTCAGGAAAATAAGAAAAGCTCGGGCATCGTCTCGGCCGAGCAGATATGTTCTCGCTGTATGCCCACACCTGCCGCGCAGCACGTTCCACATAGCGCTGCACTTAATCAGTCTATTCGCCGATATCCCAGTACAGTCTTTTACCCGACAGCTTCTGTTAGTTTACTCTCACTATTATCACAGAAGTTAAAATATGCTATGCTATCGACAAAGGAAAGCATTCCATTGTCGCGAGTGAGTCAGCCCACGCCCCGTCCACATGGAAACGGTTCCGGGAGATAGTTACGTGCTCGGGTAGACCTGTTTCTTTATTTTCCTTGCGTAGTTTTAAGCACGCTAAGCTAGTGTATCGGTGAATGAGTGTAGCAGCTTCGCCGTTTATACCTAGTGACAGTGTTGACACCCAGACTTCGTGCTTTTCTACCGCGGCCCGTTGCCAGCTATCCTAACCTATCGAGGCCCACATAATTTCCCCTTTTCTGCTGCTACGCCACAGTAACGCAGCTGCTGAATGTACGCTGCTTCTGCAGCACGCTGCACATGATGAAGCCGTGCAGTCCGCCACTAGCTGTGTTATAGGCACGGTTAGGGGGAACCTGTTCTGCCTGCCATGCGAAAGTTGCTACTGACATTAGCGCCACCGCATCTTCGTGACGTCGCGGCGTGAAGGAGGTGTATACTTGAGTAAGAAAAATCTGAAACTGGAACGAAGGAAGACAGACGATGACGAGCTCAGCGCTCTTCTTCTACTGTCTTCCTTGGTCCCAGTTTCAAAGGCCGTTTTATTACTGAAGGCATTACCAACTCGCCCAGTCTTCAGTGTTATACTCGAGTGAGCTTTAAAGAATCGATGAAAGCACTCTTGTCTTAAGTTTCGGTTTCGCTTGGCGTGACGCAGAAGTAAGGCACGCAGAGCCGACATAAGTCACGTCCTCTCACAAAACAGTGACCAGTTCGCTGCTGCAAAGACCACGGCCATTGACGCGGCTTCGGAGGTGATGTGGTGTGGTGTGACGTCACTACCATCTGCCGGACTCGTGATGAGCCGGCTCAAGGTCAAAGTCGCACTGCTAAATGACCTTGGAAAATTTAGCGTAGTAGAGCTTACGGTCTACTAAAGAACAATGCCTTGCAGAACGCCGCAGAGCCTCCCAGTCTCCCGCGTATCCCCCCTCCCCCCTTGGCTCACCTCTCCGGACTCGACTCGCGCCCTCGTCACTGGCCCAGAACCTGCTAAACGTCTTGAGTTATCGTTAGAGTGGAAACTTTTAACGCGAAGCGACATCTTGCATCGCTGTGCAGGTCTCACGTGCTGGCAAGACGATCACTAAGTCACTGAATGCCACCCTCGACAAAGCTAAGGTTGGGCCTATCTGCATGCAGGCTGAACATTAAATCAAGCGCTTATTTATCTGTAAGCTGCGACTTTGCACTTACTGTCTAACCATCATCAATGGGCTTCCCTTATAGCGTCAGATTCATAACTGTCGCTCTCGACGAGCAAAATTTTCAGCTTGCGGCACAACGCAGTGTCCATAGCTGCCAGGTTCACAGTGCGTTTCGGCAGGTAAACAGACGCGAGTGAAGAAGACACGTCATGCGGGGTTCCGGGGAAATCCCCCGATACTGGCAGAGCAAATATTATATTGCTCCGCTGAGCGATCTGGAATAGACGACTGATCCTTATCTACCATTGGAACATGTAGCCTGCGTTCCCATACTGCCATCGAAATTGGTTGTGCCAAGAAGAGGTGAAAAACGTGATCCGGATCGGCCACTGGAATTCAGCATGAGAAATTCAGAAGTTGGCGAACTGGCAAACATTCGCACAGAGGCCCGATGAGGCGCACGGAAGGACCTCACGAACCGCTCGCAGCGCATCATGGCTCTTTCATCACGCTAATTACTAAAATCGTCATGTGGGCCATGTAATTTATAGGTAAGTCTATTTTAATGCCAAGTTCAAATGTACTGCGTGGAGCAGTTCGATACAGTTGTAGGGCTGCGAACAGCTTGTTGATCGCAGGGCTTATAGACAACGTCGCCATCTGCTAGGCCGCATAAATTGGCCACTGGTTTTGTACTGGTAGCACTGACGAACTCTGGCGCGGCTTGTTTGATGACATCATTGTCCCTTACCTTCCGAGAGCCCTATGCGATGTGACATTTTAAGTGTATGTCTGCTTCACTCTGCGGTCGATATCTACAGGTCCAGTGTGGCGGGTCCGTTGACTTTTCCAAACGTAAAGTCATCTTAAAGTGTCTTTTACGCCAGGGCCGCAACAGCTACGTGGTAGATGTAATGCTTGCATATCCAGCAGCTGTACTACAGGGCGTCGTAATGCGGTGCCCCGACTCCTTTCAGTGCTGGTTTTTCTTCCCTGGCACCGAACACAATACTGGGCTCATGATCTCTTTGTATACAATCAGTCGGTTAGGGATTTGCATATACTATATTCAACGGCTGTATCTTACCGGTACTCACCTATGGGGCAGAAACGTGGAGGCTAACAAAGAGGGTTCGGCTTAAGTTAAGGACAACGCAGCGAGCTATGGAACGAAAAATGATAGGTGTAACGTTAAGAGATCGGAAGCGGGCGGAGTGGGTGAGAGAACAAACGCGCCTTAATGATATCCTAGTTGAAATCAAGAGGAAGAAGTGGGCTTGGGCAGGGCATGTAATGCGAAGGCAAGATAACCGCTGGTTTTTAAGGGTAACGGAGTGAATTCCAAGAGAAGGCAAGCGTAGCAGGGGGCGGCAGAAAGTTGGGTGGGCAGATGAGATTAAGAAGTTTGCGGGGACACCGAGGCTGCAGCTGGCAAAGGACAGGGTTAATTGGGGAGACATGGGAGAGGCATTTGCCCTGCACTGGGCGTAGTCAGGCTGATGATGATATTCAGCCGCACTTGGAAGCCCACTCGCAGTGTGGCGCAGCTGGGGACATCTGTGCGTGCCAGCGGAGGACAGTTTGTACCGGGTTTTTTTGCATTCTGGGCATACTGCCGCGGCGATTGCACTCTGCTCTCTTTCACTGTGTTGCGCGAGAGCTGTTGCCGAGAGCTTTTTACGAAACGCAATCACACCACAGTGGCGATGGGTGCTGCCGCAGTGTTAGGAGTGCTCAAAACGGACCAGGCTTTGTCTGACTTCATTGCCGAGCGAGATTTATTTTCCGACACTTCGTGTGCGTACATAAATCCTGACACAGGATACTCGCCGGAGCTCGAAGGCATCGCCAAGCTCGCTCATCCGGACATTGTACTCTCACGGCCGCTCGATAGAAGCTCCACTATATAGGAACTTTTTCGCCGACGGATTCGGCGGTAAGTTTCCGCCTTTTCCGCATGTGTGTTAATGAAGTATAGCTCAGTTTCTGACCCTTGGTTAAGCATGACTCCGTAGACGCCGCTTCTTGTTTGATCAGTATCTGGTATGCCGTAGAGCTTGCGATGTTTACTGACAGTGTGGTGGAGTTTGGTGATCTGGTTCAAGGAAGCAATGGGAAACGGTTACTCAGACCAAAAGCAATGGAAGGCAATAAGATATCAGAAAAAACACTACAGACTGGCTTGTTAGTGAATTCCATTCTCCCGTGTCCGGGAAGAGGAGCAATGTCGGAACTCGCAAAAGAGAGTGCGAAAGGATCTGGTTGATGTGGGGAGTGTCTGGTTACTATTAGCAATCCGTTATTTCACGATGGGACGCAAAGTTAAGGCGCAACTCGCCTTCGCAATAATCGCTCCGTGGACGTCGCCAGATCGCTCGCTGGGTGTTGCACCTAGCGCCAGCACAAGGGAAGCCACAGCGGAAACGGTTTGCGACAGTCCAAAAAGGAGGCGTTTCGCCACCTCCCTTGCCCGGTGCAAAGGTCTGTATAAAGTGGCTGGATATCCTTAGATTCCATTAATCGCATCATGGGTGAGGATATGTTGCAGATGTGGTAAATATGGGTGAAATATATCGAAAAAGAAAGCCGCCATCGTCTGGAAGACGTTGAAGTAAGGTGCATTGGCAGTTTGGTTTACTGAATTTATATTACGGAGATTAAAGGGAGGTACGCCAATGTTAATACGAATTTTTGTCCCCTGACGTCATACTCACATAGTTCCGCCTCTATCCACCATATTGGACCGTGGCGTGTTCATTGGCACGCAGCAGGTGGGGATTTTCTACAAGGCTATTATGGATGACGCTATTAGTCTCAGCGCGAGATGTGCTGTTTTCTAGTTGCTGCCACAGATGGCGCTGTGAACTCAGGGTGGTAGCAGACCCCACGACATCTCGAAACGTAATGAGTAAGAGCTAACGCTCTTAAAAAAATAAACTCCGGCATGGCTAGCGAATCGGCACTCGTCTCTATTTTATTATTCCTCTGTTTTTCAGGCGTCTACCCGGTGGTGGGCTGGAAGATCGGCGACGAGGTGACCTATTTCGCGGAAGGCAGCAGCTTCGACACTGGCACGGTCATCGACTGGGCCCAGGGCATCGGTGAGTGATACCCGCGCAAGCCATCTCTTTCAGAATTTTTTGGACAGTCCACAGACTTTTGTCAGTACAGTATATAGAAAGTTTAGACACAATCTTAGATTTATGGCATACAAATTTAGTAGACAAAATAGGGAGTGTATAGACTTTAAATAGGCAAAAGGATATATCAATAGGAAGGCAATATATTCTATAAGCAGTCTGTAGGAAGTCTATACACCATTTCTATAAAGGGATAGCTTGGTTTGGTCATCGCGATGAGGGCAGTGCGTGTCTGGACTCTGTGCCTAGGCCTGTACAGCCACCCTGATTTTTAATAATATAGCGCGAGCGTCGACCGAACTGCTGGTCAGCGCCTTATAACGGCGATAAGCGTGCAACAGGGCGAGAGTTCGCGCACGCGCACGAAGGCAGAGCGTCGTCTGCTACGCTGTTCCGAGCGCGAGGACACACGCCCTGCCACAATATCAGTTCGCAAGATTCCGCCGAGTCGTAGAGCGCATGCGCATGATTAATGTGTGATACTTTTTCATTTTATTTTTTCTTATCGTAACTTTGCATCGCCAGGCAGGCCTCCAGTAATAGGCAAAAAAAAAAAGAGAGAGAGAAAGAAATCACGTCTCATGCAGTCTCGCATATTAATCATGCGCATACGCTCTACGACTTGGCGGCATCTTGCGAACTGATATTGTGGCAGGGCGTGTGTCCTCGTGCTCGGAACAGCGTAGCAGACGACGCTATGTCATCGTGCGCGTGCGCGAACTCTCGCCTTGTTGCACGCTTATCGCCGTTATAAGGCGCTGACCAGCAGTTCGGTCGACGCTCGCGCTATATTATTAAAAATCAGGGAGGCTGTACTTCTGGGCAGCGCTGGAGCGATGGCTTCCAAAGCGCGATAGGCACATATGACTAGAGAGACAGAATACGCTTTGTTTTTTCAGCGCAGCTTTTAAAAACAAAAAAAGGGAGAGAGGATAGAAGACAATGACGCGCGACAGCGCTTGTACTTGTGCGCTGAAAAAGAAACATACAAATGCTATATTTTCCCAACTTACTGTTCTAAATTCAAGACGTCTTCAAACTAATATTTTACGCAAATTTCAGAGCAGCAGTTAGTTTTCGAATAGCTGTTGTCGTTGCTAAGAGATGACCACACCCTCTTTAAATCATCCACAGGTTACTGAATAATTAAAGAAAACAAGCAAGTTTTTAATGTCAGCGTGTTCACAAAAGCCTTTTGTGTGGAGTAAAGCTAAGTAAGACTTCTACTTAAAAAATAAAGGCTTAACTATACCGTCAGTGTATACATCAAATCATTTCTTACAGAAATATTTAAAAAACACTAATAGTACATGTGCATATTGAAACATTATAGAGCGAAACGGCACTCTTCTATGTCTCAGGACTGATTTTCGAAAAAAAAAGTTATCCTTCTATCATTCTTCACGAAATGCCGAAAGGGTGAGTGGTAGATTTAGATGCGCGAATGTTCGAAATTTTCAGATATCTTCCTATTGGATTCGCTGAACGAAGCCTATCGCGCTGTGCTTTTGGATGCAGTCGTCCTTGCCGACGTTCATCCGTGCCTTTCGCGCTGTGCTGTGGCAGTCGTCGTCTTTGTTAACATTCATCCTGTTCCGAACGCAAAAGCACTAGGGCTCATGGACCCAAAAGGAAAGGGGCAATGAAGTGCCATCTGCCGAGCATGGATAAGTCATACTGCGCGGCAGCATAGATGGAAGATAAAATCGTCCCCTTTGAAACAGGGGGGTGGGAGTTGCCACCACGCTCGGCTTTTTTCTTTCATTTTTTCTTTATATCTCTTTAATGGAGTTGTACATCGGACTTGAAATTCGGCATTTTCTTTAAGCACGTTTTCAGTCCTACACTTCTAACCCTATGTCACGTCTCTGCTTTTGAGCCAACAATCTTCCAATCGCTTTTTGCCAACTTCCATCGTAGATCCATTCACATGAACATTGTTATCCCTAAACCCTAGGATCTAAGGGAGAGTGAATGTGGCTTTGTCGCCGCCAGGATGGATACCATCACATTCTTGTATGAGGTGTTCAATTGTTTCTACAGATTTACCACTCACTGCACCTACTTGAACCTCCTGGAAAATTTTTCCAATGACTTGCCTTGAACTAGCAGCACCTTCTGACGAGTATGGGGGAAGGTACACAGAATAGCGGGAAATTTGAGCCACCGCAGCAGGGCAACAAGTAACTTAAAATTTCATTGCTCTGAATGAATTCAGTTCGTCAACGCAAAGCGCTCACGAAATCTTAGTCCACGTGTTAACGCATTCCCTACGCATCAGTCGCTTTCATCGCCCGTTAATTTTTTCTGGTGGGCATCAGGTAAGAGCATAGTCATGTCTTCGCCGTGCCAGAATCATCCTGGACGCCTCTTCCCGTTTCTGTCATTAGAACTACTCCTGTAGGGAGCTTATATACAGCAAATCTGTAAATCCGTTCGATCCGCCTGCACTACGTGAACTGGTTCTCGCAGGTGCTGCACCTCGCCATTCGTTTAAAAAAAGTGCACACGTTGTGCAGGTCTAGTTCAGGAAAACTGTGCACCCCCTCAGTGGTCGGTGCCGAAATGGTGCAGCTGCAGCCGCGACGGAAGCAGACGGCGGCTTGCGCGACGACGGCTTGCGCTTCGCGATAAACGGCGGAGATGCATTACCCCACTGGTCGAAGAGAATGGTGCCCCACAAGGGCCAGACTGATGGTACGAGATTGGCCACCCGAGAAGGCGGCGGCGGAGGGGAGGACGGCGGCCCTCGCTGGCACGTACCTTGCATCTCTCGACCACCGACGGAACCGTAAAGTTATAACAGTACTCGAAGCCGGTTATGTCAACTAAAAAGTAAACACGTGCATGCATCATTATGCACGTTGTTGCAGCAACCTCTCAACATGCAAGTTGGCGCGCGCACACACCTCAATCGTGTTCAGCAAAAGAACACACATGCGTTTCGCTCAGCTGCCGCGAGGTTGCATCGAGGCTGACGCATGGCAACACCTCGCTGCTATGATGTGCTGTCTGAAAATTCTTCACCCGGTTCGGGGTGTTGGCGGCCGTTGATACATGGGCACCACGCTGCTGGCTGGGTGGCGACGCCAAGGATGGCAGACGACAGCCAGTGCCAAGCTGCACTTGAAATGCAGGAACTGGCGCTGCACGCTCTCGGCATTGCCGCGGAACTTTAGAGAACTGGTGCAGGGAGTGCAGGCAAATCGAACGGACCTTATATTCCCAAAGGGGTGGTGCCAACATTCGCGTTGGCATCAGAGAAACGCAATTATTCATTCTGAACAATGTGCGTTCACCTGCCGGTTCAGGTTCATCTTAGTAAAATGCTCTTCGTATGCTGAACAAACGGGGTGCTTTTTCAGGAAACAGCCGGAGTCACTGTTGGGAGAGATAGAAGGTATTTTAAAGGCTTATTTCGCATAGAAAGGAATACCTCTGACTTTAAGGTTTAATTAGGCGAAGTTAGAAAACTAATTTTCGGACCTTTACGTGCCGCTAGAAGTTGCACTTAGAAAGCATGTTTTCCACGTGCAGAGTTATTGGGATTTTCTTCTCTTTTTTTTTGCACCAGCGCTCTACCTGCACCAACTGGTATTTCTGTTTGCCACGTGTAAGGCCGTTTTCGACGTTATGGGGCCCGAAGAAAGTGCTTTATGCAGTGTGAAAAGAAAACTTTCGGGCTTTGCTAGCCCCAGCAATAACCATCACTCTTCTCTGTTCCTCGCGGAGACACGCAGAATAGTGTTGCCTCACCAGGGAACTATGCTCGGCCTTTACTAGCTACCAGATACCATGCTGCCTGGTGTTCAAACTGTTCATTCTTCACAACACTGGATGTTGCCTAGGGCTACAAGGAGCAGCTAGCAACTTAACTTGGCCCAGGAGCTATCTGCGATGCAAAAGCTGCAGAAGGAACAACATCGCGTAAAAAATAGAATCGTAAAATTGGAAACTGCTACGGGGTTTACGGGGAAAACTTACGACCGCAATGTTACTGTGCATTTACAAGTAACATAAGCGCTTTCGTAGCTTTTTGCACTATAAATGGTAGTCTGAATTAATTTGTGAAATTTTTCAATTGCCTTTTAATGTCTGTAATTCACACTGAGTGCGGAGAAAACCAATGCTCGCAAATACCACGTAAAGGAGTGGTCAGTTTATATGTAATATGATTACAAGCGACAGTAAGAAATGACAAAGTCATTTTGAGGAAAATAAAATGTGCAAAATGAGCGTTGCTAATTTTTTATTGGAACCGAAATATAACGTGCAAGGCAAGAGGCGGATAAGACACAGAAAGCTGAGACAGCCGGCTATAGCAGCCAGGCCAGGTATCGTTTGGAGCATGCAAAAAAGTGTCTCAGAACTTCCAAGACTCCTTGCTCATGATAATGGAACGCCCTGTATGAAGAATTGATGTGGTAGCTGTCTTGCTGCTACTTCTGGCTGGCTGGTGTACTCCACCCCTTTTTTTGTGCTCTGCGATATTTTTTTTCAACCGCAGGTCTGATCCAGGATGCGGAGGAAAGCGCTTCCGTAGCGGAGTGTGTTCAGAGTGAGTGCGGCCATTTTGTGTATGCCTTGGTGTCAGGCTGTATCAGTTCCCAGCAAAAGCACTTGTTTCCGCAAGCGATAAGCCTGAGTTTGGTTGCCATTCTTGGGAGCCTAGCCTATCGCATTACGTCTAAAAAGTGCACCTTTGAAGACACACTCTTGGAATTATAACGGAGACACTGAACTGTTATGTGCACAAGATAAAAAGCTCGAAGTCTGAGAAAAGATTGCAGGTAGCTCAATGATAAACTGACGTGAAAGTACATACAGACATTTATTTTCGGCGAATGAGACGTCTAGAGTTTTCTTTCTTCATTTTGGCGAAAAAGCAAAATCATTGGCGTATTGTTCCTGCCACTTATTCACTGAAGAGGTAAAGGTTGCGGTCCCAGGAGCACGCGGTGGCTTAACTCAGGGTGTCTGATCAGAAGTGCCTTCCTCTATGTCGCAGACTCTCTTCTGCGGCTGCTACTTCTCACTGATCTCTGCTGTTACCGATCGCTTTGCTTGTTAGCTACGCTGCGAAGCGAAGAAGGAGACCTACATTAAAGTATTTGTCCAGTTTTTTTTGGTATATTAACCTCTAGTCTAGGCAATGAGGCAAGGAAGACGTTGAAAGGTTAAAAATTGTTTCAGCCGCCGCGGTGGCTCAGTGGTTATGGCACTCGGCTGATGGCCCCAAAAGACGCGGGTTCGATCCCTGCCGCGGCGCTCGTATTTCGACGGAGTCGAAATTCTCGAGGCCCGTGTGCTGTGCGATGTCAGTTCACGTTAAAGAACCCCAGGTGGTCGAAATTTCCGGAGTCCTTCACTACGGCGTCCCTTATAGCCTGAGTCGCTTTGGAACGTTGAACCTCTATAAACTATAAAAAAAAAGACAGTTCACAAATGACGCCCTATCGAGGTGGCCCAGACCGGGCCCAGATGCGCGACTTGGTGGTCGCGATGTACTTCGCCTACACATAATGCTCAGAGCCGTCAGTGGACGCCCGAAAGCTCAGATATCTGTGCTAACGTTAGAAAATGTGGGCGTTTAGCAAGCGATAGTACTGCCGCCTTTCTCTGCCGGCACAAAATTTTCTTTCCTCAAGCAATTCGCGAAACAGGGTTGATAATAGAGGCTTTTGTATACCTGACCGGTATACCTGACGCTTGTCGCGCACGGGCACTGGTCCCGCCTGGTCCCATCCATGACACTGCATGTACGCAGGAGGCATTCGAGTAACCGGCATACGCATTTGTTGGGCGAGTTGGTGTTTTTGATGATCCATAACTACAGCGCAAACGACAGGACAGAGATGAAGAAGCAGCGCTGTGTGGTGTCCCTTCTTCATCTCTGTCCTGTCGTTTGCGCTGTAGTTATGAACCGGCATACGTCTCCGCTAATACGTCTCCGGTGTGCAAAAAACGTTTAATGACCGTGTCACGGTTTTTTAGGGAAGAGCAGCTGAGAGTTAATGGCATTGACCGCAGCTCTGACTTGTTGAGTCTTCCTTCCGGGGATGTAGAATGAAAAGGAGAGCAAAACTATACAGCAAACATGGTGCAGTTTGACTGCTTACCGGTCCTCGCAACGTGTCCACATGGAGGTGATGCTCATAAAAGTGCAGAGTGCCTAACAGAGACTGTTCTCAAAGGCTAGAGCTCTTGAAAGTGATGGATTCAGACGCTTGCAGCCCACGTGGTTGAGGATCGTTGATGTCGGGCAAGTTGGCGCATTCTTTCAGACACGCGACTGTTCGCGGCTACAGTGAAGTGTACTTTCCGGCCAGCGGCGCACATCCTGGTGGCTCTCCACTTTCTCTCCGCTGAAGCCGTCCCGAAAGAATCCCTGCAGTGTGGTTTTCTCTTTTTGCAGATTCTGCCGGGGTCTTCTTCGTTCCGGCGTTCAGCGGGCTCCAGGTTAGTGCTGCGGTTAGACCCGTTTGTGCGGGCTGAGCAAAGCGACCTAATGGCACTGGGGTTAGTGTAGCGCACCATAGCACACTGTCTATTCTCTGATAAGTTTCCTTTCGAAAGTGTTTGGCAAGGTGATTGCTTTCTTGAATCAGTGAAAAAACAAATGGGAGACGCGGATGATGGCATGAAAGATTGATATTTTGATTTGTCCAGAGCAACTACTGGCACAGTTTCACAAAAAGCGGTGGGCACGCGTCGTAAATGAAACTAACCGGCGCATTTGGCCGCAGTGTTTGGGTAGTTTGCGCACCTGTTCGTACTGTACCGTCTGTATTTCATTTTCCCGGGACAGCTGGTAGGTGTGTGGCGGCTGCAGCCTTCGTCTATAGGTTTGAAAGGAAAATAACTGAATTCAATCCGTGCAGCTAACTTCGACGTTGCCGCATCCGTGTAAGCAGTTTTTCTAAGCTCTAGCTTCCGGACAATGCGAAGACTTCAGGGTGGCGCAGCCCGATCCTCAGCCAAGGGCAGCCCAAGGTCAGCGCCTGCGCCAGCGGAGGCTTTGCAGTGTGCGCAGTGGCGGAAGGCGGGGTTTCCCTTGTCTCCTTCTGATTGCGGTGTCGCATTCCACTACCCTCGCAGGCCCCGGTGAACGACGCGTACGCATCTACCGGGTTCCTCGGCCTGTCGGCGTCGGCGCGACCCGCACACCTGGTGCGCGCCATGCTCGAGTCGCTGGCCTTCCGTGCTTTCCAGCTGCACGCCGTGCTCAGGGACACCCGCGGGCTGTCTGCCACCGGTCGCATAAGGTGAAGATGACCGTCGGCTCCATTTCTGGCGGCCGTGATCATGCAGTGGTTGCGGAACATTTCGTGATCAGAATCATGCATTGCTCATGTGCAGCCAGTTCTTAAGGAAAATGTGTTCTCAAAGACGCAATTTTTAATGTTCCAGCACTAGATCGGTCACTAGCGAAAAAGCCGCTATGTGTCCTTGTGAGGTGCAGCCGCCGGTGGGGCTTGTGAAAGACCCAGGTTGCCGAGCTACCTCTCGCGACCAGTCATTAATTTGAACTGCCACCGGCAATGGGGGGCAGGTTGTGATGACGTCACAAAGTTCGCAATGCGCCACGCGTTGTGGCCCTATTTACTAAGGCAGAGTAAAAAACAAAACAAAGGGTGCACAAAGCAAAACAAAGGCAAGCAAACCTAAACAAGGGCAAACATGCTAGCCCACCTAAGTCGCCTTCAGCTTAACCGAGTGGAGAGGGGCCTATTCTTTGTATCGAAACCTACACTAGTCTAGCAGAAAGCGCATTTTATGCGAAGCATATTACTAGAGCTACACTACAGCCCGTCGAGCGCGGCGGTGGAGCTACCATTGACCTTTAGCATGACCACGTGACACCACGTGACAACATGACGTCACAGCAGAGGAGAGATGGGCTGCCGGCTCGCGCGGTCGGCCGCGGCGGTGGAGGCTCCACATCAGAGGCGCGGCGGCTGACCACGTGACAACATGACGTCACAGCAGAGGAGAGATGGGCTGCCGGCTCGCGCGGTCGGCCGCGGCGGTGGAGGCTCCACATCAGAGGCGCGGCGGCTGACCACGTGACATGACGTCACAGCAGAGGAGAGATGGGCTGCCGGCTCGCGCGGTCGGCCGCGGCGGTGGAGGCTCCACATCAGAGGCGCGGCGGCTGACCACGTGACAACATGACGTCACAGCAGAGGAGAGATGGGCTGCCGGCTCGCGCGGTCGGCCGCGGCGGTGGAGGCTCCACATCAGAGGCGCTGCAGCTGACCATGTGACGCTACAGCAGCGATATAAAGCTGAGCTTGCCTCGCTCTCCGGGCACTTACGAGGCGGCCAGGTGTTGGGATGCCGCCTAGAAGCAGGGCTGATTTGAACGAGAAGCGAAAGCTTTAGCGTGCCACAGAGACCGATGAAGAGCGGGATGAACGTCAACCAAGGAAAGCCATGTATTACCAAGCCTAGCCATCAATATGCTTCGCATCTGACTAGGCTTAACCTTAGCTAAGCCTCAGCCATTTTTTTCTTCTTGTGTCCGGACTTTCCGTGCGGAACACGGGCCATACACCATCGGCTCGAGGGGAACACCTCAAGGCGCGGTCCTGTCTCCCCTCCTCTTCAATTTGGCAATGCTTCATCTTCCCTCCAAATTGTCCTCTTTGCCCGGGATACATCACGCTCTTTATGCGGATGACATTACAATCTGGACCACGCAAGGTAACCTGGGCCACATGGAATCCTGCCTGCAAGCAGCGGCGACCCTAGTCGACGACTACGCGGCCTACTGCGGACTCCAGTGCGCCCCGTCTAAATCAGAATTTGTGCACATACGTCCCTCCCCTCGGGACACAACTCCGCTTTGCATCAGTCTCCCCTCGGGACCGATCCGGGAGTCCAAGGAGATCCGCGTCCTTGGTCTCTACATACACCACCAACGCAGAGTCGACACCACCCTAGCCAAACTTCGCACGGTGGGAGACCAGGTGGGCCGCATGGTCCGCCGGGTCTCCAACAAGCGGGGCGGATTACGAAGCAAGGATGCACTGCGGCTTGCCCATGCTTTCGTAACGAGTAGAATCCTCTACTCAACCCCCTACTTGCACCTGCGCAAACATGATGATGACCAACTGGAGGTCATCCACCGGAAAGTCATCAAGCGGGCTCTCGACCTCCCGGTCACCACGTCCAACCAGCGACTTCTGGCCTTGGGCGTGGTGAACACATTTCGGGAGCTTCGAGAGGCCCACTTAGTCAACCAATACACGCGTCTTGCACAGACCACGTCCGGTCGCCGCCTCTTGGACCGGCTACACATCAAACATGACTACCATATTGAGGAAAGGGAGAGAGTGCCAGCACCTTGGAGACGCGCCCTCCGGGTCCGACCCCTTCCCCGCAACATGTCCAGAGAAGACCATAGCGGTCGTCGCCAGGCGCGCGCGGAAGCGTTGGCGCGATACTATGGTAACCAACAACATGTGTATTACGTGGACGTTGCCGGCCCACACCACGGGGTGTGGTACACGGCCGCAGTCGTACACAACACAAACACAGTCAACGGGCTCACTTTCAAAGCCTACAGCGCAACACACGCGGAGGAGATTGCCATTGCTCTTGCTCTCACTACTCCCAAGTCGAAACACATCATCACCGACTCGCGAGGGGCCTGTCGGAACTACGAGTTGGGCTGGGCTCCCCCGCTTGCCTGGCGCATACTGGAATATAGCTGTCGATCTGAAGATCCAACTCCACGCAACCTGATTTGGGCCCCCGGTCACCAGGGACTCCAGGGAAACGAACAGGCCGATCAGGCCGCCCGCGCACTCTCTCCCCGGGCTATCTCCCTGTCCTTGGAAGGGTACTCCCAATCGGACAATCTGGCCATTACATTCAAACAAATCACCGATTACTACAAGGAGGAGCACCGGCGCTACCCGGCCCCTTGTAAGGGTCTGGATCGCGCTGACGAGCGCCTCCTCATCAAAATTCTTACTAACACTGTACTGTGCCCGGCGGTGCTTAAACATTTCAATACATCCTTTGATGGCACGTGCCAGTTCTGTGGGGAGGTGGCTGACACCTTCCACATGGTTTGGGCGTGTCAGTCAAACCCATCTATCCCCCCCAACCCCAACCCCACCAGAGAGGACTGGGAGGCGGCCCTGCTCGGCTGCCAGGACCTTAAGACCCAAAAGGCCTTGGTTCACCGGACGCGGGCGGCGTTGCTTGCCAATGGGGCCCCGGAATAGGGGCTCCACCTAGTATTGTTAGGGGAAAGGGCCAATAGGGCCTACCCCAATCACCTCTCTGTAAATATTTATTGCATTATAAATGTTTTTCACCACCACCACCACCCGGTGACACTCAGATAATTCAGTGATACACAATCTGTCAGCCTGCCATCACGTTCAAGTGAGTCGCCAGTGAGCAGAAGCACGAAGTGAGCGCAAATGAGGTGGGCAAGCAGTGTTCATGTCTAGAGTCATACACGAGGCGTGTCTGCATCTACTGTTGAGGAGAGGGAGAGAGTTTAATGAACATAGGAGAGGTCTACTCGTGAAGCGAAGCCTTGTATTGCAAGGCATGGCACAGATGCATTTATGCCGATTGTTACGTGTTCTATAGGCAGGTAAATGTAGTGGCACGGTATTAATAAGGCGAAAGCATTTACTGGCTCATGCTCGTGGTGTCCGTCCTTGCGCAGGAATAGTGCCAACTGTGGCCTCTCCTCCGCGCAGCGGCGCAACCTCCTCCGTAATTTCCTTTGCTCAAATTCATTTTCTTCACTACGGGCCCTCTTTCTGTACCTTCTTTCACTCCCACTTCCTCCCTTCCTCTGCAAACGGATGACGAGTGTCCACCGAGATTTGCGAGAGAGTTACTGCGTAATTTCCTTTCCTCAAATACAATTTTCATTTTCTTCATTACGGCCCCTCTTTCGTCTTTCACTCCCACTTCCTCCCTTCCTGTACGGTGGGTTCGGGTGTCCACCGCGAGGGTTGCTAGGCAATGGCTCATGGCGGCTCAACAACACAACCGGGATTCAGGCGTTCACTGATCCAGGGAGCCAGTTATGAGCGCTTCCTTTCCTTAAAATGATCGGAGTGTAAAACGTCAACGCCAACACCAATAAACACAATGAACGCCGAACGGGCAACGGGGACGGCGACGCCGCGAAATGGGCGCCGAAGAGCTGTGCTCTAAAACACTACTACAAAAAAAGCGACCGCACTCGCTAAATACAATAAAAACCGCACATGCGGAAGCCCGCCAGCGGCAGTGGGTCGACCACAAGGCTTTCGCCAAACACACTTTAGAATTTCCAAACTGTCTTCTGTAATTTCTTTGAACGTCAGCAGGGCCTTTTGTACGCCTAATACTAACTGTCACATGTAAGCGTACAGCACACGAAAAAAAAAAACAAAAAATGTTATCTCAAGCTAACGACGGCCGAAGCAAGAACGTATAGAAATTCTGGGGGGCACTTTGTTGCCCTAAAATGAGGTGAAGCAAAAGCCTTTGAGTGGAACGCGACAGCGTTTTGCAACGCTGCCAGGGAGTGCACAGAACGCCATCGCCCGTTGGGCTCTACGCCTTGTTCGTACCTAAATTGGTTTTTCTGGAAAGGAAATGTATCTGGCTCGCATATCTCTGTGGACACCTGAACCTCGCCGTAAGGGAAGGGAGGGAGATGGGAGTGAACGAAGACGCCGTATTCACTAGACGCGCCTTTGTTCACTCCAAACCATCGAGCTGGCATGGCGGAGTGGTAGCGTGCTCGTCTCTCACTTCGGAGAACCTGGTTCGATTCCCCAACTCGACGAACTTCCTACTCGGTTTTATTTATTGGTGTGGTATGACTAGAAAGGTTAATTAGGCTAATTGATTAATTAACTAATTAACAAAACTCAGTCCCACTTACTTGGAGCATCACTATCACTATACTATCGCTTTAATCGGTTGCATGGTTGCACAATTGGCCCTATTTGAAATTCGCGCACTGTGACGTCACGACCATTGCGACCAATTGAAAAGCGTTCAAGGCGGAAGCCTTTAATACCTCATCGTTGTAAGCAGGACTTGTCGACAGAAATGTCACGCTTTTCAATTGGTCGAAACGGTCATGACGTCACAGTGCGCAAATTTCAAACGGGGCCAATTGTACTTTCGCTAGTAACCCTGCAACCAATTAACGGGATTGTATAATGATGCTCCAAGTAAGTGGGACTGAGTTTAGTTAATTGCTTAAGTACCCAATTAGCCTAATTAACCTTTCTAATCAGGCCAGATAAATAAATAAAACCGAGTAGGAAATTGGTCCAGTTCGGGAATCGAACCCCGGTCTCCGGAGTGCGAGACGAACAAGCTAACCACTCCGCCATGCCAGCTTTTTTTTTTTCTTTATTGCATTTTCACAACGGGTACAAAGAAGTAAAACATGTCAGCAACACTTGCACTGACACGGCAGGTTAAAATTTTTTCAGTTCAACCAAGTCATCCAGCACATTTGTCAAGTTGGCTGATCAGGTAGTGCCTGATACACTTCCCTCAGACGTATGACACCTTCAATGAAATGCTCGCGTGGAGATCTCACAACTACTTCTGCATTGTTGAATTGTGTCCTTGTTTTCCATAAACTATGGGGGCCAAGGAGCATAATAGTGTCATAAGGGATGTCCTGTTTTCCTACCGGTAAGAACCTGATGCCATGCGGGTGTAGCGGTAAATCTTTTCTTCGAGGAAAGGTTCTTCGAAGCACATCCGCCATGCCAGCTCGATGGTTTGGAATGAACAAAGGCGCGTCTAGTGAACACGGTATCTTCGTTCACTCCCATCTTCCTCCCTTTCTGTTACGTTACAGCGAGGTTCAGGTGTCCACCGAGGTATGTGAGACAGATACATTTCCTTTCCTCAAAAACCAATTTACCGACGAGCAAGGCGTAGAACCTAACGGGCGATGGCGTTCTGTGGACTCCCTGGCAGCGTTGCAAGACGCTGTTGCGTTTCACTCTTAGAGGCGAAGCTCAATATCTTAACACATACGTGACACAAGCAGCAACACCGCGCCTAAAGCCGCACCTCGATGGACGCTTCCGAAGCGTACACGCGAAGCGCCTGCGCGCCCAGCACGCGCCGCGACGGGCGTCGAAAAGTGGCACGCACCTCCATGCTCCTGGTGCTGGCTCGCTCCCCCTCGCGAGCCGTCTGAGAAAATGTCAAGCAGTGAAAAGAAGATAGTTCGGGCGCTGTAAGGATTCCAAGAAAATTTTGGGGGAGCCTGAAAGAGCTTCAAGCAGGGAAGAAGAGTCCCCGAGAGCCCCGCGGTCCTCCCATTGTTGTAAGCCGGACCCCGCTTCCGACGCGCGCGCCGATATCTGACATGCACAGATATCTGCGCCCCGCTCGCGCCTGCTCGCGCCTAGCGCCTCGAGCATGCTAAAGCCCCACCTCGATGGACACTTCCCAGGCGTACACGCGAAGCGCCTGCGCGCCCAGCACGCGCCGCAACGGGCGTCGAAAACTGGCATTCACCTCCATGCTCCTGGTGCTGGCTCGCTCCCCCTCCCGAGCCGACTGAAAGAATGTCAAGCCGTGAACAAAAGATGGTTGGGGGGCGCTGAAAGGACGAATTAAACCGCGAAGAAAAATTCGGGGAACACGAAGCTATGAAGAAAAGAGTCCTCGAGAGCCCCGCGGTCCTCCGATTGTTGTCGACCGGACCCCGCTTCCGACGCGCGCGCTAGCGCCCGTGCGCAGGCGCCGATATCTGACATGCACAGATATCTGCGCCCCGCTCGCGCCTGCTCGCGCGTCGCGCCTCGCGCATGCGCAGACAGGCTCCAGCGTACGCCCGTGCGCGTAGGCGCTCCGCCCGTACGCCTCGGAAGTGTCCATCGAGGTGGGGCTTTAGACAGGCTCCAGCGTATGCCCGTGCGCGTAGGCGCTTCGCGTGTACGCCTCGGAAGTGTTCATTAAGGTGGGGCTTAAGGCTTTCCCCTCACCGCACATTAGGTCAACAAAGTGCCCCCCCCCCCCCCCCTGAATTTTTTTTTTTCACCTCTTGAGGCACTGACCTGCTGGCGCTCCCTTGTCCTGCTCAGGTTCAGCGGCGGCGTGGCGCAGAACCCCTTCCTCATGCAGCTGCTGGCCGACCTGCTGCAGGAGCCCGTCATCCGCTCATCGAACCGGGAGAGCAGCGCACTTGGCGCCGCCTACCTCGCAGGTCTCGCTGTGGGTGAGTCGAGAAACATGGGGACGCACAGCACGAGTCTGCCTTGCTCTGAAAAAAAAAAAGTTCGCAGAACAGTTACCACTGTGTAGCGCGGGATTCAGCGGCATCTGTCGAGGTGCTTTCCTTTCACGGTGCATTAGACGTAGAATTTGACAGTGACATGCATATATGCGTAATTATACCGGACGTTTCACTTAACACCCGAACAGTGGGGTATAAGAGTTAATGGAGAATATTTGAGTAATTTGCGATTCGCTGATGACATTGCCTTGCTAAGCCACTCACGAGATGAGCGGCAAGGCATGAGCAAGGAGTTAGACATGCTGTGCAGAACGGTAGGTCTTAAAATTAATGTGTAGAAAGCCAAAGTAATGTTCAACAGTATAGCAAGAGAACAGAAGTTCGAAATTGGTAGCGAGGGGCTGGAAGTAGTGAGAGAATATGTCTACTTAGGGCAGGTAGTGACAGCTGGTCCGGATCATGAGAGGGAAATAACTAGAAGGATAAGAATGGGGTGGAGCTTATACGGCAGGTTCTCTCAGATCATGAACGGCAGTTTGCCAATATTCCTCAAGAGACAAGTATACAACAGCTGTATCTTCCCGGTACTCGCCTATGGGGCAGAAACGTGGAGGCTAGCAAAGTGGGTTCAGCTTAAGTATAGGACTTCGCAGAGAGCTATGGAATGAAAAATGATAGGCGTAACGTTATGAGACTGCAAGCGGGCAGAGTGGGTGAGGGAAGAAACGCGCGTTAAATGATATCCTAATCGAAATCAGGAGGAAGAAATGGGCTTGGGCAGGGCATGTAATGTGAAGGCAAGATAAGCGATGGTCCTTAAGGGTAACGGAGTGGACTCCAAGAGAAGGCAAGCGTAGCAGGGGACGGCAGAAAGTCATGTGGGCGGATGAGATCAAGAAGTTTGTGGGGATGCGGTGACCGCAGCTGCTGAGGGACATGGTTAATTGGAGAGACACGGGAGAGGCCTTTGCCCTGCGGTGGGCGTAGTCAGGCTGATGATGATGATGATGAATGGGGTTCTTCAGTTTTTAAGCATAGGCTTATCGAGTTAGAAGAGCGCATTTTTGGGCATACCATTGTTAGTAGTGTCGCGCATTAAAATACGGCGAAGACCTGCTGACTAGTAGGCTGGTTAGCTAATATTGAGTGACTATTGCTGTTAGGCACCTTAAGTAATATCCATATAATTTTTTTTCTAGAATTTCGAAAACGCGGTTACCCTCGGCGCTGTGGCTCACCATATTTTGGCTATTTCTACAATTTACTTGCACTGGAGGGGTGCTTTGTCTGCTAGCTCCTCTAAAGCGCATGTATTTTGGGTCGATCTAAGCACTCTTATTATTGTTCACTTGCACTCGTGCTTCAACTAGCTCTTCATTCCCAGGCCTTGCCAGTTGTAAACAAAATCTGAGACGTGGCTCGAGATGTGTTTGAGGGTTTGGACCAATCTATCTGAAAGACGATGGGATCTGGGAGGTAGTCACAGCAGTGTGAGCAATTACGAGGTAAAGTAACTACGCTGTCACAGGTGACGGCGCTGGTTTCAGACCACTCAGCGTGGCATATTGCCGTGGTGAGTTCCACTGACGTCATGAGTGGCGTCAGCTGAAACCTTCTCCTCCTCCTTCCTTGGCAACCACCCTCCAACATCACCCCAACGAACGCGGCTTTGACAAAACAGCTGCTTTCATGGCCATCGTATTTGATGGGCGGAATAAATATGTCAGATTCTTTCCTCTTCAGACCTCACTTTCTTCGAGATGCTCGTTTATTTGGCGACAGCCAGACGATGGACGGATGATGGCACACGGACGAACAGAGGAACTGGACTTTTATAACAGTTAAAAAAAACTGTACAGAAACAAATACACACAGAAGAAACACGAGCTACGCACTCATCTATCAAAGCTGCCAAAAAAGTGACGCTCGAGGTCCAAGCTCGCTTCAAAGCCTAGCTCCAAAGCCGGGTCCTGTCTACATCGCTGCGCGAAGCCTGACCTCGGACTGCATAACGTTATGAAACGCGCTGTTAATAATCTAGCTCTAAATTTCCAGAAACGGGCGAGGGCACTGAGAGAGAGAGGAGGCGTCGCAGCACACGATAAGCTACGTCTCGCTCCCCCTGTCTTCTAGAGAGGGCTATATTTCTCTCGAAAAATCTGTCCGCTCTCGCCCCGCTTCGCCAAGGTTACGGAAGGAGGAGGTGCTGGCCCCTGTGCTGAGGTGCACTAGATTTTTTTACCCTCGCACGCAAGCTTCGGGCGCGCTCCTACTCTCGACACCAGTCGCCATCTGTCGGCGCGCGCGGCCCGAGGGACTGCGGGTCGCGCCGGCGCCGCGCGTAGAACGCATGTTTACGTGTTCGCTTCTGCCGTTGTTGTGTCCCATCAGCTAAAGTATGCGGGTGTGTGCTGTGCGTCACTACTCACATTTTCCCTCTTCCAAACAGTACTGCGGTTATCTTGTGCGCAGTTACTCGTTAACGCGACATCCGAGGGTAGTCGACCAGGTGTACGGACTGGAAACCGGCACTTCTAAACAATTTCTGCGCTGTCGTGTCGTTTGTTGTCGCCTTTTACGTGCGATATCTTCTATGATAATTTTATGCATCAGAATGTAGATCTGTTGATTTGACTCAGTGGAGTAGTAACTGTATAGGCGAGCTGCAGACTGAAGGTTGTCCCGACGGAGCGCGTTTTCGATCACCACTACGTGTTCGGCATCCTTGCGCTGAGCTTGCTCTTGTTCCCGTTAAACACATTACATGCACAGGATTTTAAGCACGGCCGCTACCGATTTCAGCTGCTTCTTTCGGAAGGAATGTCAGAGGGATCTGGGGGGTAAAGGTTTATCTATAGTATCTTTCTGCTGTGGGTATCTACACTAGTTTGGTTTGGTTTATTAAGGTTTTACGTCCCAAAGCGACTCAGGCTATGAGGGACGCCGTAGTGAAGGGCTCCGGAAATTTCGACCACCAGGTGTTCTTTAACGTGCACTGACATCGCACAGTACTCGGGCCTCTAGAATTTCGCCTCCATCGAAATTCGGCCGCCGCGGCCGGGATCGAACCCGCGTCTTTTGGGCCAGAGCCGAGAGCCGTAACCACTGAGCCACCGCAGCGGTGCGGTATCTACCTTATTCATAGGAAAATACTATGCGCGATTTCATTACATTTTCCACACTTAGCCAAACGGCTACGCAACACTCTCACACGCGGCGAGAGCTACTGAATAAGATAACGCGACTTCGGACCTCAGAATTAGTGAAAGCTGGATTAGATGCTCATATCTATTCAAGCTTTGATAAATTAAGCGAAAGTACGTTTTTATGCACCAGGTTGCATAAACCATGACAAAATTTGTTTTCTGCTGGCGCTGCGACTCAGTTAAGCTCACAGCGGTAATTTGTTGATAAACTGGCGCACCACGCACGCGACAAGAAAGCCCTGTTTGCGGGTGGTACTTTACGGCCGAAGGATTAAGAGTGCATTGGAATTGGAACTGCATGCTAGCCGCACACCTAATACTTGATATTGAACAAAAAGTTTTTTTTTTTGCTGTGGAACACCAAGACGGTAGCGATATAAGCACGTTCGCGTTCTAAGCGTGAGCACAATTCACGTGAATGTCAAACTAAACGTCATTAAAACGCATCAATAGCGTGAATACTTCCTGCAACACAGCCACGCAGCGGAAGTATGCTCGGCAATGTTTTTTTAGCGCCCGAAGCGCGGCTATATGCAGGCGCGGCCGCGGAGCTACCGCAGCCCCGCAGTCCCCAAAGAAACGCCCGCACCGCGGCGCGCCAGTCGGTGCAAAATGGCCGCGCCCGGGAGAGGCTCAAAATTCTGGTCTATAGCCGCGCGCGCCTTCGGGATTGTTCAGGTGAGCGCAGCTCTTAAACCCCACCTCGATGGACACTTCCGAGGCGTACACGCGAAGCGCCTGCGCGCCCAGCACGCGCCGTGACGGGCGTCGAAAAGGGGCATGCATCTCCATGCGCCTGGCACTGGCTCGCTCCCCCTCGCGAGCCGACTGAAAAAATGTCAAGCCGTGAACAAAAGATGGTTGCGGAGCTGCAAGGATTCCAAGAAAATTTAGGGGAGGCTGAAGAGCTTCCAACCATGAAGAAAAGTCCCCTAGAGCCCCGCGGTCCTCCCATTGTTGTAAACCGGACCTCGCTTCCGACGCGCGCGCGAGCGCCCGTGCGCATTTCGCGGCGTTGCCGTTGTCCGTTGAAAGCAATGGAGCGGGAGCTTGGAAAGGAGAAAGTAAAAGCGCAACCTCCTCCCCTCCTCAGCAACCGGCGCGCCAGTGGGGGACGCAGCTACGCATAGCATCCGTGAAGTCGCACAGTAGCGGTAGAACGCGCGCGCGTGCGTCAGCGGCGGCAGCTACACTGCCGCTCCTTCGCCAGACGTCTCGTTGCAGTCGAGTAAGTGAGACGCATGGCTCCGAAGCAGCCCAGTGATTACGCACCAAGCGGTTCGGGGAAGCGGCAGTGCGTTGACCACAAGGCTTTCGACAAGCACGCTTTAGAATTTCCATAGTGTCTTCGGTAATTTTGTAGTGGAAAAGGGGGGGGGGGTGCTTGGAAAGCATAGGGTAAAATTTGTAAATTGATTTTTGAGGAAAGGAAATGCGCAGTATCTGTCTCGCACATCTCGGTAGACACCTGAACCAGAGAGAAGGCGCCTAACTGCCCTCTTGGAACAGCGGACACCTCAATCGTGCTTTAAGTTAGGTGGTGGTAGTGACAGATGTGTGCTGCATGCTTTGGCATTGACAACGTTGGGCCAGAAACACTGTCACCTGCCAGGGTGGCAGGGTGGGTGGGGACTAGATATAAAGACAAGCGGTAATTTCTTACCACTTATGCAGGAGAACATCCCGTTCCTCTCGCTCATAACGCCTCCCACAGCTGTGACAACCTCACAAAAGAAATACTTGGATAGACCTCGTCTTTCAGAACCAGGCTTTGGTGTAACAAGTCGAGCATGTATCCATCTATTTCTCCGTCCACAAAGCTTCCTTCATGACAATCGAGAACTGCTAGTGGGGTGCTTCTTGAAGAAGGAATATGTGTGAAAAATAAAAAGCTGTCTGTAATTGTACATACATGTCTTGCTCGCTTTCTTTGCCTCAATCTATCGAAAAACTGAAACACCTGATGAGCTGCGCTCAAATTTCGCATTATGTTGTAACGTAATCGTCGGCAATTTTTTCTCTTCTTTTTTCGGCGCGCGCGCGCTGCAAACGCCCTGAGCACGCTGTAGCGGCCTTACACGCAGTATAGTTTTTCGACACTTCCGTCAACTGCTGGACTTAGTTATGTACAAGTATAGCACAGCAGAGTTCGCTGTCTGCAAGAGTGATGGAAGCATTCCTTCTTGATATTTCCCTGGAGATTTCTCTCTTTTCTCATTGTTTTCTTCTTTAGCAGCCGTATCACCTTCCGTTTACCACGCTAGGCGAGTTATTTTCATGCCGGCTAGGCCCTGCCAGATCGCTCTGGAGGAACCGTGATCACTTGCAACGGTTTCCACGATGCTTAGGACTCTTCTGAGCAAAGATGTTCTAGGTGCTCTATTTGCAAAGCTGCCACTTATCCTTGCGGGCTCCGGTGCAAGGATAGGCGGGCATTCTGATCTTGGTTGTCGAGTGCCCCTGTCTGTCTCACCGCCGCCTAGGCACAAGTTCGCTAAATTGACCAGATGCACTATACTTATAGAGTTATAGCTGTAGTTATAGTTTTAGCTATACACCAGCTATAGAGAAGGCGCTGGTTATCTCGCCTATGCCGATAACTCTTTGCACGTGGCGTACAGAGAACTGGAACACCGAGGGGCAATAAGAAACATCGATAAAAAAAAAAAAAGTGGGTAACAGCCCTTCACAACAGTACTTTGGAAGCGGGGATTGGCATGAGGGGACGGTTTGAGTGACATTTTTCCATGATTCTCTGCATGTGGTATTTTGACTCGTAAGTCCTCTATGCGGTGTGACTTTCGGTATTGCGTTGCTGTTTCAACCTCCTTTTATTCTACAGTAGAATTGCTGCGCTGCATTGAGCTTCAGCTGCAGTCTCTAGCTATTTGCGAGCTGCTTCATGGTTACGAAATAAACAGGGCTAGAAGCTATGGCACACCCGCACATCGTTAGTACGCGTCCTTGTCTCACCTCCCGTGTGTTCAGTATCCACGGAGCAGCGCGCGCAGAAATCTTCGCTGCCAACTCGCCACAGTAGCAGCGACATTGCCCTTCATCGGCCAGCATTAAGTTCTCTCGCGCAACCCAGCGTCCTTTCCTTCTCTCACCTCCTCGTCTCGTAATTTCACGGTGCACTGGATACTACCTCCCTCCACAAATGTGGCAGCACCGAGTTTTTGCGTTCTCGAAAAATGCATCTATAAATTTTGATTTGCTTGTTTTTTGCCACTGTGAGAACAAGTTTCGGACCAACTTACACTTTATAAGTGCAGCGAAAAATGTACGCTCACTAAAATGACAAAGAAAAGGTATCAACATTTCGGGCCCAGTTGGAGTCCGTTCGCAGTGAAGGCGGAGAGCGAAGGTGGTGGTTGAAGTATGGCGTAGACGGGCTTGTGAATTTGCGTACGTCTTGGGAAAGTTGCCTCTCATCCTGATTAAAATATGTACATCTTGTTTTGAATGTCATACGGCCCCAGATGAAGGCGTAGTGACAGGCACTTCTCGTTCGGGGTGGCCAAGGCGTCAAACCAATCGTTAACCCAATCCATTACCAACTAGCTTCTTTTGGCGCCTTGCTGAACCCAATTGAATGGTGGTGTGAGGTGACGCTCGGCCGAAGCGTCGGCCACTGCCTAGCTCTTAGTGGTGTCGTCTCTTGCGATGTTGCTTTGTCGTTCTGGTGAAATTGCCCGATTCTCCCATACACGCACCGTTGATATGCACAGTACGGTTCACTGTTAAAAGGAACATACCAGTGCGTAGCATCCGTGCCTCGCGAGCAGCTACCGCCTAAGAATTGCGGCAATTGATGGCACAAGACGCATGCGCAGTAAACATGGCGACGTGGCTTTCCGCGCATGCGCCTGATACAGCCCATTCTCGCCCCATCTAGGCAGCCGGGTTTCGCAAAGTGCCGAGGATCACAGGGTCGCATGTTCCGTTTTACAGTGGACCGTATTATATGCGCACGTTTGAAGCAACTAAAGGATATCTGCAACGGCGTAGGACCTTTCACCCTTACAAACTGCAGTAAAAGGCTTGCTGGGGGGAAGACGTTAGCTATAGACGCTCTTGTACGTGCCGAAGGAAAACTCAGCTACTCACCGGCTAGCGATACGGACATGCTGCTCCTATCCAGTAGGGTGTTGTTTCATCAAGCAGGTCGAGGAAAGGATTAGCCGCAATAATTTCCTTCTTCCGTGGTGCATTGTGCAGTCGGCTGGAGACGAATTCACATGGTCTTGGAATTTTCTTGCATTTCAGCGGCAAATTACACGCAAACAGCAGTGTGTGAATACTTGTTTAAAAGAGCACCTGGATTCGCTGGGAAAACTACGAAACTTTAATCTTGTTCTGCACTGTCGAGACTGCAGAGGGTGTCAACCCGATTTGAAAGGCGTGCAGATGCTACACAAAAATTGCAACCAAGTTTCACATGAGATGGTGGAAGCATTTTCTAGCCTTGAAGACAGCGAAGCGTGTGTGGCATAGACTACGGTGATCCTACTGAAAAATGAGTTCGCGATCCTGCAATCTGCTGCGATTGGAAGGCGTGATTTTACTACGACGGTGCACAGGTCCATCCTTGTGTTTTTTTTTGTGGGCTGAGGCACATGAAAAATTTTCACGCTGGTATCGGTTGAAACATTTTACCACCATGTTTTAACTTCAGGGAACGTTCCTTGTACCATAGTTGGTTGCACCAGTAGCGGAGGGTGCTCGGTCGTTGCCGGGCGGGGCAATAGTCACCGCCCGCCGGTTGACCGTTCCTCCCTGCCGGGCGTACCATCGCAGTTACCCTTTGCTCCAGCATCTTGGGGTCGGTATGTCGGTCTCGATTCTGCGTACCTTGGCCAGGTGCAGCATGTGCTGCATGCATAGCGTACGTGTACTGGTCGAGAGCTCGGTATGAAAGTTCCCAACCGTTTCTCAGTTGCCCGTCACTGAATGCAACCGTTTCGGCTCCCCAGGAACGAATGCGAAAAACGTCTCCGTTCCAGGCGCATCGCGGCTCAAGTGTCTGCGACGCTGGCGGTGATGGCCGATACGCGCGGGAGGCGAGTATGTCCGCCTGTATGCTCTTGGCTGCCTTGGCGACTCCGTCCAAATCACTGAACTGCACGCCTCGTAGGTAGGCTGAGAACGTAGGGTGAGTTTGCCGCGTGACACGCTCTACCTTCTCGCCGTTCGGAGCTGAGGGGTCTGCGATACGATCAAGTTCGTACATCGCCCTCACGTACCCAAGCAAGGATTCGTCCGGATGCTGAGTACGCAGCTCCAACTCGTGCCCCGACGACGCTCGTAATCTGCGGACAAGAACTCCTCTCGAAACCTCGCTCGGAACTCCTCCATTGTGCGTGACCGGTGGCCAGTGAGGCAGAACCAGCGGGCAGCCTGATCAGCCAATGAGAGTGGCACGACACGCGCCAGAATCTCGCCATCGGTAAGCCCTCTCGCCTGCTGGTAGTTCAGCATGCGCTCCAGGTACTCGTTGGCACTGACAAGATTATGATGGCCTCTGTAGCTGGGAACGTCCACCTGTAGACTCTGCTTCGGCGCTGGAGCGGGTGCTTGCATGGTGTTCTGCACGAAACCCGTGAGGCTCTCTATGAGGCGCAAGGCGTTGCGCAACACATCCTCTTGGGGGTTGACCTGGCCAGGAAGTTCTGGCTGAGGGGCCGCGTGGGATGACCAAGGTTGCACAGGTTGCTCCGTGCTCTCCCTATCTGGCGGCATAGCACTTTTCCAGGAGTGCCTAGCGTCGCCACTCGTCTGAGCCAGCTAGTTTGTCGCGTGAATCACCGCTGAGCTCAAACGATATTAGATCACAGGGGCTAGCGTCATCTTGTGGGAATACGCCTGCAGTAGTAGTTACTGTCGCGTTAAAATCTTGCTGCTGAGATGCCGTATCGCACATCCACAGCACGGACTGGAAGTCAATCCCGCTCGCCGCCATGGCTAGCCTGTGTGTTGGCAGTCGGTCACACAGACACTCGGTTTGTCACACCTCTGGCCCCACGTTGGGCGCCAAGAATAGGGGGGTTATTCTTCTAATAACGCTCAAAGGGCTAGAAGCAGTGGTCGCTATCTAGCACCAGCGTGCCAGTCCTAGCAGTCAGAGCTGTGACCCCCAACCCGCGGTGCGGTAAGTCGCCACCAAGGCGGGTTCGGGCCAGAGGGGACAAACACGAGTATTCTACTCGGATGAGCGTTCAGTGCTCTCGAGCAATACAAAACAGCAAAAACAAAGCAACCGCCGTATCGAGGGTGTGTTCCGCTCGTGTAGGGGGTGAAAAGCGAAAAGGGGAGAACGCACGCAAACTGTGGGGGAGGAATGTTCCACTGACCTCGCATGGCTCCTCGCTCACGGCCCGCGGCGAAGTCACATGCGGTGACCGGGCGATATGGGGACGGCAGCGGTCTCCGTGACAGATCCCTGATCCGTGCGTGTGCACGGCTCCCGCCAGAAGATCAGCGAGTCACGGGAGAAACGCGCCTTCTCCCGGGCTGTGGAGAGGAGGTCTCTCCGTTCTAAGGGGTCAAAGGGGGAGCGTCGCTACGGGGCGCGAAAGGAAACAGGGGCGGCGTGAGTGCCCTCCCTCGCAAACTTCTCGAACGGCGCGCGCAAAAAACATCGCGTGATAATTACACGCGGCCGTTACTATGGCGCAGGGGATTCACGTATATCCCCACAGACGTCATGATTGCGGCCTCTGCCTGTCGCTGTGCACTGCAGAGAAGCCTGAACGCCGACGCCGCTTTAATCAGCGATTACGTCGCCATTTGAAATGCAGGCGCAAAAAAATTTTGCATGTTTTACCTACAAGTTTTACACATTCGGCTTGTTTAAACTATAGTCGAATTCTAAACCGTCTTCAGTTGCTCTTTGATGCAGATGCAGATGGTGGTTACCTGGAGAAAGGCTCGAATTACACCCATATTTAAGGCAGATGACCGCACCTCTCCTACCAACTATCGCCCCATTTCACTGTTTAGTATAGCGTCTAAACTGCCCTAGAACATTATTTGTTCCAGTTTAAAGACCTACCTAGAATCTATTAATCCTTTGTTTGTCCGAACCAACACGGCTTCTGGAAGCAGTTATCACGCTAGACCCACCTCGCCGAATTCACGCACGGCTCTCCGCAGTGTTTAGATGACCTTGCCGAGATCGATGCCATTTTCCCACACTTCTCAAAAGCATTTGTTCGTGTTTCTCATGGTCGCCATTATTTAAAGTTGTCAGCGTTTGGAATTCAACAAAATTTGCTTCTCGTGACTAGAGTACTTCCTAAAAGGGAGAGTACTGGGGATGAGGGCGGGGGTTGATGGGGACTGAACAGCAATTGGACAGTAAAAGAGGCAGTGTGTGTGCAAGATGCGCACAGAGTTCAGGGTAGTTGGGACACGACGAATCATAGCGGAAGCGGTACAGATACGGTCTTGCTGGGGTAATGAGTGCGTTGGTCTGAATTTTACGAAGGATTTAGCCTGCGAAATACACAGGTGGGGGTGTGCAGCAGGGAGAACGGCTAGTTCCAGCCTGAATTCTCGGTAGGTCTGCAATATGGCTTCCCCGACCAGAAGGCTCTCGTCACCCAACGATGGGCTGGAACAGCGGATCACTGGAGCCCAGTTAATTGCCTCGCGGGCGAGCTGACTACACAGCTAATTTCCGGCAAGCCCTAAATGCCAAGAGATCCACCCTAGAGTGACTGCATGAGATTTGAGATCCAAAAGCGCCATATTTAGGTCTGAGTGTAAGATGCGTGTTGGGCACTCGTTTATGTTGGCAACTGGTTAGAACCTTGCGGCAGGCAATACTTTGTTTTTTTGGTGCTTTGAATCGTGAGGTGTCATTTATTCAATTTTATTCACTTTTTCGCACTCAGAGTCATGCCAAGGGCTTTCTCTGGGGTTTTAAGTATAGTTTATCATTGAAGTAGATTTTCATGGTGATCTGCCGATTCCAAAGCACTGCATTGCATACCAGTTGAACATTCAAGGGGATCCAGGTCTGTGATCTGGTTAATAAGAATAAGCACTCGTCAATGGTGTGATAATTCTGGCCATTGAGCGGGCCTCTACAAAAAAAGAAAGGGGAGGGGGTGGAGTTACTTCGAAACTGTCTTCCTCATTCCTTCATCATGGAAACGGATAGAGCGGGGTAATTTTAGTGTACTAGTGCTGAAACCCCCAATCTCATATTTCGCTGATGTTTGTCTGGCCGAAGCCTCTGACCCACCTGCCATGGTGCAGGCTGGCCTCCGGATTGTGGGCAGCCTGCCAGCAGTCTTTAAGGCCAACTATGCCAAACACTTTATTAATGCGAAATCATTTTCTTGGCCATGTCGGCGGGGTCGTGCCACCACAACGTGTCCGCAAAATGTGTCCGCAGCAGTTGTGGCGTCCTCAGAAGCGTTAGCATCAAACCAATTGTTGTGATTAATAGAGGACTGTGTGAGGATGCTGCGCAAAGAAGAATTATGTCAGTAGGATGATAGAGCGAAAAATGTCGAAAACGTCGAAATAGCACGGATGTGATATAGTGAGTGGACGGGAAAAGAGCCGTGGACAGCAAAATAGTGGAAAGATAGGCAAAGGAGTAAAAATAAAGTTTGAAATGAATTGAAATTTATTTTATGGGTTATAATTAATTGAACAAAAAGTTTCATTGCCATAGATTTATTAGTTAATTATCAGCAAAAACCATCAGATGGATGAATAGGCTGGACGGGGATATAGTAAGTGGAAGGGGATGCAACCACGGCGCCAAATTTTAAAAACCAAAATGGTTGATTGAGATAAAAGAAGGTATAATCAGAGCAAATAAATTGGTCTTTAATTAAAGCATTAGATAATTGCACTGATTCTGTAGTTAATTAACAAACAAAAAGAAAATGATAAAGAGAGGCGACTAGTGCCGAGGAGGCGTCAATGCTTCCGCATTCTACCAATGCGGGTCGCCGCAGTGTCTCCAATTTTTGCAAACCCCTCTATGACTGCTGTGGGCTTCAAACCTGCTTGTGCGCGAACAGATTAGCTTCGCTGTCCACGGCATTAGACCACTACCTCATAGCCGCCTGTTTAACTGCCAATCTTTTGAGATGTTCTTTGGTTGTTGTCGCTTTTATCATCTTCGATCCGTGGGCACGGGATTCAGAACACCGCTACGCAATGCTCTCTTAAACCGAATCTCGAACCCAAACCGAAGTGAAAACCGGAGTGCGAGCACAGCTAATTTGCATTTGGCCTAACCACGCTAAATCGTCCCCGTCATGTTTTTTAGAACGATAGTTTTAGCGTTCTGTTTCCCTGATCAGAGCTTTTGCGGTGCGATCGGAAAGGATGAGACGTCCTTTCTGCAGACGCCAATGAGGGAGGCCACTCATGTGGAGAGGGGGCAAGTGGTGAGGAGGGTAAAGAGCCGCTCATTGGTTCGCGCCGGGTGCCTGTGAGCGTGAATGTATTTCTGTTCGCCACTGCCGAGTGCATCATTCAATGTCGCGACGGGGCTTGAGTAATTAGCCGTGTTTGCATGAATGCTGCAACTGGTGCATCACGTCGCATCATCTCTGTAGCGCACCGCATTCATGTAAAGGGGGGTAATACGCTGGTAAAGCGCATCACATTAATGCGCCAGATGGGAGTGGATTGAGAGGAGTAAGTCGACTTTGGGACTGCTTACAAACACTGTCGGAACGCATTAGAAATTATGTGAAGGGGATGTGCTGCTGGTCTGGTCCCCTCACATTGCTGCGGGACAGCAGTAGAACGTGCAAACACAGTGTTTCATTAAAAAGCGTTCCACAGAATCGGGATTGCGACACCGCAGCAGTCGACGAGCTAGGCAGGTGCAGAAAAAATCGCGAACTGGTGCGCCGGAAGCTCTGCTTTGCTTTCGGCATGGCCGCATGCACACGTATGCTGCCATATCATTGCGCCAAAGGTAATGAGCTTCATGTAAACGCTGGCGCATTGTATTACGTGTAGTCATCAGATAATCACTCTGTGTGTGGCACTTCTTCAGCCGCCATGGAGAGGAGGAGGACAAATTTTATTTCGTCGAAAGCACGTGTAGATGGTTCCGTGCTAGATGGCCATCAGTCTGCGACTGACGACGACCTGGGCTGCTCACTCCACGGCCCACTTCACGGCCCACACTTGGACGGCCTGGTATGAATGGCCAATACGGCCTCGCACAGGTCAGGAGAAGGATCTTGCAGCAGAGCCGCAGGGGGCGGCTCTTTCGTGCATTCCCACAGGATACGATCATATGTCTCCGGGTCCGTACACCATTTACACTCCGGCTTCACCTCTTGCGGATATAGTTTGCTGAGTATACAAGGACCTAGGAAAGATCTCGTCTGGAGTCTTCTCCAATCACACTCAATGGAGGGCGCAGAACTTTTTCCAGGGGGGGCCACCCAATGGCCAGGTATGGGGGGGGGGGGCAGTAGGTTAGCACCATAAAGGAACTACTTGTGGTCTAAACTGCGCACATTAAACAAAAATCAGAAGCAGCAAATTAGTGCTAGGCTTGGGGAACAAACATTAGAATTTATTAGTGAACAAAGAAGTGCACTCAATAAGCAAAATCCGATAACTTAATATCACCTAAGCATGCTAATCAAGCTGTGTAGTTGTTTTCTACTAGTGCATAAATAATATCCGTAATTCCAGGGGGGGGGGGGGCAACAACGCCCCCCCTTGCCCCCCCTTACGGACGCCCATGAGCACACTCCTGCTCCCTGACCACTGTCTTATCCGGTGGCGGGAAAACCCTCCGGCTCAACTTGCAGTGATTTGTAATGTCCTGGAAGGACACCAGCCCATCCCTCCCCAGCAAACCAAAAACCTCTCAGAGACGTCTAGCTAGACGTCTCTGAGAGGTTTTTGGTTTGCTGGGTCGTGAACCCTCCCGGAGATTGGGGCTCTGTGGACGCACAGGCTTTGCTACGGGTACGAGATCGCGAACGAAAACGCCGAGTCCCCGAATACCCAGCGCGTTTTGCAGCCGAGGTCGCAAGCAAAAACTTTGACTTTGAGTCTAGACAACATAAACACGAAGACCTAGCACTGCTTCCCGCCAAAACCGAAGCATGAAGGCGGCAAGACCATGCATTAGGCGCCGCGGGAGCCGACGCGCAATGGCGTAGATGTGAAGATTACCGCATGTCACAGAAGCGGAGGCAGGGAGCTGAAACTTTGCAGGCGCTAACTGTCTTGCGAGTTTTTTTGTAATGCTGTATACGTTTGGAGAATTGAATGCACTGCTTGTTTACAAAAAGCACTTTTACTCTCAATTCACTCTTGTATTGAAGCTTTGAAGCAATGCGTGGCAGTTGTGACGGGTAGCTCTTTTGTGCAGGATTTTGGAAAGACCTTGCGGAGCTGCGGAGTCTGCAACCGGAAGGCACCGTCTTCGAGCCGAGAGCAGAGCACGCAGCTGCTTCCCGAGCCCTGTTCAACGACTGGTGTCGTGCGCTCGAGCGCTTTACGCACTGGCACACGCCGACTGGCCCCTGACCGTCGCTTCGAAAGAAGGGTTTGGGCCACTTCCTCGCTTGTGCGAGGAGACCTCCAGACAGCGATGTTTGCTTATGTTCTTTCCGAATGTCTTCTATGTTTCTTACTGGGAAGGGGTTTCTTTTAACAAATTTGCATAGACAGAAAATGGCGCCTACTTTGGGTGCTTGGTGACCGTCGTCGTTCTATTCAGTCTGTTATGCACTAGTTTTTGCATTTGTTTAGTTGCTGTACCGAACTGCTGGTCTTCGTACTGTCTCAGTCATGCAATTAATTTTTCATGTATGCATCATTTTATCAGTTTTATGCTAGCGGAGATGTCACGTTGGCTTCAATGACATGATTGTGCTCCCATTTATATTTTTATGTTATTATCCATTTTTTTGCAGTTTACTCTGCCGTACAGTTTATGTGGGTGGCAATGCTTCTTCATTGTGTGATAATCTTCAATTTCTCATGTGGTATGGGGCTGGCTGTGTTTTGGGAAGATAAGCTACAATGTGTTCTCTTCTTGACAGGCGCCACAGCAAAACTGGGAATAATTTATCATAGTACACGCGCCCAGTGTGTGCACATTCACTGGCCGCAATATTCTTGCAGTGCACGGTATTAAATTTAAGCCTGGTTCTCAATTTCGCGCAGTCATCGTCCTCTGTATCGTCTCGTCCATATGTTCTTTATTTTATTTTTTTGTGGGAAGAAAAGACTGGGCATCTGTCTCACTTCTGTGTGGAATCCTCAGCCTCTCTTTGAGGGAAGGCAGTAAGGAGGAAGTGAAAAAAGGAAGAGAGAAAAAGACGCCTACGCGGAGGGTTCCGAAATAATTTCTATGTCCGCAGCAATGGTAGAGGTGGCGCTGGCGAGCGATCTCAAACTTTGGTCACATGAAATATAAATACCCAGAAAGTACAACATTGGGCAACCGCCGGCATAGTTCACTTGGTAGGACTAGCGGCATGGGGTTATTTTTTCTTCTACTTTTTAATCAATTTCCTTTCATGCACAAAATAATTACATTACGAATTTCTCATTGGTCAATGCCACAGATTATATATGTAAAAAAGAAAACATTCACCAATGATTTACTTATCTTTGATGACTGTTGGCCTCCCTTAACCAGGTGTCTCAGGGAAACTTTAAAATATTCTCAAAAATAGGTTTTCTGCAGTAAAAATATGGCTTATTTTGAAACGAATTCAAGCGCACAACAACACGCACACAAGAGAGGAAAGACACAGGACAGGCACCTGTCCTGTGTCTTTCCTCTCTTGTGTGCGTGTTGTTGTGCGCTTGAATTCGTTTCAAAATAAGCTATGCACCATCTAGCCCAAACAGAAGTTTTGTTAAAAAATATGGCTTTCTAGCATACTATTACCAGTGCTGGCGCACACCAGAAAACCAGTGAATTGCTTTTAGTAGTAAGCCAGTTAACTAATTTTTATTCATTAACTTTTAACTATTAGAGTTAGCCACCTAGTTGCAATTAGAGATTTGTAGCCGGTCATTATTAAAAGCCATATCAGTGTTTAGAACTTAGGAAACGAGATCACCCTTGGCACTATGGCTCATCGAAATTTGGCTCTTTTGACTGGTTAGATGGACTGGAAAGGTTGGTTTCGCTGCATGGTTTTCGAAAGTGCATGTATTTGGCATGAAGTAGGCAAATTTTGTCAAGCCACAGCACCGAGGAAAATCTCATTTTCGAAAATCTAAAACTAATATGGCTATTACTAAATACCGGTTACAAATATTTAATTGTAACTAGGTGGCTAACTATAATAGTTAAAGAAGTTAATTATTAAAAGTTAGTTAGCCAGCTTACTATTTAAAAGGATTCACCAGCTTTCTGGTGTCCGCCAACACTAGCAATACTATGCTGCAAAGCCATGTTTTTACGCCAAAAATTCTATTTTTGAGAATTACTTAAAGGTACATTGCAGAGAAATCTGCTCATCTTTTTACAGCGGGACCCCAATCTACACATGCCAAGGATCCTTAGAAATTTCGAATTATTGAATTATTGTCCTGTTCGGCCAATTTCCCTAATTTCGATCGGATTAAACGTCCCGGCTCCTGCCTTTTTTTGAACTCACCGCTGACGGTAGGAGGAGTCAATCAATGTGAGGAGTACCCTTAAGCCAGTCCCGTGTCGGCTTGCCGCTCTGCCATTGGTGGAGTGATACTTTGCAATCGGCGAAAGCAATGAGTCCCTGTGTATTTTTATTTCCGTGCCCCTGATTTGTAGCTATGTTGTCTCCGACTGGATCTATTTATTCACGGAAACATAAAAACGAAACAAAAGCTAAGCCTCCACGCGACTGCCTGAAAGGCACTCCATGCGTTAGTTGACTCCTCCTAACGTAAGTGGTAAGTTAAAAAAAAGGCGGGAGCGGGACGTTTAATCCGATCTAAATTAGAGAAATTGGCTGCACAGGACAATAATTCGAAGTTTGTAAGAATGCTCGTGCAGATCGAGTTCTCATGGTAGAAAGATGAGTTCAGATTCCTGTTTAGTGCACCTTGAGATTCTTCCCTGGAAAACCTGGTATACTCGACTAGTTGAGGCTATTTCATGTGCCTTCAGATCGCACAGCACACGGGCAGCTTCCGTACACTCCCCTCTTTTTCTCTCTGGAAGGGGGAAGAAAGCAACGGGAAGCAGAGGGAGGAAGAGAAGGAGTGTAGAAGGAGAGGAGGAGCTGAAGGGAAAGGCTCTGAAGAGAGGACACATGGCGGTGCGCGGGGAGAGCGCTTGAAAGTGTACACAGTGGTTCCCGAAAGTCGCCTCTCGTTCACCTCGGAATGCTTGATTTTCTTGTGCCGCATGTGATTAGCAGCTGTGCGCACGAGCCTGCGCAGTAGTGGCTGCCTCACTGATGACAAAACCACCGGCGACAACATGGCACATCGGTCGTGCAGCGCAAAGGCAGTGCATACGGCTGAGGCGGATCATCGTGCTCCGAACGTTGCACTTATGCTGAAAGACACTTCACAAACGTCTAGCGGGCTGAGCAGGGCCTAAACAATCTCGGGACACTGCCTGTAAGCATGCTTCACGACAACACAACAAGGCCCTCAAATCAGTGTGCAGACATTTCTCGCATCATAAATTTAGCACTCATTGTAACTCTCCTGTAACAGAAACACAATCATCTCAGCGTCATGGGTGCCTGCACTGCGTTCATCATTTTGCTAACCAGCCTGAGCTGATCACTGAGCGTACTTTCCAGTAAGTGGCTGTAATTCTTTATCACTGTGCTTTTATGTCGTCGTGCCTGATTTTAAGCTTCATTTTATTGGAGTAAAATGATTATCTATAATGCCAGGGTTACAACAATGAGGAGGGCAAATAATGTGCGGCGACATAGGCAGCTGCACCAAGTTGCCATTCTTTTAGCATAACTTTCAGGATTTTATTGCTGGCACTTCGTGACGAGTTGTTAGTAAGCCAGCCAGTACCTCCGTTAGATATAAAACTTTGGTGTCAAATTTTGCAATAAACACTTCGTCAGTACATTTGGAAGAAGCTTTTCTTATGAAACCAGAATGGGTACATATAAAGGAAGCCAACATGCGTTTCATATGCATAACATAGCAAGTCCCTCAATGCTCTCCCTCTGTCTGCTCAACATTGCCTACCAGGCAGCACCTTGCTCACGACTTCCGTTCGCAAAAGAGCCAAAATACTTGCAGTGCTCAGTAGTGGTCACAAATTTTGTTTTAGGCGATGTTGTATTTACACTTTGTGCACCAGACCGGTACACATTGCTGAAGTGCATCTCTGAATGGTTGGCTGGAACTGCTGCATATTGACACACATTTGTAATCAGGCTTTCAACGCCAGTGAACATGGTGGTTGCAGAACTTCTCATTTAATTCTAAGTCAGTCTCGGTTTCTTGCAGTTTGTTCAGCTGGGCTGTTATTACCCATTGCTTTTCACATCGTGGTAGGAAGCTGTCAGTTTGTGCCTTTGGCATGTGTCAAGCCAAGTAGTAGCCCTGGGCAGGGCACTTGTCCATGTCTCCCTCTAGCCGACTAGCTTGTTCAGCTCTTGTGTGTGTGTGTGCTCAGATGTATTAGTTATTACTGTAACTGGCGTACACTTTTATCTGAACTTTTTTTGTGTTTCTGCCCATTGATTGGAAGGTGAAACTTGGCATAATTAAAGGTGCACTAAAGGGAATTACTCTGGAAAGAGAAGCTACACTATGCTCATAGATAGCCCTCCTGGAACACTATCAACCTTTTTTTGTGCGAGAGAACGTGGCTTTGTTGTTAAAAAATTGCAGGTGCCGATTACGTCCTCAGGCCAGCAGGCCGAGAGGCTGGTAGACAAAAGCGCGTTCCTACCTGCCAGCTTTCCCGCACTTTGGTACGAAAGTGCGCTTTTTGGGAGGGAAGCGTTATATTATTTTAGTTTTGTTGATAGTTCCGTGCGGACGCTTCTTTAGTATCTTTCGAGGAGTCGCCGGGGTTTCGGTCACTAAAAAGTTCGTCTTAGTTGGTGCAGTGTTTAGGTGAATCCCTCAAGGTGAAGTGGATTTGTACTAAGCGAGTAATTACTCATTAGCATCCATTCTGTCGCAGCCATACGGCTACAAAGGAAATCTATACAGGTTCGCAGAAACCTCTTAGTTGAAGAAAATTTCGCCTGGACCGGGGTTCGATCCCAGGACCACCGCCTTATGTGACAGTGACTCTACCAACTGAGTTAAATGGAACAGCTAGAAAATCGTACGGTAGAGCAAAATGATCAACGTCTCGAGATGGGAACGGTGTTGGTGCAATGTTTAGAGGAAGCCCCTAAGGGGAAGTGGATCTACAATAAAAGAGTAATTCCTCATTAGCGTCTAACCAAACGCAGCCATACGACTACAAGGAAGGCCTTACAGCTTCTGCAGAAACTTCGTCCAAAAACAGAACCCTGGACCAGGACAACTTTTTCTTCAACTACGAGGTTTCTGTGGAGCCATCGCCCCTTGGAGGGGGTGACGGCTCCTTTGCCTTCCAGTTCCAAAGTCCTTGGCTGTGCTCATGCTAATTTCTATGCCTTATCGGGAATGGTGGGCAAGGAAACGAAACGCTTAATGGCCATTTTTAATGCATATATAATATGAAGTAAAAGGCCAGCTTAAAAAAAATCATCATATATGGTTGCATTACGAGGGGATGCAACTAATAAAATTGCCAATTTAGTAAAGATTATTATTTCTCAACTTATTTTTTCGTAATTTGTGGTTGACCTGTGTCATGACAAAGAATTTAATGAAATATGCTGTACAACTTAAGAATATAATGTGTTTTGTCTCGTCATTGAAAATTGTGAGCAGATTGCGCTTCTAATCGTGCCGGCGCATTGCGGATTCTGCGGGTTTCCGTTGACGGAGCACAACCGTCTTAGCATCACCTTGAAGAAGAGTGATCAGAAGTTCAGAGGTTCCATTGGCTGCAGTGTCGCCTTTCTGTCACAGTAAACGAAAGTATACATTGCAATAAATGGGGGAAACGAGGGAACAAATTTTAATATTGACTTTCTCTGCTTTCAATCTTCGTGCCCTTGCTTTAGCGCATCCTTGCGCCATTTCGTAACCAATGTGAGTGTAATGCTTCTGTTTTTTGTCCAAAACACCAAAGACGTTGAAAAATGCAGTAAAGTAATTAATCTCTATATATGCCTCTGATAATATTAAAAAGAGTTAACATGTAAATATGCATGTTAAATATAACTTTTATTTTGGAACTTACAGGCATTGTAAAATGAAAGAAGTAGATCGCTTTATTACGCACATCCAAACTTTGTAAACAAGCTGAGATCCAAAACTTCTCTTTCTCAATAATTACTTAAAGCTCCAGGGATGAATTTACGAGGAGGTTATTTGCAATTACTCAGCAACCATACCAGGTAGCTAAAATAAAATTCAGTTCTTAAATCAACATAAAGGGGTACATGTCTCCCAAATTTGGTTACATTTTAAGCATAAATGACGAAAATAGTTTTAATTGCTGCGTCCTCTCTTAAGAAAGTTTATGCAGTCAGTTTCGATGCCTCTAATCATGTTCCTGAACTGGGATCAATCTTTAATTATTGAGAGGACAGTATTGGTTTAGTTTATGCAATTGCAACTGGCTCCGGTCCCAATTAGCTGTCTCATTATGCTTTATGTTTGTAATATCTTACAACTTCGGCACTTGTCAAAAATTTGATTTCAGTGTAAACGGTCTAGGGGGTGAGGGGGGTGCAGTGCAGCTCCCTGGAGAAATGTTGAGGGTATGACCTCCCTCCCACCCCCCTTCCTATTCTGAAGTCCCTGATAATCAGTAATTACTCCCTTATTGAAAGTTCGTCTCAATGAAAGGAAAGGCCAAACAGCTCGTATTAAGCGCATTTTTATTGCATTGAATTATATAGAAAAACAACCATTTTTCACATTGTTCACTGTCGTCGAGAACTTGTCTTAACTAGGTTCGTCTTAACGGAAGTTTATTACAAACTTTTGCTCTCAACAGTACATTATATGTCTACTTAGTTGTCGCTGCTCATCTATGACCACAGTCATGAATGGTTCAATATGGCTTGCTCCTTTTTTTTCTGGGGAAGTATTTAGACCATATTTTATGAGAACACTCTTGCAGGCTGGTAGATGCAAATTCTGACATACTGTTCGCAGATGAAGGTATTAGTAGCACTGTGCCTCATACCTTTTGTTTTGTTTTCCTTGTCTTCTTGCACTAATAGTATGGCACGACATGTTTATTTACATTGAGAAACATTCCAGCATATGAGATGCCTACGTGATTTTTCATTTACTATGTGTTGCCATTTCTTTCTTGTGCAGTTTGCACTCACTGGCATCTCCTTGCTTGCGCAAAATCAAAATCACGAATAGTTTCACTTTTTGGATGCTATTGGCTCATATTTTATACAAGGGCAGGTTTTGTTTTCCTGTAACATACCCTAGTTTTGTAGCATTTTTGTGTTGTCCTCTCCAAGAATCGAAATAAGTTATGCTGGAATGCTTGTACGTGCAGCAGTCTGATAATGCCTCTGAATAAAGGCTTAAAAGGCACAGAGGAATGTTCGGTGTTGCTAGCACACTGTGACAATGTTATAAGCATTTATTGTATTGTCAGCTGCAAGTGATTATGCTACACTGTGGCTGCAAAATAAAACAAGCTATATTTTGCTCTATCCTGCAAAGAGGCACTGAAATATGCAGTTTGCACTTCTGTACGCAAGTAATACAGTGCACTTTTGTGTTCCGAACCATGGGCATGCGAGAGAGACTCAACGAAGTTCGGGTGTTCTCAGAAAACCAAGTTTGGTATTTGCATATCAATAAGTTAAGGACAATGCAGCGAGCTATGGAAAGAAAAATGATAGGTGTAACGTTAAGAGATCGGAAGCAGGCGGAGTGGGTGAGAGAACAAATGCGGGTTAATGACACCCTAGTTGAAATCAGGAGGAGGAAATGGGCTTTGACAGGGCATGCAATGCGAAGGAAAGATAACCGCTGGTCCTTAAGGGTAACGTAGTAGTTACCAAGAGAAGGCAAGCGTAGCAGGGGCGTCAGAAAGTTAGGTGGGCGGATGAGATTAAGAAATTTGCGGGAATACAGTGGCCGCAACTGGCAAATGACAGGTTTAATTGGAGAGACATGGGAGAGGCCTTTGCCCTGCAGTGGGCGTAGTTAGGCTGATGATGATGATGATGAGGATATCAATGGTGTAATATTTATGTATAGTAACACCAGGACATTTTATTCTTCACATCTTCTCATAAAGCTGTGTAGTGCAGCACAAGAGCATGGTTTACCATCCAGAGTGAGTGTGCGTGTTACATTGAATATGGGGTTCTCTTTGAACAGAGATCGATGATATTTTGTTGTCCTGTTGAGCATGTATGAATGTACTACGAAAATTGAAACATGTGTCCAATTTACACTTTGCCTGCGTGAAAAGAGTTGAATGCACTCTATTACCTAATTGTATTCCATTGTATGCTTAGTTTTATGACAGTCCTAGTGGAGCAAACCCTCTCCATGCACAAATGTGCTTTCATGGCATAATGGCAGCTTGCTGCCCAGTACTCAGTGCTGGCGCCTCTTATTGTTGCTGATTCTATCGCTGTGCCGAGTTCTTTTGACTTGTCAATTTCTTTAGTAGTTGAAGTTTCTTGTGATGCTGTTCGTGTGCAAAGTTTGTGCACAGTGATGCATCTGAAAGCCTTAAAGTCTAATCATTGCATTCCATTTTAAGAAATATGCCTGTTATTGTCTTTTAAGGCAGCATTTGCTCCAAGCATTTATTTGCCAGTAGTGTCAGAAAGGGAGGCCCATGTTTTTTGAGTAGTTCTTTTGACTTCTGACCAGTACTACAACAAGACAAAGGACCGGTCCCTTGTCTTCTTGCACTACTGGTCAAAAGTATGAACCACTAAGCCCAAATTTCAACGTTATTCTTTTGACGGTGGTAGATTGTGTGTACTGTAAGTGTTCGTGGCTTCTTGTATGTATCACTGTCAGTAGGCACTGACCATGAAGCACAGCAGCCTACCTTATGGGCATGGGCTGCAACTTCAAACCGTATACAAAGTTTTGGCATCATAGGCTTTGTAAAAGTGTGCTTCTTTTGTCAGGGAACAAAAAGGCTCTTTGTTCATGTGTTTACCATCTTTGTGCCAGAAAAGCTAATTCCTTTGACCAGTGCCTGTGAGAATGCTAACAGTAGGAACACTTGATCACATACTGTTGGTTGCTCATAATAGTATGCTCATCCTCCAGTGGGAATGGAAATTTGCCCTTAATCGAAGTTTAATTGCTTGTTCTTATGTAGACTAGTTGGTTATGCACAGCTAATTTTACTACACCAAACGCATAAGATGGTACAATGGCAAGCAAATAGTGGAAAAGAAATATCCTTGAGAGCAAACAGCTTCTTTGGTAGATGCAACGGAAGCTTGCACTTACGGATCTAGGTGAGCAGCACCTTCAGTTCAGCACGGTCACTTCTCCCACTCGTGAATGATTTGTATGGGAACTGATAGAAGTGGTCAAAATCTGCCGCTTTCAAGATGACTGTCAGCAGCCCTTCTGCAAGCTGTGATTACTGAAGACGTGTCGATCCGTACGTTTAGGCTTCTGCTGGACGTGCAGTAATATTCCATTCGGGATTTTTTTTTTTGCAGGGAAATCGGTCTAGAATTGGACCTTCAGGGAAAAGAGAGTTGTCATGAGTTCTCAGGGAAATATAAGAATTAGCAGAAAAATTTGGAAAATTTTGCTGCTAGGAGATATTAGAAACTGGCTCTGCAAATAATTACTGCCGTTAATGTACGATGTAGGTGAATGCTCCGGACGTTTAGGTTGTCTGCTAAACATCATTAGACCAAAAAAGAGTCAGTCCTAGTTATCTCGCGTCTTCTCACGCGCTCTCTATGTCGCAAATTTACGGTCCTGTTTGCGATGAGAAATATTTTGATGTTTGCCTTTTTCCACCTTTCTAGCTCGTTTTTGTTCTGGGCGCAAATACAGCGCCGTCTCCGCTGGCGCCCTTCCATCGGTGGAATGCGGTACGCTTTGCCGGTCACCTTAATAGCATTTTGGTGACTCGGAGCTTTTGTTCGCATCCCATTTCTACCTCAACTTTATTCTTTTCCAGTTCCCGAAGTTAGGGTAATTAACGGCTGAAGCCTGGTACATATGACGCGTTTTTCGCTCGCAGCATTGCCGCTCAACTTACATCATGATGGGCGTGCGAGAGAGAGGTAAAGGTTTATAGTTTCTTTTTAAATGTCTGACGATCGAGTCAAGTGGACGGACTCCTTATTTCAGGACTCCGATGGCTGTTGCTGATGTCTGGACCCGTCGTATCGCCTGACGTTGGTCCTCCAGAGCATTGCTGATCAGGACTGCCTCACAATGCTGGTATGATGTCTGTAACGTTCTTAGGTGGGATGGTTTTGGTTTCTTCTTGCTCCCGTGACGGTGAAAGTTCGGCGGCCTGGCCCCGTACGCACAACGCTCCATGCGAACCAGGCATATACCATGAACTGACCAATTTGGGAGCAGATACGGCAGACATGTTCAGCTGACTGTAGCCTGATTTTTCAGTCACGCTCGATATGCGCTAATCATTTGCATGCTTCTTTTCTATTGCTTCGATTAAGAATTGTGCATTCTGATTGGTTGAAGGCTGGAAAACTTGAAACTGAGTTCGCAGCTTTTTTTAAGCGTATAGCGTTAGGCGATGATGACCAATTTTTCTGATGAGTCGCTCCTGCTGGAAATACGTGATACGAGCGCGGAAAAAAATACCGCGCAAACATAGTAGTACTTGGCGAATGTCTACACTTTGGCCTTCATGATTTCTAACAGCGAGGACAATAACGCGGAAAAAAATAAATCAGGGACTTTCCTAACTGACCCAGGGAAAGAAATTGCCAAAAATTGGGATATTTTGCTTTTAAAATATGGGGAGTTCTCGGTCATGGAATGGAATATCACTGCACACCTATACCATGGCATTGTTTCTTATCGAGGGTCTTCCTTTGGTACCTTCCAGTTCATATTAAGATAGGGGGAGGTGAGTGACTGTGAGTGGAATAAAAATTTAGTTGGAAGTCGGCTCTTTGTTGTGTAGCTATTTTGTCGTTCTTTGCGTTTGGTCTTGTAAAATTAGCCAACTGATGTAGGTATGTGCGGTGCATTGCAACTATAGCAGCATTCTAGAGCACTGTTTAGTAACGTGGCGGCAACGCGCTAAATAACATGACAGGTGATGAAGCAGTGATTTAATAGCTGATGGACTTAGCTAGATGGCTGCGCGCCGGCGTGCGCTTCGTCGTCTTATAGCAGTTTGTACTGAGGGAGTGAAAGATTGCATTTGAGCAAAATTAGCATAGTTCAAGCTGGTGAGAGACTTTCTTCAGTCGAATTTATCAGTTTTTTCAGTTGTATTTCACTGTCATGCTTTGGTGCGTTAGTCAGAAAACTGACGACTGCGGCAGCAGTAGCAGCAGTGATATAAACTTTATAGCATTTCCTTTATGGCCGCACTTTTGGCCGCAAACGATTCACTTTGACGTTGAGTCAACAACTGGCTTGATCGTTGCGTTTTCCTTAAAAGGCGTTTTGAAATCAATACATTTTTGCCAGTTCGTTTTGTACATGGAACATTTTGTTTGTCTCGCAAATTTCTGGCGCTTATTTGTGGCCTTAAAGCGTCTGGCGTATATATTTTAATATGACTGTCAATAGTACGCTAAATTACCGAAAGCTGGCTGGTAAACTGTGCTGTGGGCTCTCTGCACGGCCACCTCTAGCTTGGCAGTTATAATACTCACTCTTTTATCGGTACATTTTTTTCCCTAAGTGAACAAGCCATTGTGGCAGCGGATGAGTTGTTAGAGAGAAGAAAGTAATTTGATTTGTCTTAAATAGCGCTTCCATTTGCTGTATTGTTTATTTCTGACATGTGTGTCCACTTGCTGCTCTGCGTCCTCCGGCTCCTTCGCTGGTTGTAGTGGAGCGTAGTGGCGTGAGATGGCGAGTAATGTCCGCGACCTATTTCTTTGGGGAATAAAGATGGGTTGCCTTTTGGCCGCTGCGTGGTGTTGAATGTGCAGATGGGAAGAGAATAAAATGTGTTGCTGCTGTTATTTTTTAGCCTTCTGGCAAGAGACCTCAGTCCCCTCTCGCCTCCCCTTCCGGCCTAACCAAGCCTCTCGATCAGCTAAATTGTTCGGGGTCCTTGCAAGAAAGTAGTCCGCATGACTTCCGGCCATTGTTGGCTGAGTTATTGCAGGTTGCTTCCAAGTGGCATTGCAGTTGTGCTAAAATAGTTTATTGAAAAAAAGACTCACAAAGTTCATCATCATCATCACTGCCCACTGCAGGACAAAGGTCTCTCCCATGTCTCTCGAACTAACCCTGTCCTTCGCCAGTTGTGGCCACCGTATCCCCGCGAACTTCTTAATCTCATCCGCCCACCTAATTTACTGCCCCCTCCTGATACGCTTACCTTCTTATGGAATCCACACCGAGCGTTGTCAAACCTTAACTCTATGGTCGAACCTAAACCAAAGTGAAAACCGCAGTTCTAGAGCACCTAAATTGCATTTGACCCAACCATGCGAAATTGCCCATCATTTTGTTTTATTCTGCTGCTTGAAAACTGTTGCTTGAATGAAGCAGCGGACAGTCACGAGAGAGCAGGGAACTCACCCATGCAGATGACACGACCGCATCTTCCACGCTGATTCCGCTCGCGGGGCGGCATCGCGAAAAGTGACGTCAAGGCCTTTCCTGCTTTTCCTTTCTACTTGGTCGTCTGTTACAGTGCGCGCTTCGCTTATCGTGCTGTTTGAGAGCTGCCTTCAATGTAAACCTTGAATCGTTTGGACGACAGTATTTGCGACGGAATGAAGCGTGCTCAGCGGAAATGTGAGACTATACTGTGGCTCGAGTTTTGAACAGGGTGCCATTGCGCCTGAAAAACGAGGAAAGGTTCCGGGTAAACTCTCGGGTTATGGCAGCAGTGCGGCCATCCAAATTGTCAGCGACAGATCTTAAGCTCATGGCAGCTCGCGGCCTCCCCATTACGTCAAAATTGCTAACCACTCCAAGGAAACGACTGTCGTCCTCCGTGCTATCAGGTAGCTCGACCGGTGCGCGAGAGAGCCTGAAAGCATCTTCGTGCTTGCGTCTAGATTTATACGCGATTGTGTAATCAAATTCCCAGAGGCAGAGGCTCCACCTTGCTAGGCGGACTAATGGGTCCCGTAGACTGAGAGAGAGACTTGAATGAATACAGGAGAGGTCTACCTGGTTGTTAGCCTAGGATACTGTTCCAGGTAAGGGTGAAATAAAAGATAATAGGAAAAGAAGATGAGAAGAAGAAGGGTTAATTGGAGAGACATGGGAGAGGCCTTTGCCTTGCAGTGGGTGTAGTCAGGCTGATGATGATGATGATATAGGAGGCACAGACAAAAGTCGGCTTCCCGATTAGGAAGGAGTCCCGAACGAGGCCCTGGACGCGCCCATTACGGTAGCCGAGGTAAGGGCTGAAATAGTCAGACTCAAAACCAGATCGGCTCCTGGCCCAGACGGGATTACGAACACAATGTTAAGGAACCTCGACGACAACTCCATACAGGCCCTCACAGATTATATGCAGGAGTGCTGGGAGAAGAGCGAGATTCCCCCGCACTGGAAAACGGCCACCGTTGTCCTAATACCTAAGCCTGGGAAGCAGCCGCAGATAGGGAACCTCCGACTTATATCCCTCACATCGTGTGTAGGAAAACTAATGGAGCATGTCGTCCAGACCAGAATATCGAATTACATGGAAAAGAATAGGAAGTGGCCAGATGAGATGTATGGGTTCCGACCCCATCTCAGCACACAAGATGTCATGCTGCGACTAATACATGATATCATTGACTCCAGAACCAAGGATGCAAAGGTCATCCTAGGTCTCGATCTCAGAAAGACCTTTGATAACGTCAAACATGAGGCAATATTGAAAGGACGCAGCCACGCCGGAGGAGGCCACAAAACCTATCGCTACATAAGAGACTTCCTCACAGATAGAACTGCGAGCATAAGCTTCCAGGAGATTAAATCCGGGAAATAAAGCTGGGAAGCAAGGGAACTCCTCAAGGGTCGGTGCTATCACCCATTCTCTTTAACATGGCCATGAGAGAACTCCCGGGCGAACTTGAGAAAATTGGCAACCCAAACTTATGTGAAGAAGAAGATGGACCCCTTCGCTGGACGCCGATGAAGAAGAAGCGGTTGCGGGTTTGCCATCGCGCAGATCGTGTTGGTCTTGGTCGCCCTGCTCCATCGCCGACCTCGACGCCGTCCCCGACGACCTTCTTCTACATTTGGTGGAGGTGCTGCCTGGTCTCCTTGCCTCACGTATGCCAAGACGAGCTCGTATGGCTGAAGACGAACACCCACCGGCCGCACCGATGCCCCAGCCGGTTGTCTGCTCTGGCTCCTTACGCCAGCGCGACCCTGCCCACGAAACACAGAACGTCTTAGAAACGTCCTGGAACAGCTCGAAATGGCTTCACATGTCTTGCGCTAGAATGAAACGTCTCATATACGTCGACGGCAAGATGTCTTTTGGAAACTTCTTTAAGACATCCGTTCAAGACGTCCGCGCTTTCTGAAACGTCTAACTTAAGACTATGTTACGAAGACGGGCCAATACGTTCAGGGGATTGGCAGAAAGCTGCCACCATAGATTAAACATGATATAGATCATGGCAAGCGTTTTTAAGCTTCACGTTTTATTTCAAACCATGAATGAAACATGCAAGTGTGGCACATAAACTGTTAGATTTCAGTGCCCTACACCGATATTTTCACCTTTTTAAGAGCAGGCGCACCGGTGCAAAGTCCGCGCTTTGTGCTCAAACTCTGACAGCGCATTTTGTCATACGCAGTCCGAAATCACGTTTATCACAGTCCACATCGAGTACAACTAGCCCACCACTTGTAAAGCTGCACTAAAGTTACGCGAATCATGAAATTTGTTTCCTGTGGCGAACGCCTCTTCATTCGGCCTCGGCTGGCCACGAGCAAGGAATGTTGCCGTCGCGCCATCGCCGCTATCGCCGCTTCCTTCCATGCTGTCTTCGCCATGGTGGAGCAGTCTGCTCGCGGTACTCGCGGCTCGCGCGCATTCTTCCCTCGAAACGGCCGGTCTCGAAAGCGGCGCGCGCCTTCGCCTGCCTTCGCTGCCTTCGCGTCCTGAACGCCTCAGCTTGCTGCTTGGTGTCGCTCCGCTCGGTCGCGATACAGTCTACAGTGTACGTAAATTAACTGTTTCAAGCAAAATATAAACCTTTTTGCAAGTTGTAAATGCTTAGCGTCACATAAAAGTATGAGATGCAGTTTGCGATTATTTTTATGTTGTTCCTTTGTTTCTTTTGGATTTTTGGAATGTAGTACTTCGTCTGGCCGTTTGGCGTTGCGGTCGCTAGCGGTTCCTTGCTACGCGCGCGAAGTGGACGCTCCCAACGTTTTTCTGCCTCCTTTGTCTGGTGCTTGTGGGCGCTTCACACTGCTATTTGCAGTTTTCCCGCGATGCCTTTTACTACCAGGACTGCGCTGAAAGGTGCACCTCGTTTTCAGCAAAAGTAAGTCACCTTCCATTTCTCTCGTGTGTTGAAAGCGTCACCCTTACTGCGGCTAAGTTGCCAATGCGCCTCATTCAATCGTCGGCTGTGCGTCCCAACGTTCGTAGACAGTTTTGCGTCCCTCCTTTGGTTTGAAAATCGCAAAGCTCTCTCAGCCAGTGTTTTCATACCAAAGTGTAACGTTGGATGTTCGAAAACAGGGCGTTTCCTAGCGTTCGAGTTCTCGTTCAGTGGGTAGCGCCATGTTGCTCTTGCATCATCCTCTATGAGCTGCTTTCTTACGAAAGTCGTCCATAAATTGGAACCATAGAAAAATCAAGTGTCATCATTTGTGACATACCTTCAAAGCGACCACGCTTTGTTTAAACACGGGTAGGAAAGGCGCGAATTTCTTTGTACACATTGAATTGGGCTCGATTGCATCCCGGTAGGAATTTTATTGTTGCAAACCGCTCTGTTCTGTCCTTGCGAATGTTCGTATTCAACTTAATTTTATGACTACCAGTTACACTCGGGTTAAGAAGGCGTTGGTTATGATTATAATGGCGGAACAGAATGTGCAGTGCCCATTATCATGAAGTGATCATGAAACCCGTCGTGGTGGCTGTGTGGCTGTGCGTTCGTTTGCCGTTCGCAAGCTATCTGATGCCGACCGCGGCGGCCGCACGTCGTTAAAGTCAAAATACAAAGACGCCTGTGTGCTGTCTTAAGCAAGCGCACGTTAGAGAACGTCTATTCATCCAAATTAATCTGGAGCCCTCCACTATGGCGACCCTCGTTGCCCATATATCGCTTCTGGGCGTTAAACCCTGCAATTTAAAAGTAATCATGTGGCGGAAATTGTATTGGTTTCATGAAATTCAGCGACTGCATGCATAATATATTGTCGATGCCTTGTTTTGTTTCAGGTTCTCATGAAAATATGGAATAATACTTTGTCAGTTAACTGTGATTACCTGATTTCTGTTTATTTGAGCAGGGCTGCCCTGAGCTATTTCATTTGCTGTTTGCACTTGTATATGCCTTGTTGCTAAAGATTATGGAATTGTTGTGTTTTGCCCTAGGTGTGCAGTTGGTTGTGAACTTAGAGAAAAAATAATGGAGTAGAGGGAACCGTGAAAATCCAGATGCATTACTGCATAGACTTGTTGAACCTGTCAAGCGTTTGTTTCACTATGATTGATAGCTGCGACACTGAGGAAACCTACTCGGTGGTGCTGCTCTGCAAGTGTGCTGGCAGTTTGACAATGTAAGGAAGTAGCCCCTTGGCAGGCAGGCCTCCTTGAATTTTTTCGTAAGCCTTTGCAGTGTGCACAGCTGGTGTTGTCGATGAATTCACACTGTACATTTCTTTTTAGGTAGAAGTTGTTCAACAGTGGTTTCCAGAGAACCTCCTGGCCTGCTCAACTTCTAAAGTTTCGGTAAGCACTTTTCACAGCTGACAGGGTTTCCCCCTTCACTTCATGCTTTCTTGTACAGGTGCCGGCAGTTAGCAAAAATTTATTTCACGAATTCTGTTGTTTGCTTGACCGGACCTTTTGGTTTTGTTAGACCTGCTACAGTTTGCCAAATGAGCAAGGGCGTTAGCTAATTTCAAGGAAGGAATGGAAAAGAGAGAAGGCGGTAATTGCCCCCCCCCTCCCCCCCCGGGCCAGATTGAAAACTGTGCCTATGTGGACCTGTCTGAATGAATTCCTGCATGAGCACAGGTATGCATGCCAGCAGGTTATGGACACTGGAAACTTAACTTTACATTGTTTGAGTTTTTTAGACAGTAATAACTGGAATACTGAAGGGAAAATAGCAGTGTCATTATAATGGCTCAGCTAAGAGAAGGCAAATATGTAAGCCTTTCAGAAATAACAGTAATTTATAAAGCGAGGGCATTTCGAGTGATCTCATCCAAGTTTCAAAAGTAAAGCAAAATTCCTGTTATTTTATTCTTTCACTCTACTAACAGCAGCACGCATAAGAATCATAAATGGAACACAGTATACAGTGTTCCATGGTATGAGAAGTAGTGCAAAACGGGACAAGGGACAGAGAAAATTTCACGTGTTAACTTATCCCAGTGTCTGGCCACGATCGAGCCCTTATCCAAAAATTGGACACAACCACACTCCTTACAGTGCAAAACCAGATTACTGCCATCAAAACTTTTCAAGTTGATTTTGTGTTCACGAAGCCTCTCATTCAAGCAACGACCAGATTGACCAACATACCGCTTGCCACAGGAGAGTGGGATGTCAAACAATGCCTTCAGTACATTTCACAAATTTTTTCCTGTGATTAATGGTGCACTGCAGCTTTGGGGACGTTTATCGGCGGGCAAAGTTTTTTTGGATAGCGCACCTATTTTTTCAGGGGCTGAAAAACATTCGCTTTGTCCCAATTTTCTTGAGATTTTGGGTCTGGCAATGAATGTAGGGAATGACGACAATTCTGCCTTTCTTTCTTTCTGAAGGTACAGACGGTAGTTGATCTTCCTGGTGCTTCTTCAGTATGTCTTCAAGGACAAAAACACAGATATCAGCTGGGTAGCCTGCTTCACTGAACCTTGAGAGTTGTTCGTGACAGCTCTGGCTGATGAGGTGGGGGCATGACTTTTGCAGGGCATTTTTGAAACAAAATAATGACGTTTTACAAGTTTAGAATGTGCAGCAGTGTAGGGGAGTGCGGGCTGAAGATAGGTTATTTCAGTAACGACTGAAATAACCTACCTTCGCCTGCACACCCTTATACTTTTGAACATTCTAAACACGTAAAATGAGGCATTATTAATTTATGTTTGAAAAATTAACTGGAAAAGTCATGCCCCCACAATCAGCCAGAGCTTTCACGAACAACTCGTAAGGTTCAGTGAAGTAGGCTACCCAGCTGATATCTGTGTTTTTGTCCCTGAAGGCATACTGAAGAAGCGCCAGGAAGATCAACTGCCGTCTGTGCCTTCAGAAAGAAAGAAAGGCAGGATTGCCATCATTCCCTATATTCATTGCCTGTCCCACAATCTCAAGAAAATTGAGACGAAAGCGAATGTTCGCATGCTTTTTTCAGCCCCTGAAAAACTAAGTGCGCTATCCAAAAAAACTTTGCCCGCCGGTAAACATCCGCAAAAGCTGCAGGGCACCATAAATCACAGGAAAAAATTTGTGAAATGTACTGAAGGCATTGTTTGACATCGCACTCTCTTGTGGCAAGCGGTATGTTGGTCAATCTGGTGGTTGCTTGAATGAGAGGCTTCATGAACACAGAAACAACTTCAAAACTTTTACTGGCAGTAATCTGGTTTTGCGCTGTAAAGGGTGGGGTTGTGTGCCATTTTTGGATAAGTGCTCGATCATGGCCGCACACCGGAATCAGTGAACATATGAAATTATTGAAGTAGCATGTATCGCTGCTTTGGAAAATGAATGTGTCAGCGAACCATCTATGTCCCTGTCCGAAAGAGAACTGGCCTTCTTAAACAATCGCTGAGGTGTACGTGTCCGTAGTTCCTCGTTCACCTGATTTTCATTTTTTTTCCGGGCGCATGCATCTGTTTGCCCTCACGGTTTACGTTCGTCTTGGTCGCTTGGGCTCTGTCAGTCGGAAGTTAGCGCCTGTGTTGTGTGCGTCTTTCTCTGTCCCTTGTCCCATTTTGCGCTACCTCTCATACCATGGATCACCGTTACCGACTCGCCCAAGTTTCTACCCTTGTGAATGATATACAGTTATTAGTTGCTGGCTGTCTTGTGTATTTTTCGTCTGCTTACGTGCACTTGAGTGAGAAAAAAATATTGAGTGCTGGAAATTGACATTAATTTTTCTGTTCACCCAGTAACCATGGCCTTTTTTATGCCCGCTGTGGAATGCGACTGCAAACATCTGTGTTGGAGTCATCATGGGAGACGGCCTGGTGCCTACCATGTTGTAAGGAGATAGCGCCACCCAGCGGCGTTCGTGAGGAGAAGAAGACAAAGCACGAGGAGCGCGTGCGGAGGGGAACGCGGGGCTGGTCGAAGAGGATTACGTGGCAGAGAAGAGAAGAGCGCGGTGGACGACGGACGTGGACGAGTTCTGCTGGCTTCCCGAGTTCCGGGCTTGGGCCTTAGCCGCAGACGTCCGGGCCACCAGACCTGGACTTCCATCGTCGAGAGCCTCAACCACCAGGCTCAGGCGCTACTCTTCTCCGTCCATCCGTCAGCTGCTCCACACAGGCCGCTTCTGGCGCCTACGTGACTTTTCCGGGATACCAGACCTGGAAACCGTGCCGGGAGTCCACGGACGCCGACGCTGCGGTAGCGTTGCATCAGCATTGGAACGCCCAGAGACTCCCTGACTGCCCGACACCCAGCCAGTCCTCCCCGCACGTTGCTCGAACAAGAGACAAGTAGTGTGACTTTCCTCTTTGACTTTCTTTTTCCTGTATTTTTCGTAAGCATTTTGTTCTGTTCCCCCGTGTGTTTTTCCCGCGTGTTGTTGCGTTGCTCTCTTGTTCCTTTCCTTCTTTCTCGCTCATATTGAAATTGGTTTCCTTTCCGATAAAAGCCGCCTCGTTTATTGTTTGTACTTTTGTGTTTGTTTAAAATAAGACCTGCAATCTCACAGATCCTCACAAATTTGGCGTCCACGACAGGACGAGGTCGGTTATTATTTCTTTGCCTGTTGTGTTAATTTAGGAACAGTATGAGCGCGTCAGAATTGGTTGCCTTAGGCGAGCGCATGGGCTTGTGCGGCGCGGAGTTACGAGCGTGGGTGGAGGACGAGCTTCGTAAGGCACGGGAAGAGAGAGCCGCTGAGCGTGAAGCTGCGAAGCAGAAGCTTGAGTTAGAGGCACGGAATTTGGAGTTAGAGGCACGGAATTTAGAGACGGAGCGTGAAGCTGCGAAGCAAAATTGGATTTAGAGGCACGGAATTTAGAGACGGAGCGAGAGGCTGCGAAGGAACGCTTGGAGTTAGAGGCGCAGAACTTGCAGCTACAAATAAGGCTCAAGGAGGGTGGCGCAAATCCTCCGAGTGACCGTGGAGAGCGTAGCGTCTCATCGACCAGCTCCATTAACCCACACAGCCTCATACCACAGTTCAATGAAGCGCGGGATGACCTCGATGCCTACTTAAAGAGGTTTGAGCATGTGGCCACGGGGCAGGGTTGGCCAAAAGAAAAGTGGGCAACGGCGTTGAGCTTGTGCCTTGGCGGCGAGGCACTTAGGGTCTTCGGTCGGCTCTCGCCTGAGGATTCCGTGGATTATGACAAAGTGAAGCTTGCCTTGCTTCAGAGGTTTAGGCTCACCGCGGAAGGGTACCGAGAGAAGTTTCGCCAGAGCAAGCCCCAGGATGGAGAAACGGCCTCGCAATATGCTGCCAGGTTGTTTAGTTTCTTTGACCGTTGGGTCGAGATGCGGGGAGAAGGCCGCACTTTTGAGATGGTTCGCGAGATGGTCGTGAGCGAGCAATTTCTGAACAACTGTCATTCTCGTTTAGCCCTTTTCTTACGTGAGCGGGAGGGCAAGACAGTTTCCAAGCTGGCGGAGGCTGCCGATCATTTTCTCGAAGCACAGCGGCAAAATAACTTGTTGTTCTTTAAAGAGGAGGGTGAGCACACGATAGTTAAAGCCAAGGACGAGGTTTCACGTTCACAATCCCGCCTTCGGTGTTTTCTTTGTGACAAGACTGGGCACAAGGCGTCGGATTGTCGGACAAAGCCGAAGCAATTGTATTGCACCTGGCGCCGCGAGGTAGGACATGATGCCCAGTCATGCAAAGCTAAGAGACCAGGAGATCGTGAGGAGTCCTCCTGTTGCATGACACCTCGATATTCACATCCCGATAACCCTGCAGTGGTAACGCGCGTAGAGGGCCAGTTGGGGGAGATGGTCTGTCCTTCCAACCCGGTGGAAACTGCTATGCCCGTGGCGCACGGTGAGGTGTTCGGCCAGCCTTGTTCGGTATTACGGGATACGGGCAGCACCGGCATTGTTGTGCTTGAGTCCCTTGTACCGGCAGCGGCACTTACAGGGAAGCAGGCTACATTATTCTTGGCCAATGGGACCCGTGTAGAAGTTCCGGAAGCGGAGGTGGTGATTTCCTCACCGTACTTTTCGGGTAAGGCCTTCGCGCGGTGCTTGTCTACACCCCTATACGACATCATAATAGGCAATGTCCCTGGCGCTAAACCTCCATTCCCGGTTGACCCGCCAGTTCTAACTGATCAGGCAGTTTCCCTTGCCATGACGGGTGCGGTCGATGTTCCTTCTCTTACGGTGACAGCAAAGGTTTCAGAGAATAGTAAAAGTCCCACTCTGAACACACTCCACTTGTCACGGCCGGAGTTTCGCCTCAAACAGGAAGAAGACCCGACCTTAGAGGTGTGTCGCAGGAAGTTGGGGCAAATATTTCGTGGCAAGGGACAGACCGCCCACTTTTTTGATACAGATGAAGGTGTTCTCTTCCGGACATACCAAGTGTGTCCCGGCCGAGTCGTTGAGCAAGCGGTGGTACCGAAGGGCTTACGCACGCAAGTCCTTAAGTTGGCGCATAAGAGTGCATTATCCGGCCATCAAGGAATACGGAAAACAATAGCAAGGGTGCTCAGTGAGTTTTACTGGCCCGGTGTACAGGCTGACATTAAGAGTTATGTCAGATCGTGTGCTAAGTGTCAACCGACTGTGTCAAAGGAAAGGGAGAACAAAGTAAATGACGCCGTTGTTCCATCGGTGCCAGCAGACAACGGCCGGCACAGAGTGTATAACATCGTAGGACGGGGATATTTAAAACCATAGTGGAGACCGAGGTCGGTTTGGAGAAACCGGTTTCACAAAGGAAAACGGAAGTACTAGTTGAAAGAGTTCTCGCGACGGTGAAGTGGTTTGTTGTGAAGAATAGAATACGGAAGAATGTAGCCCACACCTGTTCTTGTTGGCATTGTCTGTGTTTGTTCATGTTTGTTTTTGGGTGTCGGCTGCTTACTTTTGATGCTTTCCGTGTTTCTTCGCCCTCTATGGACGCTTCACGTTGACTTTCCATGTGCTCTCTGTGCTGTGTGTGCGAATGTCTGTGAACGCTTCGAACATTGACGACCGTCGTATTGTGTGTGGTGTGTAGTGTGCGCGCTGTGGTGCGGTGTTCTGTGTTGCGATCGTCGAACACGTCTGGTGTCGCTCTCCTGAAGTTGAGTTCTTTCCCTTGGAAAAAACTTCCGAAGAGGGGGCCTTCACGAACGCCTCCCAGCGGCGTTCGTGAGGAGAAGAAGACAAAGCACGAGGAGCGCGCGCGGAGGGGAACGCGGGGCTGGTCGAAGAGGATTACGTGGCAGAGAAGAGAAGAGCCCGGTGGACGACGGACGTGGACGAGTTCTGCTGGCTTCCCGAGTTCCGGGCTTGGGCCTTAGCCGCAGACGTCCGGGCCACCAGACCTGGACTTCCATCGTCGAGAGCCTCAACCACCAGGCTCAGGCGCTACTCTTCTCCGTCCATCCGTCAGCTGCTCCACACAGGCCGCTTCTGGCGCCTACGTGACTTTTCCGGGATACCAGACCTGGGAACCGTGCTGGGAGCCCACAGACGCCGACGCTGCGGTAGCGTTGCATCAGCATTGGAACGCCCAGAGACTCCCTGACTGCCCGACACCCAGCCAGTCCTCCCCGCACGTTGCTCGAACAAGAGACAAGTAGTGTGACTTTCCTCTTTGACTTTCTTTTTCCTGTATTTTTCGTAAGCATTTTGTTCTGTTCCCCCGTGTGTTTTTCCCGTGTGTTGTTGCGTTGCTCTCTTGTTCCTTTCCTTTTTTCTCGCTCATATTGAAATTGGTTTCCTTTCCGATAAAAGCCGCCTCGTTTATTGTTTGTACTTTTGTGTTTGTTTAAAATAAGACCTGCAATCTCACAGATCCTCACACATGTATATGGCAGACAGCTGTCAACTGTTCCTGCCATGTGGCACTTTTTGTTCTCTTGAGGTATTTGTCATGTGTTTTGATTCAACGTGTCACTTTTTTTTAATCCTAATAAGCAGGTATGTATTACTGAGGCAATAAAATGTTTGATTCTTGGATTGAAGCCATTTCTTGCTTTTTTTTTTGCGCTCAGAACAGATCCTGCATTAAGAACCAACTACATTGGCTCTTTATTTTTCTTTAGTCTGATTTTTACTTGTAGTTCTACTATGAATGAATTTAAGTAACCCAGTTTGCCTGCCCAAAGCTTTCATCTTTCAGTAAGCATTGTAAGACTCAGATTTGCACAATTTACTTATATTTACGCAGCAGCCAAAGTTAAAGGTGCTTTACGAAGAGCTCATCTTGATGTGTCACGAGCAATAAGAGCTGTTTAACAGAAGGTACAGATCTCTTGCACGCTTGGGAGGACAAATGTGTATTGAGGGTGTATGAGAAAACTTGTTGCTGTGCTCTCTTGTCCTTCTTGCCTCGCATTTGGCCAGTTGTCTACAGATTAAAGGAGTGTTTGCATTTAGCAGAAGTCTGGCTACCAGGCAGTCAATACATGAAATGGTGCAGCAGTTTCTTTTGCACTCTTGATATGCTAAATTTTCTTGCAAAAGAAACTGCTGCATTATCCATGAATTAATTGCCTGGTACCTAGACTTCTGCTGAAGAAAATATACTTTTAGTCTGCAGACAAGCCAAATGTCAGACAAGAGGGGCAAGAGACAGCAAAGCAACAAGTTTTCGCACACCCTTAATGCACATTTTGTCTCCCAAGCATGGAAGGTGTTTGTACTTTCTCATTTCTTATTGCTTGTGAGGCGTCAAGGACGGGCTCTTCGTAAAGCGCCTTTCATTGAACAGCATTACAGTAGCCCCGATACAAAACACCTAAAATACATCTATATACAGCTAGGTAAGACCTCTATTAGCCAACTACTAGCATCGGATACCACAGCTACAGAAGAGCTAAAACACTTCTTTACAGCTAAACAAGGTATCAGCTAGAAGTCTACAAGATGTCAACAGACACAGACAACAGCAACAGACAAGCAGCACGGTTTATTTACAATTCATATAACCGCACATCTATCACTGCACTTCTTAATCAAAGTGGTTTGCTTCCAGTCTCTCACAGAAATCGCATCTGTCGTCTAAAATTTTTATTTCAGTTAATCAAAGGTCAGTACAATATTGACACATCCAATATTATATCGTTCTCCTCAGGGTACAACACAAGACAACGCCATGATTTTACAGTAACACCATTAAACGCACGAATTAACACCTTTAAGTACTCCTTTTTCCCCAGAACGATTACAGACTGGAATAATCTAACTAATGATGCAGTAACCCAAACTTCACTAAAAAGGTTTGAAAGCCACCTTTAACTTTTTTATAATGTCGTACCGCTACATTTCTTTGTTTCGTTTGTACTTTTTGAAATTGTGTTCTTGATCTTAAATTGTTGATCAATTGTTCTTGTATTCTTTGCTTGTTCCTGAGGTCGTTTTTGTTGTTTCCAGAATTTATGTATTGTGTGCCCACCCTGCGAAGGTCTTGTAAAAGATCGCAGTATCAATAAATAAATAAAATAAACACCTCTTCTAGCCGACAGATAGCGTTGCATTAGCCTAGGCTACAGGAGGTCTTCAAGACTTTGGACGGCTATATAAAATCTTGGCTATGCTTGTATAAGACGTCAAAACATCTTGGTGTAGATGACTTATAGATTTCTACAAGCACTTTTTGTGTTTCGTGGGTGCGCTCTTTAGCGGCACCGACGGCACAGACTGCGATGACTGGTACGAGCGAGTGAGTTCCTACAATAAGTGGGACGACGTCACTAAGTTAACAAATGTCATCTTTTATTTGACCGGAGTTGCCAACTTGTGGTATCGTAACCACGAAGCCGATATCACGACGTGGGATACATTCAAGGCTAACCTTATCACCGTGTTTGGTCGTCCCGCTGTACGCAAGCTCTGCGCCGAACAACGCCTGCACGATCGATCACAGCGGCTCGGCGAAACATTCACAAGTTATATTGAAGATGTGGTCCATCTCTGCAGTCGCGTCAACGCACAGATGTCCGAAAAAGACAAGGTCAAGCACATCCTGAAGGGCATCCAACATGACGCCTTTCAAATGTTAACGTCCCGGGATCTCACTACTGTTGCTCAAGTTGTCAACCTTTGCCAGAGCTACGATGAGTTGCGCAAGCAGCGCCTCATCACTCCACCACCTTCCGGGCCCGTGGAACCACTTTCTGGTCTCTCCTCTACATCTGGGAGCTCCACGCTGCTGCAGCAGCTCAAAGACTTCATCTGGGAGGAAGTTGCTCGCCAGATATCTTTACTTGCGAGGAACTGCGAGCTGTCCCAAAATTTGGCGCCCCTTCGACAGGTCATTGCCGACCGCGTGGCAGAGGCCCTTCCTTCTGTCGCTCCCCAGTAAAAAAAAACCATTGGAACCAATTGGACATTCCCATTGCTTCCAATTGGATTTCCCAATTGGAACCAATTGGTTCCAGTTGTGTTTTTAGCCCCCGACAAATTGGACCCATTAGGCCAGGCAGTTATTTGACCCAGAAAATATTCACAAAATATGCTACGTTCATTGAGAAAGGTAGCAAAATGTTTGAATAATATGCTCTAGGATCTTGGATGAATATTTCTACAACTTAACATATTAAAATGTGCAAAAGGAAAACTGGTATATGAGGACTGCAAGGAGACACTGTGCCTAGTACCAATCAACATTTTTCTACGGAATTGAAATTAACATGCTTTTATGGAAATCAAAGCAAACAGACACACATGCATCACACACAAGCAACACTGCACATTCAGGCACTAGTAGCATACATTAGCTCAATATGTACATCCAGAGAACACACTTCTGCTCCAACTTATATACCCAACTTATTAGGCTCTCATGCTGGGGCCGGTGGCGCTTGCCCACTGAGCGCAGATATTTAATTTAATTTCAGCTCCAGTGGTGGTATAGGTGATGAGTACAATTTATTAGGCTAAGCTGCTGATAGTTCTTATTGTAAGTACAATATTAGTTCTACCTTTTTCGTCAAACATGCAAACATTCATTGGATAAATTGGGTGCAGTTCGGCAGACCAATTGCATGCGATCGGTAAGACCAATTGGGCTCACCAATTGGAAACCCAAATGGTCCAATTGGATAGTCCATTTGGACCATCCAATTGGAACACCATTCCAATTGGAACCAATTGGAAACCCAAATGGTTCAATTGGTTAGTCCATTTGGACCATCCAATTGGAACACCATTGCAATTGGAACCAATTGGGAACTGAACTCGTCCAATTGGAACCAATTGGAACCCATCGGAAATCCAATTGGTTCCAATGGTTTTTTTTTACTGGGTCCACCAGCTCCCATGCCTCAGCCCGCACCAGCCGTTGAGCCCCTCGCATACGCCGACGTCCCTGCCGCTTCACCAATGACGCCCGCTCCTGTCGCACCGCTGACGTACGCTGCCGTCGCTGCCCGACCACGTCCAGCTAGCTACCCTTTGGTCTACGCTACGCCTCCAGGACGTGTACAGGAATTTCTTCCGGCGCCACAGCCTTTTATTCCACCTCCTCCGCAGCGCCGCAATCCATGGCGAACAAGTGACAACCGACCCATCTGTTATTCCTGTGGGTTTGCTGGCCATGTTGCCCGGTACTGCAGAAATCGCACTCACGACGATTTTGTACCGCGCCGAATGTCAGCATCCTGGCAGCCGCCCCGAAATCAGTACGCAGCCGCCGATCCTTCTGCAAGTTCCGTCGCGAATGACCGTGGCTCCTTTTCTCCTCGCCGCTCAACCTCGCCGCGTCGCCGCTCCTTTTCTCCTCTGCGACGGCATCCCAATCTTGCGCAAGAGGAAAATTGATTGCCGCAGTTCCTGAGGCGAGAACTGCGCAACGAGCGAACTGTCAAAGGCCTCACGTATCTCCCGCGAATCTGCTTGAAGTTTATGTTGAGGGCGTTATAGTACTGGCTCTGGTCGACACCGGCGCTGCTGTTTCTGCCATGGCTGTAAGTCTTTGCCGTTCATTGCGCAAAGTAACGACACGTATTTCAGGATTCTCACTTTGCACGGCAAGTGCTCAGCCTGTCAACCCTATAGCGGTGTGCACAGCACGAGTCGTCATTCAGGAAGCTGTGTACGCTATAGAGTTCGTCGTTTTGCCTTCCTGCTCTCATGATCTTATCTTGGGCTGGGATTTTCTGTCGCGCAATAATGCGGTGATCAACTGTGCACGTGCCGAACTGGAGTTTTTTGCGCTTGACGTATCGTTTCCGAATGTTCCTTCTCCGAAAGTCGTCGTTGCCGAAGATATTGACCTCCCTGCGTGCTCTTTCGTTCTTGTGCCCACCGCTTGTGATTTTCCCCGCAGTACCGATGTCCTTTTCACACCCTCGCCCATCTTTCTAAACCGCAAAAGTCTTCCCCTGCCTTATGCCGTACTTTCTATATCAGCTGGCCTCACCGCACTCTGGATTTCTAATCCGTTCTCCTTTCCCGTCTCCCTGCGTCGTGGCGAATGCCTCGGCACCGTACAGCTCATTGATTCCATTCTCACCGCTGACGCAACCACCGCTTCGCAGCCTGGTGACTTGGCAGCACTCACACCACCTGTTCTTGCGCCGGACCAGTCGTCTCCTGACGTTTTCCTCCGCTCCATCGACGCCAATCTTCCTGGTCCTCAAAGCACTGAACTTCTCGCACTGCTTCATCAGTTCCGTTCTTCATTCGACTTTCATCAGCCTGCTTTGAGCCGCACATCAACTGTCGCCCACCACATTGACACTGGTTCTCATGCTCCTCTACGTCAGCGCCCCTATCGTGTCTCTGCCACCGAGCGCCGAGTTATTGAAGCCCAAGTTGACACTATGCTTCAGAATGACGTGATCGAGCCTTCTAACAGTCCGTGGGCCTCTCCTGTAGTCCTGGTGAGGAAGAAAGACGGTTTTATTCGCTTCTGCGTTGACTACCATCGCCTAAATAAAATCACGCGGAAAGATGTGTACCCTCTACCGCGTAGAGATGATGCATTGGACTGTTTACTAGGCGCTGAACTCTTTTCTTCGCTCGATTTACGCTCCGGTTACTGGCAGGTACCCATGGCTGCGGAAGATCGCCCTAAAACCGCATTTGTCACCCCCGATGGCCTCTTTGAATTTACCGCCATGCCTTTCGGTCTGTGTAATGCTCCTGCTACATTCGAGCGTATGATGGACACTATTCTGCGGGGCCTGAAGTGGAAGACGTGCCTGTGTTACCTTGACGACATCGTGGTGTTCTCGCCGGACTTTGAGACCCACCTCTCTCGCCTGAAGCAGGTCTTGACATGTCTTGCGAATGCCGGTCTGCAGCTCAACTTGAAGAAGTGTCGTTTCGCTGCTCGTGAGCTGACTATTTTAAGCCACGTTGTGTCCAAGGAGGGTATCCGCCCTGATCCCGCCAAACTTCGAGCTGTGACTGCCTTCCCGAAACCTACTACCTTTAAGCAACTCAGGAGCTTCTTGGGCTTGTGCTCATACTTTCGGCGTTTTATACGGAACTTTGCTTCCATTGCCGCCCCGCTGACTCAGCTCCTTGGCCATAACTCAGACTTTTGCCTGCGGTCACCAGCATGCGACGCCGCCTACACCTTGCGCCGCCTCCTCACAGCTCCGCCCATCCTGCGCCATTTTGACCCCAGGCGCCCACCGAAGTGCACGCAGACGCCAGTGGTGTCGGCCTCGGCGCTGTGCTTGCTCAGCGCCCCTCTGGATTCGGCGAATACGTGGTCGGTTATGCCAGCCGTACTCTCTCGAAAGCCGAAACTAACTACTCAGTAACGGAAAAGGAGTGCTTGGCCGTTGTCTGGGCACTCACAAAGTTTCGACCTTACCTTTACGGCCGTCCTTTTGATGTAGTCACTGACCATCATGCCCTCTGCTGGCTTTCATCGCTCAAAGATCCCTCCGGCCGGTTGGCACGATGGGCTCTTCGTCTCCAAGAATATAATATACGTGCCGTTTACCGATCTGGTCGCAAGCATACAGACGCCGACGCTTTGTCTCGCTCGCCGCTTCCAGCCGACCTTGCCAGCCTCTCTGCCTTGGACCCCGTGGCGTTTACGCTCGACATCAGTGACATGCCCGCCGAACAACGAAAGGACCCATGGGTCGCCTCTCTTATTGACTACCTCTCCGACCATTCGCAAGTTACCCCTTCACGCGCCGTTCGCCGCCAAGCTTCCCACTACGAGATTCGGAATCACCTCCTTTACCGGCGCAACTACAATTCAACTGGACGGAAATGGCTCCTCGTGATCCCGCGCCATCGACGGACCGAAGTATGTACAGCTTTCCACGCCGATCCGCAGTGCGGTCACTCCGGAGTTTTCAAGACGTACACTCGAATCCGTCTTCGCTACTATTGGCGCGGTATGTACAACTCGGTTCTTCGGTACGTCCGATCGTGCCTGGCTTGCCAACGCCGCAAACCTGCCTCTCACCGTTCGGCTGGTGAGTTACAGCCTCTCATATGTCCGCTTAGATCCTTCGACCGCATTGGCATTGACTTCTACGGCCCTCTTCCGTACACAGCTGCCGGCAATCGCTGGGTCATTGTCGCGGTCGACCATCTGACGAGATATGCCGAAACCGCCGCGCTCCCAGCTGCAACAGCTCGTGATGTGGCCAGTTTCTTATTGACGCACTTCATTCTCCGTCACGGTGCTCCTCGCGAATTGCTCAGCGACAGAGGCCGTGCTTTCTTATCTGACGTCGATCAACCCTTATAAAAATGGTCTATAGACTTTCTATAGACTTTTTATAGACTCTATAGCCATCCTATAGACTTTTCCTTTTGTCTATAGACAGTCTATAGAAAATCTATGGACTAAAGTCTATAGCTACTTCAATTTCCTTTTGTCTATAGAGGGTCTATAGACTCTCTATAGACTAAGGTCTATAGCCGCCTCAATTTCCTTTCGTCTATAGACTGTCTATAGACCCTCTATAGACTAAGGTCTATAGCTGCCTCAATTTCCTTTCGTCTATAGACTGTCTATAGACTCTCTATAGACTAAGGTCTATAGCTGCCTGAATTTCCTTTTGTCTATAGACTGTCTATAGACACTTCATAGACTAAAGTCTATAGCTGGCTCAAATTTCCTTTTGTCTATAGACTGTCTATAGACATTTTATAGACTAAAGTCTATAGCTGGCTCAATTTCCTTTTGTCTATAGACAGTCTATAGACTCTCTATAGACTGAAGTCTATAACTACCTCTATTTCCTTTCGTCTATAGACGGTCTATAGACTCGCTATAGCCTAAGGTCTATAGCCACCTCAATTTCCTTTTGTCTATAGACTGTCTATAGACTAAAGTCTATAATTGCTTCAATTTCCTTTCGTCTATAGACGGTCTATAGACTCGCTATAGACTAAGGTCTAAAGCTGCCTCAATTTCCTTTTGTCTATAGACTGTCTATAGACTAAAGTCTATGACTGCTTCAGTTTCCTTTCGTCTATAGACGGTCTATAGACTCTCTATAGACTAAGGTCTACAGCTGCCTCAATTTTCTTTTGTCTATAGACTCTCTATAGACTAAAGTCTATAACTGCTTCAATTTCCTTTCGTCTATAGACGGTCTATAGACTATGGTCTACAGCTGCCACAATATCCTTTCGTCTATAGACGGTCTTAGACTCTCTATAGACCAAGGTCTATAGCTGCCTCAATTTCTTTTCGTCTATAGACGGTCTATAGACTCTCTATAGACCACGGTCTATAGCTGCTTCAATTTACTTTCGTCTATAGACGGTCTATAGACTCTCTATAGACTACGGTCTATAGCTGCTTCAATTTCCTTTTGTCTATAGACGGTATATAGACTCTCTATAGACTACAGTCTACAACTACCTCAATTTCCTTTCGTCTATAGACTGTACACTATAGATAGTCTACTGCCTATAGACCAGTCTATAACAATCGTAATTTTATCTAACAATGTTCGATACACTGACTTTCGACTAAATCCAGAACAATGTCAATTTCTTTTGGCACTGCATGTTGAGGGGACCTGCATCTAGTGACCGCAACTATGTCGGGAGTTCCGCACTTCCTTCGCTATTACGGAAATTTATTTATTTATTTATTACAGATACCTGCAGCGCCCGAAGGCATTATTGCGGGGGGGGGGACACAATAACTTCTCCTCATTTGGCCGAAAGTACACATATAACAGAAATACAATCACACAACTAATAGATGAGGAAAAGCATACACTGAAGGAAGACAACCACGCTCCAAAAATAAAATAACACTAATAAAATGAAAAAGACACGCGCAATACAACTGCGCGCCACGTCATACATCAGATAAGAATGCGCGGAATTGACCTTCCGAGCAGCACTCAGTGACGCCGGCTGGTAGCCTGTTCCACTCATTGATCGTCCGTGGAAAAAATGAGGTTTTGTAAACATCTGTGCTCTGTGCGACACTTAATCTCTCGGATCTTCCACTGATGATCAACTCGTCTAGGAAAAAAGTGAGGTTGAAGCAGATACCGGTCTTTGTCAATGCTCAGCTTTCCAAAATAGATGCGATGTATGATTTGTAATCTCAAATGTTTCCTACGGTTAGCTAAAGATCCCCAGCCAAGGTAGTTTTTAAGAGACGTGACACTAGTTGAGAAGCTGTAATTAATGGACACAAATCTCGCAGCATTATTTTGGACGCGCTCGAGCATATCACATAAGTAAGCAAGCTGGGGGTCCCGTACAGGGCAGGCAAAGTATTGCGTAATGCCATTACAACACCCTCCTGCATATTGTTTTCAGGAGCATTCACAAGCTCCTTTTCGTTATACCGTGATTTGTATTGTCAATACAATTAGATATTTAATGCTAACAAGTAAGCCGAGGAAAGGCAGCCGTTCTTGAAGTAAGGGCGCCCGCAAACTGTACTACATCGCACGAATACGCTGTCCCTTAAAGGAATCGCTCTACACAATTCCATTCCATCTTTCGATCGTTACTGTCCAACACGCTGAAATCAGAAACATTTCATCAACGGTTCTACATTTCTCTTAAAAACATCCTGAAAATAAAGGGGGAAATACGGGTGTGAGAATTCAAGGAAGCACCCATCCCTTAGAAACATCTTACATTAATCTCAAAGAGCCTGGTCCTCTGTGCGATTAACATCTGCCATTTCTACCTTTGCAGTTTGTATTCACGTGAATAAGTGCTGCGACGCAACAATCACAAAGCCAGTATTTTTTCGTTCCTACCCTTGCACCTGTTTCTTCGGAGCCGATGACACGCTGATGTGGCGCATATCAGTTTTCTAAACACGAACACACGCAAAAAAGACGTTATGCTATGCAACCTTATAATTATTATTTGAGAATCGCACCACATACTATTCGGTGGGAGATGCGGCACGTATACCGACAAGAAGTTAGATTTCGGTTCTGTTTTTCCGAAAACAATAAGATTTTTAGAGGGTAAGCGAAGAATTTAAGCTTATAAACCAATTGCCTTCTGTGGTCTTGGATATCAGATCAAGCTGCACACGGCAAGAGTGCGAGCGGTAAAGATACGACCGTGAAATGGGTTTCTGTTTCACGTTATACCCATTTTACCGCGAGACGGCGGAAAATCATTCGGGCTGCAAACAACCCTGTGCGTGGCTGCATCAATGGCTTTGGCGTGTATTTCGCGGATTACGTTTTCTTCAAAATCCAGCTTCATCGTCTGCTTACGGTAAGTCTACACGTTTATATTTTATTCATTTGGTCTCCTAAACCACTCTAAGCAGAGCTATGTGTGCAGAACAGATTATGTGCGCAGTTACAAACGTTCTATCTTCGTTTCTAAGGCGGAAGCCATCGGGTTCTCGACTGATGCCGCTTATCTCTGTCCCGCTGTCTTTACTAACGCGCGGAAAGGCAGTCTGTGCGATGCCCTTGATGATAAGCCGCTCCTCGCGAGCTGTCTACTAGATTTTTCGTGTTTCAAGGTAGATGCGCGGCCAGAAATGTCGTTTAGCCTGTGAATGACGGCCGAAATGGAACTGTGTGTTAGCGCCGTGTGAGCTCAATTTACTTTGCACCTCCGAAAACGTACTTACATACACTCTCGTTCAGTGGTGGATTACATTTATTTTCTTATTTTTGTGTTATCGCCTGTCTGGACCATGGAGTGCTGTTCTTTTTAAGGTGTGCATTGCTTGCTACGTATGGACGCTCGCTCGGTGCGCGTCGTGGACGCCGACGTTTCAGCAAAGGTGTCTTGTAACGCTATATAGTGGAGCGCGAGACGTTTGTCAAAGTTGTATTCAAGCGGCGCTGGAGAAATGCTTGTAGTGTGATGGGTGAATAAAATTCGTTGCCGGCGCGAATGGCCGGCGTGCTCAAATACCGCGAAGAACCCACGAGCTCCATCCCATCTCCCCTTCGTTGCGCACGTATGGATTCGTCCGTGTCTGTCATCAGAGCCGTTGGCCGCCGCCGCTGGCTTGCGGGCACTTCATTTTGAAAGCTGGGTAAAGGTCGGCTCGACAAGAGGTGGCTTACATTTCGTTCCGAGTGGTTCGTTCATGAATCCCGCTCACGCGTGCACAGATTTCTAGAATACCATTTGCGCGAGAGGCAAAGTATGTGTTTCTGATTTCAGACTGCTACGTTACGAAAGCGCCGATGTGACTCGCCGCTTATTTGAGCCTAAAATTGAATTAAGCTCTCGTGTTATTATAGCTGCGCCTGTTGAAGGCGTTAATTGTTTCATTGAAATACTTCCTACTTTGAGCACGTTCAATGCTTTCGCTGATTTTTCTAGCAGCGTTGGGTTAGGCTGCCTCCATGCAAGAAACACCTCTTTACTGCGCTGTTGGAGCTGCACTTGAAGGAAAAACTAAGTGAATTTCAGACGGTATTTTATCGTGACAGTAATTTGCTGTCTCAACCTCGCGACTGCTTTTGAAACGGCGCAGCTGCAGCCTCTGTGTGCTGTATTAGTTTTCTGAATAATGAGCGCGGCATGGAAGCGCTGCAACCCGCTTGTTTCTAAGAGCGCAGATGTACGAGTATGCTGTTCCGTCTTTGTGCTTCAAGTTGTAGGCGCAAATCTGTGGTGAACTGGTTGCTTCTGCCTGCTGGTGTTGTATAGCTTGTGCCCGTTTGAGTATCGGCTTACGTACAATCGGCCAAATCTTTAACTGACTTAGGTGTTGCATCGCTAAATGCACCTTGTAAAAAGGTGCCTTGTGGCTACACTGCTGGCATATTTATGTTGTAATTTGACGCGTGAGATGGCATTTCATACTTTCTTTTTGTTAATATAATGTTTGAGTGGAGTACCTGCATGTTTAGATCAAAGTTATCAGAAATATTCATCGTCTGCCGCTACGAAGAGCCGAAACAAGCGGAATACGCAGCAATGGTTCTGGTGGCGCATTTGCACTAATCTGGGTAAACGAGTTGTTCGCCATGAAAGGAGTGGTACTTTACCCAGAGGATATGAGGCCATATGGGCCAGAACCATAGCTGCGCATGCCGCTTGTTTCAGCTGTTCGTAGTGGCAGACGAATGTTTGATAACGTTGATGTAAACACGCAAGTACTGCACTCAAACATTATATGAACAAAAAGGAACCACGAAATGACATTTGACTCGTTAAATTACAGCAGGAATATGCCAGCAGTGTAGCCGAAAGGCACCTATTTTACAAGGTGCAATTAGCGATGCAACACCCGAGCCAGTTAAAAATTTGGCCGGGTGTACCAGGCTTAATTCACGCAAGGTATTCTGAAGCGCTTCTTCTATAGCGGTTATAAGAATAAATGCTGCAATATTCTTCTTTTTGGATCCCTCTGTGAGGTGCAATGAATCTGTATTGCATGGAGATGGCATTTTTAACAGCTCCTTGCGAGTCAATGCAGATATGTGGCACAATTGTTCGAAGTCTTCTGTTACAAATAGTGTAAAAGGATTGCCATAAAGAGATCAGTATTGGCTGTAACAGTATTGCCATACAGAAATCAATATCAGTACTGGATTCAGAGTAGAGTGCTCCAGGGATTAGGGGTCTTTGTTACAATGTTTTATGACGACACTTATAATCTGTCGTGTATTTACTGAAATGATTGAGCCGGCGTGATAGCTCAGTGGCTATCATGTTCGTATGGCGAACTGAAAGATGCAAATTCGATTCCGGCCTAGGCGGTCGCATTTTAATAGAGGCAAAATGCTAAAGGCCTGTGTACTCTGCATAGGTGACCGAAATTATTCCCCAGCCTTTCACTTCAGCGTCTCGTAGCCTGTGTCGCCTTGGGTCTTTGAACCCCATAAAACCAAACCAAAAGATCAAGATTGCCTTTCTAGAATGGCAGAGCCAGGATATGCCTTGCATTGTAAAGCACATGTGTAGAGATGGAATGGGAATTTTTTTTTCAGTTCCTCTCATATTATTTTTTTCCTTTGTGCTGTACAGGTGAACATGCCCGGATGATTTACTGCAGACAACAGGCCACAAGAATGCTTCTGAGGAAACTAGCCGGACTGTTACTTTCAACTTTTATGTTACTGTGGTGCATTCTTATGGTGCATGTATTGCATATTCCCAGCCTGGATAGCTTGGAAATAAACTAAATTTGTAAGTATATTGATTGTTTCATGTGTGAACTCTGTCTGGTGACCTTTTTCAATGATTGTGGACAGTCTATAGGCAGTCTATAGATAATGGTCTACTAATAGTTTAGTAGACAGAGGTCTATAGACTGTCTATAGACAAAGGTCTATAACACTGCCAGGACACACACCTATGGAATGTCTATAGACAGTCTATAGACTTATGTCTACTGGACCAGTAGACTTTTGTCTGTAGACTGTCTATAGACAGTAATCTACAGGAAGTCTATGGCCATAAGTCTATAGGTCGTCTATAGTCCGTCTATAGACAAATGTCTATAGACGGTCTATAGACAGCTCTATAGGAAATGTATGACCATAAGTCTATAGATCGTCTATAGACTGTCTATAGACCTGTGTCTATAGACTTCCTATAGACCTGTAGACCTTCAGTAGACATTTGTCTATAGACTGTCTATAGACAAAAGTCTACTAAAAGTGTATGGCCATAAATCTATAGACTGTCTATAGACCAGTCTAAAGGATTTGTCTATAGACAGTCTATAGACTTCATAGACTAAAGTCTATAGACAGTCTATGGACTGTCTATAGAAATTTTTATAAGGGAAGCCCTGCTCGTTCAGTGCAAAGTCATTCACCGCACTTGCACCGCCTACCATCCGCAAACAAACGGTCTTACTGAACGATTTAATCGCACCCTCGGTGACATGTTCGCGAAGTACGTAGGACCCGATCACACCGACTGGGACATTGTGCTGCCTTATGTCACCTATGCATACAACACTGCTACGCAATCCAGCACGGGTTTGTCTCCGTTCTTTTTGCTTTACGGTCGGCATCCATCTGCTCCCCTTGATACAGTGCTTCCCTACAAACCTGATGCCTCTGAATGTACCACCGTTACCGAAGCTGCACGGCACGCCGAAGAATGCCGCCAGATTGCCCGATCGTTCACGACCGACTCTCAATGGCGCCAAAAACATCACCATGACACCACTCAGAAGAATGCCCTACACTTTGTGCCCGGCTCGCTCGTGTGGCTATGGGTTCCATCCGGCAGTCCCGGCCTCTCAACAAAACTGCTCTCCAAGTACCATGGGCCCTACCGTGTCGTCGAGCGCACTTCGCCAGTCAATTACATTGTTGAGCCTCTTACACCACCTTCTGATCTTCGGCGCCGTGGCCGCGAAACTCTACATGTGCAGCGCCTTAAGCCGTTCTACGACCCCATCGTATCTTCGTCCCCTTAAGTCGCCAGGATGGCTCCTTTCTCTCTGGGGGGCATTGTGAAGAAGAAGATGGACCCCTTCGCTGGACGCCGATGAAGAAGAAGCGGTTGTGGGTTTGCCATCGCGCAGATCGTGTTGGTCTTGGTCGCCCTGCTCCATCGCCAACCTCGACGCCGTCCCCGACGACCTTCTTCTACACTTAGAATATAGCCTGTATGCGGACGACATTAATCCATGGTCAAGCGAGAAAGTCATGCAGAGATTATTCAAACCCTACAGGCAGCTGCCAATATAATTTCGACCATGGTAAAACAGCGCGGAAAATACACGAGGACGGAACAAACACGACAACACGAGCGCTCACTTTCAACTGACGATTTATTACGCACATGTGTACATATATAGCATTCCCGCCAAACACCAAACAGAACAAAAAAAAACACTGCATCATCACTGAAAATATTAAATCTACATATCTACAAATGCATGCTCCAAAAAGGTGATTTCACGGTTAGCCAGTGATAATGAGGGCTTACTAATGCATGCTGTACCCCCTTTGTCAATGTGATATGCCTATACTATTTCCCTTACTATCTGATCCTTATGTTTGAAGATGACGGATGTCTGATGAAGCAATGGGGCGCACGTGTGCTCAGGTTGCCTGCAGTGAAGCGCCAAATTCGAACCGGCTGCCTTGTCCAAAGAATTATGGTGCTCCCTCAGGCGTTCGTTTAGACATCTCCCAGTCTGACCAACATACCACCCACCGCAAGAAAGGGGAATCTTATAAACAACACCCTCGATGCACTCAACCCTCCTCTCTACGTGTGCTGTGGTACAACCACCACCGATCCTCCTTCCTAGTAGGGCCTCTCGCTTCCGCTGCACAGCTCGGCGAATGTTGCTTAATTTTCTGCGAGACGAAAATACCACATCAATTTGAAATTTTCGCCCCACTTTCTTCAGACGGTGTGAAAATGCGTGGACGTATGGGATGACAGCTATCTTCCGGCGCTTTGAGACTTCATTCGCCTGAGGAACACGCTTATGGTCCGATTTAATTTTGGCCACCAACCTTTCGCATAACCTTCCAATAGTTGCCTCAGGAAAACCAGCGTGCTTAAGCCTGGAAATTTGGCCTTGCACTCCTTCCTCAATAAGATGGACACACGACTTGGTCAGAGCGGCGCGAACACAAGACAAGGCGATGCCTTCCTTTACCAGCTTGGAATGCCCGGACTGAAAACTGAGTAAGGGCTTTACGGAGCGAGGCGAATACAACCAGCAAACGTGTCCGGGCTCAAGTCTCAGCTCCACATCCAAGAACTGAATCCTACCTTGTTTAACGTTCTCCATGGTGAAAGCAAGTCCATGACCATTTCTGACAAATGTGTTCACGACATCCTGCGTGCATTCTTCGTCTTTTACAAAAACGAGGTGATCGTCCACGTATCTGTGTACTTTCAGTACGCCGTCCGGTAACTCTCCTGCAATTCTGCTAAGGAACAAGTCACTTAGCAGCGGAGCCACGCGAGAACCAATGCATATCCCGGAACGCTGTATAAACACACCTTCATTCCATTCAACAATGGTAGACCGCAGGTACATACACAGCACTTCAAGAAAAGCATCAACAGATACACCGCAAACATTGCGGAAGCGCACTTCATCATTTTCCTCACTTATACATTCTCTTACAAAGCGCAGCAAACACTCATGAGGAATCGAATAATATAGATCCTCGACGTCAACACTGAACACATGACAGTCACCAGGATTATTGTTCTGAAGGTACTCCAAAACGACCTCAGAGTTTCGCGTTCGGAAAGGGTCTTCAAAAGCAAGGGAAGCAAGCGCCTTGTAAGTAGCTGGAAACAACCAGCTGCCACGTTCCCCTCTCCGAAATTATGGACCGAAACGGAAAACCTATTTTATGGGTTTTAACCGTAAAAAATATTTCAAGCGTACTGCGTTCCGACTTCTTTACGGACTCACGCAAACGGTCGAGACTAACCTTTTTTGAAGTTGAAAGTCAGCGCTCGTGTTGTCGTGTTTGTTCCGTCCTCGTGTTTTTTCCGCGCTGTTTTACCATGGATAGTAATAACCAACTTGCCCACCTTTCTGTACTTCTATAATTTCGACGTATGCAAAAGAAAGGGGCTTAGAATGTTCGCCCGAAAAATCTGAAATATTCATATATACGATAAGGCTCTGAGGAACAAACCACCCTCGGAAATTCAGATTTCTGTAGGAGGAAAGGAGGTACCCAGAGTGGACACAATCAGAATCCTAGGCCTTTATATGCAGTCAAATGGAAAAAAACATGATAACCATCAAAAAGCTTGAGAGCCACGTAATCTCATCAAACGTGTATCGAGCAAAAGAGGCGGTCTTAAAGAAAAAAACCTACTTAGGTTCATACAAGCTTTCAGAAAAAGTAGAGTCAGCTACGCCACGCCGTACCTAAATCAGCAGAGAGGAACAAAATCGGCGCTCTCATAAGGAAGTGCGTCATGAAAGCTCTAGGCCTGCCCATGGGCACATCCTCGGAAAAACTCCTATCACTGGGCATACATAACACGCTTAGAGAGCTCGCAGAAGCAGTCCATACATCAGAGCTAGAGAGACTCTGCATAACACATGTGGGAAGAGCCACACTAGCCAAAGTCGAACTCAAAACAGATAGGGGAGCTACACAGAGGGAGGATATCGACATGGAGATTAGGAGCAATCTCGGGATTCCTCCCTTACTCAAGAATATGCACCCAGAAATAGACAAGGAAAGAAGACAAAAACGGGCAAAGGTGATAGAACGCATCTACGGTGACAAGCCTCAGGAGGAGGTCTCCTACGTAGACGCAGCGTGCGATAGACATGGTCAGTACACGACCGTCGCGGTAGTGAACGGAGCGGGTAGCCCCATCACGGCCGCAACTATCCTAGGGACAAACACTGAAACGGCGGAGGAGGTCGCAATAGCACTAGCTTGCGTTGGTTCCAAAGCTAAATACGTCATAAGCGGCAGCAAAGCTGCAGTCCAAAATTTTAGAAGAGGGAGAGTCTCTCCCCTCGCTGCCAAAATTTTAAGACAAGCGACATTGAATAGAACAATCAATATAATCTGGACCCCCACGCACGAATCTGTCCGTGGCAACGAGGCGGCCCACGAGGTAGCTCGAGATCTCTACCACCGAGCTGCACACGACGGTCCACCGCTCGCAAATCACGGGAGATAAGGGCGACTAATCTCCTGTCAGGAAGTTACAGAATATTACAGACAACATCGCAGGTACTTTCCCCCGCCTAGCATAACACAACAATCAACAGGCGGTGGCGTGGAGGCGTCTACAAACAGATGTCTGCCCACACCCAATTCTATGCAAACATATCATTCCAGAAATAGAGGACGATAAATGCAAGAAGTGCGGACCGAGAGGGTCCCTCGACCACATAATATGGGAGTGTAGCCAATTCCCAGGCAGGGCAAACAACATTAATAGTAGAGACGCCTGGGAGACCTTGCTCCGGAGCTCGGACCCTGAGCTCCAGCTCACCGCCGTCCGACTGGCTGAGGAGGCCGCCGGGATACAAGAGATCCTGGCCAGCATCTGACGCGACTACCCCATGAGGCCGGATCTCTCCTGATCCTCCTCCCTCAACTGAGGGTATAGGACAGGGGAGGTCTGGATGAGGTAATCTCATTCTGTTGGACAGTAAATAATTTTCACTCACTCACTCGTCTTTCGCCATGAAATAAAACAACACAAGAAATAAAACAGTACCCGGAATGCCGCGAATCTTTCTTTGTTCATTCTTCAAACCTGCCGGTACGCCGCTTTATCACGTTGTTTGTGATGCAAGACGCGACCAGATTTATCTCGATTGATCGCATCCAGGCGGAGCCGCTTCTACGATGTTCCTGAATGTTCTAATAACTTTGCACGCTTTACCTCGAAAGTTCGCTATCAGCTTTAAATTCAGCACTGCCGAGAGCGGCGGGAATTCGGTTCGACGATCACCTAACAAATTTGTTGCTACGCCGCCGCCGACTCATTCAGTTCCTTGCGGGCGCAAGTCAGCCTAAATAGAGAGTTTTGTTCAGAAACCATTTTAAGGCGGAAGCCTTTAATGTCTCATCGTTGTAAGCAGCAGTTGTCGACAGAAAATGTCACGCTTTTCAATTGGTGGAAACGGTCGTGACGTCACAGTGCGCGAATTTCAAACGGGGCCAATTGCACTTTGGCTAGTAACCATACAACCAATTGAAGGAATCGTATAGTGATGCTCCAAGTAAGTGGGACTGAGCTTAGTTAATTGCTTAAGTACCCAGTTAGCCTAATTAGCTTTACTAGTCAGGCCATATAAATAAATAAAAGCGATTAAGAAATTGGTCGAGCTCAGGAATCGAACCCCGGTCTTCGGCGTGAGAGACGAGCACGCTATCCACTCCGCCATGCCAGCTCGATGGTTCGGAATGAAAAAAGGCGCGTCTAGTGAATACGGTGTCTTTACTCACTCTCATCCTCCTCCATTCCCTTCCGGCGAGGTTTAGGTGTCCACCGACAAATGAGAGACAGATAATTTCCTTTCCTCAAAAACCAATTTACCGACGAGCGAGGCGTAGAACCGAATGGGCGATGGCGTTCTATGGACTCCTTGGCAGCGTTGCAAGACGCTGTCGCGTTCCACTCTTAGGGGCGAAGCTTAACATCTTAACCACACATCAGTGACCACATTTTAGGTCAAATAAGTGCCCCCCTGAATTTTGACGGGTGTCCACCGAGATATGTGAGACAGTTACTGCGTAATTTCCTTTCCTCAAATACAATTTTCATTTTCTTCATTACGGCTCCTCTTTATCTATCTTCTTTCACTCCCACCTCCCTTCCTCTACGGTGCGGTTCAGGTGTCCACCGAGATGACAGAGAATTACTGTGCCATTTCCTTTCCTCAAAAAGCGTTGCGTTCAAAGGGCAAGGCATCGCGCCGAACGGGTGGTGGCGTTCCATGGACTCCCTGGCAGCGCTACAACGCGCTGTCGCGTTCCACTCCTAAAGGCGAAACTTAAGCGTCATTAATTAGCAGGTAATTAGTATTCAGGCATTAATCAGTAATTAACAATTAATTAGTGATTTGTCATCACTTAGTAATTAGTACTCAAATATATGTGACGTCACCGGTGCCACAGAAACAGCGAAGGTGGTGCGGAAAACGCTTCCGCCTCTACCCACTTTAGACAGTCAAAGTGCCCCCTGAATTTTTCTCCGTCTTCGTGCTCTCCAGACTGCAGTCACCGCTACGTGACAATATGGTATAAGTCAGCCACTTCACCGCAGAATGCGCAATGCGAATCGTACGAATTTGGAAACATATAGCTGAATTTGACAGGATTACATATTCGATTGCAATTTGCTTAAAATGATCCCTTGTTCCCTGCTTTGATTTTTTTGTGGTTTGGCGTATACTTTCCTCGTTAATCTCAAATGTTGGAGGCTCAAAATATTTATGTTCCTGAGAATGTTGGGTGCGCGCGGGCAGCGGCGTGAGTGCCTTCGTTTCCAACATGCGCAGAGTGTCCTGGAGTCCATTTAAAGTCCTTATCTGCTTTAGTCCTGACTATTCTGTTTCCGTGTTTACCAATCCTTCCTCTTGTATAGCTACGACATGCAGTCTGGGAGCCCGTAATTACGCACGAAACCTTCCTGGAAGCCATCGCCAAAGCTATCGCTGCTTGCTTCCTGAGCCTGGCATCGAATTTATTTATTTATCTTAAGAAACCCCTAAAGGCCGTCGTCACGAGGGTATTAAATAGGAGGGTGGTGAAGAATTCTAACTTGAAGATGCAGCAAGGAACATCTAACATGAGGAACTGAACAAAAAAACCAAACAAGAAAATCGCAATACCTGATTGGTGTCAAAATGTGGCGGAACAACAAAACGCAAAATGAACTTAAGGACAAAAAACAACATAATAAACAGAACGAAAAAACAAAACTAACACTCATAACTGTGAGTTGAACAGAACTAGAAGAAAACTACACATCACTTTCATTTTTTAAAAGTTCGTGAAATGATGTCACATTGGTTTCAGTTGCGACTGAGGAAGGCAGCCGGTTCCAATCTGTAATGGTTTTGGGTCGATTTTGCAAAAGTTGAAGTATGGCATGTGATGCGTTTAACCTTTAAAGGATGGCCACGGCGTGGAAACACTATACTTAGGGCGAGTAGCAGAAATCGTCGTGAAGGAACGGATGATGCCAATTCTTTTTGAAACGAGTTTATGCAAGCGAGTTTGTGACGATGGGAAAGCTTGTCAAGCCCAGCACAAGCTTTTGACGCCGTGACGCTAGTAAAACGTGAGTAATCTGAAAAAATGAAACGAGAAGCACGGTTTTGCAGGGATTCGATGTTATTTTTGATATAGGCTTGATCGGGATCTCAAATGGCTGAAGCGTACTCAGTTTTAGGTCAAATTAATGTAATATAAGCAAGTTTACGCACCTGCGCCGGAGCATGTCGATGGTTACGCTCTAAGAGGCCAAGGGAACGGTTAGCAGGTGCTAGAATTAAGTTAGTATGATAATTCCAGGTTAAGTCTGACTGAAGGTAAACTCCTAGATACTTGTAACTTGAAGCTGTCTCAAATGTTATGCCATTGAAAGAGAAGTGGTTGGGATGTGATCCGAATTTCTAGTAAAGGAGACGAGCTTTGTCTTAGAGGGGTTTAAGGTCATTAGCCACAACTGGCACCAAGTGTTAATAGTCGACGTAAGTTTGTAAAGATTGTCGGAGTTATTTGTAATGGTTCGGCACACAATACAGTCGTCAGCAAACAGTCTAATTTGGGAAGAAATGCAATTTGGTAAGTCGATATTACATATTTTTAAGAGCAGGGGACAAAGCACACTCCCCTGGAGTGCACCAGATGTGACATGGGCCATTATAGAGTTCGAACCAGGAGCGTAGCCAGGGGGGGTTTCGGTGTCGGAACAACCCCCGAAAATTTGAGCTCTGCATCCCTCCACCTTCTTTAGGCCTTTTTTTCATCCATGCTATTTAAACACCGCATCGATATATTAAAATGTAGAAACAAAAATAACAAGAGTGTCGGTTTGTTGACAAAAATGGTTCTTGTTCCTAAAACCAGATGGCGCCACTAAGCTCTTTATTTTATGCGAAGTATATTACTAGAGGTACACTACAGCCCTTCGCCGTGGTTACGCGCCGTGCACACCACGTGGTACAGTGACGTCACACCACGTGACATACCACGTGACACATGACGTCACGACAGATCGCCGTCACGCGCTGGGAGAGGGAGAACGATGCCATCGCACAGACACCGGAATGTCCTCGTGCGGCATTCCCGCGCATTTCGAACGCGCGTTCACACTCGGTGTAGGTGAAACGCTCACTCCACCGGGCAGGTGGACGCGGCTTCCGTGGCAATCCAGGCGCCCACCCAACGCGCGTCTCGGGGTTAGTCGGCGTTCCGCTGTAGCCATGCCGTTGTCTTCCCCCACGACGAAGGCTTCTAGTGGTTGTATTAAAATGACCAAGTATTCAACCAAGGAAAGCCATGTGTTACCAAGCCTAGCCATCAATATGCTTCGCATCTGACCAGGGTTAACCAAGTTAAGCCTCAGCCATTTTTTTATTTTGTTTTTCTCTGCGGCTTATAACATCCCCTGAAAAAAATTGGCAGTGGCTTAGCTTAGCTGTGGTTAAGCCTGGATATACAGGCGAAAAGGTTCAGCTGCGCTTGGCTTGACGTCATAGCTGTCGCAGTTCGCGCACAATGCACTGGGAGCACCACGATAACGATGGATGGATGGATGGATGGATGGAAAAACTTTATTTTCGTCAGCGAGCATGTGTGGACGATTCCGTGTTAGATGGCCATCAACCCATGGCTGACGGCGACCTGGGTGGCCCACTCCACGGCCCTGGTCTGGACGACCGGGTCTGAGCTGGCCAGCACGGCCTCCCACTGCTCGAGAGAAGGATCACGCATAATGTCCGCCGGTGGCGGTACTATGCTACAGCTCCATAATACGTGGTCATAGGTTGCCAATTCGTGACACCATTTGCACTCCGGCTGAATGTCCGGGTAGATTTTGCTCAACACGTATGGGTTGAAGAAACATCTAGTCTGCAATCGTCGCCAGACGCATTCCTGCGCCTTCACCAATTGCTTGTCCGGGGGTGGGTAAATCCTCCGCTCAAGTCTGAAATGATTAGTAATGTCATGAAAGGATACCAGCCCATCTCTCGTGGACCTTCCCGGGACGTCCGGCTCACCAACTCGGCTGACGAAACCTCGAGCATTCATGTGAGCCGTCTCGTTCCCAGGGTTCCCAGAGTGTGCAGGTACCCAGACAATTTCCGCCTCCGTAATCCCTCGCTCCGTGGCCCGATTCAGCAACCGCGTCGCTGTGACAGATATTCTGCCCCTCGCCAAATTTCGGATGGCTGTTTTTGAATCGCTGAAGATCAGGTCAGCATTACTACTAGTCATAGCTAGTGCTATCGCCGCTTCCTCTGCAGTTTCTGGGGAGCGGGTTTTGACTGATCCAGAGGCGATTAAGCGTCCCCGCCCGTCCACCACCACAATTGCAAATGCATCCTTGTCCTTATACTCGGCGACATTTACATAGACTGCCCCGTTGTACTTCCCGTACTTAGCATGTAAAGCTTTGGCTCTTGCCTTCCTGCGGTCCTCATGATGTATTGGATGCATGTTCTTGGGCAAAGGTCTTATGTACAAGCCCTTGTGCATTTCCCGCCTAATCTGAATTTTCGTGTCACCGGCTGGAACGTCAACTCCAATGCCGATCCTTTCCAATATGTCCCTTCCTGCTTTTGTTTTTGAAAGCCTACCGAGCTGCATCACCAAGTGCGCCTCCCGTAGTTCTTCTAGGGTGTTGTGCACCCCTAATCCCAGCAGCCTTTCGGTAGACGCATTCTGAGGCAACCCAAGGGCCGCTTTATACTCCTGCCTAATCATAGCCTCCACCTTTCCTTTTTCCGCCGCGTCCAACTTTAAATAAGGCGTCGCATACACTATTCTACTGAGCACAAATGCCTGCTCTAGCTTACACAAGTCTTTTTCCTTAACACCTCTCTTACGATTGGCGATTCTCCTGATTAGCCGCACGGTAGCATTGACCGTATTTTTAAGCCTTTGCAAGGACTTGCTATTCTTCCTGTTAGTCTGCAGATACATACCCAGGATCCTGATCGTTTGGACCTCAGCGACCGGTACTCCCCCCACTTTCACCTCTAAAGGTGGTGGCGGCATATAGTGCCTCGCATGTATCCCTCTTGGTTTATCCCTCAGCACAAGAAGCTCGGACTTGGGCTGAGAGCACGAGAGTCCTGCTTCCCCTGCTAGCTCCTCCACAATATCCACCGCCTGTTGTAGAGTTTCTTCCAATTGTGCGTCACTGCCTCTTGTTACCCATAGAGTAATGTCATCCGCATAAAATGTATGTTTAAGTCCTGATATCCCTTGCAGCCTGGGTGGTATCTTGATCAAGGCGAGATTAAATAGGAAGGGCGATAATACCGACCCTTGCGGTGTCCCCCTGCCCCCCAATGGGAAGGGATCCGATTTCATTTCTCCGACTACAATTTCCGCAGTCCTACCCTCCAGAAACGATCTGATGTACCGGAAGGTTCTACCCCCCGGTCCTATGTCCGATAGGTTCCTCAATATTGCCTCATGGGTAACATTGTCAAAGGCCTTAGTGAGGTCGAGCCCCAAGATAGCCTTGGTGCCCGTGCCGTACCCAGGATCAACCACGTCTTTTTTGAACTCTAACATGACGTCCTGCGTCGATAAATTAGCCCTGAAGCCAATCATTGTTTCAGGTATCAACTCATTGTCCTCTACATAACCCTGAAGCCTGTTCAGGACTACATGCTCCATCAATTTGGCCAAGCACGACGTTAGCGAGATGGGACGCAGATTCTCAATGCAGAGCTTCTTCCCTGCTTTAGGAATAAATGTAATCCTAGCATGCTTCCACTCTGGCGGAATCTCCCCGGCCGCCCAATATTTATTTATCAAATTCGTGAGTGCCCCCACTGACTTGAAATCCAGGTTCCTCAGCATTTTATTAGTAACCCCATCCGGACCCGCTGCTGACGTGGTACGAAGCTGGCCCATTGCAAACTCCACCTCCGCCACCGTAAAGTCTGCTTCCAATTCAAGGTTTTCCTCTCCCGAGTAATCCGGCAAGCAACCGCCCGCCTCTCGGTTTATGTAACGACTTCGGAGTTCATGTATAAATTCCCCAATCGTGCCTTGATACCGATGCACTAACCTAGCCATTTGCCCCTTCTGCGCAGATTTGGTTGCCGCCGGGTCTGAAAGGTGCCTTAACAACTGCCATGTTTTTTTTTGCATCCGAATTGCCCATTCATCCGGTCACAAATCTGCCCCCACTGTTTGCACTGCAACTCCAATGTGTAGGTTTCGATTTCTCGTTCTAGCTTGGCCATCTTCCTACGGAGGACACCATTATGCCTTTGTTTCCTCCACCTCCGAAGGAGACTCGCATGTGCTTCCCACATGTGTAACAATCTAGAGTCAGCCGTAAAGCCCTCCTCCTCCGTCGGAACCTCTTCTGTGGTACTCTTCACGGCCTGCTTGAGTCTGTCAATCCAGGCTCCTAAGTCCTCGATTTCCCCGTTCACTGTGTCATTCCTGTATTGCCGAAATCAGTCCCAGTCCGTCACTCGAGTTCCTTTCACCGTTTCTTTGTGCTTAGCAGTACTAAATATCGTGGAAAGGATATAGTGATCACTTCCCAGTGGCTGTCCCGTGTTTACCCACTTTGCGTCCCTGATACCATTCACAAATGTGAGGTCTGGAGAGGTGGAGCTGGCTGCCTACCGTGCTCCGTTTTCACCTGCCCCTGGCATAGTCCAGGGCTTCGCCCGCCCCTGGATTTCCTCTCCATCGATTCAGGAAGGCTTCCGAAGCACGTAGATACCATCGTCATCACGGCCCGCTGCCGAGCTGGCCCTCCAAGCGCCTCCAAAAGTCTGATGCGGCGCGGCGCCTCGCTAACCCTAACGCGCCGCGCCTGCACCTCTGCAATGCAGCGTCTGACGAAGCCCCTGCAGCCCAGACCCACTGATGCCGCCACCGCGGGGCCTACTCCAACCGCCCACGTCACCGCGCAAAATCTTGTTGCAACCAACACTGTGAGCGACGCTGGGAGCTCCGGATCGACGGCCGCGGCGCAGCCGGCAGCGTTCGTCGTCGCCGCAGCGTCCACTGCTAGCCAACTCCACGCTCTAAGGGACGCTAACACCTTTGGGCCCATAGACGCGTCGCAGCCGCCTGCTTTCGTCGACGCCGCCGGTGCCGCCGCGCCTACACCTGCCACGTTACCCGCTGACACCAAGACCTGCAGCCCGGCACCAGCGTCGCAGATTGCGCCTCAGGCTGACGATTCGTCGGCAGACATGGACTTCATGGCGTCCCCGGTAGACGGCACTCCATCCCCGGAAATCGGCTGGAGCACCATCGGTGCCAGCCGTAAGCCTGCTTCCGCCACCCGACCCCGCTCCGAGCTCATCACTGTTGGAATACAACTCCCTCCTGGTACCCTCAATCCCAAGCTGCCTCTCTACGACGTGCTCGCCGCAGTCACCTCAGCTGCCCAACTTTCCTCCAAGACTAGTGCAGACATCACCCTTCAGGCCAAGCCAGCCCAAAGCCTTGTGTTTTTAAAAACTCATTCTCCTCTCACCGCCCACCTCCTACTTTCGATCACGCACATTCACCTTCACGGTAAGCCTGTCAGCATCAACACTTATTCCCCCCATCCTCCCATCTCATGCCTCGGCGTCATCCATAACGTCGGTGGCCACTTCACTCCTGATGAGCTCATGCATGATCTAGAGTCTTTTAAAACAGATATTCTCGCTGCTCGCATGATGGGATCCACTCAATCAGTGCTCATTACGTTCGCTGGTACCGTCATCCCCCACTTTGTTTATTTCAAACGCGTTGCCTTCCGGTGCCGTCCTCATAAACCTAAGCCTCCCACCTGCACCCGTTGTCTCACTCTAGGCCACCGCGCCCACCAATGCCCCCAGCACAGCGTTCCGGCCAAGTGCCGTCGCTGTGCTGCTCCTCTACCCGCTGACCCTTCCGCTCATGTGTGTGCCCAGCCCTGGTGCGTTCATTGCAAGGTGAACACCCACCCCTCCCTCGACCCCACTTGCCCCTTTCTCCTTGCTAAACAACGCGAGTGTGCTAAAACTGCATACCTCCGACGCCTAGCTTTGCGCCGGGCCACTCAACCCACCACCCCTTCCTCCTCCCCCGCCTCCTCCTCCTCCTCCTCTAATAATGAATCTCCATCAGCTCCGATCACGTCACCACCAGGCTCCTACGCCGCCATAGTTAAAGGATCCTCGGTGCCAGCGTCCCTCTCTTCCACTAAACCACCCTCTCCATCCTTGACTGACGAGAGACGCTCCTTCGACCTCCGGCTGGCAATGCTGGAACGCCAGCAGCGAGAGCAGCAGCGCATTTCCCACGATCTACAACAGCAGATACATGCATTGACTCAAACCCTCCAGACAACCACTTCCTCTCTTACCTCCCAGCTTAGCAAGCTAAATGAGCACCTTGCCACGTTCACCACTCCTTCCTCCAGCGCCCAGGTCGCCCCTTTGGCTGACCTTGTAGAAACCACCACACAGGCCCATCACACTCGCTTGGTTCAGCTGGAAACTTCGGTTCTCCAGATCCTTACCACCCTCCAAGCACAATCCAAACAATTAGAATCCTTCACTTCTACGCTCCAATCCCTGCATGAGTCACTGCCCCCGGCCAAAAAGAAGGAACGCGTACCATCGCGTTCCTCTCCACTATCATAATGGCGTTTGGCGAGGACCTCGAGATTGTGCAGTGGAACTGCCGAAATCTTTGCCACAATAAGACCCCCCTCCACCAGTATCTACTCACCCGCCTCTCTCTGCCTCATTTTCTCCTTCTCCAGGAGACCCGGACGGCCCGCAATGTCCCAGGCTACCGCGCCTACCATGCCACTACGGCCACACCACTTGCGTCTATTTATGTACGCAGTGACGTGCTCGTAGAGCAAATTGACATCCCCTCCACCCTCCTTAAATATTTAGTTGGTGTGGTTTATTACCACCCTTCTTCCCGCATCTCACTCGTCCTTTTGTCTTTTTATAACCCCCCTGTCACTTCCTCTTTATTCTCTGCTCTGGGTAAATTCCTTCACTCTCTTCCTTCTACCTCCCATATCCTCTTTGGTGGTGACTTTAATGCCCCTCACACATTGTGGGGCTACCCACAAACCCTCAAACCCGGCCGCCTCCTCCATTGTCTGTCCCAGGAACGCCACCTCACCCTTCTTAATACTCCTGGCTCTCCTACTCGAGCGGGCACTGCCTCACAACGCCCTACGACACCCGACCTCACTTTCTCTCGGGGTTCACTTTCCTTTCACTGGCAGGTGACAGCCGAAACTCTTCTAAGTGACCACTTTCTCATCCATATCACCGCTTCTCTTTCCCACATCCCTCGCTGTCATCCGGTTATTCACAATGACTGGCATGCTTTTCGCACTAATCTCGCCTCCGACTCCTTTCAATCCTACGACGACTGGACGTCGCGCATCTCTGCAGCGCTCACGTACAGTAGCCGTCGCGTTCGCTCTCGTTACCCAATCCAAGACCCAGATCCTCACCTTCTCCGTTTATGGCGTCGCCGTAAACGTCTTCAACGCTCCTTTCGCTCCCAACCACACAATGCCCAACTTTCCTCCCGGATCACTGCTCTGCGGGCCGAGATCGTCGCCCACTGCGCCTCCCTCGAGCACTCTTGATTCTTGATTCTTGAGCACCCTTGATTCTTCTTTGCACTCGCGATCCGCATGGTCTCTCTTTAAATCCCTCCTTGGCACTAAGCCTGCCCTTGCTCCCACTCTAGCTAAAGCCCTCACTCAGGGGACTCCCTCCGAAGTTTTTGATCAACTCGCCTCTCTCTACCTCCCGCCCCCTCTGGCACCCTCCTACCCGATGTACTCAGGTGGACCTAACCCCGATCTGGACCAATGCTTCACTCTCCGGGAGCTCGAATCTGCTCTGGCTGCTAATGCTACACGCTCGGCTCCCGGTGAGGATGCCATTACATACACCACACTTCGTAACCTTCCTGACTGCGCCAAAGAATTCCTCCTCCAAACCTACAATGAGGCCTGGCAGAGCGGCTGCTTGCCGAGCTCCTGGACATCCTCCCTTATTTCTATGATTCCAAAGCCGGGCAAACCTCCCTCTCTCTCTAACCTCCGCCCAATCTCCCTGACGTCGTGCGTTGGTAAGACCCTTGAGCGAATGGCTCTGACTCGCCTCTCTGATTTTCTTGAGGCACGGGAGTTCTTCCCCCATTCTCTCATTGGCTTCCGACGCCGCGTCTGTGCACAGGACATGTTTCTGATTCTCCAGCAAACGTTTCTGTCCCCTACACCCACTCAAATTTACGCACTTGTGACCGTCGATGTTCGCAAGGCCTTTGACGGTGTTTGCCACGATCACATCCTTTCTCAACTCGCCTCTTTGGATTGTGGCTCCCGCATGTACTCCTATATCCGCTCATTCCTCTCTAAACGTGTGGCTCGCTTTCGAGTAGATACCCACTTGTCTAACCCACACCACCTCACCCGTGGCACTCCTCAAGGTGCTGTTCTCTCTCCTACCCTTTTCAATCTCGCTATGGCCCCTCTCGCCTCCCAGCTAGCTGAAATTCCCGACCTGCATCATATATTTTACGCCGATGACATCACTCTCTGGTGTTCATCTGGCTCTCCCGGTCACGTACAGGACACCCTGCAACGTGGCCTAGATCTCATCGACTCCTTTCTCACCACCGCTGGCCTCTCTCCTGCTCCTGAGAAATCCGAGCTTCTCCTTCTGAACCATTCCTCCTACCAGCGCTCACACAACCACTTCGTCTCTCTCCACCTTTCTGGCTCTCCCATTCCTGTCGTCACACAGTGCAAAGTTCTTGGCTTCCCTTTGCATGCGGCTAAGAATGTGCAATCCCTTCACCGCGCTGTCACCACCTGCCACTCTGTAACTCACCTCCTGCGGCGCGTGGTCACTCGACGCTCAGGTCTCCACGAGGCTCACGCGTGCCGAGTTGCCCACGCGCTGGCCCTCAACAAGGTCTTGTACTTTGCACCCTACGCTTCCTTCACTCAGACTCAACTTAACGCTCTCGAGACTGCCCTTGTGGGCCTCTACAAGGCAGCTCTCAACCTCCCTATCACTACCTCTACCACTAAGCTCTTTGCCACAGGCCTCTTCCATCCTCTTCGTTCTCTTCTCAGTCTCCATCGTGACTCGCAGCTTGCCCGGCTTTCCCTTACCCGTCAGGGTCAGTGGTTATTGACTCAAGCGGGTATCTCGCCCATTCCAATCTCCCCGTTTACCTCTCCTATTCCCACCCCCGCCCCCAATCTTCGTATCCTTCCCCTCCCGACCAACATGTCCCCCGTCCTGCACGCCGGACGTCGTCATGCGGCCGCGCAGCACCATTCCCCTCTCTTTGATACCCAGGGTGTAGCTTACACGGATGCCTCTTTCGTGGCTCCTCGAGGTTCCTGTGGCTACGCCCTGTACCATCCACACCTCCCTGCTCCTGAAACCCACACCAGCGGGCCGTATCTACACCCTCCAGACGCATTGTCCCTCGAGGTTCTCGCCATTGCGCATGCCCTCCAGTCATTTGCCCTCCTTCCCTCTCTCCAAGAGTACACAGTCTATTCAGACTCACAAGCCGCTATACACCACATACAGAAACGCACCCTGACCCCTTCTCTCCAACAGGAGGTCGAACGAGCGGTCTCTGCACTGCAGCCTTCCATCGTTTTCCTCCGCTGGGTCCCTGGGCATTCAGGGATTGACGGCAATGAGCTGGCCCATCAGCTCGCCCGCGACACACTTTTCCGGGCACCGTTGATCCCCTGGCCCAAGCCCTCGGAGGACGGTGGGAGACTCACCCTTCGCCGCACCATAAAAGAGGTCTACCTTGAGCTCCGCCTCGACAAACGCCTTTACCCTCCCCCTCATCCATCACTCACGGTGCCGGAGTCTCGCCTTCTTCGGCACATTCAGATGAATGCAGTTATCACCCCGTCCCGCCTCTTCCTCTATCGCTATCGATCGGACCCTTCCTGTCCCAACTGCCCCTGTATCTATGCGGACCTGGCCCATTGCCTCTTCTATTGCCCGGCTGCTCAGCAGTCGGGTTCCTTCCCCCCACCCTCTCTATCCATCACCACCTGGCTCGACTGGCTTGGCGCTGAAGGGGAAGAAGAACAGCGGCTTCTGGTCGCCCAGGCGGTCGAAATGCTCGGCCTATAAATTTTGGTCGAATAAAAGTCTTTTACTACTACTACTACTGGAGAGGTGTCTATGCTCACGCTGTTGCCTATCCTGGTATGATCTAGCGGGTTGTTCAAGATCGTCCATCGCAGGTCCTGGGCAACCTGCCAAAGCTTGTTTCCCTTCGGGCTGGCTCGGATGTAGCCCCACTCCGGATGAGGCGCATTGAAATCTCCCACCACGATGAGTTGAGACCTAGCCGCTAGCCGTTGCGTCTTTTTCAGAAGGTCTGGCGAGCCCACCCCCTTATCTTTTGGAGAAGAGTATACATTAAGAACAAATAGACTCTTATCGTCCTTTCTTTTGGGCAAAATCTGCAGCAGGACGTAGTCCTCCCTGCTGCTATCTATGGTATGCTGAATCACTGTGGTGTTGCGATGGACTAACACGGCCGTGAAGACGCTCGATACGCCCCCTCGATCAATCTCTGGTGGTGTAAATGTCTTAAATCCCGGTAATTTCACCGAGCCGCTAGCCTCCTGCAAAGCTATAATGTCCGGCTTACTGTCCAGATTTTGTATGTGCAACTGCAGGTTCCCCCGCTTGCGACGGAAGCCCCTGCAGTTCCACTGCCAAACCTCAATTTGCTGGCGAGGGGCCATGGTGAGGCCCTAGGTTCACTAACATCGGCTCTTGGCCGACTACAGGAGGCAATCTAACCTCTAGCACAGCATTTAGCTGTTTAAACAGGTCCATTACCTGGGTCTGGAAATCCCGCATGTCATTGGTGAAGGCGTCAAGACGCTCCTCAATGTTGCCTAGTCTAGATTCTATCCTGTCGACCCGGCCTTCCAACCTATCCTGTCTTTCTTCCAGTTTTCCTTCTCTCTCCGCAAGGGTAAGCATGTCTCTCTTAAGTGACTTTAAATACTGGCTGCGGCGTGTCCGCCGCCGAAGTTTCTGCTACTCTCTTTGCATGAGCTCCCTCATCTGCCGGAGGTGGCCTTTTGACCGTCCCCCGATTCTCCACTTTCTCCACTTCCATAGCTGTGTTATCGTCCACGCGAGAAGCGTTCGCCTGCGCCGCTTGCTGTGGGGCCTGGGCCAACGGCGTCTGTACCCTTTCTACTCTGCCGGTTTTAAGCGCGCGTTCCATCTCTGCTATCCTGGCTTCCATCTTTTTGATAGTTTCGGCCTGCTGCAGCACCTGCCTTTGTAGCTCCTTCTCTCGAGCAGTCTCATTTTGGGAGCCCGCGTTGGGCCAGCTCACCTTTTCCCTCGTGGCACTTGGGCGTCTTCCATGACCGGAACCTTGCCCTCCTCCTTTGCCAGGCTCGGGTCCGGGCAGTGGCGGGAAGGAAGCTGACCGGTCCCTGCTCTTGCTATCGCCTCTCGCACCGCTAGATGACCGCTTCCTGGGCCTCGAACGCCGCTCCTCCTTGCCAGTTTGGCTCTTGTCCTCGTTGCTCTGCTGCAGACCCGTCGGCTGCTGTCGGGCTAGGCGAAACTTGCAGTTCCGACTTCCCGTGCTGTGCGCCCCATGACACACGATGCAGTCCGGCGTGCAGGTCAGCAACTCTCCCTCCGGTGGTGCAGGATGTTCTTTCCCGCAGCGGCGACACAAATTAGTCTTCGGACGATAGCAAACGTCCGCCCGATGTCCCACTCGTCTGCAGTTAACGATGGAGGCGTTCGGCCGTCCACACACTGCGGTGGAGGAGGAGACGCGCGTGTAGTGAATGCGGGGCTGTGTTAGAAGGTTGCATTAAAGACGTACTGTGGTGTCCATTCCTTTCGGGTGTACACCAAGATATGAGACGGGCATTTTCTTTCCTTAAAGCCAATCTTCATTTGCACTGTTTGTCTTTCATTTATTTTTTTATTTCTGATATATTTATTTTTTTTTTCATTTCTTTTTATTCTCGCTTCTGTGCTTATTTTTGTTCATTTTTTATTACGGAGTCGGCGGCCACCTGCGCTGCGCCTGACGTCGCTCGGTTTCGCGCACGCGCAGAAGTGGCAAATCAGGCCTCCGGCTCACGCGAAGCGCGGTGTTGACAAGCCTAGCGAAGCTTCTTGCTTCAAAATATTTCTGGCTACGCCCCTGGTTAGAACCATCAAAAGAAGTGATCTGAAAGTGAGACGAAACGCGAGATGAAAGGAAGTGTTTAATCCATGTTAGTACCTGAGGGTGAACATTGAGATGCGATAGCTTGAGATGGACTCTATGGTTGGGAACCCGATCAAATGCCTCGGAAAAATCTAGAAACAGAGCATCGGTTTGAATTCCGGCGTCTAAAGAAGTAAATAAGTCGTTAGCGTATCCGACGAGACGAGTGTTGCAAGTGAATTCCTTGCGAAAACCGCGCGGATATTTAAATATGATGTTATGATTATCGAGATAATTAATGATCTCAGTGTGTATGACGTGTTTAAGGAGCTTGGAGAGGGTACGAGTCAATGAAATGGCTCCATAGTTTAGCGGATCAGAGCGGATGCCCGATTTGAAATAGGTATTTGGCTGCGCGCCAGTCGTGACGGATGCAGCCAGTTGATAAAGACTGAGAAAAAAGTGCACACCAGGCTTGAAAAATACTCTGAGATATGCTTTTAGTATTTTCTTGTTAAAGCCTAGCGGATTCGTGCTTGTGGTAATTTTAAGATTAGTTAACAAAGAATACCATGTTCACTAATGACTTTTAGGACCATAGAATAATCATGAATTGAGTTGAGAACTGGAACACTTGTGATGACTTCTTCAATGAAAACAGATGAGAAAGCGTTGTTAAAGACTTAGTTCAGCAGAATGGGCATCGTCCAGCTGGTCACTATTACAATTTGTCAAGAATGAATCAGTACGCGAATGAGGGTTAATTACGCCCCAAAATCTTCGCGGGTTATTAGATAGCATGGCGGGCAAAGCGTCACTGTAAAACTGGCGATGAGTAGATTTAAGCATTTTTTGGAAATTTTTGTCGCTTTTTTATTTTTTCCATGTGTTTAATAGGTTGTTAGCAACCGCCTGCCTATAAAAACGTTTTTTTTTCTTCTTATTGGCTCTTCGCAGCCGCCCATAGTACCAGGGCGCACATTTAGTGCACTTAATTGTAATTACTGGCATGTATGTTATAAAGAGGTTAATTAGGGTAGTTTTGAACAGTGTTCAGTGGTGCTCAGTTGAACGGAATGAATTTTCAGCCAAGAACTGTCCAGAGGTTTATTCGAGATTCATGAGGTCAAAATTAGCTTAATATATAGTGGCTGGCTTGTTGGTTACACATCTTACAACAAAAGCGCGGTCGGAACACGGACAAGAAAGACTGACACAAACACAGGCACTGTGTTTGTGTAGTCTTTCTTGTCCGTGTTCCGACCGCGCTGTTGTAAGAGCGAAATTAGCTCTGTTATAACATCTGATCAGCTTGGTGGTAGTTTTTCTTTCAATAATACTGCAATTCATGCACCTAGTAATGATATCATGGTCAGAAAGACCATTAAGGTGAAATATTTTAGAACAAGCATCGAGATTATTGGTTAAAATCAAGTCGAGAATGCTTGCAGTGGTACCTGCGGATCGCTTGGGCTTTGTAATGAGCTGAGTTGTTGAAAATCTAGACAAGTCTGTAGGAAAGCATGCGCAACCTTATGACTTGGAGAAACAGATAGTGTTTCCCAATTGATACCTGGGAAATTAAAGTCACCAATGCTAATTAAGACATACTTTGAAAAACGCGTACATACATTGGTCAGCAAGAGACAAAATTCATCAGCAAAGCCACCAAACAGGCCGGGTGGACGATACAACACACCGGCAATGATGTTTGCAGTAGTACATTTCAAGGAGACGAATGCACAGTGGAGAAAAGTAGACGCAACAATTGGTACAGAAATCAGCTCTTGCTTAATCGAAAAAAAGCACAGCACCTCCTCTTCTGTTATTTCTGTCGGATGGCAAAAAAAAAAAATAAAACATAATTCGCATCAAATGACCTCACCGTCTGAGATATAATCGCTTAGCCACGTTTAAGTTAATGCTATTAACGAGGTCCCAGAGGAGTGGATAAGTGAGGAGAGGGCATTGCTTTTCACTTTAACGCTTCTGATGTTAGTATACAGGAAGTAAATGCCATCTAAACACTTCGGCCCCGGCAAGACTGGCGGTGCACGATCAGAGGCACCATGATGATTTGAATGTTGTCAATCGGTAGAAGTCTCAGATTGACGCACAGCCCGATTGCCAAAAATATGTATTTTTTTTTCTGTGAAACCACGTTTTAGCCGGTCGAGTTTCGGTGCGCAGTTAAAAAAAAATGGTTTCGAGAAAATGAGATCCGCAGGAACAGTTCCCGTTGGACACGTCAACTGCACCGTGAGGAAAATGAGGACAGTGAGAGTGAAATAAGAAAGAGAGAGACAGGTGCAGTAGTAGAAGGCTGCGGGAAAATTTCGATCTCCTGTGGATCTTTAGCATGCATAGACAACGCACAGCACACGGGCGCCTTTTATGCGAAGCATACTATTTCGCTTCGCTTCCATGGAAACGCGGCCGCCGAGGCTGTGCTCGAACCTGGGTACTCCGGCTCTGTAACCGAGCGCCTTACCACTGAGCCCCTCGGCGTCTTAATGAAAACCGCTCTAGCGCAAGACGCTACCGGCATTTTACACACTTGCGATAACACATCATGCCCCTTAAGGCAGATAGCAATACAGTGAAGGTGGAAACCATTAGGAAAGCGAAATGTAAAAAAAAAAAAAAAAACGCACCGAAGCCTAAACCTCCAGCATAAATTCGAGTAAAGAAGGTCGTTCGTTTATACTGCAAGACACCACTAAGTTGGGAAGTTGGTTCATAAAGTTAACTTGTATGAATTCTAATAATGTGATGGGAGCTAATCAGGAAAAAGAAGAAAAGAGCAACTAATTACCCCACACAGAGGTGAACAAAACCCAATCCGCCAGCAGGAAGAGTGTATAAAATGATATAGCGCCGCATCGATTAGAAACTTGACGACCATATAAACGTTGCGAATGTTCGATGGAAGATTTAGATGTAGTGTTTAGGGCATTGGAGTACTTGCACCAAATAATGTATTTTCGTTGCCAGAAATATGTTACAGTCTTTGGCTCGACCAAAAATTGAAAGGCGACTTGGAATAAAAGTTTGAGCAGAATGCTGAAGTGCCTGGATCAGCTACCTCAAGTAATGTGCTCTTGACTTGTATGCGGGAGGCGGTATACCGGGATATTTATCGGGGACATACATACGATCATCCTATTCTAGCATAACGAAGTGGCATGGAGCCCGTGGAGCCAAACACAGACCCAAACATTTAAAGGAATTCAGCTTATCTTAGCGCCAGAGACGATGCGAAACGGATCTGTCGTCGATATAGTTGTGTCCAATGCTGGGCTTGTCAATGTTAAAAAGCAAGATCGTCTGCATATGCTAGAACTTTGGTTTCATTTCCCAACACAGTAAAACCATGAATATTGCTTTGAATATGTATAAGTAGAACACTGAAAATAAAACTGGTAATCGCGCAAGAAACAGGAACACAGACGGCACACAAAAACCAGGACTGACGCCAACTTGCAACTGGGGTTTGTGGCACCAAGCCTCTCTTTTGTACCACAACCAAGCCGTATCAACAAATGCATTAACGTTGTACGTACAGTCTCTGTCAAAAGTAACCAGGCTGCTTGGTTTGCTTCTCATTCGTATAACAGAGCCCTCACGGCTTCCTTAAAGATCAATAAGTTCTTTGAAGGTGAGAACAGGGGTTCTTCTTACCATACAGGGATTTAGAACTTGAGGGCTGGCATAATAGCTTTAATATACGACTGAGAAGAAAAACGTGCAGCCTGGTTACTTTTGACAAAGACTGTACATATCAAACAGCAATTCATGCGAACACTGGCAACAAAGTATCGCTGATCACTACAGAATCTAATCTAAACAGAGCTTGTGATGCCAACTTCTTTTCTGGCCAGCAGAAACAAGAAGAACATCAACCAAGGAAAAAAAAAACAAAGCACTGGGGCATGACAAGTCTACACTAACAAATTATGAAACGCCTGGTGAAGGCGAAAAAGAGCAATAATCGCGTTTCTTGCGCCATTACCAGTTTTTCTTTCAACATGAACCACACGCCCAAACTAGAGTTTGAGTAGAACACTTGTAGGAATATCTAGAACACTTGTGGGGATTCATTGGGGGGGGGGGGGGTACATACGTTTTTCCTGCTCAACCACGACTGGCACAATTCAAAACTACCGACCCCACCCCGTGATCGCATTCGCTACCGAGCGCACGCCTGCCACGGCAGGCCTTGCTCTGAAAGAGAACAAAGGAACGACACTCAGGCTGACACAACAACAACAATAACGCCAGCTAGAAACAAAATATGAAAAGGAATTGAGGTCATCCGACTCATCAGCAAGGTTACGAGCGAACGTTCGCCCACCCTTGGACAAGGGAGAAGCTCCGAGGCCGGGCGGGAAGAGTTTGAGGGGAAAATATTTCCCCACGAGGCTTCGTCCCTCTGGTGGAGAGCGAAGCGTCGCGCCGGAATGTCCGCGCGCGTCGAATTTTCGAACCCGTTAGGAAGAGCTATCCCCAGCGCGCGCGCAGCAATCATGCCGTCCCAGGCGCCGTGTCGGTGCGATGCCTGCGCCATCCTTTGTTAGTTAAGGTAAGCAAAAACTACGGACGACTCATCGGGGGCAGCAAACAGAAGGGGATGGAGCGGAGTGAGTCGCCACACTCAAAAAAATGGCGCGTGTAAAACGCGCGCCATTTCTCTCCTCATTCCCCGTGCGCCGCCTCCGACATTTTCTGCTCGTGGAGGCAGAGGGAACCTGTTGAAACGTAGGTGTTTTGAGCCCTGCTCTCTCCACCTCCTTGTTCTTCATGCCGGGTCTGCTCCGGCACACCAGATCACTGACTGACATCTCGGACCTGATGGTCAGCAGCGGACATGTGAGTTAAGAAGCCACCTTTTTTTCCAAAGAATGTCGTGAGCCTGACCCTGTGTGCCGGCGTACAGAGGAATTCTCCAATAGATAAAGGGTTAAAAAGTAGCTGGGTCATCAAAGAGCCTTGCCTCACGGAAGACCGGATTCATACAAACTCTGAGAGATGATCATTAATAACAAAGCGAGTTAAACAATTGCAGTAGCTGAATCACGGTGTAGAAAAGTGTTATGTGAAAATACGGGAAGATATTTATAACGATTGCACAGCTACCATAGTTCTCCATAAAGTGAGCAATAAAATTCCAATAAGGAAGGGTGTTAGGCAGGGAGACACGATCTCGCCGATGTTATTCATTGCATGTCTAAAGAAGGTATTCCGAGGCCTGAAATGGGAACAGTTGGGGATAAGAGTTAATGGAGAATACCTTAGTAATCTGCGATTCACTGATAACAATTCCTTGCTAACGGTTATGGTAACGGAGTTGATTCCAAGAGAAGGCACGCGTAGCAGGAACGGGAGAAAGTTAGGTGGGCGGATGGGATTAAGATGTTTGCGGGCATACAGTGGCGGCAACTGGCAAATGACAGGGTTAATTGGAGAGACATGGGAGAGGCCTTCGCCCTGCAGTGGGCCCATGAGAGCAGTTGAGAGTTTACGTGCAGTGTATGTTACTTTGTACGGGGCGGCCTCTCTCATCGTATGTCCGGTGAGAGTCAGCGGGAACCGACATTGGGTATTGCAGGCGATTTGATACAACTTTAGCGAAATATTTGGAGTCAGCATTTGCCAACGTGATATGTTTGTATACCGGTTCACAGAGCACAATATTTCTTCACCATGCAGTACTGTTCAGAATTAGGACTGGGGAATTTAGCTAAAGACTGTGAAAGAATGGATTTAAAAGCTTTGTAAAGTTCGCATGAAAAGACATCAGGGCCAGGCGCCTACATGGAAGGAAATTGATGAATTACTGGTTCTGTCTCTTGCTCTATGAAAAGGCCATCAATAACAGGACAACCGTCTTCTGATTCAGGGATCACAAGGTTTATGAAATGGGTTAGGAAGTCCGAATTATGAATAGCAAATTCTGCTCTGAGGAATGCCGCACAGTAATCGCAAACATGGAGATATTTCACACGCACTGGTCACCAGGGTTTTATTGACCACCATGTCCGGTATCAGGTGAGCAATCGCGTGCTTATCAAGAAGGGCTTTTCGCATCGGACGTTGACAGTGCAAAGAGCACTTGGTATGAGATCGAACTTGGGCGCCTGTGCATTGTTCTGCATAGTGCTCTCCTAGTTCTCATTTCTCAGAAGCAATTTCACATTCCAATTCAGAGGCGTTGTACATGCTCTGTGTACTGTCCTTTTTTGGTATTTGCTGCGAAACGATCTAACGGAGCCAATTACAATAGATATGGCTCGCACATCCTGATTAAAAATCTCCCAAGGAGAAAATGACGGCATGTTATTAGTAAAACGAGATTGCAGTGGCGAGCGCATACAAACGATAAATTCCTGGCCATCTACAAGCGATGAATACAACTTCTAAATTTCCCACTGCGGTCTAAATTTTGAAAGATCGTTTTCCCTGGGCCCAGCAGCCGCCATGCGACTTTCGAAGAATGAAACTGATTTAGTTCCGCATAAACAGACCTAGGGAAATGAGTGCGGATGAAGCATTAGTCTGGTCTCGGCGTGCGTGACAACGTTCCGGAATGTGTGCTAGTGAGCGAAAAGCACGGCGTGATGCTTGTGTATCAATCATCTTAAACATATAACAGGCATACTCCACTTTTGTCTTTGTGAGCATTAGGTGCGGCTCGATATCTCGGGTCATGCAAAAATAGTCTTCCATAAGCACGACATGCTGCTGGTAACATTAGAGTATGCTAACCATGTATTAAAGCAGATCGACATGCTCTGCTATATTATGAAATGCATATACATTGCTCAGTCGCCATAGCTTCCAGTAGAGCAGAAACTGGCAGCTTAATAACCGCCCTTCGCTCCTGATATTATAAGACAAGGCAGGATAAGGAATAACCTTTCGGGCAAAAACGGTCAAAAAGGCGATGACATCCAAAAAAAAAAACCTCACTGCCCTCTGTTCTCCTCCTCTCTCTCATTTTCCGGTTCTTGGACTGCTACAAAATCAAGACGCCTGCTGTGGAAAAGTCGGTGGAGTTGCACCTCCGAAGGTCACACAAATTCAGCGTTATGCATACCTACACTCCGAAGGTGGTCATGATCACCACAGATTTTACTTAGATTGGCATATGTCTGTCACGGGTCAATGAAGACGCCTGAAGACCACCTCCAGGCTCGAGGACTCTGGGAACGTGGAAACTTTCTCCGGTTCTGCGACCTTTGTCGTCATCGCCTCTCGTGTCAGAGGCGCACGGCGCGCTGCTCTCTTCAATAGCAGAGGGGATGTCAGTGGTAGGAACAAAGGAGCGGCCTGCAAAAAAGCTTCTCAGCACTGGCCGCTGTGGCGAGAATGTGCGCAGTGGTACCCTCAGGGTCATTTCGGTTGATGGCAGGGTCATTCGGATGACGTCGCACACTAAACACGAATAAGCCTATATTGAACTAAACTGGGAGCAAGCTGCCCTCTATCGCACTCCCTTTCAGGAGCAGGGCACACTGCCACAGTCCTGGTGCAGATTCAGGCCACTAAGTGCGCGGAATGCTTATTCTTTGCAAGAAAGGCATATTTACACCGTAAGTCGTAGTAACCTCATGCAGTTAGCAATGGCAGGCGGCTTTTAAAAGCGGCACTAGAGGTCATGAGGTTGACAAATAGAGGAGATTTAAACTTCGGTTAAAATGATCGTAGCTGCAAGAACTTCGCATATTTTGAAAAGGGAATTAGCTTCCGCTGCCAACCGTAAGTATTTCTGTTTTTGGTGATCGAAATCTACCCCAGAGCTTGGGCAGCATTCCCTGCCCTAAAAAAGGAAGTGCTTTATGAGATAGCTCACTCCTTTTTCACTCCTGTATGGGCTAATACATGTTTAGGATGCAGCCATGGCCCTTCCCATCGAGGCCGCGCCGCGCTGTCGTGCTCTGTTTCCTGAAGCTCTGGGGCAGCACATCGTTTCGCGCACACAACCGGTGCCCTCTCACTGTTGAAGTCGGCAACAGAGGCAGTTAGATCACCCGCTGCGTCAAGTACTTGTGTGACATCCATGATGTGCTCAATGGAGCCTTTGAGGTAATAATAAATAAAATAAAATAAACGGGTGTATCAATTAAAGGGTCAGTCTACTGAATTTTATCGACCATATTTTCTTTGCGGCAACCGATAGCTCTTTACTCAAATTACCGTTTAGCCAGCTGTGGTGCCAAGGAGTGCGGTAGAACATTTTAAAATAGAATTTATTAATGTGGGAACACATCTGTATGAGATGGTAGTCTCATCTAGCAACCATCTGGATTTCCACCGCGCGGCGACAAACATGGCGGCGCCCGTCGAAGCCGGACCTCTCGCTTCGGACTGAATTCTCGTTGTTGCTGCCTTTTTCAGTGCGTTCACTGGCCATAAATGAGGCGCCTGTCTTTCGCTTCGTCTCATCTCGCCTATAAGAAAACATATAAGAGATAAATTTGCTTTATTTTAATAATTAGAGTGACGATTCTGCCGCTCCTAGGCTTAAGTGGAGAGTCGGTTTGTTGACAGCAATGGTTCCCGTCCTGACGACCAGATGGCGCCACTATAGGCTGAGTTTATTTTTGCGTCTCTGCTAGCATACGCTGAAGTAAAAGTGGGAATGTGCCTGCGTTTTGCGTACGTGTAACTATAAATATTCATGTGATTTACAGAAAAAGCGAGCGGTACGCCTTCTACAGTTTACTAGAACAAAACGTACGTTTCTCTGACATTGGGGCATACAAATGGTACGTAGTATATTCACTTATGCTTCTACAAAAAAAGACTACCACTTTCTTGAACAAAATGAACGTTTGGGGTCGCCACCATGCTTTTTTACGCGACTTTTAACGCCGAAATAAAATATAAATTCCTGCCTAAACCGGGCGCAGACCCCTCGCTATTGATGTTATAGGGTGCCAACTACCAGAATATGCCATTATTTATACACTCATCTCGGTGAGTAGACTGACCCTTTAAGTCAGCGTATTTGAGTTTTTACATCTATACTTTGGGTTCCGCAATTCCTTCACCTGAGTACAAGTTGGCTGGAAACCTGTATCGATTATTATGGCTGCAGTTTAGAACGAGGCATGTTCTGCTCAGATGCCGCTTCGAGAAAAAATAAAAAAACAAGCTTACTTTTCTGGAAACGACGCAGTTCAAGCCACATGTACGGTATGTATCGAGGTCTTTGTCACACAACGAAGCTGCCGCACGGACTAATTTCGCGATCAGACGCGCAGCGTTATGAGGCGCACGTGGCATACACCTGCACACTTTCTCGCACGCTAGACAGTTGCAGGAGCAACTGCAATGAGTCCTTGACCTGCTTCTGGGTAGGTTTTTTTTTCCCTGTCACCATTCATGAATGCGGAGGCTTGGGATGCTGACACCTTACTTCAAATGTCCGTGCCACTTGACAGGACGTTGTGTAGAAGTGAATCTAAGTGGTTACGCCTTACATTTCCTACTTTCTAAAAATCCTAAATTGCAACGCGATTGTGTATCGCTTCGCTGCTGACTATCTGCCTACCTGAAAACATGAAAAGCATGTACAGCGTTGGCCTGCTGTTCTTACAAAGCAGGCAACGGGGTTTGTTACCTGGAATACCAGAAGCCCAGTCAACAAACACATTCGTTAATTCAGTTTGATTTCATTGTTCTTCACACACAATATATTTCACAATATACAATACGTCGTTCACAATAACTTTCGCGATTCCACAATATACACAGACGCACAAGTACGATTGTCTTCCGCGAGTAGCACATTTTATAACAGTAACCTTTCGAAGATTGCGCACGGCTGAGGTCAAAAGAAAGAGCTTCCAGGTCTGAAGGCACGAAGTACGAAGTGAATTGGCCTCTCCTTGTGACACTTGCGAGGTTCGATTCGCCGCACGACACGCGCGTGGTCACAGAGCGTAGCTGTGTGTTCACAGGTCGTTCCTGAATGACGGACGATGATGGAACATGCATGTTGGAATGAGTTTCAGTGCCGCATTCTGCTTTTTCTTCCTGTTATCTTCAGTAGTCACGGAAATCAGTCTTCACAGGCTTTGCCGCACTTTCTTAGTCGGCCGCACCAGGTGCGGAGCTGTTCTCAAAGACGGACCGACAGAATGGAGAAATTTTTGCCGAAGGATGACACGCATTAAGTTTTCAAAGATAATACATCGTTTTTCGTATAGACTGACTAAACTTCCACGTGTTTTCTTGCCTCAAGAATAGCAAGGTTCGCGGCTTTAGGCAATAGCTGGAATCTTCGGTGTTCTGTATCTCGCACGTCCTGATTTTGCTTAATTCGCCGTTTTTCGCTTATAGCAGCAGCTGTTTGCCAACATGGTGATGCCCCAATACTGGTTGCGCGAGCAGCAGGCACGGCAGTCCGGAGGACCTTCGCTCAGAGGTGTCGGTGCCAGCAGCCCTTGACGAGTGCCAGCAAGAAGCACGCCGCGGCCAGGCCGAGCAGCCCGGCGCCCACGAGCGTGGTGGGCACATCGTAGTAGCCGGCCAGGCTGCGCAGACGAGGCTCCAGCTTGAGCGAAAGCGCCAGCATGACTCCTCCGCCGGCCAGAAAGAAGGCACCGAGGGCCAGGAACACGCACGACCAGCCGACCATGCGGTCCCGAGGCGCGTAACCGTCTTCGGAGAGGACCTTGAGCAGCCCCGGGTCGTCACCGCGCTGCTCCTCCTGCAGGTGGCGGCAGTCCAGAACCACCTCTGGCACGGTCCCCGCTTTGACCATGGTTATCTCGTCCCTGGACGCCCTCTGAAAAAAACAAAAAAAAACAGCGGTGGCAGGCGTCTAGCACCAATCGGCCAAGCATTTTATTTCATCAAGTGCTGCATTAAGTGCTGAGATCATAGGCAGCCCAGAGAGAAAATATTTACCCTTTCTTTTTTTTTTTTTGCTGTCAGAATTCCGTGCGGAAAATTGTTAAGGTGGATTCTTCCGCCTGTTTTATATGTGCCTGACGCCACGGGCTGCTTGGTCAGTTTGCGCCAGGGGTTCGTCTACCTGATTATTGCTGCATTTTTCAATCATATTGACATCATATCCCATTGCACTTTCTTTTGCCGTCAGCAATTATTGTCAGCGGGAAGATCGGGACGTGCTGTCACATTCCTCCTGCCCTTTTCTCCCCTGGCCTTCTACCAGTCAGTACTGCGTTGGCCACTTCGTGCCTTGTCGGCCGTTGCATTCAAGTAACGTCATTATGTTCTGTCAATAAGGCCACAGCTCTAAAAATACAACTGCATAACTTTTTTGTGTATGCTTTTTGCGGTTTCTCTCGCCGAGGCAGAAGCAGATATTGCAGCGAAATGAACATTTTCGGAGTACAAAAACCCAACAAAAATTTTTGCGTGTATTTTTTAAGCTCGAACGTTAGCGTTATTATTGTCTTCCTGCCTCGATAAGATGATAATACAATACTCGACGAGATCAGTTAACCTAGGTTGGTTTTTACGATGAAACAAGCAAGATCGGGGTGCCACTGAAAAAACCAAAAATAGAGAAAACCGTTTAATTTAGGAACACAAAAGACGAGCCCAGCAGATCTGAATTGCGCCTGGCTGGTCAAGTCTAACACTGCGTCTTGCTGGAACCTGGTTCCCAACCCCTGACAAAATAAAGAGCACAGATGCTTCAGACATCATCTTTATGCAGGGCCCATTGTTGCCGGCTGTTCTGTGTTCTTCGACCACTTAGGCTTCTTTAACGTGCGCTGGAATCGCACGCTATACAGGCTTCTGTACTTCGCCTCCATCAAAATACGACCTCCTAGGCCGCGATCGAACCTACGTCTTGCTCGTCAGCAGCCGAGCGCCATAACCAGTCACCCACCGCATCATCATCATCATCAGCCTTACTACGCCCACTGCAGAGCAAAAGCCTCTCGCATGCCCCTCCAATTAACCCTGCCCTATGAAAATTGCGGCCACCGTATCACCGCAAACTTCTCAATCTCATCTTTCCACCGAACTTTCTGCCGCCCCCAGCTACGCTTGCCTTCTCTTGGAATCCATTCCGTTACCCGTAAGGACCAGCGGTTATCTTGCCTTCGCATTACATGCTCTGCTCAAGCCCATTTCTTCCTTTTGATTTCGACTAGGATGTCATTAAGCCGCGTTTGTTCCCTCACCCACTCGCCCGCTACCGATCTCTTAACGTTGCACCTATCGTTTTTCTTTTCATAGCTCGCTGTGCTGTCCTTAACTGAGCTGAACCCTCTTAGTTAGCCTCCGCGTTTCTCCCCCATAGGTGAGTACTGGTAAAATACAGCTGTTGCATACTTTTCTCTTGAGGTATATTGGCAAACTGCCATTGATGATCTGAGAGAACCTGCCATATGCGCTCCACCCCATGCTTATTCTTCTAGTTATTTCCTCTCATGATCCAGATCAGCGGTCACTACCTGCCTTAATTAGACATATTCTCTTACTACTTCCAGCACCTCGTTACCAATTGCGAACTGCTGTTTCCTTGCTAGACTGTTGAATATTACTTTGGTTTTCTGCATGTTAATTTTTAGCCGCACTGTTCTGCTCTGCCTATCTATTTCATTGATCCTGTTTTCCATTTCATGTCCTGAGTGACTTGGTAACTGAGTGTCTTACGCGAATCGCAGATTACTTAGGTATTCTCCGTTAACTTTTATTCCCAACTGTTCCCATTTCAGGCCCCGGAATACCTCCTGAAAGCAGGCGGCGAGTTGCATTGGCGAGATGGTGTCTCCCTGCGTGACACCTTTCCTTATTGTAATTTTGTTGGTGACATTATGGAGGACTATGGCAGCTATGCAATCGTTACAAATATCTTCCAGTATTTTCACATAACACTCTTCTACACCTTGATTCGGCCATGCCTGTATGACAGCTGAGGTTTCCACTGAGTCAAATGCTTTCTCGTAATCAATGAAGGCTATATATAGGATTTGGTTATATTCTGCGCGTTTCTCTATCACCTGATTGATAGCGTGAATATGGTATATTGTCCAGTATCCTTTACGAAAGCCTGCCTGATCATTTGGTTGATTGAAGTTTAAGGTTGTCCTTACTCTGTCAGTGATTAGCTAGTGAATACCTTGTAGGCAATGGACAGTAACCTATATTTTAAGTAGATTTTATCAAGCAGAACAAAGCAGTCCAGTTCTCCGGGCGCTAGACAAAGTTGCAAAGAGCAGATTGATCTCATCTGCCTTATTCAAAATGACTGTACGACCTAAGTGTCTGAGAGGAATGAAGTGGCTCGGAGAAAACGATAAGCTTTGTAGCCCACCCAGGCCAGGATAAGCGCCCGTCGCTGTAAAAGCAGAATTGTCATGCGGGGAACCATCTCATTGCCTCCTCAAACCGTGGAGCATCGGCACAGCTAAGGTCAAATGCAACTCGAGAAGGAATCCGCAAACGCTCCTCGCAGGAGACCCCCCTCCACACAACGGCGGCAACCTCTCTCGACGCCTTGAACTAGCCAGCCACCCGCGATGAAGGCTACCAGGTACAAGGCGGGTTAGCTACGACGTCATGACAGGAGGCCGACGCCATTGGTCGGCAGTTCGTTTTTGAGGTGCACTTGCGGCCTCGTTCTTGAATCGCGCACTATTTAAAGCTCGGCATGGTAGAAGTAGCATGCTTAATTAAATAGTTCGCGGCCACTCCTCGTGTCTCTGAAATGGGACCAGCGGTCAATGTCTCGTCGGCACCAGAAACATGTTGTGCCATCAGTTTTTACAGCAACGTTGCAGCCACGTTTTACTCTTAGTGGCCAAACTCACTGAGCTGCCGGCATTGGGCCAATGTTCGCTGCAAGTATTAAGCTTGTAATAACTTAGCAGGCTCATATTTAACTATACTGTAACCAACGACTGCGACATACCTTAACTGAAAGTAGTGCCTATACGCAGAACTAAGAATTCCTTGTGATAGAACCCTGCATTGACAGGATGTTCTGTCATGTTTGATTCTTGAAACAATGCATCCCCAGGTACCCACGCCACGTGTTTTATTACAGTAGTTCCTGTTTACACCTATATTAAAACGACTATAGAACAAAAAAGATGAATCTTCCGACGCGCCAGGATAACTATGCGTCAGGAAAGATGGATCCCTTAAAGTCATGTGGCAGGTGAACACGAACGTGTGTAATCCATCGCCAAGCATGCTTTCAGTTGAACTCTGCGTTTTTTTTCTAGAATTCAGCCAGCCCCATAAAATTACGGAATGACATTACTAGAACATTGAGCCAGAAAAGAGGTAATTGATCTGAAATCTGGTGGAGATGTTTGTTTCAAGGCACTGTTGTTGTGTTGGTCGGGATAGCGGTTTCTCAACGTCATTTTGCATCATTGTCACACACTTCCGAGCTTACTGTTCGAAGTCTTCCAGCGTTGGTGCCGATTTTTCGACTGGATTGTAACGAGCGAATTCCTTCATAACATCAATCTCTGTTATTGGTGTCAAGGTTGCACCAACTCAGATTTTCTTAGAAACAGTTATATTTACTCTTCAAATGTATACTAATGTTTCTTCACAACCATTGGAATCGCGTGCTGTGCAGGATGACTAGAAGGTCACAAATCAAGTAATCCGCCTCGTTCAAACAATTTCATTAGTCAGCGTGCAACGCGAATGTTTGCTGCGCGTCATTTACTTTTGCGATGTAGAGTTTTGAATAACCATAAACTTATTAGCTTCTGGTTGAATGCCTTGCGCGAAGTGCACATGTTCTGTTTTGCAAGCGACTTATTTTATGCTATGATCGGTCAGCTATTATCGACTGCACATTCATTCACTTCGCTGAGACGTTCTACACTATGTGCCACAGGTGTCTCAAGCGGAGGGCACTCGAATTTGATCTTAACGTCATTAAATAGATTGAATGTTTTCGGTAAATAATCGTATTGAGTTCGTAACCGTAAACGATTGCAATTCTCCTGCATGCCCTGTGACCTCTGCCGTTCCTCAAGAATTCCTCTAGGAACCGCTACCTTTCCTCATTTGCTTGAAAAATTTTCTTCACGTTTAAAGCTTTGTCGATGACTGTGACAGTTATCGCAAAATCAGGACTGCCGTTCCTCGTTCAGCTGCCATTTCTGAGTGCGACGTAATCATAGAGACTGAATGTGACCCTTTCGATGGCACCTAGCTGCGAATAAGGGGTCGTTCTATTTCGTCCATGACCATAAGGCGGAACGGTGAAGGCGTAGTGACGTCGTGCAATGTTCTCACATTTCACCAAACACGTCTTGTGGAATCCGTAAATGCAGCATCCATTTTCGGTCAAATGGGACCTCGCCTCCCGAACCCTCGAATGTGTATCAAGCGCGAAACATTTATACGGGCAAAGTACACGAGCACGTCCAAGCAACCTTGCACTGCGAGGTACACGACCATCGGATGGAAAACGAACGCCCCGCTAATGTAACAAGATACCGTGAGGGCCCGGTAGTTAAGGCCCAGAATATGAAGATTCAAATATAGGTGCCACCAGCTTCAATCCAAAACAAACATACGCGAAGACCTAGCATTGCGTGCCGTTGAAGCAGAGGAAAACAAAAGCCGAAGGAGAAACGCAGGCCTTCACAAGGAACCTCGAGGAGGACTCATTTCGGTATAGTTGCACAGTTAGCTGAAAATCGCGATATTTATTTTATTTATTTAGCTGCCGCGGTGGCTCAGTGATTATGGCGCTCGGCTGCTGACCCGAAAGACGCGCTATCGATCCCGGTCGTGGTGCTCCAATATCGATGGAGGCAAAATTTTAGAGGCCCGTGTACTGTGCGATGAAAGTGCACGTTGAAGAACCTCATGTCATTTCCGGAGCCCTTCACTACGGTGTCCCTCATAACCTGAGTCGCTTTGGGACGTTGAACCCCCATTACCCGTTTTGTTTGTTTACTTTCACACACTTAAGCTTGCTGATGTTCTGGCAGCATTTTCTTTTTTTAGCCTTTTGGTGTTGAACTGAACTCACATATCAAATGACCAACACATTCTCTTCTAAATGTGCGCATGAAACATGGCTGGCCAGGGCTTGCAGCGGAACAATGTTCGGGACGCACGGCGAATGTGCGACTCGAGCAACGTCAGCAATGAAAGCTCTTCGACCTGCTCTGCATTTGTAATGTTCGCCTTTTTTCTTGTTTCACAAGTAGGTGCTAAACATATTCCTGCGATATGAAAATATCCGTTTTCGCCAGAGCGCAATCGAAAAAGCACATAGGAAACGCAGACAGAATCAAAAGTCGAGTGACTGAAGCCGAGCATTGGCTTCGCTGTTTTCGAAATCGTGCTGGATTCCAATCCTGTCTGTGATAGAAACTCACTAGCGCACATTAACAAGTAAACTGGTTTGGGTCCTTCGGATACGAGGTCTGTTAGAAAAGTATCCGACTTTATTTTTTTTTTGCGAACACCTGCTGGATATGAGACAAGCGCGCTTGCATCAGGTGACCTTGAACCTTCATGCGCATGCATGAATTTTTTCCCGCCTGCCGATAGCGTCAGTCGCTGGGAAGCAGCGTTTGAGTGAGGCAGTGTGCAGTGCTCTCGTCGGTTTTTTATTGCAAGGAAAATGGCGGAGTGAAAGGAGCAGCGCTACTGCAACAAATTTTGCCATAAACTTGGCGACAGCCGAGTGGAAACCATTCGAAATATTCAGACGGCTTTCGGTGAAGATGCTATGAGCAGCACACAGTTTAAGCAGTGTTACAATTGTTTTAAAGATGGCCGCACATCGGTGGAGAACGAGCCACGCTCCAATCGGCCATCAACATGCCAAAATGACCAGGTCATTGCCGAACTGAACGCTATGGTGATGCGGGACTGTCGCGTGACTATCCGAGAAATTGAGGAAGAGGTGGACATGAGCAATTTCTCCGCACATTCCATTATCACCGAAGATTTGGCCATGGAGAGAGTTGCGGCGAAATTCATGCCGAAGCTGCTCACGGTGGAGCAAAAGCAGCTTCGTGTTGAAGTCTCACAGGACATGCTGGATTCCGCAAACAGTGACCCCGACTTCATCAACATCATAATCACTAGTGACGAGTCTTGGGTGTACAGGTACGACCCGGAAACCAGATCCCAGTCGTCAGAGTGGAAACATTCCACGTCACCAAGACTTAAGAAGGCCCGCCAATTGCGCAGCAATGCGAAAGTGATGCTGACTGCTTTCTTTGACACCCTTTGTGTGGCAGACCACGAGTACGCACTCTACAGGGTCAAACAATGACCAAAGAGTACTACAGGGATGTCCTCCGTTGCCTACGTGATGCTGTGCGGCGCAAGAACCCGGAGCTGAGGTCAACAGGAAATTGGCGCACCCATCGCGCCAATGCACATTCCTCGCACTCGAATCAGATTTTTTGGCGAAAAACCAGACTCCTGTAGTTCAACAGACTCCTTACTGTCCTGATATGGCCCCTGCGATTTCTGGCTGGTTCCCAAAATCAAAAGGCCATTGAAAGGAGCGCGATTTCAGACAAGGAAGAACATTATGGCTGCAACGACAGCTGAGCTAAACTCCATTCCGAAAAGGGCCTTTTCGGAATACTTCCCACAATGGCAACACCGCTGGGAGAAGTGTGTGGAGTCCCAAGTAGACTACTTTAAAGATGACTAGGTTTGCAACGCTCCAGTTATGCAAGTTTTTTTTTCAACGGCCAAAGGTCGGATACTTTTCTAACAGACCTCGTATACTGGACTGCTGGACATTCTTGCTTTCGTTTACTTTTGTTTTTTTTTTGTTCTTTTGTCGCCAGTTACATTTGGTAAGGAGATGAACATCGCACGAGAGAAGCAGCAGCCATGGTCTGGTTTTAAACCGTGTTTGAATAAAACTATACACGCCAAGCACTCTGGCGCGCATTTCGGAACCGAACTCGTTGTTTAAACAGGCCGCAAGCTACGCAAGCAGAGAGAGTCTCAAGGCGGCAAGTCAAACATCAGCAACATTGACGACCTTGACGGGTGATGACTGGCCGCGCCATTGACCGCGCCGACCAACAGCCACGTGTTGGGAACCTACGCGCACAGCATGTGCTGAAAACAAACAGAGCCGTCAGTAGCGTTCACCGAATGCGACTGACCCCATTTCGACAATAACATGGCCAACAGCTGCATCCGCGACGACAGACAAGCTTCAGGTGCACTGTCGTCGCTCTCTCTGTGCGACAGCTGTTCGCGTGTCTGTGGTTAGACAGAAAGAAAAAACTGACGCCGTATTTACAGCAACGTGACGAAAAATTCAGCTACAGTTGGGGCACACCTAGAGTGGAGGGAGGTCGGGAGATGGAAACGCCTCTTGCAGCGCATAGTGGCAAGCCGATGCCAATGCCGTGAGGTCGTGCATGGCGGAACCGCACATACACAATCGATCACGGAACAACTGTAAACAAGGGAGCTGTCCCGGATCTGATTGGAACAAGCCTGCGTGGCTTCTTCGGACTTTGCTTGCCTTCGACCTCTTTTTGCATCGGCCTGTGCAGTGGCCACTGCAACGTAGGGTATTGACGCTCGTGCCTGTTGGCTTCTCATTTGGAGTTCGAGAGGCAGAGCGGTCTCCCCTATTTCTGCCCCGGTCTCTAGCCCGTCGCAACGCCTGTGGGGCATCAGAGTCTTATATCGCGGATTTTCCCGTCATATCTAAGAAAGCAAACGCTAAGCAGCCAGCCGGCTCACCTGCCCCATACAAGGCTTTTAGGAATGTCCATGTCCTTCACTGTGCTTCTTTTTCCTTAAGCATGAAATGCTTGCGGGGCTAAAAGGAAGTACAGCCCCCGTCAAAAGTTAGCAAACCCCCCAAGGGGTTTGCTTACGGGGCCTGCAGCGTGCCTAGCTATACATCCTAAGAGACCGTAATCTCTCGAACCATAAATGGTCTGGAGTCCCCAATCCTGCCAAGCTTTGGACTGCTAGCTGTGCTAAGGAGCCGCGCTGAAAAGTTTAGGAGCAAACCCCTTGGGCTGTATACTTTTGACGGGGACTGTACCATTCTGGCCTTCGCGGAGAGTTTCATTTCTCACTAACCAACTACAGCGCTACACAGCTCTTTGCAGTCCGGCACCGACCGTCAGCAGTGAAGGTGGAAGCACGCACTGTGGCATTCCACCAGGGAATCGAACCGCGGCCTGCAAGATACACGATGAAAAAGACGCTATTGCTTCGAGCAAGATACTTGGACACTGGCAGTTTTTATCCTTCAGAACATCTGAAGCCCCCATTCCGTCTTGCTCAAAGATCCCTTCAGCCGTGAACGGGCATCGCGACCGGAGAAGAGCGACTCACCTAGCGATGCCTCATCGCCACGCAGCGGCACAGCGAATCGTCAGTCAGGCTCGTGCGTTGGCCATCGAGCGAACGGGGAAGGCGGATGGAAGCGAAGATCGTCCGATAGCGCCGTCGCATCGCGGAACTAGTCGCGCTGACATCAGCGAAACGTAGCTGTTGCAGCCTCACCTTGTGTGGACGTTAGCAGATGACTTCGGATTGAACCAAGCGCTCTTGGCAATGTCAGCGTAACTTTCGCAATGAACAAACATAACCGGCTGCGCTGACAGTGCGTATATGTGGGCGCTCATATTCCACAGAAAACGCATTGAGCTCGGCCCCTCTTAGACGTGGTAAAAGAGGAGTGCTAATAAAAAAAAGGAGGGTAAACCAGCTCCTTCGCTCGCGGTTACGCTTTTCCTGAGCATTCTTTTAGACCAACGGATATGTGCTCTATGAAAGCGACTGCTCTCCATGAGCGCACAAGGAGAGACGGGTACTTTTCTGTTTGCGCTTAGAGGCTGATTCGATGCTATTGCACTGTTATTCCTCAGGACTGAGTTACCGAAACCTGATAAAGTGCTGGATTGTGCAGGTTGATGCAGAGTTTTAATTTGCCGAAACGCCACCAAGGGGAAATAGGTCCTAATAAAAGCAAGCACAAACGTATGTGGCTGCTCTATTTGTTATCACTATTTTCACTAACTGAGCACATAAGACACGATAGCGCTACATCAGAAAAAGATCACAACTGTTGGCGATTTCGCTGTCACATTTTGCGTCCGTAACAAAGATCATTCCTTCGTATAACTTAAGCACTTTGAAATTCTTTCACATAGGACGTGAGCTGCTTGAGCATGGATTCCGTTGGCCCATATTCGCCTCTCGCGCAGTGCCGCATCATTGTCTCGCCCCGCCTTTCCTGTGAGTGCCCAGTACACAGAGCTAAGCTTTGTTCTAATTAAACTACTCCTTCAAGGGTCGCAGATATCTCAAGCGCCTTCGTAGGCGGACGCCCAAACAACGGAAAGCCCTCGCCTGCTCGCAGTTCGTCACCTCAAACATCATGGACACCGGAATTGAAGAACACTCGCTCTGTTTCTGAAAATAAAACTACTCCAGAACCTCAGTTCCCCCTATCAGACGATTTTTTCGTTAATACAAACATAGTTGTAAAAGAGACTTTCTCCGGGAATTTTCATGTCATTCAAGTCTCATAGGCAGCGTATGAGGCGCTGTAGAGCAAACTCTTCATAAAAGAGCCGAGGACGGTAGCTCAGGAAAAACCTGCGGAAGTCTTCTGTGATGCTGTGCAGAAGTAGCGCGAAAAATAGAACAGGGAGAAAGAAAAGGAAAGGACAGAGAAGATATTAACCAGCACTTCTCCCAGTTGTTTATTGACAAGGCCAGAGCACGCCTAACAACCGAGTTCCGGACAAAAGAACTTGAGTCTGGAATTCTTGCGTGGTAGGTTTATAAAAAAATTTTCTGGCACACGACACTAATTTTATCGCATGTTTTCATTTTTGTAGAGATGCTTTAGAAACTACAATGCATGGATCATCGCGTGGTATTCGCCTACGACCGCTCAATAATTTGTAATTGAATTTCTTCACCAAAATTAGGTGTTTATACTCCTTTAAAATCAGCTTACAGTTTATTGCTCTTATCACTTCTTCGTCGCACTTCCCGGCTATCTCTCTTCCAAAAAAAATTTAATAGCTCCATGCGCACCGCACATTACATTGTTCCCACAACACGAATATAACTTCGCACCAGTGATCAGCTTTCAAGCACTGCCATTTTTTTCAATTTGTTTTTTCCCCGAACAGCTGCAGACTGGAACGGCCTTCTAAGCGATATTGCTGTAGTCATCTGCTCATCAAAATCATTGCAAGTGCTAAAAAATATGTACTTTAATAACAATGTGACAAAATACTTCCCACATCTTATGTTACACGCCTTCGCCTGAAGGTTTTAAGATAATAAAATGAAATGATATGAAATGCTGTTTCGGTATCGGTTTCATCAACCGAACGATGGCTGTGACGTGCAGTTGAACTTTAAGTCACGTAATCCAAAAAAAAAATAACTTCAATATAAAGGTTGATACGTGATTAAAACTCACTCCAGCACTTAAACCGGCCTGCTGCGTGAGCTAGAATTACAACAAACGACGTATCAACAGTTATGGCCTGACCCAAAGTTCAACTGCACGTCAGAGCCATCGTGCGGTTGACGAAACGGGAAGAGTGTGAAGAAAAAATTAAATTATAAACTATTTAGCGGCTGTAGGCGAATGCCAAGTGGTGCTGCATGTCGATCATTGTCTAAGCCATCGTTTGAAAGACGAAAACACAAAATCAAAAATGTTTTTCCTGCAGTCCTTGCAACTAACTCCCCCTCCACCAAAGGTGGTTCATTTTTCTAAAGATGTGTTATCTGCAAGGAGCTCAAACGCAGCTCAGAGACTTCCAGTGCCACTTCCTGTGCCGGCGTAAGTTGCTGGTTATGACTGACCCATACAAAAAAGTTTTAGACAGTATGTAGAGTGTCTGTAGACTTCTGTCTATAAAGATTGTCTATAGACTAAAGTTTATAGGCAACACAAATGCCATGGACAGTCTACAGACAATCTATGGATTTATGGTCATAGACTTTTAGTAGACTTTTGTCCGTAGACAGTCTATACACTATGAATAGACAACAAACGATATCTATAGGAAGTCAATAGAGTCAATAAGAAGTCTTTAGACTGTCTATATACCACTTTTGTAAGGGGAGAATTGCCTGGTAAAAAGCACACGATCAGCGCTGACCGCTGAGCGACAGCCATGCACCACGCCTCCGGCACGTGCATGTGGGGGATCCGGGTCGAGCGACAGAGCGGGCAGAGCAGCGGTTGAGCGCATGGGTTCCAGTCTGGAGCGAGAGCCTGTTTGTCATTAATGCTGTGCTGTGGGTGCGGCGGCAGACAGCGAGGCAGGCGAAACATCGCGCAGGTGGCTCGCAGAGTGAAAGACCGCGACAGAAGACGGCAACAGTTACACGCCAGCTGCGGCAGCGAAGACTCGCTGGATCCCGAACGAAACTTTTTCAGACAGTCTCAGGACTGTTCATGGACTTCAGTCTATGAAGATTATAAATTCTCTGCAGACAAGTCTTTTAGACAGTATACAGAAAATCGTAGATTTATGGTCATACACTTTTGGTCCACCGGCCGCGGTGGCTCAGTGGTTACGGCGCTCGGCTGCTGATTCGAAGGACACGGGTTCGATCCCGGCCGCGGCTGTTGAATTTCTATGAAGGCAAAATTCCAGAGGCCCGTTTACTGTGCGATGTCAGTGCACGTTAAAGAACCACAGGTGGTCGAAATTTCCGGAGCCCTTCACTACGGCGTCCCTCATAGCCTGAATTGCTTTGGGGCATTAAACCCCAATAAAACCAATAAACCAAACTTTGAGTCCACTTTTTTGTAGAAAGTATATTAACTATGAATAGACAAAATCTACAGGAAGTCAGAGTCTAAAGTAGTCTATAGAAAGCCTATGGACCATTTATTAAAAGGACTGCACATAACTCTGTCCATTCCACGATGCCGCAACAGCGAGGGTAAATGTATGCTTGACATAGAGAAAAGCAGCACAGAGTTGCCTGTTACTGTCAGGTCGTAAGTTCTGAGCAGTACTTAGGTTCGAAATTATAAAGAATGCAGTAGATTTAAAGCATCAAAAGTACTTATTAGCGAGGGCTCCGTGCATAAATGCGTAAATTAGTCGTTATGGAACAAATCTACAAACACTCGACAACTGGCCGGAAAACTACTGCGCAATATGATTCCCTTATTTCGATACTTCCTCACACTGGTCATGAAACTTGTGCCAAGCTCACTAAGCTGGGCATTACCGCAAGTACTGTCAATTCGCGATTGTTGTCGCTTGCCCTTTGACTTTTTCTGGTCCGCCACGCGCTCCCATCCCCACCTCAGAAGCTGACAAAAATTGATCAATACCATCAGCGGTTTCTCTTATCACAACACAGTTATCACAACACAGTTTTCATGTTCTTGCGTTTGAACTCTTCCACTCCGAAGCTTACGCACAAAACCTTACTCTAACTAGCATCTCACTAACTACCACATTGTTAAGCTTCGAATTAAGCAAACCCCACACGCACATCACCACCTCATGTACACCCGCCAGGTCAACGTGCCTACATGGCCCAGTCGGTCATGCCTGGCTGGCTAGCCGAGGCTCGTGGGTTCGAATCCGGACTGTAGTGGTGGTAATTTTTAACATGTAAAATCAATTACTTTATTCACGTAATTAATTTGACAAAAGCTCCGGCCTGGAATTCATATAACAAGTCCTCTTTTCAATTCCTTTCATTCCAGACATACACGCGTGGGTTTATTGGCACAACAACGCCACCGGTACGACGCCTACTTTTCCGCTGAACGCTGTAACGTTAAAAATTTCACTGGACAACGTAAGGGCCCTGTTGTGCAGAAAATACGGCGTCGTCAGCCGCATGAGCGAAGACTCCGGATTGGTCGAAAAGCTGGCTACGTCCGACGTGGAGCAGCGGATTTCAAAACTGATTAAAACATTACAAAACTGGCGATTAGAGAGTCGCAACATAACTCAACCGTCATTATTACATACAAGTATATAAAGGTAATGAACTCCGCTGAAAACAAAATTGGAGCAATTAGTCGGGAATCAAACACCTGCTTTTTGATATGTATCAGCAGCGCGAACACCACACAGGAAGAAGAAGGAGAAGAAGGGCCCTGATAGACACCGATAGACACGGTGTGGTGGCCTTCCAAAATGAGTGTGGCGTTTCTGCGGATGGCTTCATTGAATTGCTATGCGCTTACCTAAAATCAACAGTGGCAGAGTGGAACGGTTCGAGATTCATACAAAAGCAAGGCATATGTATAGGGTCATGCATCGCCCCCATTTTGAGCGACCTTTTCCTCGCTATGCATGACAGATCCTTGAAGGACAAGCTTGAGTCTTCAAGCGTTCTAAAAATTTTCCGGTACGTCGATGACTTCCTGGTCCTCTTAGATTGCGACACTGAAGCCTTTAAAACAGAAGCAACTCAAGTCCTCCACATTTTTTCTAATACTATATCACCTCTTGAAGTTACTCATGAATTCCCAGAACAAAACGCGATGCGGTTTCTAGAGTTAAAGTTGTTTTTCGGAGAGAACCATGTGTGCTGGTTATTTGAACCAAGAGCCAATAAGCCCATCCTACCCTACGATTCAGCCCATTCAAAACTTGTAAAAAGGAACATAGTGAAGTCAACTTTTAAGAACGCACTCACAAAATCGTGTCACCACAGGTTACAGGACAGTTTTTCGAGCCAAGTGCTGAGGCTGAAGCAATCAGGATACCCGCAATCTCTCCTTTCGTCTGTTGCAAAAAAAGTCCTGATAAGTATGAAGCATGAATGTGAAGCCCCGGATGATACGCGACAGCGGAACAAAAGGGTCGCCGTTCCGCCATACCTGCACCAAATCTCGCATAATCTGAAGAAAATTGGCAGAAAAGCAGGCGTAGACGTAGTCTTTTCAGCCCCTCTGCGCCTGTCAAGCCTGTGCAACAAAGTTAATAAAAAGAAAAAGAATAGTGGCTGTGCAACCAGGCACCGAGATCCTTTTGTACCTTGTGCGGAGGGTGTTGTATACTCTATACCTTTAGCTTGCGGTAAGGCGTACATAGGCCAAACAGGAAGATGCTTAAACGAAAGGTTAATGGAACATAGGAACGATCTAACTGGGGCGCCGTTGAGGAACCTGCCCGCCCATTGCAGCGTATGTGACAGCCAAAAGAAGTGCATTCCTCATTTTAAGAAAGCAACCGTCTTAAAGAAACATAAAAACCAATTAACACGCGAAATCATTGAAGCTACCTACATCTCAGGGCTCAAAGAAGGTTGCGTAAGCACCCCTTCCATCTCATTATCTGAAAAAGAAATCACCTTTCTCTCTGGTTTTACCTGATTTTACCTGGTTTTTAGGGGCACCCTGCATTTTAGTTCTAGCCGTGTTAATTGTTGGCGCTCATCCCTTCGCATCGCTTACGTTGTTACCGTGTCTCGCCTTCTCATGTTTTTTTTTCTTTGTTTCTTTTAGCAAAATTCGCGCCCTCAACCCTGTTTTTCCATTTTTTTCATTTGCGCACACTCAACCCTGTTTTTACCTTTTTACCGTGTTCTTGCCTTCTCATGGTTTTAGCAAAATTCGCGCCCTCAACCCTGTTTTTCCATTTTTCCATTCGCGCACACTCAGCCCTGTTTTTACATTGTCTTGTTTTTTCCGCATGTCATTCGTGCTTTTCATGGAAGTCTTTGAATAGTGTGATAGTAGTTATCATTTTGATGCCCTGGACATCGTGTTGGTCCCAATTCGATAGAACGCCTTGATTACCCCCTGGTGGGATTTTACCTGGTATGTGTATAAAAGTGCGGGTTCAATTTTTGCTCAAATAAAAGTTGGAAGTTCAGCGCTCTTTACCTTCTTCTCCTTCTTCTTCCTGTGTGGTGTTCGCGCTGCTGATACATATGGATCGCAACCAACTAGCCCGACAGATGGTGTTATTCAACTGCTTTTTGAGTTGCGAGTCACGCACGCTACGCAGACACGCTCGTTTAAAGCGGGGCTTTGTATGTACAGGGCCATCTACTCTCAGTGCGCACACACGAGCGCGTAGCCGGTCTTCTTAGAGGGCCACTGCATGCGACACAGCCACTCATCGCAGCAAAATGGCCCAGCAGAAGAAGGATCCGGCCATGGTGCTTCGCCTCATCTGCCACTTCGCTTCTATGCACGGCCGTGTCGGACGCATGCAGTAGCCCTCCAAGGAGAACGGCTATGCGCTAGCATGTTCACACTAAGAGTGGACTACACTGTACGTCGTGTGTGCTTTCACATAATGATTGCGATTGTGAAAGAGGAAACAGTGCCCGTCTCTGCGTGAACAAGAAGAACCATTGACGGGACCATTTAAAGGGTCCCTGAAAGGGGTGTCTGAGGTTGGCAAACAAATACTTGCATTATGTAGAGCGTAGGCCACTGAACGTTCATGCCGCGTACAATACATCAAAGGCGAGTAGATAATTTACAATACATTTTCAAAAACTACCTCTCCCGAGCCTCGCGGCGACCAGCGGCGGTGAACTTCCGCCCGAATCCGTACTCATTACGTCAGTTTGTACTCTTTACGTCACAAGTGCTGGGCTATGATTGGTTCGCGGTGCCAACGTGAAATCACGCATTTAACAAACTAGAAGCTCTAGATACTTCACACTCTTACTCTTTTCGGAAACATTTCGCATTTCAGCAAGCAGAGTTGTCGTTTATATGCATGTTTACGCAGTTATTGTGTGTTCGGTGTCAGAAATTAGTACTGCACTTCCGGTTTACAATGTTTTCGTCTGCTCGTGCCGCTTGTGTCACTCCGCCGGCGCCGCCGTCGAACCGAATCGAGAATCGAGGTGCGATTTGGAGTCACCGCACTACTGATTTCTGTCGCGACCTCCGTCGCATGCGCAATCAAAATGGACCGGCAGTGCTGTGTCGTTGGTTGCAAAGCCAGGGTTCGGCAAGATGTTGCCCTTCGGCACTGTCTGCCGAAAGATGGAAGTGAGCGAGCCGTCGTCGTCGTCAGGATTCAGCGCTCGATTTCTGAACGGCGTGTCCTTAAAAGCTGGGCCGACGCGCTGCACCGATCGTCGCTTGCGAACTGCCGCCCCACTACAAGCAGGGAGACACGGAGCGGTGAGCATCGCTGCGCCGCCCTACCCAAGCTCCGCTCACAACCGGTGTCGCACTTCGCCGCCGTGCAGCAATGCCTGAGCGCTGCTTGGGATGGTGTACAAATATCACAAGGAAAGATCGCCTTGTTATCAGAAATACTTCTCGAGCAGCGACAAAGCACGCCTGCTTATGTTGCGAGCTTTCGGCAACGGCACCGCTCGCGGGCGCTCAGGGCGACGAGCTCTGCTGCTGCCTGGCTGCCGTGGTCGTCGCTAGGCCTATTGCCTCTTTGGCATCGAAGCTGCAGCGGGCGGCGCTTCGGAAGTCGCCTGAGCTATAATACAAGGCTTACTCTACACATCGCTTTGCAGTCAACAGCATCATCATCTCACAATAAAATAATAGTATGGTCACTTTCCGCGACTCCTTCTGCAGCGAAGCGAGCGGGCACCAGGCGAGCCGGACCCCACGTCGGGTCAGCAGCAGCTGCGAGACGGTTGTGGCAAGAAATTTGCTCGTATCACAGTCGTTACCTTTACCAGCAGCTCAGTATTGGTCAGCGATCCTCAAAAATGACACATTTTTCACATTTCTTATCCCAGGGTTTATTATTTACGTCAAGAACACACTTTAGCTCGTTTTTATGTCGCCGGCAGACGGGATCCAGGCTGGCCGGCCGGCCGGCATGCTCGGCGTACATCACGTTCGCACAAGAAAATGCAGAACAGCCATGATACCAGCGAGGATGCTTCCTAGATTCGAGCAACGAAAATATGTCTGTGCAAAAGTGGATCTTTCGGCAACGACACCGCCTGCGGCAACGCCGCGCGACGAACTGCGCGCTGGTCCCAGGCTGCCCTAGTCGTCGCTAGGCCTATCTGGTATCGCATTGAAACCGCAGCTGACGGCGCTTCGGAAGTTGCCTGCGCTATAATAAAAGGCCTACTATTCACATCGCTTTACTGCGAACTCGTCCCATAATAAAAGATATGTTCGATTTCCACGATGCCTTCAGCAACGGAGCTAGCAGACGGTAGGCGAACCGCACCAAGTAGCAGCAGCACCAAATCGGCTATTGGATGAAATTTGCTTGTATCGCAGTCATCACTTTTACCAGCAACTCGGTATTGGCCAACGATCGTCAGAAATTATGCATTTTTGACATGCATCTATCCAAGGGCTTGCTATGGACGAGAACAAACAATACTAGCGCGTTTTTCAGTCGCCGGTGGCCGGCATCAAGGCTGGCAGGCCGGTCCGGCGTGGCTCGGCCCCGAGCGCGCTGTACGGCATCATGACGCTGCCGCTCTCCGCACTCGTATTGGCTCCCGCTTCCCGTCGTTGCGTTTTCCGCGCGCGGCTTGTCGTAGACATCCAGCAGGTTGGACGCAGGCGACGAGCTGCGATCGGTTGTTACGACGTCGTTCACAACGGCGCGCCGCAGCGAATCGCACACACTTTTCGCACATGTGTCCCCGCCTTAAGGCTGAAATCCCATTTCGGCACTCATCGGCAAAAGTCGTTCCTTCAGCTCGGGGTCTATAGTACGAGAGAAGCCGCAGCGACGGTTGCGAGACACAGGTGAACACAGCAGACAGCGGGAAAGCGAGCGAGCGAGCGATCGAGCGAAAGAGCGCGTCAACCGGAAGTAAACAAACCGATCTCGTCGATGACGTATTTGTGGGCGGAGCATGGTCCCGGCCTGTAATCTTTATTTTTTTTATGGTTCGCTCCGGTGTACGAGTTGAGAGGGAAAAGGCTGGTGGTCATTTTTAATAGCCATTATCTCTGGTTCCGCACAAGGTAGATCAAAAATTTTTGCGGTAGGATGATGGATCGTTCAATGTCTATCAATACTTCGACTTCTCTTTGCCTACATGGACACCGTTTCAGGGACCCTTTAATGCTGTCGCTTCCTACCCTGAAAGCCTTAAATTTCTCGAAACTTTTATTCGAGTTTTCTCGCTCGTCACTATGCGCCGTTCAGTACACGGACACCTGGCGACATGGATACCACAGACCCGCCCGACGTTTTGTGTCCTGAGGAACAGGTGTCCCACGCGAAAGCTTTATACTCGTTCTGAATTGTGCCTCGTCGGTGTGAATAAAGTTACTTGTGCTTTGCTGTACCCTGCAAAGGAACAGGAGTGACCGCAGAGCAGTTCCTACTGCCTAAAACAACTGCACACAAAACACGCCCACTCCCAGCAGTACCTGCACTTAAAGAGTAGCTGCCCACACCAAGGGGAAAATAGTATGCGACATCACAAGCCCACCGATAACGCTGGGTTTCCTCAGAGCTGAATGAATTTTACCGGCATACTGAGCGACTAGAAATAACCGTTAATTTAAAGCAAACAGTTTTATTCAAAACATGTTGCTGGGAAAGTAGGTGACGAACCATTCCGTGCGAAAAAAGTCGAAACAAAGGGAAAGGTCAAGATGCGCACGAGGGATGACAATGAACTTGATGCATTTATTCTGTGAGCGCTAACGAATACATGGGAAAAGAGCGCACGTACAAACGAAATGTAATAAAAACAAAAGCAATGCACCGAGACTCGCTATTCACGGATCAAGACAATAGCCTGGCGCGATAAGAGAACCGAAGGCTTGCTGAAGGAATATGCCCCCTTTCTGAGTGATGACGTCATCAACATCGCCATAATCCTGTCTACGCCTACTGCAGGACAAAGGGCTCTTCCATATGTCTAATTAACCTTGTCCTTCGTCCGCTGCGGCCACCGTATCCCCGCCGACTTCTTAATCTCATCCGCTTACCTAGCTTTCTGTCGCACCCTGCTACGCTTGCCTTCTCTTTGAATCCACTCCGTTAACCTTAAGGACCATCTTGCGTTCGCATTACATACCCTGCCCGAATCCATATATTCCTCTTGATTTCATCAAGGATGTCATTAAGCCGTGTTTTATTTCTGATCCACGCTACCCTCTTTCAGTCTCTGGACGTTTCGCCTGTCATTTTTTTTCCTGCTTTTTTTTTCTGCTTTTTTTGCTTGTGGTTTTTGTTTCATGTTTTGTTTCACATTTCTGCCCCGTAAATTTAAAGATGGCTTGTTCCTTTTCTTCGGAAGAGTTCAGACCTCTCCGAACGTTGTGATTTGGCGGTGATGAAGGAGTAGACGATCGATGATGCAGATGATGGATCGGAAGATTACATTTACAGAATTTACAAATGGAAACTGTAAGTTACGCAAGTAAAGTGACAGAGAAAATACAAACTGCAGCTGAAGAGAACCGATCTTACACAGTGATAACACCCGAAGACTGGTGGACGACCTTGCAGGGGGGGGGGGGGGGGGGGGGGGGGGTTGGAGGTGAAGGGAAGAGGTTCCTGTAGGTTCGTAGAGGATCGAGGTTCGTAGCGCAATCACAAATTATCGCTGCTAATGAGAACCACCGTATTTATAAATCATATATGTGTCGATCAACTGGCAAAAATTTTGTGAGCTAGATTGAGCAAACAGCTTTAAAACTGCACGAATAGTCCTTCTGTCCGATGGCAGTGCTCCGTATAGCGCACCTCCTGGATACTAAGAAAGAAAACCGCATGCATGGCGGAAGACATCTAGTCAAATTCGCTCAGTGCACACGCTGCAACTGTACAATGCGCCAGCAAAATATCGATTAACAGTGGAGCCGCCAAGCAGAAACCGGCGCAGATTTCTTTCTGCACGTGAAATGAATCGTCAAACTTGACAAGCAGGGACCTGAGGTAAAGGGAAAGTTCTAAGCGAGTTGCTGACGTGGATTCTACAAGTGAGTGGTGCCAAAATAAGAGATGGTTTTTCTTGAGACTTTGCAATGCTTGTACTGAGGCAATGAATAGTAAAGGTCGCTGAGGTCTACAGAAGAAAATACTGGCGTTGTGCTATCTGAGGAACCGAGGGACTTCCAGAGGACTTCCACTTCCTCACTGAAATTTCCAGACGAATGAGTAAGCGGTCTCGCAACGGCAATGTGGACAAAGACTGCCGAAGAAAACTCTCTGGGCCCTACTGCCACGTTCCTCTTTCCAGTACAATGCGCACTGAGTATTGTGAGTAAGGGAAGAAAAAAAGACTTCAAGATTGGGGACCTTACTCTGCTTGATGGGCTTGGCCAGAGTATTCGATCCCACACTCGCAGCTATTGATGGCCTGTATATTTTCTGAGGACAAGCTTTTTGTGCAGGGCGGTAGTTTTCACCCTACGGACTCTTGAGTCTTTTGAACGTAAACTCTCGTGTAGGACGGCAACAAGCACTGCCTTCGTGTCGGAAACTAGCAGCTTCAAACCGGCGCTCTGGAGGGACTGCATCAACCAGCTGCAATGCATGTCATGGCGCTTTGCCAATGACGTCAGTTGGCGTCCAATGAATATGTCACGCATGAAGCATTTATCGCACCGGTTTCCCGAGATCCTGGGAACTAAGTATAGACCGCAACATGCTTAGCGCGCATTCTTAGGGCGATAAGAGGCGTGCTCGCTGCCCGTACGAAAGGAAAGCGAACGCCATAAAAACGGCCCACGAAAGAGAGCACAGGAACCGGATCAAGGCAACAGCTTTACGCCGTCGTCCCTTCTGTGCGCGGCCTGGTTTTCGTGTGCAGTGTTGAATCCAAACGTGCAGAGCAAACTACCTCAGCAATTCGTCTTCCTCAAAATGTCATCGCTACTCACTTTGTGGTTGAACCACCTGGATTAAGTTTATGTTGGGAAGACACAGCATATTTCAGATGCACTGCATTACATCGAAGATCGAGCGACATGAATATAGTTCAAAAGTATCCTCTGGGGGGGGGCTAGTTGGTTTGAATCATTCATAATTAAAACTGCGCGAACAAAAACAAGGACACGAGCAAGAAAAACAGCAACACACACAAGCGCAGTTTGTGTTGCTGTTTTTCTTGCTCGTGTCCTTGTTTTTGTTCGCGCAGTTTTAATTATGAAAGACATGAATATACAAATGTTTTTTTTTCTGCCCCTTGCCTGCTCAGCCCTTTCAGCCATTAATCTCTTCCTTTTCGGTACGGCGAAAAGGTTAAGTTTATTTCGGTTTCTTTGCGGCAATAAAGTAGGGTAAGACACGAACATGAATAAGGCCTGCCCTCCAAGTACAATAACAGCAAGGCAACCATAACTTACAAATACTATCTGGCGCTACACGGAAACCTGAAGGTAAATATTAAAACAAACAGGATGCAAAAAAATAGCAGCTGAAAATTGGCAATTCTTCTTTCGTACCATGCTGGAACAAAGGAAACACGTCTTTCGTTTAAGAAAAGCATATATTAAGATTGCTTCTTGTCTTCGCTGGGCGCTTCAAGATGTAAAATAAGGCCGCATGAAAATATATACTCCTTAAATTAGCTTGTTTCGCACATTTTTATTTCAAAAGAGTGTCTTCGTTCATGTTTCGATACGGCAGTGCTCGTAGAATTTCAAACATTCCCAGGCCTGCATGATAACTGCGTTTCCATGCGTCGGAATAATTCCGAAACGTTCGTTCAAATAAAGCGGAGGCGAGCGAAAGGCTCTCTTGCAGTGGGAAATGTAACATCAAACAATTGCCTCGAGGACACCTATTGCAGTGCCGATAGTGCGCAGGTGCCGGCCGTGAAAGCGTCCAAAGTACTCATTGCCGCTTTCGGCTAATGAAACTAAGCGCGGCGAACCTTGCACCGTACTATCAGTACCTGGAAAGCAGGGTCTGCTTTTTCCGAGCATTGATTATTTGCTCAGCTCGAAGGTGTTATCGCGTCCTGAACGCGCGAGAGCAACGGCGATGAGCAGAGCGTCGACCGCTGTCATTGTAAGCTGCTTTACTGAGAGTGCTTTGTGCTATGTTTACTTCCGTTTTCATTTTTTATTCCCGCGCCTGGACACACAGTTACATACAGCTGTCATGAACCTTCCCTAAGGGCATGCGTTTTCTGTGAGGCCAGTCGTGTTATTAAAATGGCAAAATATATCTGGAGTTTTTACGCATAACTCGCCCGCACACCTACTTTAAAGCTAATTACTCTGGTCGATGCGCTTTGGATGTACAAGACGTTGGCAATGTCATCAGAAAATCAATCAATCAATCAATCAATCAATCAATCAATCAATCAATCAATCAATCAATCAGCCTGCTGCGGCTATGCTAGCATATATACAACTTTTGTCAAAAGTTTACACCCCAGAAAGTCTGCTTCTAAGCCCAGTAACACCCTTGTAACACCCTTCTAAGCCCAGTAACGCCCAGTAACACTCTTGTAACACCCATTGGGAAGTCCTAACCTGCGGAGGGGAAAATAACCACAATTTTTCTTATCTTCAAGAGACTTGTAACGCTCGGGTTGCACCCCCTTGGGCTCTGAATTTATGAGAAAGTGTGCACATGTTAATGAATACAGAATCAGGTCCGAAGGATACAGATCGAGTGGGGACCTCTTACAAGAGCAACAAGATATAATAAAAAGAAAAAAAAAACAGGAGAAAATGCTGCCGCCAAAAGTGTATTCAAAATCACTCAGTCTGTGAAGAGGTGGCATGTATTCGTCTTTGCTTAAAAGTAACCAGGCTGCATGGTTTGTTTCCCAGCCGTATATCTGAGTACCTATGGCGCCGTTCATGCCATAAATTTCTGTGAGTAAAGGAAAATCCTTGTCCTCACCTTCCGAGATCCTCTGATCTTTAACGCAGCTGTAGGGGCTCCAATATAAGAGTGGCAAGCAAATAATGAGACCAGGTCACTTTTGGCAAAGGCGTACTAAGCTGCAGCGAACTTCCACAGAACCGTAAGGCCATATTCATGCAAGACCTCTCTACCTTGAGGATTTTTTCCGCTATTTGTATTGAGCACACCGATACGATGAAGGGAATCGGATGCACAGCCTGTTACTTCAACTAAGCTATGATCAATGCAATGGTGATCTGAATGTGACTGCACGAGTAAGTCCCACTATGGGCCGTTGATTGTTACCCGACCTATTCGGCATCTTTCCGCAGCTTGAGCCATTCGAGGTTTGCAGCTTACGGACGCAGTTGATTTTTTGCGCAACTTTCTATATTCTTCTTTCTTTTGTTGAGATCTGCCCTTTTGTCTCTGAACATTTTCTCCTCATTTAGAAGACTGCGCCGTGTTGACTGCTATCAGCCTTCCTTACGACCTTTTGCTGTGTTCGCGGTGCCATATTACTGGACCAGCGCAACTGCACGAGGACAAAACTTAGTGGACGGGACAACACACAGCGCTGAACTTAAAACAGATAGTTTATCCAGGATGTCATTGCTTTTTCAGATGCCAGCAACATCGAAAAACTTTAGAAAAACAGAAAAAAAACCACTGAGTCTGCAAGGCACGCCGCTTTGAGCGAGAAGAATATCTACGTTCTAGTGGATCTTGGAAAGCAAGGACTCGTGCTCTTTCTTCGAGATAGCAACAGATTGGGTGCTTACAGACGTCTCACCAAGCCTCCTAACCTGGGACGCCTCGATGATTGCTATGGTAAGCTGATCTTCGTTTTTGGCTGACACTCGGCTGTTTTGGTAATTGGCCGGCACTTACAGTCGCGGCACTGAATACCGATGTCGTGGGCGGCATTCTTGACATTGTTGCTGCACTCCCTCAGCCTGACAACGACGAACTGGCCGACATAAAAGCCACCGAAAGACAAATGGATCGAATATATCACGTCATCTCTGCAATTCACGCACCTGTTCTCGTGGTTTTCGGGTGGACAGATACAGCTTGAAGAGTTTTTTTTGTAGGAGCATTTAACCGTGCACACACACTCCTCAGTGTCACAAGAGCTGAAAAAACTACAGATGCTCCGTCGCATTTTCCTATTCTTTTCATGTAAAGTTTAAACGTTAACCCTAAACTATACAAACTTATACGTTATCGATGCGGCATTTCTTTATGTTTCAGTTTTAGAATTACCGAAATTGCACTACTAGTGCGAAAGCACTACTCCACTGGGCAAACCCCGAGAAAGTTTGTGGGTTTTTGCTAAGTGCAATAAATAAATAAAAATAAAACAAATAAATATCCGCAACGGGGATTCTAACCCGCGTCAGCGCGAGCATATCAGCTTCGCTGGTCACTGCGCGAGAGCACTAGGCTTTTTTTTTCTTTCATGATATTTATTCTACATGGTTATGTACAGAAAGGATACATACATATACATATATATGTGGGTGAGTGTACACACACACACACACACACACACACACACACACACACACACACACACACACACACACACACACACACACACACACACACACACACACACACACACACACACACACACACACACACACACACACACACACACACACACACACACACACACACACACACACACACACACACACACACACACACACACACACACACACACACACACACACACACACACACACACACACACACACACACACACACACACACACACACACACACACACACACACACACACACACACACACACACACACACACACACACACACACACACACACACACACACACACACACACACACACACACACACACACACACACACACACACACACACACACACACACACACACACACACACACACACACACACACACACACACACACACACACACACACACACACACACACACACACACACACACACACACACACACACACACACACACACACACACACACACACACACACACACACACACACACACACACACACACACACACAAAACTATTTACAGAGAACCTAGGTAAGCGCTACGTGGCCCAAACTTGATAGAAACATAACAGAACTAAAAGTCCCGCAAGGATATACAGCGCATCAGGTGAGGAAACCAATCCGATAAAAAGTCCGACATTTGCACTAGCCTCCGCCACAACCGAACATACTGCGTGTTAAACTGCAACACACTCTCGTGCTGTGCACTGAACATCATCATCTTCATCAACTAATACTACTGTCGAACTTATAATCGCGCTTTGAGCTATGTGGTGGTAGTGACAGAGAGATGTGCGCTGCATGCGTTAGTGTGGACAACGCATGCATTGGAGCATGCAGCTTTTGCAGGCAACTTTTATTTTGTTTTGCTGAACTGTAGTTTGGTTAATGGTTTATGGAGGTTTCACGTTCCAAAGCGACTCAAGCTATGAGGGACGCTGTAGTGAACGGAAATTTTGGCTTTCTGAGGTTCTTCGACATGCACTCACATCGCACAGCACACGAGCTTCTAGTATTTCGCCTCCGTCGAAATGTGACCGCGGCAACCGGGATCGAACCCGCGCCTTTCAGGTAAGGAGCCGAGCGTCATAGCCACTGAGCCACCGCGGCAACGCAAAAAAAAAAGTGTTGTCCGTTAAACCTCAAAGTCTGCAGACGATCCGCTTTTTGAAAACCTGTATCTGACTAGTAAATGTCGCCCTAGCTTGGTAGCAGCGCGTGCATAACTGGCAGTTTCGTTAGGAAATGCTTTCTTAAATTGCTGCATAAAGCAGGGTCACAACGCGCGGCTGTGGTATGCTATGTTAAAACTTCGTTTCCTTTCTGGAAGGCTGGTTACGTCGGTTGCAGTTAATGTACCACATACAAATAAAAATAAAAAAAGCAGTTGTTAACAGTGGGCAATGGAGCACTGTGCCCTGCACTCCGTTGATCAAGCACAACAGTAAACGGAATCGAATCAGCTTTGTTTAATGTTTCATTCCAGAAAAATAAGCACAGCCATAAAAATTCATAATTTCATCTCGTGGTTAGGTTCGTTTTCGGTAACAAGAAAGCTTTAAAAACGAACCAATTTTTCGTCGTTCAGGAATTCTATTAAGTGGTCCTGAGTTTGAATGTAGCTTCACTGCAAATGTGTCATCCGGCTATATTAATATGACCCAGGGACACACGGAGCCAGTTTATTTTGAAGTATGCTTTAGACACCTTGCTTTGAGTTCTTGTTAGTAGTTCTGTAGCCTACTGTGGTTGGACGTTTGTTCGCTTTTTATTCTCGTAACCGGCACTGCCACTGTGCTAAAAGCGGCGCTGCCGTCGATGTCGTCTGCATGGAGTACTCAAGCTAGCTGCTACAGTTGCCGTATCGTTTCTTTGCTACCGTTTTTAATTTGTAACTCTTTTATAATTGTACCGTGCTTACATTACACTAATACGACTACTTATGTAAATCTGCAACCGGTACGTTCTTTACTGCCCTACCGGAGGTCATGGTTGCTGGTGAAACGGGATACCAGTGCTTCTTTGAAAGTGAAAGCCAAAAAATGTAAGAAAACGAGAAAAGAAAGATAGAAGAACATGTAAAAAATCGTTTCGATTTTCTTTTTACTTCATATTTAACGTGTGCCTCGTCGCACTGTCTTTGCACAGAAACTCCAGTAGTCACTTTTTTCCCGCACCCCTTTCTCTCTCCACTGAAGCCAGCCAGAAGGTGACGGCAGCTGGTCTATAACCTCAGATTTTCAGACCAAACGCAAAGAGACGCACCCAGAAAAAAAAACGATATTTTAAAGTCTTCTGTCGCGTTGGCTAAAGAAGCACCACAGTTGCACATACGTTAATTGTGGTTACGAAGTTTTCGGCTCTCTAAAAATATATATTGTCGGTGGAATTGAGCAGGTTGATCCTTTGAAGAGCAACCGTTCATAAGCCGGCGCATGTATTCAGGACCATGCATGTAGGGGCGAACTGCGATTCTCTCTGTTCTCTCTGGTGCAGCGGAATTTTTACTCTCGCAAGGTGATTCGCACTGCGGATTGCAATCCATCAGTTTGAACGAGTCGTGAATTGTGCCTTTCTCCGAAGAAGTGACGGCCAAAGTTGTTTCGCGCCCGCGCATTCTCCATCAATTCTGGGCCCCACTTGATCGGAGACGTCACTTTGCAATGACGGTGATGCAGCTCGTACCTGAGAAAAATTATTTTATGCAGCTGTAAAGCGTCCAAACATTTTTCCTCTTTTCAGCAGCATTGAGATCTCTTACCGAAGGATGGCACCATTGCCATAGGCTCACATCGGTCATATTTTCACCGGCCTGAACGTCAGTATAAATTTTCAACATTATTCATCATCATCATTTATTTTACCCTTAAAGGCCTCTGCTGAGGCATTACATAAGGGGGGGGGGGCGGCCAAGCGAATACAACTGAGAATAATACGTTAATACAACTAAACATAATGCAATCAACTACACAAACTTACACATGCTTGCGATTTAGCCAGTTGGATCATAAGGAAGGACTGACACGACACGTTTAGGTATGTCTTTCTGTCGTACCTAAACCAGCGTCCATCGTTTTTCACTGTCCTGCAGTGCAGAAGCAACATTTCGAAACGCAACAGGGATCAAAGAAAGTGCCTCTCGCAGCTATCGATAGCAGCAAAACGCTCTCTTGCGCAAGGAGTGCTCACAAGCACGCGCGATTCGGAACTCTTTTTTTTTTGGCTGGTCAAATGTTTAGGGGAATCCCTCAAGGTGGAGTAGATTTGTAATAAGGATGTAATTACTCATTGACGTCCAACCGAGCGGATCCATACGGCTACAAAGGAAAGCTATACAACTTTCTCGTTTCTGCTGCACTCCGTAGTCCCTGGGACGCGCTTCTGTCTCGCAGTGAATCCTTTGCGGCCGGCATCGAGTCTCACCTTTGCGGCAGCGAGGTGAACGCTGGCGGCCCCCGCCATGGTGTACGAGTGGCGACGACCCATCGCTGGGGATTGATGCCGGACCTGGACGGCTAGGGATGCCTCGCACTCGCGGCGGCAGCTGGCGTGCCTGTTCCCGCCGTCAGGAGCGCATGGCGACGACGCGTGGACGCAGTGTGTTTCCCTCTGACAGGTTCTCCGGAACAGTGCAGGAACGCTTCCTGGCCCCGCAGACCGTCGCCGGCTGCGCTTCGCGCCTGCTTTATTTTTGCCCCAACCGCGTGGCTGGCGTCGTCTAGCGGTGGTGTCCCTCTTTTTATCTCCCCAGTGAAATCGGTTGCTGCACGGCCCTGGAAAATACCCTCCCCTGACATCGCGTGCGCGGCAGTTCGTCACTCGACTGCTTTTGTCCTCGCGTGTCGCGGGCATGCTTACACGCCCGTTTGACAACCCATAGATAACGGCTCCCGAAGCAGCTTTCTTGTCGCCGACGCTTTACAACCTGTCGCGAGCCTTTGTTTTGCGAGCTCGCATGAAAGAAGGCGCACATCGGGCAGACTCTCACAGGGTCAGACCCGCGCCTTATCATCCCGTCCGCACTTTACCCTTGCAGGGTGTGCAAGATCAGAGCGGGCCCGTCCGTGATCCCGGAATAGAAAAGATAACCACTGACGCGGGTCTTCCTCCTTTGCTCCCTCTCCCTCCGGCGGTCTGGGCCACGAGGATTCCCTCAAGTACGGCGCCGGCGCATGCCGCAGTAAAGGGGCCGGCCGTAGGAGGAGTGCATTCTTCGGGACCCGCTCACGTGCGCAGGCCGGGCGGAATGACGACACGTGACTGAAGAAGTGGCCACGCTCGTAAAAGGGGGAAGCAACATTTCAACTCCTTTGCGAAAGGTGCGCTGCGGGCAATGACTGGCGAATAGGCGGCGTAGATAGTCGCCGGAAAGTGGCACGGAACACAAAGGCGCCAAGCGCGCTCTTTGCACTTGCGGCAAGCGTTTCGAAAAGCATCAACAAGTCCAAGCAACAAAGTCGTTAACTTGCTCTTATCGTATCTCACGTGTCCACGCACTCAGGCGTCCAGCTGTGTACGAAAGCAGGCACAGAATACTCCTTTGGAAATTCTCACATCTTTGATGAGCGGATTTTGGACGGCGCGCCAGCACCTCTAGGAAACAGGTGTGAGCAACGCTCGGAGGAGGAAATGCGACGCTAGATTGATGACCTCGGAATGGAAAGGAGAAACGTGGGGCTGAAAACTAATATCAGAAAAACTGAATCGGTGTTAAACAGTCAGAGAAAACAAGAACTGGTTACGATAGGCTCCGAGGTGTATGAAGAGGTCGAGGAATATATCCATATAAGATGAATTGCCCTCGCAGCCTATGTTACTTAGGACAAAAGAAATGAATAGAGTTCATCTGGCAGGCGCTTTCAGGTTATCAACAGCGGCTTGCGAGTGCCACTCGAGAGCAAAATTTATAATAGTTGCAATGTGCCGGTATTCAGCTGCGGGGTATCGAAAATACATGAAGATAAACGCACACAACGCCGCGAGCTGTGGAAAAGAAACTGATAGCGGTAACGCTAAGAGACACGAAGAGAGCAGTGGGGGTCAATTAATGATATTTTAACTCTAAACAAAGAGGAAATGGACGCGGACTGCGCATTCAAAGAGGATAGCAGATAACGGATGCTCAGATAGGGCAACAAAGCGAACTGGAAGGCAATCTACGCGCAGCAGCGTCCAGAAGAGAGTCACGCGGGGGCTGCTGCGACGGGTGCAGCAGTCCCCGCTTTGCCCTGCTGGGAACGAAGCCGGGCTATAGCAATAGTGATGACGATAATGTCCGTCTCCTGTCAGCTCAGGGCGCTGTGCATAACGCTCTCTGCCAGACAGAATTGGTATAACCGCCACTCCAAAAGTTTCGAACTCTGCGCCACGTGTTAAACATTGTACAAATGGCTGGTGGTTCCACAAACTACGTCAGCGCTGTCTAGATAAATGCTGTCGAGGGTGGAGATGCTTACGAGCAACCAGCACGCCAAAAGAGAGGTTTCGAAAGCATCGAAATCATCATCATCAGCCTTATTATGTCCACTGTAACACAAACGCCTCACCCATGTCTCTGCAATCAAGCCTGGCCTGTGCAAGCTGTGTCCACCTTATCCCGGCAAACTTGCTAATCCAATACACCAATCTCACTCAGCTGACCCCTGCTATGCTTGCCTTCTCTTGGTATCCACTCCGTTACCCTAAGAGAACATCAGTTTCTGCCCTTCGCATTACATGCCCTGCCCAAGCCCATTTCTTCCTCTTGATTTCAACTAGGATGTCATCAACCCTCGCATGTTCCCTAACCCACTCCGCTCTCTTCAGGCCAGAGCGTTTCTTCTATAATTTTCTTAGCTCACTGCAATGTGGTCATTTTATTTAAAGCTTCTACAGCGAGAAACTGTTAAACTTATACGTTTAACGACGCAGACTTCACACTCTTAGAAAAAAACCGGCCCAGAGGGGAGTAAAGACCATTTTAGTCCTCAAAACGGCCCGTTAGTGCCTAATTTTGCACACGACACTCTTCTTGCCACAAATGCGCGCCGTGCGCTAACTCAACAGACTAACTGCCGAGAAAGAGACTAAAGGGGGGTAACCGCAGCATATCAGCACGCGAAAATCGTGCGAGAAGACTCCGACTGCAATAGTACTCGATTTTTGAAGCGCAGGGCGTGGTCTATAGAGCACCGCCGCTGCCTGTGACGAAGCGCATACCCTTTCGCGTGAGGAAAAGGCTTCGTGCAACCGAAACGGCTGGCAGCTGTGCAAGTGCATAAACAAATACTACGAGCTTCAATACGTGTCGAATGTGAGTTGTAAAGGTTAGGGTTGAGCAAGTACACGTAGTTTCATATCGTTGCCGTTTGTTTACGAGCTTATGTGATACTGTGCAAGTATCGGCGACACTTAGTGAACCGGAGAGTGGCAAGCAGTCAATTCCCTGTCACCGCTGTCCGCCAGTAACAAAAAACGAAGTGAACCATCGCCTTCTATATTTGTTTTCAACAGGCTGTAATGTGCAGCTGCCAATTGAAAGAAGTAAGACCACCTTATAAGCAAAAAAAGAAACGAAACGAAAACAACTGTTGTGGTTGTGATGTACCGGCCGTAATGTATACACAGTTCAGCACCTCTTTTTTGGCCAAAACACGGTTTAGACCGTTGTGCGTGCGCATTAAAGCTTGCCGCAGGTTGTTCCAAAAGCATATGACACAAAAATCACCATACTGTGCTCTAAACAGCAATACGTTTGATAACAGTTTGAGCGGCAGACAGACAATGTATGTGTTTCGCATATAAGGCTTTTATTTTCTGCCTCAGACCGTCTGTTGCGGTGGTATAGTTGTATCCGCGCTTGGCTCATGATCCAAAGGTTGTCGGGTCGAATCCTGGTGTATCATGTATGTTTATTTCTGTTTCCTTTATCGTTGTCATGTGTGCCAAGCTCTGTCGGAAGCTCTCCCCCTCTTAATTACGCTGGAAGTCACGCGTCGTTTGCTATATTTCATTAAACGTCTGCTCCCAGGGACTGACTGTTGCACCCTTTCCAGGGGACGAACAGTTACACCCTTTGAACTTAGTCCCGAAAAGGACGATTGCCAGTGGCAGGTCAATTAGTCCCCAAAAAGACTAACCTCTCGCCCTCTTTTAGTCCTTTTTTTCTAAGAGTGCATACTCGTTAAGCTCGTTAAAAAAGCAACTACGAAAAAAAAGTGTTTTCTATATCGTCCATACCTTTCTTGCGCAGTTTCTTTGTTCACGATGAATGGTCAACTGGCTGGTCCAGCAGCGTGCTACCCTGAACTTCGTAGTGTTTCAAGAAACGTGAACTTTGGACCATTGGTGTCCGTAGCAGCCGCCTATGAATATACTGGCCCAAGGAGATTTATTTTCTCGCTATAGTCGCGCGGTAGTCAGGTTTGCAAGCTTTTGCACCGGCTGGATTGCTTGCTGATGGATGATATCTTAACTGTAATAAGCTGCTAAGCTGTTAACTGCTAAGCCTAACTGTAATAATGCGAAAGGTATAGACGGCTCATCGACATGAAAATGCGGCGTCGCGCAAAAAGGCCCCTTACAGAACCCACGATTGATCGAAACAGTGTCACGCCATCAAAGCTAGGAAAATATGTAATATTAACCTGTAGTAGTCAGTACATTAATTAAAACTGCACGAACTACAAATGATAGGCAGAATTTGAATATATTTTGAGAATAATTCGAATCAAATGAATTTGAACGTCGTTAGACGACTCCAAACACGACCGGGGCCGTTCAGACGTTGCACGTCGCTTCTTATATATATGCAAGGCTCCTAGTGTTCGGGTAAAACCAGATTTTAACCTATTCTTGTATCCAGAAAACGCTTCTTAAAAATCAGATTATAGCCGATTTCTACGCGGAAATGCGCCTTGTTGAATACGTTGCTCGACAGTAACGGTAGGCCTTTCATCGCAGACAGTGCTGGTTCCCGGACAACCCTGCCACTTTACGTGGAAACGAAAACAGGCTAATGTCGAAGCTGCCTTCAATGTGGCTGCAAAAGGAGAGGTGTCAAGAGAGTACAACGGTTTTGAAGCGATAGCTTCACTACGCCAGCCACTTCGTCTCGCCGAGCGTGGTCGCACCACGGCCGTATGCCCGTGGTTGCAGTGGACATCCGTTATCCGTTTGTAGAAGGAAGGAGGAAGTGGGAGTCAAAGAAGAAAGAAAAAGAGGGGCCGTAATGAAGAAAATGAATTTGAGGAAAGGAAATTACGAAGTAACTGTCTCACATATCCCGGTGGACATCCGTCATCCATTTCATGACGTCAGTGATTACCCAAGTAAATCATCAGTATCATTACATCGCTTAACCGCAGCGAAGCCTAAGCGTATTCATGGCCTGTAGCTCACTAATTAATGACGCAGTAATTCTCTGTAATCTCGATGGACACCCGAACCGCACTGTACAGGAAGGGAGAAAGTGCAGTGAAAGAACAAAGAGAAAGAGGGGCCGTAATGAAGAAAATGAAAATTGTATTTGAGGAAAAAAAATTACACAGTAACTCTCTCGCATATCTCGGTGAACACTCGTCATCCGTTTGCAGAGGAAGGGAGGAAGTGGGAGTGAAAGAAGGAACAGAAAGAGGGCCCGTAGTGAAGAAAATGAATTTGAGCAAAGGAAATTACGTAGTAACTGTGAATTCGCGTCGAAGGACGATGATAATGAAGGAAAGCCCAGCGAAACGCAGCGGCGAAAGACTGAATTTGCAGTTCGACTCAGCGAGTTCCACTCGACCAGCCGCAGCTATTGCGTCACGCCAGGTTTGACCACAGCTAAACCAAAGCCTATTTTTTCGTCTTTCCATTTCTGTCACTTCCCATTTCACGTTCCTGCCAAAACCCGATGGAAAGCGCGATAGGCTATACCATAATGGTCAGATTCCAGTCGGTTCTCCCTGCTAGCAAAAAAAAGGTGTAATTTGTTTTGGATGCCAAATGCATGCCTATATTTAGACGCAGCATAACCAGGCAGAGGTCTTTTCGTTTAAAAAATAAATAATGTCAGTGTGTTGATTGACTGAAATCATTCATTGGAAATCACAAGAATATTCATCGGAGAGCATGGTTTGATGCTTAGTACAGGACTCCACTGTCCGTTGCAGCCTTCTCGACCGCTTTGATCAAATTAAGCTGTTCGTTAAGGTCAGAATAGACCCTTTACAAAAGTCAGCTCCATCTAGTGAGAAAAACATGAACAGCGCACGGCGGACATGTTTGGTTCAGTCCGTCCGCGCCTCCCGGAGTACTCGGAGGACAGTTCACTGTACCCGGAGAGTACGCGCCAACGTGAGCCCTTGTGGAACTCGTGCACGCACAGCGAGCTTCCTTGGAATTCCCGCAAGCGATTGCGTCATTTGTTGGCATCACAACAGTCGGTGCTAGCACCAAGCTCCATTCGGAATGCCAGCATGTTGCTGCGTGCCTTTCTGCAGCCAGCGCAGCGTCGTAGACGCGCACGGAAACAAGGTGTGTATACGACCGTTCGTTTGCATTCTTGATAGGCTTTACAAGTGTCACTTGCAGCATGTCAGGCATTACGGCATGTACCTCTGACTGGGAGATAGCTCATAGAACGCGATCGCGATCACCTGAAACAGCGAGGTTGCTTTGTGTGCAATGGAGCCTTGTGAACTTCACGAAAGCTTGTGCTGAGATGGAAAATGACACTGGAGAAGGAGCAATACGTGTAACGAACGCTAAAGCTCGAATAGATCCGTTGGAGCCTTTTGTACGTGGATTGCATTCGCTATTCTCTATTTGACTTATTACAAGGGCATGATTACCGAAGCTAGTTTTCAAACCATTGTGTGAATTGGCTGTGCATTGTGCAGATGGCAAAATGGTTGCCTAGGGCGCCCAAGCTGCCTGTTTCACGCTACAAATGCGCCTGCCAAAGCCACGGCGTCCTGTAAAGCAGGAAAAGATGAGGCATCACACGTGTAGCGTCATGCTCACATCCAGCCCGTTTCAAAAGATGTTATCGCCTGATGACGCGTGCGAAGTCCGGTACGCGTCCAGAGCGCGCAGCTCAGGTTTGTAGCCTGTGCCTATGAATACTTACCAGCGCGATCCACAAAATAACGAAGCTTGCGTTTCACTCTAGTGGGTTTTCTCGAATCCCATGATGGTTTCTCAGTTGACAGCCACCTGAAAAGTCAGTTGGTTTTGTAAAGATGACGATTGCTTGTTTATTTCCTCTTTTAGTAGACATTTCAAGCTTTAACCTCATATGCAAGAGCTGAAATGGGCGGCCTCGGGAAAAGGGAACTGTGCTGAAATGATAAGGAATTTTAAAAATCAGCTATCACCGCGCCATGCCTGCTTCGCGCAAGAGTTCGTGTGATCAGATTTTCCAGTATTTCTATAAAGTATAGCATCCACAGCTATGATGTGGTGCTTGTTGACAAAACCTTTTTTTTTATTTGTGCAGGTCTTCTTCCATGGTTTCCCAAGCAACCCGGCTTTGAAAAAGAAGTGGATTATTGCAATACGCAGAGATGTGGGGAAAGACTTCACTATAACGCATCACACCAAAGTGTGTTCCAAGCACTTCAAGCAAGATGATTTCTACCCGAAGTATGCATCAGGTATGAAACGGCTAAAGGAGCATGCTGTGCCAAGTTTATTTAACTTTCCAGCAAAAGCTGCCAAAAAACAAAGGAAGGCACCAAAAGAGCGGCACACCATGGCCTCAACAACCCACTTAGAAGAGCAAGTGGAGCCGGATGTACCAGACTTGCAGTGTGATACAGCATCACAGAATCACCCTGAAGAAACTCTTGAGCCCAGTGGCGCTCAGAGGGCTGACACACTTAGTGCTGCTCACACAGAAGAGTGCACGCCGCAGCACAGGTCGACTGCCTGCAGCCTTGATTTCGTAAGCCAGAGAAAAGCTGAGGTGTATGAAAAGAAGATCAACGAGCTTGAGCTGCAACTCTCTTCAGTACAGCAAGAGCTGAATTCATCAAAAGAAAAAAATTCCAGTGTTGAAAGGCAGCTACAGCAGGCCAAAGAACAAGAAAAAGAACTGAAGCTCGTGAAAGAAACATTGTTCCGAGTCAGCAGGGAGCTTGAGCTGGCCAGAGAAAAATCCCAGCAGCTAGAGAAAAAAATTGGGAAGCAGTTTTCTGTCCAACGGTTCATGAACAATGATGACGACATGCGGTTCTATACAGGCTTGCCATCATACACAATTTTTAAAACAATTTTGGAATTTTTGAACACCGGTGATAACGGAGAGAACATAAGGACATGGTCCGCGCAACAGTCAAGGCCTTTACAGCAATCAACACCATCCAGAATGGGCAGGCCTAAAAGCCTCACTGTAGAAAATGAATTTTTTTTATTCCTAGTCAGACTGCGCCTAGGACTTTTTGAGAAGGATTTAGCTGACAGGTTCTGCATTTCCATCGCCACAGTGTCAAGAATCTGCATCACGTGGACAAGTTACTGTTTCATACACCTGACTCGCATGCCTCTGTGGCTGTCAAAAACAGAAGTCCAAGAGGAGATGCCTTCAGTTATAAACCAAAGCACGGTTCCACAAGAATCATTCTGGATGCTACAGAAATCAGGTACCAAACATCTAGTTCACTAGCCCTACAATCAGCAACATATTCCACATACAAGTCGACGAACACATTTAAAGGCCTGATAGGAATCTCACCAGACGGCACAGTGACCTCCGTGTCCAACCTTTTCCCAAGATCTATTTCTGACAAAGAATGTGTTCGACAGAGTGGCTTCTTGAACCTTCCTTTTGACCGAGGTGATGTCGTCATGGCGGACAAAGGATTTCGGATCAGCGATTTGCTAGTCGACATTGGGGTAGGACTGAACACTCCGCCTTTTCTTACAAGAAACCAGTTCAGTGAAGAGGAGGTACAGGAAACCCAGTAAATTGCCTCCCTGCGCATACATGCTGAAAGGCGCATCCAGCGCATAAAAAACTTTCACATATTTGACAGGCCAATCCCGCTCTCTCTGGGACCAGTCATAAATGAAATGTGGGTAGTGTGTACACTTCTGACAAATTTCCAGTCTCCACTTGTACATGATGATGACGATCCTGTAAACGACCATCCAGGCGTGTGCATTACAAGTCCACAGGCTCTGACTGAGGCACATGCTTAATGAAAGTGGCCAACAGTGCTCATAGACTTTATTAAAGGAAAATATAATTTTTATGAAACCTTTGTTATTCAGTGTATTCTTTGCCAACACACAAAGCAAACAAAGTTTTTCATCTCACGAACATGGAAAGCAGTTGAGTTTAATAAGAAAATAAAAATAAGCAACGTTTCATTTATATGGCACATCATTACTGGTAATGACACTTTGCAAGGAACAAAAATTGTCAAATGCCAGCATTAACAGTGCTTCACTTAATATTGCATATCACTGATAGTAATGTTTTGCGAGGAACAAAAATGTAACCCTTAGCTGCGTTTTTCCTAGCAATCCATGTCACTCGCTACAGGAACGAAAATGTGTTAACAGCTGCTAGCCTTACAAGCTTCATCAAACACTGCATATCACTTATAGTGTCACTGTGTCCAGAACAAAACATCTATAGACTTGGCTGCTTGTTTTGGCACCACAGCTTACAGGATATAAACAAGAAAACTCAGAAACTGGGCTGTTTTGAAGCCAAATATGGCAACAGTACGAAAAAAAAGAAGGGGTTAATCTTAGCCATCGCATTAGCCCAGTCTTCTTCAAAAAATTTGACACGCTCCACAATCATAAACTTTTCTGAAAATACAACAAAATCAGTCCAGCGCAGTCCTGACACAGCCATTTGCCCAAGCACTTGGTAATAGTACTCATGGCTACGGTCATACCTGAATACACCTTGCTCGTCCTTTTTCATGTAGTGTGAGTCTCCTATTTCTTCTAGTGCCTTGCCCTTTAAGCTGTACGGGCACTTCACTTCCAAAAGGCCATGCTTTGGTTCTTCACACGGATCAAAGATGAAGCGGTCAGGTGACGCTCCCAACCATGGACAGGATGGCTCCACGAGTAGTCCACATTTAAAAGCCTCAATGTCGCGGCTTCTTGTCCTCATAGTGTAGATGTATCTATACACTGCTGGCTGCTCATTGGCAACTCCGTACCTGTGAAAAAAATTAACAAAACTGGAAATTGGCACATAATTTTTATGCTTTGAACACACGGGTGGAAGTGGGAGAAGGGATGCTAAAAGTGTACTGGGAAAGTCAGAACAAACTACAACAAGCCCTGTGAAGGTGACCAGGACAGAACTCCTCCAAAACTAATAGCTGCGGTACCTAACAGATTTCACAATGTTTACAAACAGTGTAATGCTCAATAGATGTAAAGAAATATGAGCATAGACCTCACATGGAATCGCACTTTTTTCTGGCTAGAAGGTTCGGTTAGTGCTGCTGCATCCGAATGTCTAACAAGCTGCTACATCTACGAAATTTCCACTGGTAATTAGGCTGAATGTCAGTGTCAGCGAGTACTATCATTAAGATAATGAAGCATACTTACTGTACTGCTCGCACTCGTGACAAGTTTTTTTGAGACGTGAAGTTGTGCAAGCCTTTCTCTGTCCAGGATGTACGCTGTACAACAACTCCAAATGATGAAGCTGTCACACGGTGACGGCGTGCTGCTTTCCATGCATCACTACTAGCCTGCTGTCTTGTGTTCTGCTCCAAAGCTACAGCTTCCTCGCAGGAAATCTCCAAAGCCTAAGGAACAAGAAAAAGTCATAGTGCTTCCGAAATAATGCAAAAACTACCATATTACTGTTTAATAAGAGCTAAATATATTAAAAAAAAAAGACGATCAGGATTCTTCAAATGAAAGCTCACTTGACTGAAATATGAATACGATGGCTTATGTAGACAGAAGTGAGGTGTTCAACTTTACAGAGGCATTAACTAGATACGTCAAGTACTCTGTATGTTCTAGCGAGCCAAGTTATAAATGGAATGCTTGGAGCACTATCAGTAGTCAGTGTCTATAACCTAATGTGACTGTATGTTGCACTGCGCTAATGTAATAGCCAAATCAGAATTTTTCACTCATGTATGTATTGCATTTTTTTTTCATGTAATTTGTTCCAGGAGAGTGCATAAAATAGGCATTAGGATGTGCTTCCTTGCAATGTTGAAAATTTCTTTTATGAACATATGTAGGTTTGAACGCGCACATACATTTCCAGTCAATGCTGTGTAGAACTCAGTAGTCATGTCTCCTTCCACTTATTAAAGCAGAACCACCAACACTAAAAGCACAGAAAATTCAGAATTTAGCATTTCCTGGAATCGCCTCAGTTGGAACCAACGCATTTCTTTTGAATCATGTAGCAGCGTTGCTTTAGCAGACCCTCTTTACGTTATCTGCCAGCACCTTAGGTGCTGTGTTTGCGCTGTTCCCTCTTAAGTTATCTCCCCATAACTGCATGCATATTATATTTACAACATTTGTGGCTATCATCACAACTGCCTAACAAATAGTGCGCATTTTCAGTGAGTTCTCACAGTAAATAAACTTGTCTTTATTTGCAACCTATCAAGTGAGGACAATGAATTGATGCATACAGCTAGGCACTCACTTCCATGCAAACTCTGGTTACACCTCTTCTAGTGACATATTCTGCAAAATTAAACCAAGTTACTATTTTCAAGCAAAATAAAATGTTTAGCAGCTGAAGCTTACTATGTTTTAGTGTTAGTTGCTGCATGGATTGAGCCCATACTGCCAAAATGTACCCACCTTAAGTATAGACACCTGTTCAGGAGGACAGCTAACGGAGCTCCGGCCTAGTTGGTTGTTCACTTTTGCCATGCCCACACTGAATTTCAGGGGACAACATGACTTGAAAGCCATGGGGTACGAGGGGCTTTAAATGTTGCAGGGGGCTCCCTAAAGGTGTGGGCCCAAGCATTGAATCGGCTGGAACGAGTGGGCCATTATGGAGGTGCCTACTGAATGCAGATGGAGCTACTGCTGACAGCTGGGCACCTAGTCTGCGTATTCTCGAAGCAACGTCTGTGAATGAGGAATCTTCTTTGGCTGCCTCTTAAAAGCGAGTCCTGAGGGGCTCACAAAGTCCTCCGTCCCGAACACGCCTCCAGTCAATAAACTCAAGTGGCAGTGGGGCAAGTGGGGTACTACGCGGACGTCGCCACTGTTGAGGGAGCTCTGTACAGGCAAGCTCAGGGGGTGGCTCCTGGTACCCGTTGCTCTTGAGAAGGACCAGGAGTTTGAGAGCTGCCATGGTATGCCTGCAAACACCACTTGTACCAGCTGCACACTGGCATTTCGTCGTAGCAATGGATCCACAGGCTTGTAATGTAAGCTCTACCTCATATGGCCGAGACGACTTTTTCTGGCTCCTGTAGCAGGGGCATTTCATGTAAACGTTCCCAGGGCTGCAATGAGTCAAATTATAATATGTTGCACACACTGTTTTGGCGTTTCACAAGTATGAAAACATTTCAGGTAACACCTACCATCAGACACTTGGAAGAAGCTATGGCACTTCATTGCACACCACTTTATGTGCATAACTTCTGAACACTAAATGCATATTTGTGTCACATATAAACCACCGTATATAGTAAAGAGATGGTTATGTATAAACAAAACATAAAAGAATGCAAAAAATAGCAAAGTTGGCTTATATGTTGCAAAAACTGCGAAGATATAAATAACCCCTTTAGTAGCTCTTCTGAGATAAATAAAGCCATACCTGTCATAAAGAAAACTAATCATGACTGAAAACAAATTACTGTTAGCCTGCTTTCCACTACATGGCCATCATCCACCTGTTACAAGTGAGCTGTTGCAGCAGACGAGCAACTTGCACAACACATTTCCAAGTTCACTGCATCTCAGTCTTGCCATCTGTAAATTTTAGGGTGCTAAATATCGAACGACACGCAAACAGCTGAGTGCTCATTAGCACTTAAGTTGCGCCAGTTTTGGCGGCTAATTTTTTATGCGCCTCTGCTCTCTTTGGAGTGAAATATAGTGAAAATGTCCAAGCTTGGCTGTTAAAGATGCAAACACAGCTATTCTGCCAATCTCCCAGTAGCAGTACTCAGGAGGAGCTGTGCAAACCAGCAGGTTTAGTATCGCAGCTAGCACGCAACTGACGATTTTTGCACCATTATTCGCTGATGCTCACAAAAGTGTACGGCACTGTAAATCCCACAGTTTGAGCAGCAGCTGTCTATGCGTCATTTAACGCATCCATGGACTCCCGTTCTTGCAGAACACTAGTTCTTTGGCTAAGTATCGCACTCCCGCGTACGAAACCCTTACAAAAATGGATGTCGAGTTTCTTTTGAACATGTATGGTGAGCCTAATGATTCTAAAGGATCTCTATAGAAACTCGCTGTCTATCGAGTCAGCTCATTAAGTAGTCTATTTACTCTTTAACGAGACCTAACTATAAAATTTTGCTCTGTACGCAGTCAACAGAGATTCTTTAGGATTGGTTCTATAAGAGTTCATAATGAGCCAAATTTTATAGAATTTCTTTCGTGCCTTCACTATATGAACTCGCTCCGTTCGCAGTCAAAACAAATTCAATAGAATTTCCTCCGTAAGACTTCATAATGAGCCAAATTTTATAGAACTTCTTTCGTGCCTTCACTATATGAAGTCGCACCGTTCGCGTTCAAAACAAATTCAATAGAATTTCCTCCGTAAGACTTTATAATGAGTCGAATTTTATAGATCTTGTTTTGTGCCTTCGCTATATGAACTCGCTCCTTTCGCAGTCAAAACAAATTAAATAGAATTTCCTCCGTAGGACTTTATAATGTGTCAAATTTTATAGATCTTGTTTTGTGCCTTCGCTATATGAACTCTCTCCTTTCGCAGTCAAAACAAATTCAATAGAATTTCCTCCGTAAGACTTTATAATGAGTCGAACTTTATAGATCTTGTTTTGTGCCTTCGCTATATGAACTCGCTCCTTTCGCAGTCAAAACAAATTAAATAGAATTTCCTCCGTAGGACTTTATAATGAGTCAAATTTTATAGATCTTGTTTTGTGCCTTCGCTATATGAACTCTCTCCTTTCGCAGTCAAAACAAATTAAATAGAATTTCCTCCGTAAGACTTTATAATGAGTCGAATTTTATAGATCTTGTTTTGTGCCTTCGCTATATGAACTCGCTCCTTTCGCAGTCAAAACAAATTAAATAGAATTTCCTCCGTAGGACTTTATAATGAGTCGAATTTTACAGAGCTTGTTTTGTGCCTTCGCTATATGAACTCGCTTCTTTGGCATTCAAAACAACTTCTATAGAAATGGCTCGGTATCGCTTCAAAATGAGTCAAATTTTATAGAGCTTGTTTCGTGCCTTCGCTAAATGAATGCACTCCTTTCGCAGTCAAAACAGAATCCGTTGCATTCTCTCGGTAAGAATTCTTGAGCCAAATTTCATAGATAATGTTCGCAGTTTTCACTATATCAATTCGCTCTAAAAGGCGGTAAAATTTTAAATCAAACTGCACATCAGCAAGCTAGAAATAATTCAACGCAAGCAAATAACATTAAATTTTCGAAAGGCACCTCTGAATCGAATACCGATTTCAAGAAAAATTTGGCAGAACACAGCGGCAATGTATTCGTTTGCTTTCTTGAGTAAAAAAACAACCTCATCGCCGTTACGATCACTTGAAATCTCCGGAAACTGGAACAACAAAGCATACAAATATCTGTAACGAATATTTTTTTCCTCATTGAAAAACAAAATATGATCAGCTGTCACTACTGACCAATGAGCATGAATAGGAGTAGCCTTGTACATCGTTGTCATTGCATTCGCCTTTTTTCGAGTTCTTGTTGATTTGTGCCTGCACCAGTTGTTTCCTATTTTTTTTTATTTGGCGAAGAAATGGGCCTTCTTCCCGTAACGTCCTGTCTGTAGCACAAACGCTGCGCACGTGCTCTACCACGAGCAATGTTTGCCGACCAAGCACACGACGCACTATGGGACAGTAATTCGGTTCAGTATTAGCAGAACCTTTCCAAAACTTCGTAAGTCACCTTTCCAGCATCGCAAAAACACTTTTACCATGGCGTTGCGGCTCGCGAGGGTCGGGAGTTCGGTGCAGCACTGAGGTCTGGCAAAGCTGCGTTTCACCGTTCCGTCGCGACTGCAGCGAGGTGACGGTTCATTTCACCAGCGAAGAAATGGCTTGACAGAGTTGCGCCTAATTCCTTTATCGCCGCAACAACACAAGGCAGAAGCGTGCAGAAGAGGCGCGCGACATTTTTCGGACAATATATTTCTCCAGCGCTGCACCCGATTTCTGCCCCCCCCCCCTTAAAAAAAATATGACAATGGTAAAAGACCCCTTCCGCTGTAAAGAGAAGCTGACTTCGTGAGTTTTGCAAAAGAGTAAACCTGTAGTTGAGACGGGCAGCCGCTACAGTAAACAGGTCCATTATTAAAATTATGTTCCTAACGTGTTTTTTTTATCTTCTCTAGTATCTGCAGACATAAATTAATAAATATTGTTTGTTTTAAGCGCTTCCCACATTTTGCAACAGACCAGTTATAAGGCCTACAAGTCAACTTCACTGTGTGACGAAAATTCCTTTACCATACTGGCATGGCCCCACCTTGAGTATTTAGTCGTTAGGTGCATATTAACTCTATGTTAGGTGCAATGCTGGCTTTTCTAGTCCGAGCAGATGTGAGCGCGCTTCATGCGGACGCCTACAGCGCAGTCTGATAGTCGATCCTCGACTCAAGGACGCTGAACCAGGCGTTGCCTTCTCAAGGGAGAGAGATGCGTCTAGAACCACGTCGGTAGAAATGCCACCACTTCTAATTATGAGTCCTGCCGTACAGAATGAATGAATTTCGCACTCCAGAGTTACCGGCTCTCCCAAGGAAACCGAAACTCCCTCCAGGAGCAGCGGCAAAAAAATACAAAAAAAGTCACACCGAAGCCAATCCAGTCCAATGCCAAAGTCGTCAGCAGCGGCGCCATGTTCTTTTTGTTGCCGGCCGGCCGGGTGGCGTTTCGGGCGTAGTTTTTTTTTTTGTTGCTGTTGCGCCGTGTGTGGTGTTTTCGTGCTGTGGTTCTTCAAATGTGCTACAAAATTGGTGCGTGACCTGCGCGCTTCGAAAGACCTTCTGAAGCACCTGAAGTTCTTCTGAAGATATTGGACGTCGTATTGCGCCCTGCACCACGCCGTGACAATGCCGGCATCAACGTGGAAGAACGAACGACCTTGTGTGATTGCTTACGAATGTGAGTACAGTTCTTGAAATTATCTTCCAAAATGTTCTACTGGGGTGCGTGAAGTGCTGTAAATGCTGCTGGGTGTTGTCTGACAACTTCTTCGGAGTGCAGTAGAAGTTTTAGTTCGATGCAACGGCTTCCGCAAGTGCACTATTTGCACGTGACCCCGAACCTGTCACACAGCCACGGAAACCGTCGCTTCGCGCCTATAACTTTCTCTCCGCAGCGACGAAGTTGTGACATGGAGTTCAGTTGCATGTTTTTACTCTCATGATATCGTTGTGCTCATTATTGCGATGATTGCGACCAACGAGCGGAAAGCACTGTGTTGGAACGACGTATGCTTCTCAGTGGCAGTGGTTCCCGGCGTTTAGTTTTTCGTGCTTGTATGTGCGCGTGTGTACAGGGTATAATTCCAAGGTGAACAAAACATGGTCTGCCGAGTCCACGTTACAAATGCTCACAGTACTCAGGCCGTTCAGTGCCTAGAAGTGGAATGACGATGTAGCTACAACTGCCTAGAGTTGCGCACGTCAAATGCAAGAGGAATGTTGCCGATGAGTTTCGCCGCGAAAATATCTTTTGGTAATCCCTTTCCGGCGTTATTCGCTCATAGAGTGTGTTTGTGGGCGCTGGCTTTGGCTGTTTTTTTTTTGGCATTTCAAGCATACTTCGAACTGGTGCAAAAATGAATTGCACACTTTCGGCTATACCATCGCAGACTGCGCATAATGTTTTCGACTATGCTTTGAAATAATTTTATATCGAACGACTTTATGGTGACGCATGCGGTTTCTCCAGAGTTTATCAAAGAGAGAAGTACTGAGACTTGGATTTCGCCGAGATGTTCCCACTTGCACTGTAGTGTCATGCCGTAAAAAGCTTATTATTTTATATTGTGTTTTGTTATGTCTGTGGTATTGGTGCTGATTCATTTGCCTGGCTGTAATCTCACTGCTTTTCTGCAGCAACTGGAATATAGCTTTGTTGATCTCGCTGCCAGAGTGCTAGAGATATCGTGAGTTTTTAATTTATGTAACTGAATGGAGTCATTTATATGGACGCAATGGATTATACTGGCTAGCAGTTTAAAATAGTTATGTGACATTGTTAATGCACTTACTATCTTTCTACAACTATTACAGCAGTGTCAATCCACCATTAGTGGAGCAGGAAAGTGAAAAGTTTTTTAAATGCAACAGGATCAGAATCCATCCCTTTGCTTAACGAGGGTATTGTCGGCATCACCATCTTGGCAGATGTTTAGTGAGTGCAATTACTGTGTTTGAGTCGCCAGTCCGAGAGACTCGGATGTAGGCGCTTTGTGCTGCCTGTGAGCTACTGAGGTTGAGTGACAGCTGTTCTGTTTTCACTGCACCTAATTTACTTACTGCAATTAATCAGTCACTTGTAAAACACAGAAGACAGGTGAATTAGTTCTCTAAAAAGAAGTGATTGTGATTGTCACTGCATTATAGTGGCAATAAATATTATGTATTAGATGAAAACTGTTACAGGCTAATGTAATAGTTATTCATTCTTATGAAATATTCTAGTCTGGCAGCAGTATCAGTCACAGCGGGGTGGTGTTTATAGTTCTTTTCGAAGTGTACATGCCATTTATTTTGAAATCATACTTTCTGTATTGTGCTGTTAGTACTCTTCAAAGCTAGATCACTAGAGTACTACTGCTTGTAGATTCTGATCTGATTGATGCTTTTGTTTGCATTAGTGTTAAAAGGCAACTCCGGCGATTTTTCAGCCATTTTTAGTTAATGCCTGTTTTGTGTTCCTAAGAACCTCCTGTAATGTGTACGATACAAGGTTTTGAAAAGCAACCGTAAAATAATTTTTAAACAGCAAAAAACGCAAAACTCGAAACCGAAACCGCAAAACCGAAACCGGGGAGGTGCCTTCGTGCGGTATAGACTGTGACGTCACGAGCGGGTTCGCCGCGCTGTGAAGTCCCCAAAGATATCACAACTACCCTGAGCCGCGCTGTCGACATGACTGAAAGACCGGAGGACAGCTTTTCCGAGACCAGCGTGTCTTTAGAAGACGACTCATTCGACGATTTTGGACTGGACGAGTCGCCTTTTAGGTATGATCCACCATCGCGCGAGCCAGCTGAGTCACACCACATGCCGCGTCACCTGCAGCACGGAAACGGTCTGAACTCGGAGAAGTGATTACTTGAGTCATTTCTCGTGCATGCATTTGTGACAGAGTCGTCAGAACAAAAGTTAATGAGATGCTCCCGGCGACAGCTGTTCGTGTGGCCAGTGCCGGCCGACCTAAAGTCCCTTTATGAGCTTTTCTAAAAAAAGCTAAGTACCGAAAACGTTTGCGGCGCCGCCGACGCACACTATTGGACAGCGCCCACTTCCGGTTGGGAACTAGTTCCGTTCCGCCATGTTCTTCCTAAGTCGTCCGGCTGCATAGTTTGACGGCGCTTGCACGCTACGTTTCTTCGTGACGCGAGAAGCGCCCGGACTAACCTCCACTGATCGCAGTCGTGCAGAGCTGCATCTACGTTTTTCCAGATTACTGTAGATGATCCTGACCTGGTTGTCTCGAAGTTTCCTTGCCGGCTTTAAATTGAGCGATGCCGCGAGCGGCCGGCATTTCGTAGTTCGGCTACTGACGAGCACGTCTGTTGCTTACGGCGCCGCCGAGTGATTCAGTTGTTTTGCGGGCGCAAGTCAGCACAAATAAAGAGCTTCGTTTGCAAGTTTTGTTGCTGTCTTCCTGACCGCTGGACTGCCGTCACTACAACGTGACAGTATAGTTGTGCTGGCCACGGACATTCAGTGGAGGTGACTTTATATTTGTCGCTGTTTGCTGGAAGTCACTTTAGTTTATCGGGCTCTTTTTTTGTGTCCGCAGCAGCAGCCAAAATTCCGGGCTGTTGCACCTTCGGGTACTCAACCCAGTCAGGAAAAGGTCTGGCGTTGTTTTCAGTGCCGCTGGCGAAGAACGATATTGTGCGACAGA